>NC_091684.1:6598750-7254375 GCF_041296265.1 Equus caballus
CCAGTGTGGCAGACATTGTCACCAGTGATACGGAAGTAGACCTGAGGCCCTGTGTGGTTAGGGTTCTATGGTTGTAAGAGACAGACATGGGCTCTGGCTAATTCCCAAACCGGAAGAGACTGTGGGAGGCTCATGGAGTTAAAGGAGGAGTTGAGCCACTGTGGCCAGGAGCTCATGGATCAGCAAGGTGGGAGACCGCTTAGCAACGCTGCCCTGGAGCAAGTTCCCAGGGAGGAAGTCCGATTGGCCTGGCTGGATCATGACACCTCACTTCTTCCACCAGACCCACCTGGGAAGGGGGCAGGGCCCATCTCTAGAGGTCCAGCAAGTGCTGCTCCCACAGGAAGCCCCAGAACGCCGAGCCGCCAAGGGCACAGGGATGTACTCAGGGACCGTGAGTTCCCGCCTGAGAAGCGGTGGAGCAGAGCACAGTCCATGAGAACAGACCCCGGAGCCAGAGGGTTCTAGTTCTGTTACCTTCGACAAATGACTTAACCTCTCTGTGCCTCAGTTTCCTCATGTGTAAAATGGAGCTAATAATAAATCCCAATAACTACCTCTAGGCTTGAGCGAGATGTGTTAATACACACAGTGTTTATAACAGGGCCTGACGCTGCTGGGTGGGGGTTGCTCTTGTCCTCACTACCTTGCCCAAGATCCAAGACCCACCCATAATCTGTGGAGCCCAGAGCAAGATGAAAATGTGGGGCTCCTGGTTCAAAACCCAGTAAGAACTTCTTGACAGCAACAGCAGAGCGTTACACCCCCCTCGGGCCCTCCTGAGTACGGGCCCCTCTGGGATGACATGGACCTCGCACACAGGAACCTTCCCCCACTGGAGCACAGAGTTGGCCAAACTGGTATTTCAATACTGGACCGTCTCCTTAGGACACTGGAGCATTTTCTGCTCTGCCCCATCACCACTCTGTAGGGTTTGTCTCATTCTAAAGAACTACCTCTAGGAAATAGCCGGGTTCTCTTTAGGAGCTGAGGAATTAGCAAACATAAGAGAGGCAGAGCCTGATGTTGACAACATCCTCCCGCTCTCCAGAAGGTGGTGAGGAGGCCGAGCCAGTCAACCGCGAACAGACTGGCACGGCCTAGGAACCGAAATCAACCAGACCACCTCGAAGTCAAGGGCCGGTGGTGCTGGGAGAACTTCTGTGGGTGGAGTCAGGCATCAAGTGATGGACAGAATGCCAGGGAGCAAGAAGAAAGGCCAGAAGGAGCTCAGCAGGGCACCATCTCAAGGTGACATGCTTTATTAAGAAGTGACTGGCAGGAGAAAGAACTGCAGCTGAGAGCGTAAATGTCAGCGGGGGCCGGGGAGTTGGTGCCTATCATCTTCCGCAAAAAGCTCCCTCTTAGAGAAAGCAGCCGGCACAGCAGCCACGCAGTCCCAGCCTGCGCCATGGGCCTTGTCTGGGTCTGAGCCCCGGCCCGATTTCAGCTGAGGGCAGACACTTGTCCAAGGATATCAGACACTCAGGGGAGAGAGTGTTTCCGGTCTCAGCCGCCTTCACACCAAATCTGAGACTTCTGCCACACCGGCATCATTCTCTTGACCCTGGATGGCTGGGCCACTTTTTGCCTCTGTTAGTGATTTGGGACAACCTGTTGAAAGGCAGCGAGAACCAATGCATTTCTTTCCCTCACCCACGTCCCCAAGTTCACCATTTTTCAAGAGAGAAAAATGAAAGCGGCTCCCTTCTGAGCCTCAGTGCTGGTTCTCATTGGCTCAGGTCCCTGGTGACAACATTGCCTGTTTCTTGCTGTCTTCCCTACTCCCCACCGAATTTCTTGGAGCTTCTCTTTCTTTCAGTTGAAAGCAAGCAGTCAACTCTCTGCTCAGCAGCTCTCCCATCCCTGTTTGCTGTTCTGTGCCCCAGCCCCTCCAATGGCCTTCCACGGCCAGCACCCAGAGCTCCTGGAGCAGAGGACCAAGTGGGGGAGCTAACATCCCCAGACAGTCATTAATCAGGAACTGTCCCTGCGTAGGGTGAAAGGCCAGCTGTCTTGTCCCTATTTGGGACAACTCTGACCCATCACTTAAGAGGGTCATCCTGAAGCAGGGCCACACTACACCTTTCACGGGCCAGAGGCACTTTTGTCTTCATGGGCCCCCTATTCAAAAAGGAATATAAAAATTCCTTTTAAAGAAATACAAAAAAATTATGTTTTATGACTGCATTGGTATAAAAACAAATACAATCCAGGCTGGCTTATATCCTTCTGATTTTAAAAGAAATGAAAACATTTTCATGGACCATGAACTATCATGGTCCCAGGCACTGCCTCGCTGTCCCTCATGGATATGCCAGTGGGCTGAAGTTGACTCTGGGAGGTTCGCCAGTGTTCACATCCTTGCTGGCCTTCTTTCCCTTGCACTGTCTCCCCACTCCCACTGGTCACGCCTGGGAGGTCTTCCAGCCCACCTCCTCCACCACTGGCCTCAGTGCGTGCATTGCATCTGTGGAACCATACCCTGTGCACATTTCCCACATTGCTTTTCCATGTGTGGGTCTGTCTCCCCAACACTCCAAGAACTCCATGTGACCAAGAACCATAGCTTCTCCAACAGTGTGCCCAATACCTCTCCCTGTGTTAGACCCATAATAAGGGACACCAAACAAACGCTAACCAAATGCTTGTTGACCTCATCCATTCATTCATTCCTGAATAATCCTTCATGATAAACTGAAGTCTGAAGACACATTTTTAACCCAAAAACAATTATCTGGGAAAAGACCTCACCTTAAATCCAAGTTTGGGAGAATAAGGAAGACTATTCCTTTGAATTTTTTCTCTGCTCTCAACTAATTAGCTTTGGATGGTGTTGACTTTCAGAAAGAGGAAAATATCATTCAGAACCAGGGCCATGAATTTGGTGGAGGATCAAGCCAGGCGCTACTATTGGGCTAAAAACTGAGGCATGGCTGGGAAGCCACGAGAACCATTTTTCTGGAGTTTCAAATAATGTGGCTCTGAACACCACATCAAACAGTCATTTGAGCAATCTCAGAAACACTGGAAAACACAGGTAGACTCAAAAAGTGGTGATTTGAAAGGGGATGGCACTCTCTTGAATGTATCAGTTTAGAGTTATAGTAAAAATCACATTCTCATCACGTTGCAATCATATCTCATTAAATCTCTGAAATGTGCATGCGTTGATGATCTAATAGTTCTTTAAAAACGTGATGTACTTTTCACAGTTAACTAAATCATCAAAATTGAAGTATATTCAAACACACTGATAATCACCAATAAGGACCTGGGACCTCCCTAACTCCTTATTTCTGTAGTAAAGAGGAAATTTGATACACACACACACACACACACACACACACACACCAGAATGCTTCATTATCACAAGCATCAACGTCTAGGAGGCAGGAAATTCTTGTGTTGATGTGGTATGCAGGTCATTTTTGGTCCAGCAATGACTAAATCTTTATTCCAATTTGGCAAATGAGTGCAACCAAGAATTTTCAGTCTTTCCTCTATTGTGGCTATTTGACAGTCTCACGCTGGCGTGCTAATTTGTGATTTCAGATAACTGCTGTATTATTTTCTTCTTTCAGTAGCACTTCACAGCTCACGGTCAGGACCACATTTTCAAAGGATCTTCATAAGGTTTAAGTGAAGTTGGGCTTCCCGAAGTATAGCCAGCATGGTGGCTCCCCTCTGCAGACAAACCTGGCTGCCTTTGAATGCCCTGGCTCCCACACCAAGTCCCACACTAACTTCCTCTCTAGGAAACAATGACAGCAACAATTGCAACAGGCAGTGGCTTTGCAAAACATGCCCAAAAGTTGAAAAGACACCTTCTCATGCCTGTTATTTGGTTTTCTCCGGCTGATGCTGATTCTCTTACAGCCATTTCATCTCACACAGGTGAACAATGAGAACATACTAAGGGCCGTCTGTTGTCTCAGTGGGACCCTTTGCCTGATGACGACCCCAGCTGCCTCGCTGCCTCTATGAGCTTCCTTCTCTTCTGCCCAGGAAAGGGTGCTCTGTTCTACCTGGAGGAAACTCCAGCGCTGGGGTGTTATTGCTCATTTGGTGGGACTTGTTTCTCACCCCTAGATTCTGGCTTTGTGAATTCAGTTTCCTTCTTTTCCCTGAGGAATATTCTGCACGGCCAACCAGTACTTGTAGGTTTTTGTCTTATGTTGCAGGGTTGGCAAGAGGTGGGCCAGGTGCACAGAGAGGTTGCAGAGAGGCGTTTGAAGAGAGAGATGCCAGGGCACCTGGGGCACGTGAGCTAAGCAGATAGAAGGGAGGGAGACTTTGAAGAAATGTCTCCATACACTGTATGCTGCTAGTCACACGAGTGAAAGACACACGTAAGGAATCTGGGTCAGTTGGAGATTCCTTTCTGGTCACTGAGCTGATATTGACCTTCTGAGCCTCGGCTTTGAGAGTTCTGGCTTCAATAGTGTCCCCTCCAAACCTCAGGCGTCCTTGTCTCCTTCACTCAATCCCCGAGCTCCGTCTGAACCCAGGTTCTGCTGAATCTTTGAACCTGTCTTGGCCTCATCATCTTCTTTGATCCCATCCCGCTTCAGATGTCCATCGTCTTCCATCTGGATGATGACAGTGACCTTCTAATTGTTGCCTTTGCTGCCATACTCATTCCGCCCCCACCTGCCTGCTCCAGACCTGTCAAGGTGATCTTTCAAAGTCACTGGTTTGAGCTGGTCATTTTGATGTTTTAAGACTGCTGGCTCCTCATGGCCTAGGGGGTCATATGAAAAATCTTCTCCCTGGCTAATGGGCCCCTCCTTCCCTGGGCACGCCCCCCTTTCCTGCCCCATCTCTACGGCTGCCCCGCACACCCTCATCTCCTCTATTGTGATTGCGCCCTCGTCTCCAGTCCTGAGGAAGGAACTGGCTGTCTTTTACCAGACACTGAAGCTTTCTCTTGGTTTGCAAGACCCCGTGTTGTCCAAATTTCCCTCCTCCTATTTCTCTGTCACCTCTACTGGCTCCCCATTCCTGCATGTCCTCAAAGTGTGACTGTTCCTCAGGGCTGGGTCCTGACCTTTCCTCACCCGTGTGTACTTTCTCTCTAGGGGATTGTGCGCATTCCCATAGCTTGACCTGTGACCCACAAACTGATGGTCTCAAAAGGGCATAGAAAGCCCAGGCTCCCTTTTGTGTTCCAGACTGACCGTTCAGACTATCTGTTTGGCACGTCCTCAAGGATGTCTCTGGGACGTCTTCATTTAGCTTGTCTGAAACTGAACTTTGGCTTTCTTCCCATTTTTGTCTCTCTCTCTCTCACATTGTAAATAAACCACTGAGCTGCTCACGCAAATCTGAGACTTGTTCCCTTCCCCCCAACTCAATGCATTGATGAGTCGTGGTCATTTCACTCCAAAACAGCCGACACGTGTCTCCACCAGCCACGCTGGACTCCAAGCCCCATCGCCTCTTCTCTGGATCCCCGTAACGCACTCCTAACTGGAATACCTGCTTCTGTAACAGCTTCTGTCAACCCATTCTCCCCACATGCAGCTGCCAGAGTCCTCTTTTAGGCTCAGACCTGGTGCTTCTCCTTCAGTGCTCCTAGGACAAATCCTAACTCATTACCATGTCTGTAGGGCTCTGTATGATCTTCTCTCTGCCTTCTCTCTATTTCTCAGAGACACACACTCCTTTCTGCCTCTGAGCCTTTGCACATGCTATTCCCTTTGCCTGAAACACTTTTCCCTTCCTCTCCATAGGTCTGGTTCCTCCCATCCTTTAGAGAAGCATAAATAGCACATCTTTGGAAATGCCTTCCCTTAGCACCTTATCTAAAGTAGTTTTCAAGCCCTTTTTGATTCCTTCATAGATCTTACAGCAGTTTGCAATTTTTTTCATTGATACAATTGTCCTCTGACTGCTCCCACATAATTCATAAATCCATGATGGCGGATATCATATCCTCATTATATACCCTGATACCCCTACAGCCAATCAGAATAACCCTTAACAAACTTGTTGAACAAACACATTTGGACACTATTTACATTTACAAAATGATGTGTGTATTAATCCGTGTAGGCTAGGCTGCAGTAACAAGTAGACCCAAATATGTGCCACGGAGCCAATACAACAGATCTAGCCCACATAGTCACCCAGAGGGTATCCCTGGTCAGTGGGGCAGTTGTGGCTCTCTTCCATGTGGTGATTATGAGGCCTAATTAGTGCTGGTCTCAGCCTAACAATAACCTATGTTGTGGCTGGACCAGTCCTCATGGTCCTTATTATGATTGCAAGATGGCCTTCAGAAATGACCATCAGGAAACTTTGAAAAAAAAAGATTTATTACTCACAGGTCCTGGAAAGCATATGGCAAACCTGGGGCCACACAGGGAAGTCACAGGTAGAGAGAGAGTGAGCACATGCGCCTGGGCTCTGCTTTTTTGGGGATTGAGGTTAGGGGCCTAGATTTTCATGGGCTTGCTCTTTATTGGTGAATTTAAAATCTAAGGGCAAGAATTTAAAGCACTGGAAGAGAAATAAACAAGTGGCCCAGATGGTCAGTTATCGAAATCAACCAAGATCTCTAAAACAAAGGTGTGGGCGTGGGGGCTGGTTCTTTATCTAGTCCTGTGCTGGCAATGTGTTTATTCGAGATAGTCCTCTTGAAGGGGATGCTTCTTTGAAGTGGATGCTTCTTTGAAGTGGATGCCTCGGCTAACAAAGTTTGAGTCAGCCACCTGCATTACAAAATAGAAAAGTAAATCAGCTGTCAGGGTTTATGCTACAGGACCAAAGATCCTTCCATCTCAAAAATCATCTCAAGCCATGTAGGGCCTTGTCATTGTGTTCATCCAGCAGAGGTGGGCAAAGACACAGAGGAACCATCACTGCTTGGAAGTCTTGGTCCATCGTGATGGCAGCATGGGAGGATGGGGAAGGAGCCTAGGAGAGAAAATGGATTTGGATGAAGAATAACCATCTTGGCCACAGTGTGAACCGTGAGGTTCCCTGGTCTAGGAGAAGCGATCAGAGGCAACCTCGGCTCAGTCATTACCCACCCGAGAGGCCCCGAGCACTTTACCCTGACGACCTTAGTTTATCAGTCCCACGAGGGGGTTCAGTGAGGTGATGCCTAGGCTCTAAGAAACAATGGTCGATGTTCCGTGCCCTTCAGAACCATTTAGAAGGATTTGAGGCAGTGCTTCATTACAGTAGGACTTTCAACTCTGTTGTCATGAAATTCCTCTCTGGCTGTTTGTCCTTTTCAAAAAAAATCTGTGTTTGAAATTGTTAACGAGTAGCATTAATTTTAAATTTCTTCTCTGCTCCTAAATACTTAAGCTCTCATTTGATATTGCTTCCCCTTACTTTTATACCCATATAACCATCCCCGGTTGGAATTTTAAACATAGGTAATTGAAACTGTGTCTTGTACCTGGGTCATAAGTGGAGAGCCTGTCCATCTGTTGGCAAAGAAAGTAGGTATTGTTTCGCTCTCCACTGAATCTGCCTCTTGTAATTTGGGTTGCGGACGGAGCCATCTGTTTCCAAAATCCGCTTATCTGCAGTCAAGCAAGAGGGTAATAACCTTTCTGGGCTGGATTCCACCCACCCCTAACTCTGACCCGCCGCCATCCTCCCATCCCATCTGAGAGACAGGCTGACGATGGGCGGCTGGGATCCCAGGCCGGCTCAGTGAGGATACCCAGCCCTCCTCCCAACAAAGAGGATGAGTCCTGCTCCCAATAAAACCCACAAGTCCAGGGAGGAAGAGACTGAGAAAGCCCCCTGAACCAAGCGAACACAAAGACATTTCTGTTGCCTGGGAAACAACTCCCTCTGTGTCCCGGGATCAGCACAGACATATTCTGCAAATTTCCCTCTTGATGATATGCTCATCTCGGGGATGTGCAGCATATTCGGAAAACCCTGACATTTGATAAAAACTTGGATGGCAAGCCACTAAATCTGATTAACCCTTTTCAGCATTGACTGGCACTTCCTGACACCCACAGCGATGCTAAAAGCTTTAAGCACGAGTATAACTCGTTTCAAGAGATAATACAACATCTCGGTTACAGGCCGGCCTCCCTCACTTTCCAACTTGTATAGAGGGTAAAGTAGGGTTTAAACCAGCTGGTGTATACCTAGCAAACCAGAAAGAACTCTATGAGATAAGATAGCTGGTTAGTAGTCATGCCAAAGAAAGGTTAAGGGAGAATTAAAGCCCATCGGATCATTTAGCTGAGTCATCTGTGAACGATGGTTAAACATGGGAGGATCATTTAGGAGAAGAATTTTCTCATCGAAATTTGTATGGTAGTCGATTCATTCTTAACCACAACATGGTTAAGAATTTGGGATCATTATTTCTGCTAAATCCTGAGTCACAATTGCCACTTTATCAGCATCCTATTCCACATGCTCAATTAAAAAACATGCAATAAAGAAATTCTATATCAGTGTGTACATAAATTTTCAGTGGTTGTTTCCCCAAATTACCAACTACCAGTGACTCTATCCAATTTAGAGATGTCATCCTAGAAAATTAACCCGTGCACAATTACTTTAATGCCAGAATTAGATTGCTGCTATCTGTGTGTATCTTAAATCCTGATAGGCAAAAGGCTTCTAACTTGTGGAGGGCAGAATAAAAAGAGCCCAAATGGAACTGGGGAAAATCAGCAGAAGGTCCTAAACAATGGTCATCAAGGCGGGGTAATTATGTGCCTGGGGCTCTCTGCAGTGAAGGGAGGAGAGAAAGCAGACAGGCTGCTCTCCAAGGGGTTTGATGACATATAGTAAGACATTCTGGTTCTATTTAGCTCAGTAGTTCAATACTCTGCGAGTGAGAAGATAACATTCATCTATAAAAGCCCTACTATGTGCCAAGCACTGTGCCAGGGTGCTGGGGACTCAAAGTGTTACCACACAAAGGGCACAGTCTGCTCGCCATGAGGCAAAAGCCAATTATCAAGAGCCAAGATGGTGGCAGAGAAAGGACATTTTATTACAACTTGCTAGCAAGAGGTAAGATGGCTGACTAATGTCCAAAAGAACCATCTTAAGAGGGGCATAGAATCTTGAAGCAGTTATATAGGCCAGTGGGTTATAGGGGAGGAGGTTAGGAATGTTGACCCAGGAGTCACCACATCAGATCTTTCAGTTTTCATTCATGATGGCTATCAGCATAGATTCTCTATTTCAGGGTCATCACATTCCTAAGGAACTCAAAAGAACAAAGTTATCATCTTATTGCAGCTGGGAGGTATATGCACAAGCAGGGGTCATAAAATCTACTGAGAAGTGGATCTCCTGGAGGGTACATATCCAACCAGGTTAGTTAGTCAGAGGTCATTCAAAGTTACAACATGGCTTCTTTTCTACAATATGGCTTCCCTCATGTCAACATTGTGTTGAGCCGATATCAAAAGAAGTCTATGTCCTGGTTTCTGTCCTCAAAAGATTTATAATATAGCTGGAGAGAGGCATGCACAAGGAAAATGGGTTGTTCAAGGCCACATAAAAATGCCAGCAGGATGGCACAGGAATGGGAAATTGATGATGTCACTTCCCCAGCCCCTTATGCCCATGCGGGCATCACTAACCGATCATGGCACTCTTCTTCTCTGAACTGAAATGTAGCCTCAGAATTTTTCCCAGGCAGCCATTGATCGGTTGCAGTTGTCATGTACAAGGACACCTATGTGCTATCCCTGGCATAGACAGTCTGTGCTGAGGAGGAGAAGGAGATGCCTCCTTGGGTCCATATCTGCTGATATTCCAAAGGCCAGTCAGCCCATCTCTTCAGAGCTGAACCCGAAGTGACAGAGAAGGGTTAAAGCTCTTGGGAGCAAAATGCCTGACTGTGGAAGAGTGATCATGACTCCTCTGGGCCAGCTCAGATTCCCTGATGTGAGGCTGGTGAGGTCTGGGGTGTGGTGAGTGGCGAGGCCACCCATTCTAAGTCATTTAAGATGGAGTGGGATGAGGGGGTCTGACCTGAGTCCCCATAAATAATTCCAAAGTTAGGCAGAAAGTATAGTCTTGCCTGGAAGGGACGTTTCCTTTGCCATGTCCCCATCCCAGTCCTACCATTTGGCTGGGATAAAGCATGTTCCTTGGGGCAGAAACGAGACCTGCAGGGGAGAGCTGAGATGGGGGTGTTTTGACCTTGAAAACCAGATTACAAAGCAGGAAGTAAGATACTCACATCTTGCAGAGACCAGAGGTCAGGAACTGACAGAATGAAAAGATAATCGGTCCTTGAGAGTAGCAGATGGTTATCTTCAGGGCAGAGGTTGTCTTTAAGAAAGGGAACAATTCATTTACTCATCCAACAAATATCTTCTGAGTGCCTACCACAGGCAGACCGCAACAGCAAGCAAAACAGACCCGGATTCTACACTCACGAGGTGTACAGTCCACTAGGGGAGACAGCACTCTTTACCCAAACCCACACCGGTCACATGCCACTGGCACTGGTG
This sequence comes from Equus caballus, assembly GCF_041296265.1. Taxonomy (NCBI): domain Eukaryota; kingdom Metazoa; phylum Chordata; class Mammalia; order Perissodactyla; family Equidae; genus Equus; species Equus caballus. The sequence continues at coordinate 6,609,217 of NC_091684.1, forward strand.
TCCTATTGCTGCTGTAACAAATTACCACAAACATAGTGGCTTAAAACAATTCACATGCGGGGCTGGCCCTGTGGCCGAGTGGTTAAGTTCGCGCGCTCCACTGCAGGCGGCCCAGTGTTTCGTTGGTTCGAATCCTGGGTGCAGACACGGCACTGCTCATCAAACCACGCTGAGGCAGCATCCCACATGCCACAACTAGAAGGACCTACAACGAAGAATATATAACTATGTACCGGGGGGCTTTGGGGAGAAAAAGGAAAAAAAATTTTAAAAATCTTTAAAAAAAAATTCACATGTGTTATCTTAAAGTTCTAGAGGTCAGAAGTCCAAAATGAGTCTTACTGGGCTAAAGTCAAGGTGTCAGCAGGATGAGAAAGACGGAAATCCTGCCATTTGCCACAGCGTGGATGGACCTTGAGGACATTATGCTAAGTGTCAGACAGAGAAAGAGAATACTGTATGATCTCACTTATATGTGGAATTTAAAAAAGCCAAACTCATAAAGACAGAGAATAGAATGGTGCTGACCATGGACTGGGGGGAGGGAGGGGGTGAACTGGGGAGAGGTTATTTAAGGGTACAAACTTGCAGCTAGTAGATAAATAAGTTCTGGAGACCTAATGAACAGCGTAGAGATTATAGACAGCAATGCTGCCTTGTCAACTTCAAAGCTGCTGAGAGACTGGATCTTAAATGTTCTCACCACAAAAAAGAAACGGTCATTATGGGACGTGATAGAGATGTTAGCTAACTCTGCGGTGGTAATCATAGGGCAATATACAAATGTGTCAAATCAACACATTATACACCTTAGAGTTACGCAATGTTATACGTCAATTATATCTCAATAAAAATAAATAAATAAAACGACATTAAAAAAAAATGGGCCTTGGCATGGCTGTGTTCCTTCTGGAGGCTCCTGGAGAGAATCTATTTCTTTGCCTTTTCCAGCCTCTAGAGGCTGCCTGAATTCCTTGGCTCATGGCCCCTTCCTCCATCTGCAAAGCTCATCACTCCAACCATTGTTTCTGTTGTCGCATCTCCTTTTTCTGGTTCTGCCCCTCCTGCCTGTCCTTTGCAAAGGCCTCTGCGATTACATTGGGCATACCTCGATAATGCAGGAGAATCTCTCCATCTCAAGCTACTTAATCACATCTGCAAAGTCTCTTTTGCCATGTAAGGTGACACAAATGGTTGCAGGGATTAAGACGTGGTCTTCTTTGGGCGGCCATTATTCAGCTTATAATAATTGCTGGTTTTCCTTTGAATTCCTTTTCCTACTTCCCTCCCCTCCACGATTCAAGCTGCAGGAAGGACTTTCCCCGGGAGCTCCCTCCCCCACCTAGAGTAACAATAAGGCCATAAGAGGAGACTGCAGCAGAAGATGATCTTGAAAGCTCTGGTTCACCTGCAAGGGCCAGGCTCTTGAGGGAGAAAAGCTGATTTGAATTCCAAAAACTTTCATTTGGAAAATCAAAAGCTGAAGCCTGAAGGATGAGGGCATAAAGTTAATCCATATATAATAGATTAGAAAGAGAACCTGCTTGTTTCTGTCCAAATGGAGATAAAACTTTGCCCAGCTGGTCACAGGAAAGAGACCAGAGGCGACTGGCGCAAATTTAGGGACAGCGGATCCCTGAGAAGTCTGCGGCCCTGACCCACTGCTGAGGTCGGAACTCCAGAAGAAGGATGGGCAGAGCGAAGCACAGGGCCCCAGGGCGCGGGAGAGCTGCGCTCAGGCTTCTCCGATGCTCAGGGCATCCCCACGTGGAGGCCTCTCCAGGTGTTCGTCCTCCCGGGCTCTGGAGCTCTGTGCACCCACAATGGGTCAGGGAGGCACCTGAGACGTTCCTGCCTCCCTCCAGATGGGAGTGGAAGGTCCTGGAAAAGGAACTGACAGGCCCCAAAGGTTACGAAGAAGAGGGGAGTCAGTTTTCATGAGCAGCCATTGACATACAATGACGAGATTGGATGGATGAGCCTCACCCCAGAGGACAAAGGCAGCCCAGGCCCCAGGGCCCGCCCCAGGTTCCAGGTGACACAGGCGCTCCTCCACCCTGATGGCCTCCAGACTGCACCCTGAGAGTGGGGCATCAGCAAGGAGAGAGAGGACCCTGAGTTGCTTAAGCATAGCCCCATTTTGACCATATTTTAAGCAGAAAGCAACTGGGTTACCTTTACTGTGTCTGAGGGGAAATGCGGCAGATGATTTTGGTTATAGAGAACACCTAAATTGTAGACGGTAAAACCAGAATCCTGTGCAAATAGCACGAAGGGCGTTCGGGGAGATCCTGGTACAGACGGGTTCAGAGAGCGTCACCCAAGTTTGAACTGAATCCTGCGGATTTTGTGTCGTTTTGTAATCACCAGCTCTTTGATCCCCCTTAACACTTTTTGAAAGGGTTGACCAGTGTCTCGTCTGAACGGAAGGGAGAGCAATAATCACAATTGCTAACACTTATGGAGAGTTGGCTGTGGGACAGTAACTTGGCCGAACACTTTGCGTGCATCATCTCATGGACTCAGCACGTTAGGCCTACGACGTCAGTTCCACCATTGTGTCCGTTCCACAGATGAGGAAACTGAGGCTCAGAGAAGTTCTCACTTGCCCAAGGTCCCACAGTGAGAAACTGTCTCTCTGACCAGAGTTTGTGCCTGGAGTCTTTAAAAAAAGCGACCTATCTTCACACAGTTCAGAAGGGAGCAGCTGGCCAGGGCCACAGGGAAAGCCCACAAGGAGGGAAGGAGGGTGGACCTGTTGTCGGGGCTGCAGGTTTAATTTCCCTCAGTCCTGGTGACACAGAGCCCCGTCTGGATCTCAACAGTTTTCCAGTTTTTCCCTGCCTCTGACATTGGCGTGCCTGCCTTGTGGTAGGGGCAATTCTAAAAGTTTCTGAAGAAACACTTTGCAACTTCTTACAGCGCCAATGTTCCTCCCAAATTGAGGGAGAGTGATGAAGTATTTACTTAGAAAATAATTTCAATGTTTTCTTAAGAATATAATCAAGCATACAACAGTTTGAGCATAATCAACATAGAGAAAAGTTGAAAGAATAATAGCATGTCCAAATGAATATCCACCATCCAAACCAACAGTGGTCAATAATTGCCTTACCCATCCAGAGAGGTTGCTGTGGAACTACTAAAAAGTAAGTTTCACATATCCTGACACTTTATTATTAAATATTTCAACTTGTATCTCTTCAAAGTGTGAACATTGAAAATATGGATCATTATTACAGCTCAGAGTATGAATGATAATTTCCTAATCTTGTCTAATGTCTGGTTCATGTTCCTAGTTAATCTATGGTCCCCAAATGTCTTCTATAGCTAGCTTTTTTCTCACCAGGATTCCATCAGGTTTCATGTACAGCATTTAGTTTAGCCATGTCTCTTAATTAAAATAGTCTGCCACTTGTTTTTAATGATGTGGACTCTTTGAAAAGACAAGCCCGGTTGTCTTGAAGAATGTCCTATCTTCTAGACTTGTTTGTTTCCTTGAATGGTGGCTTAATTCGTCCTTTCTCCGTGGACTGCCAAACTTTTATAATGTAACTTTTTAATGTATATATTTTTATAATTTTCACGACTTATGCATAATTACGATAAGAAGGATAAGAATTGACCTGAGCCAGGCACTGAGCCAGCTGAGTGTATTCCATACCTTTTCTCACGGAACCCTCCCAGCAACTTATGAGGAAGACATTCTCACACTTTTGTTATGTCCATTTTGTAAGTGAGGACGCTGGTCTTTGAAGTGTTCAGTAAGTTTCTGAAGACTACAGAATAAGTGGTTGCACCAGTATTTTAATTCTTTTCTGTCTCCAAAGCCCAAGCAAGCTCCAAAACTCATGCCTGTGTCCCCCACCAGAATGCAGGCTCTTTGAGGATGAAATCATGTTTAACCTCTCTCGACTCCCAACACATGGTGCAACGCCTCTGCCTTAGCACAAACTCAGAAACATGAATACCGAGTGAATATAGCCCTCTGCCACAGCCCATAATGTTGTCTGGCACACAGGACACACATTTGTTGAATGAATGAATAAATGACCGTCTTTTGGGTCATTAACTCAGCCTTAGATATTTAAGATCCATTAAAATCCTAGATTTGAGAGAGAGCTATGAATGGGACTGGTTTTAACACCTGGTCCAGGCTGTCCTTAAAGAGGACTTGTGTCTCTTATGAATGACAGCATTGACCTTGCTGTAATCTTGTAGTCCTTTTGCAAATATCATGAGGTTCTCAAACAATAAATCACAAAGAAAGAGTAGCTTTGATGCTTTCAACCTTGTCACAGCTTCCCATTTACTGAAATATTTTCTCTAAAGTAAGATTTTCCTCCTACTATCCCTTGCGATCATGGCTCCTTAGCAGCTGACTTGGAAGAATGAGGACAAGTCAACACTTTATGGAGCGGGGGAATTTGCAAAATGAACGTTGGTGAGAAAAAGTTCTTCCATAAATCTCAGGAGGCCAGAGGTAGACGGCACCCATGCGGTAATTATGAACTTCTGCCTTCCGGGTCAGATGACAGGAAGTGAGTGCTTCGGAATTCAGCTGGGTGGACGCTATAGGCTCATCATGGCTTAGAGCAATGACTCCACACTGCTCAGAATTAAAGATGTACATAGGCATCAAATGGCGTGAATTTTCAGGACATATTAAAATATTTTATGTGTTTGTTTTCTCCTGAGAATACCAAAAAGGAAAGAAGTGTAAGAATACTCTCAGTGTTCTTTGATCACTAGTTCTCCAACAGCACGCTATGCGGAAAAGGTCATGTCTGACTCATCAATGTTTCCCAGCAAGGACCTGCACAGTCTGAATTCGGCAGGGCTGATCTTACCAACTCCATTTTGCAGATGAAGAAAGTGATGCTCAGAAATATAAAATGTTACACAAGTTAGCACAGCTGAAAGCGATGGAACTAGCATGCAGATTTGTAACCCCAAGCCCAGTGGTCTTGCTGCTGCACCACACAGCCTGCAAATTTTTTAGAGTCTGCCCAGCGTAGGTGCTCATGTACTTGATAAAGCCATGTTGAATAAGGGAAGGTTCTTGGGAGAAATTGAGCAATAAAAGAATGATTTAGCATGGACTCATATAGTACACTCAATTTTGTCCACCTTGTTTGGTTTTTCAAAGGAGACATCTAGACCCACGCTCATGTTTTTTTTCTAATAGGCAGTCCCTCCATGAGTAACTAAACAAGCCATGCTGGCACCCCGACAATCACTGAGAGCTGGGGAGCTTAGAAAAAGACTCTCATTTCTGGTTTTTGCGCCTAGAGATTCTGACTCAGCAGACCTGGGATTTTGCTCCGAAATCTCCACTTTTAAATATCTTTTGAGATGATTCCGAGCAGCCTCACTCTGAGAACCACAAATCTATAATTACTCAAAGCCAGCTGCAAAGTCAGCATACTTTGAAGGAGGGTTAATTCATCACAAGAGAAAAGTTAGATGAACTTGGATGGGAGCTGAGCAGTAAAGCATCTCAGTCCTGGGTGCTCATTAAGTCACTTGGGGGAGCTTCTTAAAAACACGCCGCTTTGCCCTCTTTCCAGGCCACTTAAGTCAGAATCCCTGCGATGGGGTCTGGGCATTGTTACTTTTTTAGAGCTTCCTCAGAAGATTCTAGAGCAGGTAACTTTGAAGGTGATGGAGTTAAATAAAACCCTGTTCAATTTGGTTGCTTTGTGCTGACTTTCAAGGTCATTCAGCCAAAAAAAAGAAAGAGTACTACTTGCTTATCAGTTACCTTAATAAAGGTCTATACTTGACAAAGTACACAGTCTGTAACGCACTGAATTAGGGAGGGCTGATCTTACCAACTCCATTTTGCAGATAAAAGTGGCACTCAGGAAAGTAAAAATGTTGCACAATTTAGCACAGTTGTGAGCCCTGGAGCCAGCATGTAGGTTCACAGCCCCAAGCCCAGTGATCTTACTATTGCACGGCACAGCCTGCAAGTTTTTAAACACTTACTGCTGAGTTTGGTCTCCCTCAAATTAGAGGTTGTTTGATCATCGCTTTTTCCAGACCCATGTGAGTCTCTGATGTTGACTTTGAGTGGCAGGTGGATGTTCAGGGCAGGGGTGAGAATCCACACGATCACATACTCTCATAGAAGACAGACAGCCAAGGATGGACTGATTATCTGTGAGGCTCATAATTTACATCTTATTAAAATATGATGCGAAGAGAAAAAAAAGTCTTCAAAGACAAGCAGTTAAGTGAATCAAAAGTTTGCAAGGGAAGGAATAAATGACTCAGGGAAAGAGAGCGAAAACAAGATAACATAATATATATATTTAGGATCAGGCTTCCTAATTTACTGCAATCTGTGGTACTCTGAATCTGACTACATTGGGTATAATTATTTCTGTCTAAATAATTTTGCAGACTTGTAGCATAATAACTCAGGATCACAAATAAGAATCAACTCTGCCGTGTTCACAACACAGCAATAATTATGTTCTTGAGTTGGTACAGCTCCTTACAGCTTGGAGCAAAGTAATTATGTTTTTCTTGGTGCAAAGCATATTAACCTGTGGAAATTACAAACCATGAAGTGTAAGAAAAGTCTGTGTTTCTAATGGGAAAAATACCAAATTTGGCCTACTAAAAATTCTAATCAAAGTGAATTAGCTGGCAGCGTGAGGCCTCCCTGAAGGAAACTACTGGCCAGTTCATCAGCTTCCCACATGGATGGAAAGAGAGGAAAACAGCTACCTCCATGCCCAACAAAGAGAGAAATGCACATTTTATTGTGGAAAGAGCACTGGAGTGCTTGAGACCTATCCAGGCTGATACCGGTGGCTTTAGTCATTGATTTGCAGGGCTGTATGTCCTATTCTGTGAATACACCACAATTTGTTTGTCAAGCAGTGGTTGCCTCTGGAGAGTGGTGAGGGTGGTGTGGAGTTGAGCGAAATGTGAATGGAGTACCCAGTGGGCTCCTCTGGTATTTGTGATGCTTTACTTAAGCAGGATGGTGCTTATGCAATATTTGTTATATTAGTCTCCATATTTTTTGTTAGTCCAAAATAATTTCTAATTTCTGGTTAATTTTTTGCGTCAATTTGACTTGGATAAGGAATGCCTGGATAGCTGGTGAAACATTATCTCTGAGGTGTTCTAGAAGAGATCAGCATTTGCATTGGTGAACTGAGTAAAGCAGATGGCCCTCCCCGATGTGGATGGGCACCAGCCAATCTGTTGAGGGCCTGAGTAAAACGAAAAGGTAGAGGAAGGGCGAATTCACTCTCTCTTTGCTTGGGCTGAGACATCCATCTTCTCCTGCCCTCCGAGCTGCTGATTCTCAGGCTTTTGGCCTCAGATTGTGACTTATACCATCAGTCCCCCAGTTCTCAGGCCTTTCCTGGGTCTCCAGCTTGCAGATGGAAGACAGTGGGAATTCTTGGCCTCCATAACTGCATGAGCCACTTCCCATAATTAATCTCTTCATATAGATATATATGTGTGTGTGTGTGTGTGTGTGTGTGTGTGTGTATATATATATATATATATCCTATTCTCTGAACAACCCTAATTAATACTATTTCTTTTTCAGAAAAATAAAGAATATAATTCAGGGAAGATGGCAGAGGGTATACTTTTTGAATTTTCCAAAACCTCTACATAAAAACAGATAGAGAAACTGCATTGCAAGTCAAAACTCATAGACAAAATTTATAACAAAACTGGACAGGAAGACATTCCTGCAAACCCCAAAATGCAAGCAAGGAGAGAAAAATCTCACAAAACTACCAAACTTTTGGTGTCAGTATGGGAGAAAGCAGAAGACAGACCTGAGAACAAGAAGGCCTTAACATAGTTAACAGATATTTACTAGTAAGCTCAGCATGCCAATCTGAGAAGTGCAGCTGAAATTGGAGAGAGTTTGCCTGTTCCAGAAGTGGGTGAGGGTCGGGGACCTAAGTTCAGGAAGTTTGAAGGGCCTGAAGCTGTCTAGCCCCTGTGAGTTCTTGAAACTGACCCTCACGGTTCCTGTTGAGGACAGAGCTCCAAGTTGAGAAGATACTGTTAGAAGTACCTCAAAATCGAGCAGGAAAGGGGCGCCAGAGTTGGTAGCAATAGAAAGTGACATAAAGGTATAGGGATGGAGGAAATAGAGCCAGGAAATATCAGAAAGCAAACAGCCTTATTTTGAACATCATATTTAAACAGCAGAGGAAGGAGCTCTGTGAAGTTAGAAAAGCTGTATTTGAATCAAGCTTCTTTCTAAAAGTTTAGGAAAACTAGTTTCATAAATAAATTTTTAAAAAACAGAATACAATCAAAATCAAACCCCATACAAATTTACAATAAGTAAAAATATATTATGGAGCAGAGCAAAATTTTTGTAGACAATGAAGCACTCCAAAAATCCGTGGTAAGAAAAGAAGAAAACTATTTCAAAATGAGTGAAAGATGTTAAGAAAACAACACAAAACACAAAATAACAACATAAATCATAATTAGAAAAACTCAGAATGAGGTAACAGAACTCAAGACATGATTAGAAATAAAAATTTAAATATATAATTGGAAATGAGGATTCAACTAGAAGGAATTCAAGCATAAATAAACAAATAATGTCTTAATAAAAATAGTAGGTGAAAATTGAAAAGAAATGAAGAAAGAGATTTTTTAAAAGATCCAGGATAGTGTGACAAGTGTTGAAGATAGACAAAGAAGATCCAACACACAGCTAACAGCAGTACCTAAAGGAAAAACTAAAGGAAGGATACAGAAAAAATAATACAAACTCTAATGCAAGGAAACTTTCTTGAAATGAAGAAAAAAATATGAAACTACATATTGGAACAGCACACTATTTACCTGTGAATATTGACACAGAACAACAAATAGGAAGATATATTCTAGTAAAATTACCAGACTTATTAAAAGAAAAAGTGAGAAAAAATCCATTAGTTATCTAGGCAAAAAGAAAATGTGATTTGTAAGAAAAATAAAATTAGATTATTATCAGAAAATTTTTTCCACCACTGCTTTTATGCCAAAGAAAATGAAGTAGCATATTTAAGATATTTAAGGGGGAAAAAATGTGACCCAGGATTTTATATCCAGCAAAGCCGATCTTCAAGTATAAAGAGCACAGTCAAATGGTTACCAAGATTAAAGAACTCAAGGACTATGGTTCAGGTGAGATCTTTCTAAGGAATCTAGTAGATAACAAGCTTCAGACAATAAAGTGATCAGGGAGTCGTCAGCATGAGGACTGGCAGTGAGCATTAAACATATAGTTACTTGCAGAACTAAGACTAAAGAAGAGCTAAAAGGGAAATATCATAATATGTAATGGCTATATGACCTGAAAATATAGCTGGACTATTTGGCATAATGAAACAATGAAATGTTTTCAATAATCTTAGTTGGTGGTAGTATTAGAATTGTCCTTGTGACACTCTAGTCTGTGTAGATGGGATGAAACAAATGAGTAATTACGGAAAATTCTACTTTTATCAGCCCCTGTGTCCTTGAGAACCAAGACTCAGTGTAAGAGAAAAGAGATTCAGATGTAGTGTAACTGAGGTCGAGTTTAAACCCTGCAGCCTTGAATGTAATTTGGAAATAGCACTGTGAACTCACACATTGTTATATCTTTATTTTGAGAAGAAATACATTTATCTCCTAACTCTGTCCACTGTATCTATGAACAGCCAGTAGCAATGATAATTCCAAGAACCCAAATAGTGCTCTGGAATACTTCTTCCAAGAAAAGAAACTAGGATTTAGAGAGATGATTGATTGCAGGTCTGGAGCAGGAGATATATAAGATGAATCTGGAACATCTTTAATACCAGAAAGCGAAGAAGCTCTGAGACTACTTCTGCTGATCAAATATGCGACAATTAAAGTGAGCTTCAATAAGGATAAGAATTGCAGTTAATTGAACTCTAACAAATATGTTTAAATCCAGAAACCAATTCATTATCTTAAAAGTGGGGAAAACAGAGAAAAGAATTAAACATTTACTCTGCCTTTCCAATAAGAACTATGCCACTGGATGACCAAATAGTAGGCGAAGAAAGTATTTCCTTATAAAATTACTCCAGTGAATACATGCAAATGAAGGGGGAGAGTGAGAACACCACTATTCTATAACCCGCAGTGAATCAGTGAATCCAGGCATGGAGCATCAAGGCTGCTAACATTTAAAAGAGCTTAAACCAGAACTTCTTTCCTCCTGATGAAAGAACACAACTTGTGGTCTTGCCAAAGGGTCCAGCCTAAGTCTGATCAAGCCTTAGGATCCAGATGCCAAATTCCAGGAAATACAGAAGACTGGGAGCATTTTGAACCACGCTGTGCTCATGCTCTCAGCAAAGCCCAATCTATGGGAAACTACAGGATGAATGGCTACAAAAATTGTAAGGAAAGAAAAGGATGTACTTATCACAAAACTTAAAGAAACATATCCTTTCAAAATATGGGCAAGATTAAACTATAATGTCTAAGGATCACTTGGGTGACAAAAACATAAAGATTCTCAAAGACGTGGTTACTTTAAAAGTCAGATAGTGGTCACGTTTGGAGAGAAGGAGGGTCTATGATTAGAATGGGGCACATGGAGGGATTTATAAGGTGGCTGGAAAATTCTATTTCTTGACTGATGTTTGCAAGATTATTTGTCTTATAATTTACTAAACTATTCAATAAATAAATGAATGAATAAACAGTAAAAAGAAAGATAGATTACTAGATGTGGAATCAGACCCCTCTCAGATTAAAATCACATTTCCTGCCCATGTTAGCTATTTCACTTGGGCAGGTCACTTAGCTTTGCTGAGACTTAGTTTTTCTCATCATCAAAATGGAGTCGAACTTGCAGAGTAGCAGTAAAAACTGCTCCCACCTCCATATTTTTGTCAAGATGGAATAAAATACGATAACGTCAGTAGATTTCATTGAGCCTCGCTGGCACTAAATAAGATCTTGGGTAATGATCTTGGATATGAATATGGATCCTGAACATCTAGAGGCAGCTTTGCTTTGGAAATAGGAGTTCTGGGTTTGCCAGTCATAGCCTCAGTGACAAGGGAAAATCACTTGTAAAATGGGAATGAAAATAATACCTGCAACCCTGGGAGCCTGTGACACCTGAGGGAGGAGGTAGGCATGGACACGTGGTGAACACAAGTCCTCCACAGAGAGCAAGCTTGCATCATCGCCCTCCAGCTCCCGGGAAAGGGTGCCCTGCCTAATGGCAGGCAGGAAGATCAATTGTGTGCCCTCGGCCACTCCCAGTGTATGCAATATTTTAAAATTCACCTGTTTTACTTTTTTAAATACAACAGGAAACCTTTGTTGAGTGATTGCTCTGATTCAGGCAGCAGTGCCAGGCAGTTTTCATGGATTAAAGCATGTGCAACAGTATTACCATCCCTGCCTGTAAATAGAAAGACGGAGACACAGAGGGTTAAGTCAGAAGCTCGAGGTGCGAGCTAGAGAGGAGTGGAAGCAGGATTCAGATGCAGGCTGGTGGCGACAGAGCCCAGTTCTTCATTACTACGAGGTTCCAGTAAATGAGTGTACTGACAAAGAAAAGCAACAAAACCCTCATCACTGCTTTCCTGCCCCTTCCCTCGAACCACCCTTGCCTCCAGCTCCAAGCACACCTCTCTGAGGTGGACATTGCTCAGGGACCCCCCAGCCACAGCTGGACCCCTCTGCCCCACAGCTCCCTGCCATCCCTCTCAAAGATCGCTTCAGAACCATGGCCTTGTCTCAACTCTTGCGGGATTCTGCTGTGCTTTGAAGCTCCACAACCATGTTTCTGGCTCCCCAGTGGCAGGTCCCTTTGTCGTCTCTTTCATTATCGTTCTCCGCCATGATGTTTCAATAGGCTGCCGCCATGTGAGCACAGACAGACTCTTACACATCATTTTTATGGGAACATTGCCATTCTAATCCACTGCTTTCCTTTAAAAGTGGGAGGCAAACAGCCCAGAGGGTAAGAGTTTAGATTTGGGGGTTAAATTAACTGGGGTTCAAATCCTGTCTCCCTCTCACGCTAGCTGGGTGGCTTAGGGCATGTTCCCTAACTTATCCGTCTGCCTCAGTTTCCTGATTGGCAAAAAGGGAATAATGCCGACTACTTCATAGAGCCAGTGCTTAGCACGGCACAGCACAGGGCTCAGAGTACGTGCTGGATAATAAAAGGTAGCTATTACTGCTATAATTTTACTATTGCAGTGAGACCCTAGTTGGGAAGGCATGCTCCACCCCACCTCTCAATCATCCGCCAAAGTATTGAAAAGAAAGGTGTGCTCCTTAGCGCTGGCCCTAAAAGAAAGGGTCATCTTTAAGTCCCATAATATATGTCAAAATTCACATCATTTTTTAAAATTTTAATTTTTAAAAGAGTTTATGTTTTTGGAGCAGTTGTAAGTTCATAGCAAAATTAAGAGGAAGGTACAGAAATTTCCCACACACCCCCTGCCCCCAACACATGCACAGCCTCTCCCACTGGAGCAGTCTGTTTGTTACAGCTGATGAACCTACATTGACACATCATAGTCACCCAGAGTCCAAAGTTTACTTTAGGGCTCCCTCTTGGTGTTGTGCATTCTGTGGACTTGGACAAATGTAGAATGACACATGTCCATCATTAGAGTATCAGAGAGAGTACTTTCACTGACCTAAAAATCCTCTGTGCTCCCCCATCCATCCCTCCCACCCACATCCTGCCGAGTCATATGGTTTTTACTTTCCTCTCTATTTTCTGGGAGAAAATATTTACATCTTAGATCTAAGTTAATTAGTTAATCTCCTAATATATAAAAAGTTCCTTAAAATAGCAAGAATAAAGCAGCTGTAAACCTGATGTCAAAAATAGGTACAAAACATAGAGTTCAGAGTAAAATAAAGATAAATGGGCACTGGATATATAAAAACATACTCAGTCTCATCATAGTAAGAGATTTTAAGAGAAATTAAGTAAGAGAAATTAAAACTACACATATTACCTGCATTTTCAAAAAAAAAAAAAAGTTCAGACATTGAATAATACACTCTGTTGAGAAGCCTGTGGAGAAACAGGCTCTCTGATATATTTCTGGTAGAAACACAAAATTACATGAACTCTATGCAGGGGAATGTGGCATCATCTAGCAAAATTTCTGTATTTGTCCTTGACCAAACTGTCTTCTTTCTAAAATCTACTTTGAAGATAAACTTCCACAAATACAAAAACATATATGGTCAAATTTATTAACTGCGTCCTCTTTCGTAATAGTAGATAGTTGGAACCAATCCAAATGTCATTAACAGAAGACTAGTTGAATAAATTATGGTACGTGCATGCAAGAGAGTACTATGCAGTCATGAAAAAGTAACAGGATCTCTACTTATTGATTAGAGGTGATCACAGTTATGTGTTGTTACATGAAACAAAGGAGGGGAGATAAAATGGGAGCAGAAAGAGATGGAAATGTGACTTCTCAGAATATCTTTTTATGTAGTTTTGACTTCTGAATCCTGAAAATGTGCTATATATTCAAAGAGTAAAATTAAATACAAAAGAGAAAAAGAAGAAAATTAAAAAATACAAATCAAATGGGATCAATGAAACTAACTACAGATCAAGTTGGTAAAATAACGACTCAGAAACGAGTTATTCCAAGTGACATTTGAACCCAGTACTCAGGTGATCCATATACAGTAAATCTATCACCTCAATGAAAGCAACAGTAAATAAATGTAAACTTCACGTAGTGATTTCATTGATAGAAATTATATTGGTATTATAATTTTGAAACAGTTTAATGTATATTATAGGCTCAAGCAAATGTAAATGTATTAATCCTATTAAGAACCAAGATGTTAAGTATAAAAGAAAAGAAATACAACTATAAAATCTAAAACATTAAAAACAAAACCTTATGATATTAAATTAGAATTGGAATATCAATGTTAACTCACGATTTTTTTTTAAAAATTCTAGCTTTGCCCACTGAGAAGGCCTAGAGGCAATGAAACTTCAGTAGCAATGAGCCTACCTAGCGCCCAGATCTTGGTTTCTAAATACCACTTCTCTCTAAAGGAAGTAAGATTTTCTAAAGAAAGTAATGATTCCTGATAAGAGAACTGGATGGCGAGCCTGGGATATCATTTTGAGCCAAAAGGCCTGTCAACACTCAAAGAGTAAAGGCCTCTTATCTTTGACTTTGCAGCCCCACCGGCTATGACTCTAACGCAGGGAATAAGTAAAAATTCACAAGTCCATAGTGACAGACACTTGATCTCTGGGAAGGGAATTGCTTAAAACCCAAATCTGGTGGAACAGAAAGCTTCTTTTCTGAAGTTTCCTCAGAGTCTTTCTTATTTTCAAATTAGATTTGAGACAGAAATATGTGACAACCTCCAGAAACTTCTGGCATTGAGGGAACGATGCTACTTATTTGTCCTCCCAATTGTAATTCTCCTTCCCATGTGCTTGATTTGATGGAGATAGTGAGAGGAGAATGGCATCAACTTCAAGTTGTGTGTGTTGAGATTTCCTTCTGTCTGGGGTGAGCAATGATGTCTCATGCTGAGTTAGAATAGGAACCACATGGTACAACGACTCCTGTTCCCACCCCATCCTCCACTGGAGTGTTCCTTGACACAGATGTGGACGCAGGTAATGGGAGCTGGCAGGGGGGTGAGTTTAGCCTTCCAAGACCTGCCTGTGGGTCTCTCTCTGAATCACCCTTAACTGGAATCCAGGAAGGGAGGAGTCAGAGGAAGTACCTCTGAGTACTAAGTATCTCCTCCCAGCTACCCTCATACCAAAATGAAGCAAACACTGGCTGCTCCGTAACCAAAGTTTAAATATTTCTTTCTTAACTGATTTGATATGTCTGTTATGGCAAAGCATTACAAAGTCAGAGGATCCAAAGTTATGCATTTTAAGCACAAGTTCAGAAGATTCAAACAGTACAGAAAGTACTCAATAAAAAGTGGCTTCTTCCTACCCTAGACTCCCAGTCCTAGAAGAAGCCATTGTTAACAGCTCCTTTGATGCACTTCCAAATATTGTCTAAGTGTGTCCAGGACAAACTTACAGTGGGCATCTTTATCTTTATCCTAACTTTACGGGAAATTTTTCTGG
Source organism: Equus caballus (assembly GCF_041296265.1). NCBI lineage: Eukaryota > Metazoa > Chordata > Mammalia > Perissodactyla > Equidae > Equus > Equus caballus. Next base: position 6,624,344 of record NC_091684.1, read on the forward strand.
TGTTTGCCCCACCAGCTGGATGCTAGGTTTTAGTCTTACACTGTAGAGACACTTCCATCCTTTCCTACTTCATCAAGAAGTTTTTATACTGTCAAGATCGGAAGTCAACTTTTTTAACATATATATTTTGCCATCCATGGAGAAGGTCATTTGATCATTCTTCATTGATCAATTAATATCTTGAAATATATTAACAGATTTCCTAACGTCAAATCATCCACACATTCCTGGAAGAAAACATATTTGACAGTAGTAGACTTAGATTTTTGTAATACATTGCTGGACTCTATTGCTAATATTTATTTCAAATTACTGCATCAACATTCACACCTGAGATCGCCTTAGTCTTTTTTTATTGCTATGCTGTGTTTGTCAAGTTTTGTTTTCTGTTATTCTGGTTTCAATAAATAATTTAGATCATGTGTATTTTGAAGTTTTGACAACATTTGCCTCTGAAATTTACTGACGATTCTGTTTCTTTCACGGGAATTTATCTCCTTGGATGCTCTGTATCTTTCTATTTGTTTTCTATTGCTGCCGTAACAAATTACCACAAATTTAGCACCTTAAAACAGCATCCATTTATTATCTCACAATTCTGTAGGCAAAAATTCCGTATAGGCTCAGCTGGATCTTCTGCTTACGGTTGCGCAAAGTTGAAGTCAAGGCATCAGCTGGCCTCGGCTCTTAACTGGAAGCTCCAGAGAAGAACCTACTTCTAAGGGCATTCAAGTCGTCAGAAGACTTCAGTCCTTGTGGCTGTGGGCCTGATGATCACCTTTCCTTGCTGGCTGTCAGTGTGGGTGCACTCTGCTGTTAGAGGCCACCTGCTTTCCTAGTCATGTGCCCTCCATCTCCAATCCAGCAATGGTGTGTTGAGTTCTTACACGTCAAATCATTCTTTCTCTTCTCCTGCCAGTTGGAGAAAGCTCTCTGCTTTAAGGGCTCACGTGGCTAGATAAAGTCCATCCACGTACTCTCCCTGTCTTAGGCTTTACTGTGTCGTATAGCAGAACGCGATCATGGGGGTGATCTTTCGTCATATTCAGAGATCCAACAATTCGAGCGGAATATCTTTGGAAGACGATTTTAGATATTCTACCATAGTCTTCTAGGGCCAAAGTTAGGTAATTAATGTTTCCCAATAAATCATCCATTCCATCCAGGTATTTATGCATAGTGGTAATGAAGTGTATTCTTATTAGAACAATTATTTTAATTACATTTATATTAGTCCTAATTTTTCAATCTCATTTCTGAGTTTTGATATTTAAGCTTCTATCCTTTTCTCTTAATTATGTTAGCTAGGGTTTATCTCCCCCACTGCAAAGAACCATCTCTTGAAGTAATTTATTAGTTCTACTGGTTTTCTATTTCTAATACATTAACTTCTACTTTTATCTTCCGGTTTCATTGGTCCTATTGTTTTGCTTTTTTTTTACACTTCATCATTTAAATGATAATTCATTTATTTTCAGCCTCTCTTGTTTTGTAACAAAAATATTTAAGGTTATGCATTTTTTAATTCTTTAGCTACTTATAAGTTTTGATATACAATTCTTTACTTATAATTTTCTGGATAATTTTGGTTATGATCTCCTGTTCAACTTGTGTTTAAGAGAGAATTTTTAAACATCCAGATGATAAGAAATGTTTAGGCTTTTTTTTTTTTAAAGATTGGCACCTGAGCTAACAACTGTTGCCAATCTCTTTTTTCCCCCCTACTTTTTCTCCTCAAATCCCCCCAGTACATAGTTGTACATTTTAGTTGTGAGTCCTTCTAGTTGTGGTACATGGGACGCTGCCTCAGCATGGCCTGACGATTGGTGCCATGTCCGCCCCCAGGATCCGAACCGGCGAAACCCTGGGCTGCCAAAGCGGAGCACGTGAACTGAACCACTTGGCCATGGGGCCAGCCTCTGTTTAGTTTTTAATGTATAGTTTTATCTCATTTTGACCAGAGTATGCACTCTGTATAATTTCCACTTTTTAAAATTTTAATTAGTTACATTGCTTTTTAATTATTTTTTATAATTGTTTAAATTTTTTAAATTTTTTAATGTTTTTAATTACCTATAACCTTAACATATTTAAACCTTCCCTTCATTTATCATCTTTACTTGACTTGTCATCTTTGAAAGCACCTATTGAAAACTGAAGAATCCATGTATTTATACCTCTCCCACCTTCTCCACACTCTACCTGCTAATATTTATATTTATATTATTCTACATTTGAGTGTTGGCAATATTTATTCTGTTCTGTTTACATAATTGTCATATTTAAATAAATTCAAGGCTCGTCATCAATCCTTTCACCCTCATTTTTTCATTTTGCTGTATTTTGTTACTTAATATTTTAAAGAAGGGCCCAAACATTCCAGACGTTCTTGTTTTACCAAATAAGTGATTTGATTTTAATTCTCTTGTGTCTGATACTCGGACCATTTATTTTTTGTCTTTAAATTTCTGACCATCTCTGCCAAGTTTTCATTCTGTTTCAGTTTTTCTTGTTGCTCTTTCTGAGTTCATTTTCAGAAATTCCGTTATCACAGGGAGGTTTTCTTCTGTTACTTCTTCAAACATACGTTCAGTTCCATTTTGTGTTTCCCTTTCTCCAAGGACAGCATTTTGCAGTGTGCATCCCTGTCTATCTTCAATATATAACATTTTTTCTACAATCTTCTAAAGGCTGCTGTTTTCTATTTTATTTCCTCAAGTTTCTCCTTCAAGTCTCTGACTGCAGTTTTAGCAATGTCAATCTCCTTTTTACTGATTCTAATTTGGCGTTTATTTCTGTAGTTGCCTGATTTTTCTCTTCCATTTCTTTCTGAAGCTCTTTCAGGTCACTCTTCACCACCTTCTGTTGTCTTATCATCTGCTTTTGAGGATTATAGCTCATTTATGCACGCTTGTTTCACGGTGACCATACTCTCTTTTGTTTGCTTTCACAGAAAAGTACTTGTCCACAAACATCTGCTGTTTCATGCCATGATTCTCCTTCAGTTGTGTATTCTGGACCTACGTTTGATTTAGTATGTTCTTTCTATCATTTTATCTCGTACTTTTACTTCTGAGACCCACGTAAATTCCTTTTTGGTTGCTACTCATCTTGAAATGAGTCCTTTCGAGGCGAGCTATTTGCTAAAATACAGCATGGAGGGTAGGCCAGGAGAATGAATTGGGACAGGAATGGAAGAAGTTTGCCTTATCCATTAGGCCATCTGCCCTCAAGACATACCTCTGCCTTGGGCAAGCAGGAGCTTTTCCTGGCTCACAGAGAAGCCAGCACACACAGGTCCTTCTGGTGGTAAACGAATGTTTACATCTTTTGTGCTGACTGAGATCAACAGCTGCAGAGCTGATCACCACCAACTGTCTTTCAGACAACCTTCTTGCAAAGATGCTGTGTCTGCGTGAGTCCTGCTTCAGCACTGCCTCAACCGGAACTCAACAATGTCATAACATGCCCACGGACGCCCCACCAGAACCCAGGATTCCAGGTGGTTTAGCCACTTGCTCCTGTAAAACTTGGGTTACTGCCCAACATCTGCAGAGCCCGTGCCCTTTCTTGGCATCCACACAGCATTCTCCTGCTGCTAAACTAGCAAGCACACAGGTGTGTATCCTCCACGAGCAGTGTTTGCATCCTGGCAAAAGGAGAGCCCTCTCACTGGAAATCCACTCAATTTACAATAAACCAAGGCAAGATTCCCAAAAACGTTGCTTTGAAGCCCAGAATTAACAGGTGAGTCGCTAAGTACTGAAACATAAAATGGCATCTGGATGTTTGCCCATGTCTGTCATTGATGATAAATTGAGTAGGAGTATTAGCGTTTTATGTTCTTCCTGAGAGTCTCTACTCTTTTTATTTCCTGCAAGCCAGGGAAATTGGGCCACACTATCAAATAAAAATTCTGCCATCTGCACGTCTTCTCATGCAGTTACACTGAAACGGGAGAGCCCTGATAGGACAACTCAGCTGTGATGACAATATGTCTGATTTCAACCTTCCCAACGTTAACTGGGGAACTTTCTTGACACGCAGCATAATGAAGGTGGGAGTGATGGATGCAGTAAATGATTACATGTCAGAGGCATTATCAGGAATGCTTAATGTCTAGATCTGTTTCCAACTAATGACCAAGATTGTATTAGGAAATTAGCAAGAGATAGACACAGAGGTCAGGCTACTGCACAGTAATGAAATTGATGTAGTGTGGAAATAAAAAAAAAAGCTATTGGCAAAAATTAAAAAGTGTGACTCCGGTAGGCAGGAAGGATGCTAGTGGAGCACATGCAAGTCAGAAGAGTTCAGATCCTGTGAACCACTTTCATCAACAGAAATAGAACAAACAGTGAAGTGATGGCCTGAGAGCCCAGGATTTATTTACCCAGGTAGCAATTCAAACACAATCTACGAAAACAAGGGCTGGTTATAGAAAAGAGTCTGCGAGAAGTCAAATAAATATGGAGCAACCTTAAGAAACAGTCATTTTCACTCTGAAATGGAATTGGGCTTCTGCAGTAAAAGGAAAACCACTTCGATTTTGGGATATGATTGAGGTGGACTGGCTTACTGACCCATTCCTTCACTCTCTGTTGTAGGATTATATGCATACACAGCCATTGTCGTGTTACTTTGCAGTCCCCTCTTGTTTTCAGAATATTCTCCCCCTGCCCATTAGCTTGGTCTTGGCCGTATGACTTGCTTTGGTCAATAGAATGCTAGTGGTTATGACATGAGCAGAGGCCTTAACTGTGCTAGTGCAGTTGGCGTCGGTCCCTTGTGCTCCCGCCATTTGCCATGACAAAGTCATGCCCGAGGGGACTGCCGGTTCTAGAAGCCGGTGAAGAAGTCCTCAACCGGACTTGCAGCCTGGAGCCTGGGCCAGCCGCCCACCACTCACAGAGCTGTGCAAACAAACCTACTCTACATTCAGCCCACTGCTTATTTCAAAGGGCTTTACTTTTTTAATGAAACTAAATAAAACTAAAGTTTCTGACACCTAGTCTAATGTGGTTTGCCTTTTTCAGTGGCTTTATGTTTTCTAAAAGTCCTAAATCCCAATTTTATGGGAAGGTTTAGAACTTTTAATGAGTTATATTTGTATTCACACCACTTTTTTTAAATCGTGGTAAAATATACATAATATAAAATTTACCATTTTAAGCATTTTTAAGTGTGTAGCTCAGTAGCATTAACTACGTTCACATAGTTGTGCAATCAACACCGCTAACCATCTCCAGAACTCCTTTTTTTATTGAAGTATAGTTGACATACAATATTGCATTAGTTCCAGGGGTACAACATAGTGATTCAACACTCACATCACAAAACGATGACCCTAACAAGACTTGTTACCACCTGTCATCGCACAAAGTTATTGCAACATCATTGACTATATTTGCTATGCTGTATATCACATCCTCATGACTAATTGATTGTATAACTGGAAGTTTGTACCTCTTATCCCCTTCACCTGTTTCACTCATCCCACCTACCCCTCGCCCTCTGGCAACCACAAATTTGCTCTCTGTATCTATGAATTTGTTTCTATGTTGTTGTTGTTGTTGTTAAGTTCAGCACCTGAGCTAACAACTGTTGCCAATCTTCTTCTTTTTTTCTTTCGGCTTTTTCTCCCCAAATCCCCCCAGTACACAGTTGTATATTCCAGTTGTAGGTCCTTCTAGTTGTGGCATGTGGGACGCCACCTCAGAATGGCCCGATGAGCGGGTGCCGTGTCTGTGCCCAGGATCCGAACCGGTGAAACCCTGGGCCGCCGCAGCAGAGCCCACAAACTTACCCACTGGCCGCAGGGCCGGCCTCTCTATGTTGTTCTGTCTGTTCATTTATTTTGTTTTTTTAGATTCCATGTAGAAGTGAAACCATATGATACGGTATTCTACCTTTGTAGTATAGTTTGAAATCAGGAAATGTGAAGCCTCCAGCTTTCTTCTTTCTCAAGATTGCTTTGGCTATTTGGGGTCTTTTGTGTTCCATACATATTTTAGTATTACTTGTTCTAGTTTTGTGATCCAGAACTCTTTTCATTTTACAAAACTGAAATCCTCTATTCCTTAAACAACAACATCTCATTGTCTCCTCTCCTATCTCCCGGCAACCACCGTTCTACTGTCTGTCTCTATGAATTTGTCTACTCTAGGTACCTCACATAAGTGGAATCATACAGTGTATTTTTGCATGTGACTGGCTTATTTTGCTTAGCATAATGTCCTCCAGGTTCATCCATATCACAGCATGTGTCAGAATTTCCTTCCTTTTTGAGGCTAAATAATATTCCACTATATGGCCATACCACACTTCGTCTATCCATTCATCTGCAGACAGACGCTGGGGTTGCTTCCACCTTTTGGCTGCTGTGAATAATGTTGGTGTGAGCAAATTGAATTCTTTTGGGTCTATACCCAGAAGTAGAATTGCTGGATCATATGGTGATTCTATTTTGAATTTTTTGAGGAACCGCCATACTGTTTTCCATATTTCAAAAGTTTTTAGAACTATTGGCTTTTGGAGGCAGAAACACCCCTGTAGAGCACAGGCCAGCCCCCGCATGTTTCAGAGAGGAGACTCAATCTTCAGAGAGTGGGGAACGCGCACCTGCTCACCCAGTTCTATATCACTCGTAGGCAGCTTTGTTAATTACAGTTTTGCTACGAAGCTTTAAAAGTTCAGCTAAAGGGACACGCCTTCTGTGAAACCTCTTCTGATTGCCTCAGAGGGAACTGCCTGCTTGGGCACTGTGGCCCCTTGGATGCTGTATGTCTGTTCATCTTCACAGCCATGTCGGTCCCCTCCTGACTATAAGCCCTTGGGGGGCAGGGCCACCGCTTCTTTATCTTCTCCTTTGAATCTGCAGAGATCGGCATAATTCCTAAATGCTTAATTGACACTCACTGGAGAACTCATGCAACATGTCACCTTGACATCCTTGTCTCCCTCTCAGCCCTCAGTCCACCAGCATCGGACCCCCTCAGGGGCTGAAACAGCTACCACAGCCTCTCACGAGCCAGCTTTCCTGACCCACCCAAAGCTCAGGACACAGCTGGCCTCCCCCTCTGCAGAGGCCTCCCTGCCTCGCCTCTCTTCCCGGACTCTGTATCCCCTCTCTGCTCATTGCTTCCCCTCCACAGAGGCCTTCCCAACTGCGCTGTCTATCAACTTTGCTTCCCAGTCCACAGTCACTGAGAGACATGCATGCCCACCCCGCGGTTTCAACCATGAACTCCTTACCTTCTCTCTCGTATCTGCATATCCTACCCCTGACATCTCTTTTGAGCTCCAGGACCGCTTTTCTGGTCCCCTAACAGAGAGCCTTCAAGCTTTTGCGCTTACTGTTGTCTGTGTCCTCACCCCACCCCTTTGTCCTGAGCTACTTAGTTTTGGTAATGGACTTGCCATCTTCTTCATTAACCTTAGAAGTCACTACCACCTCTCTCCATAGTATCTGCTAGTTTACCTGTTCTCCTAGCCTGCCCCACGGTGGCTCTCAAGACCACCCATTCCTTCCCAGTGACGCTGCCCCTGTGTTACTTTAGGCCTTTGCCCTCAGTTTTGCTGCCTCCGATTTGCCCTGCACACTGCTACCAGGGCGAAATTTCCTGAACAACACATGGATCATGCCAAACCCCTACTCAGATATACCTGCTGGCTTTTGAGTCTTACAGTGCAGGCAGACACCCGAGCTGCAGGTAGCCTGGCTCCATTACTCTCTTCTTTGCCTGGTGAGCCCTCTGCCAGGTGCGGGAAGAAATGGGAGGAACGTAAGTCCTGGTTTAAGCCATCATTTAAAATGCCACTGGAGAGAGAGCATACACACTCCCCCAAACCACTTCCCCATCTTAAAAACATGTAGATATTTTCTGGTTTAAAAAAAGAGAGCGATCTCAGAATGCCTTCCATCTCTGCCCAGACTTCTGCCCTCATTCCTTCACCTGCAGAGTCCTGAGAACACCTCTTGCCTCCCACATCTCCCTGCCAAACTGCTTCTGTCCTGGTTTTGGCACAAAATTTCATCCCGGGATGATGAGATGGCAAATCTCCCCGACTTGGGTTCTCCTTTTCGTTGCTGCTGACGTTTCCACCTGCGTTTGGTTTGCAGATGCCAGCCAGGTCAGGGTCCTTCATCGTGGGCCGCTGTCCCCTTCATGACTGCCCCAGCTGCCAAATGCCCTCCTGCAGCTGCACGGCCCCACGGGGTTTCATGGCAGAAGCAGGTGAAGAAGTTGCTGCCTGGTGCCACGTGGATTAGTGAACAGACAGATGGTCTCCTCTCTGGAAACCTTCACGATATGCTTGGGCTCAGCAAGCATGGAGAGGTGAAGCCTCCGGCTCGGCGGAGTTCGCTCTCGACCCCAACCCAGCTGCCTGGGGTGCTACCAGCCGAAGGCTGCAGAAGATGCAAGGAGTGTGTGTGAAGCAACTGTGACTCCGCACAGGGAAACTGAGCAATCTGCAGACGCTGCAGGCTCTGTGAGGCTAACAAGCCTCTCCAATCAGACAAGATTAATTTTCGAGAGGCAAAGCCCGCTAGGGGAAAGAAGGACACATTCCAGGGACTGAGGGTCTCAGAAGAGCTCATCAATTACAGGGCCCGACTCCTTAAAAGTGCTGGGACCACTCGCAGCATCCCCAGGCTGGACCTTCAGGCCCAGAGCCACAGCAGAATGGATTCAAACTCCATCAGCTGGGAGTCAGCCGGCTAAGAGGAGAAGCGTATCCAGACATGGCCCAAGTGTGCGCTTCAAGAATAAATTCAGGCCCCGCCGCTTGCTTCCCGAATCATGAACAAACAATTAAACCCCCTCTGCTCCGAAGAGCAGGGGAGGGTGCACGTCTTCCCAGCGCTCAGGAGGCCACGGTCGGCTTGGGGAGGTGAACGAATGTCCTTGAATCTCTGAAGTGGGCTTAAAGCGCTGCGAGTGACCGCGCATACAAAATCAGCGATTTTGATTCTTCAAAAGAGGCATTGATAGACTGTTCCTCACAGCAGGCTCCTGAGCAGGAAATGAGCCTAGGGGACACAACCAGGGATGTGAGAGTGAGAAAGTACGGGTTCATTACACAAAGCAGATGTCACTTATCCACGAGGAGCTGAGCAGAAGCCTTGCCGTGGCCTCTGACGGAAGCACTCACAAGGCACAGATGAGGAACGGCGTCCAGCAGGCTGTCAGGACGAGCCGTCTGGAGCAAGGGATCAAAGGAGACTGGCGGGGAGCACAGAGGTTCAGGCAGAGGGCAAAGGTAATCAAGGTGGTGCCGGAGAAGCAAAGCGCGCCTCTGAATAATTCAGGGGCAGCGCCATCGCAGAATACGCAAGAACCAAGAGACGGGCTGGGAGGAAAGCAGAGTCATCGGGATCTTGAGGGAACAAAGACCCTGAGATGGACAATCATTAGCAGGCTAAGGCAAAACAAATATGGTCACTTGCCACAGGGTTCCTCCAAAGGGTGGCCCACATAGGGGCTTTCAGGGCAGTGAAACTATCCTTTGACACTGTAACGGTGGATACATGACATTTTGCATTCGTCAAAGCCCATAGAATATACAACACAAAGGGTGACCCTAGAGTAAACTATGGATTTAATTGATAATAATGGATGCATATTGGTTCATCAGCTGTAACAAATGCACCACACCAATGCAAGATGGCAATAACAGAGACTACTGCGGGTGAGCGCATATGGGGATTATTTCACTCCTATCTTCTTAGGAAACCTGCCCTGTATTTGAAGATATGCACTCAATTTGGCTTTCTCTTTTCCAGGCTCTGGAACACTTGCATTAAGATACAGCATTTGTGTTCCTCTGTTTGATGAAGGACTTCGTTTACCTAATGGTCATTTTGTTGTTGGGTAGGCAATACACAAACGAGAGTGAAGTTTCACCAAATAGTGGCATCATTTTTTCATCTGCTAGAAGACAGAACTCTTCCCCAAATGCACAGGAAAGTCCTCCCACCAAATATCTTGTTAAAACTGTACCTTGTCCTTGAATTTTTCATTTGGAATCATAAATGAGACTAAAATAGAAATTTAGCAAAATTTCTAGAACTTTCATGACATCCGTTCTGCAGTTAACTCAGAAATGCGCACACAGAAGACCTAGTATAACCCTACTTTGCTGAAGACAATTACAGATAACCAAGAATCCCAGCTGATGTCACTGACAGTTTCCTCTCAGTGAAGATCTCAAAGCAGTTTTATTTTTGGTAAACCATGGCTATGGTTAAAGTCCTGGTTTTAGTTTTCTGCTTCCCAGTTTAGATTACACTAAGGAATTTTCCTTTTTCCTCCCTATCTGACCATTGAGGGGTGTGGTGCCTGTGAGGCAACCCTGAGGCAGAGGGAGCCTGATGGCACTTTGAGAGTAAGATCCCCTCTTACCTCAAGGTCCTGGTGAAGAGATGAAACACTTCAGTGATGTGCTAAGAGTCTGGAGCTGCTCTGATCCCTCAGTAGCCTATTGAAGCATTCCCACCCAGCTGTGAAATCTGAGCTCTGAAGCTCCTTTGCATAGATGTTTCATCCAAAGAAGGTAACTACAGTAAGAGCACTGACTGGTCCGCCACCAACAGATGGCGCTAGTGGTCATGCTCTGTCTTCAAAGCCTCTTCTGTTGGGCTGCCCTTTAGCTGGAGGAGCTTGAGCTCTCATTTGAGGGGTGTTATAACAGCTTTAACTTCATAGTGTCGGATGAACACAAAAACAATCAGAATGTCAGCAAGAGCTGAGACTTCAAATGAGAAGGGGGCTATGCTTATGATGGAAATAATAGTAGGGATTTCTTTTTAATTGAAAAAATAGTGAGAACAGGGTGTGTCTGTATGTGTCTATATACACATGTCTGTGTAGCCTTTGTAGATATGAATATGGATATGTGTCCCTGGGAACAGTCTTTAGAATCCAACCTGTTAAGGAGGAGATGAGTATCTGTGTATGTGAATTTACTTCTGTTGAGTTTGGGAATGGCAAGAGTTTTGATTCAAATATGTGAGAACCATGAGAACCTCCTCAGGAAAACAGGGTACCAGAACTAGGGGCAAAGAGAGTAAATCAAAATGGAATGCAAAGAAGCAGAATCTATGCACTGAAAACTTGCTGCGGGAACAGCAGGGACATGCTGCTCTCAGTTGCCCTCTTTGGCATGGAGTGGGTGTGGTGGTCGAACTCTACGTAAGAGGGCAGAGCTGATGGGAGACCCTGGAGGCCAAAGTCTAGCCCTCCAAGTAATAACATGAGAAAGATGATGCATATTTGGATGAAGATAAGAAGCAGGAGTGAAATCACACATATTTGTCTTTCTCCATCTGACTTACTTCACTTAGCATAGTATCCTCAAGGTCCATCCATATTGTCACAAATGGCAAGATTTCATCTTTTTTATGGCTGAGTAGTATTCCATTGTATATATCTCACATCTTCTTTATCCATTCATCCATCCATGGGCACCTTGGTTGTTCCAAAGTCTTGGCTATTGTGAATAATGCTGCAGTGAACAGAGGGGTGTATATGTCTTTTTGAATTAGTGTTTTCATGTTCGTTGGATAAATATCCAAATGTGGAATAGCTGGATCATATGCTAGTTCTTTTATTTTTTATTTTTTTTGCTTGAGGAAGATTAGCCCTGAGCTGACATCTGTTGCCAATCTTCCTCTTTTTTTGCTTGAGGAAGATTAGCCCTGAGCTAACACTTGTGCCAATCTTCCTCTATTTTTTATATGTGGATCATCACCACAGCATGGCTGACGAGTGGTGTAGGTCTGTGCCTGGGGATCCGAACGCGGAGAGTGGGAGAGGAGCATGCCAAACTCAACTGTTAGGCCACGGGGCCAGCCCACGTAGTTCTGTTTTTACTTTTTGAGGAATCTCGCTGTTTTCCATAGTGGCTGCACCAAAATAAGTGGGATGGAGAAAGCCAAATACCATGTGACTTCACTCGCATGTGGGAGATCAAACAGCAACAACAAACACATAGATACAGAGAACAGATTGGTAGTTCCCGGGGGGGGGGGGGGGAGGGATAAGGGGTGCATGGGTATGGTGACAGACAGCAACTAGACGTTTGGTGGTGAACTTGATATAGTCTACACAGAAGTAGAAATACAATGATGTACACTTGAAATTTATATGGTGTTATAAACCAATGTGACTTCAATTAAAAAAAAAAAGATGAGAAGCAAGAAAAATATCTTCTAGAATGCCTAGTGAAAGAAAAGTACACACATTCCATCAAAACTGTAGAACAGGAAGGCCCTAAAACATTCTAGTGAACGAAGAATGGTAAGTATATTAACCGAGTTTCATTCATTTAACAATAATAACGAATGCTTACCAAGTACTCAGTGCCAGACTCTGAAGTCTAAGAGTTTTTCGTGTGATCCTTATAAGACAGGAAGTGTGACTGTCCTCCCGCTTGACAAATTGGGAAAGGGAGGCATAAAAGGATTAAATAAATCATTCAAATCTCACAGCCGGTCAACGTGTGAGCTGCGATTCCCACCCAGGCTGTGGGGCCCCAAGATCTTCGTTCTTAGCCATCCCACCGTGCATCGCAGCCCCAGGCCAAGAGCTCAGTGCAATGTAACTCTCGTCATATTCATCATGCTCTTATTATTTTGTTTTAGCAAATATAAAAATACCTACAAGGTACAGCAGGCAGAAGAATGCCCTCCCCACCAACAAAGATGTCCATGCTAATCCCTGGAGATTCACTGTGTTAGGTTACCTGGCAAGGGGGAATTAAGGCTGCAGGTGGAATTAAATTTGCTAATCAGTTGACCTTAGAATAGGGAGATTACCTTAGCCCATTTGGGTGTGCCTGATGTAATCACAAGATCCTTGACTGTGGAAGAGGGAGGGAGTATCAGAAGAACCTACACTCCTCCTCGTGTGTCTCCTTTACTCTCATGCTACTAACACACTCACAACACTTCTTTTATTTATTTGTTTATTTTGGTGAGGAAAATTGGCCCTGAGCTAACAATTGTGCCAATCTTCCTCCATTTTGTAAGTGGGATACCGCCACAGCATGGCTGGATGAGCGATGTGTAGGTCTGCACCTGGGATCTGAACACGTGAACCCCAGTCCGCCCAAGCAGAATGCGTGAACTTAACCCCTATGCCACCGAGATGGCTCCACAGCACCTCTTGACATCATATGTGTGGGGTTTTCCCCAGACTAAGCAATTCTCTGTGATGTGGACCAAGGCTGCCCTAGGTGGAGAAGCCCAAGGTGTCCTGGTCTACATGCCAATCTATATGACCCAATTCATACCTAAAGTTATACGACCACACAATAACCAGACCCCACCTGCACTGATATCATTTAATGACCTTTTACATCATCTTTCCTTTGTCTAGTAAAAATAAGTCATGTACCCATGCCTTATACATTTAGCTCTAACCCTCAACACATGGCATCCCTTCGCTGCCCATGGGTCCTGTCCCCATGCCTGCAGCTCTTTACTGCCCATGGGTCCTGTCCCCATGCAATTCTCTGAATAAAGAAGCACTACTGCCAGACCTTGAGAGTCCAAGAAATCTTTCTTTCGGTGACTCCTTGACTCACCGAGCCCACATCATCTGTGATACCAGTTAGCTGTCCTACAATTCAATTCAATTGTGATACTCACTGCATTTAGTGCAGACCTGAGAGGGTGAGGGCCAGTGCCCCAAGACTGCCTCCCACCTCAGACACCAATTGCATTAGTAGGTCCCCAGGTTACCGACAACTTCTGTCCGACTTGGCTACAAATTGGAGGTTCCCATGACCCCCTCTTTGGGTTTGATGAATTTGCTGGAGTGGCTCACAGAACTCAAGAAAACAGTTTACTTACTGGACTAACAGTTTATTAGAAAAGGTGATAACTCAGAAACAGCCAAATGGAGGGGATGCACAGGGCAGGCTACGTGGGAAGGCGTGTGGAGCTTCCGTGCTCTCTCTGGACGTGCCACTCTCCCAGCACCTGCACATGTTCACCAACCCAGAAGCTCTCCAAATCCTGACTTTTGGAGTTTTTATGGAGGCTTCATCTCCTAGGCATGATTGATCATTAACTCACTCTCTAGCCCCTTTCCCCTTCCTGGAGGATGAGAGATGGGGCTGAAAGTTTCCAGCTTCTAACCATGGCTTGGTCTTTCTGGTGACCAGCCCTATCCTGAAGTTATCCATCCAGAGTCACCTCATTAGAACATAAGGTACTCCCATTGATGAGGATTTTTAGGCTGCTTAATTTTAAAACGGTTTATGATGAGGACTTTTAGGCTGGTTACTTTTAAAACTACAGATGAGAAGCAGGCTCCGAGGACTGGAATTTGCTTGCTTGTCCCTTTGTTGGGAAAGATTTACATTTCTAAGGGAAACCTCTATCTGTAAAGATGCCTCCCTCTCTGTGCCAGGAAGAAGGGGTATGGCCTTATCTCTAGAAACTCTTAATGCCAGAGGCAAGAACTTAAGTTGATTGCTGTCTGGCAATCTCATGTAACTGATTTAGGGTGGTGGCTTCTAACCTTTCTAACCTTTACTTAATCCGATTTGACTCTTGTCTAAAAGTCATGGGATCACCCAATGACCAGACCCCACCTGCACTGGTACCATTTTAACTTTTTTTTCATGTTCTTTCCTTTATCTTGTAAAGAAATGACTCACATACCCATGCCTTATAAAATTAGCCCTAACCCTCAACTCGGGGCAGCAGCAGGAGCTCTGACTGCCCGTGGGTCCTGTCCCCACGCACCAGCTCTGCCTGCCCACGGATCCTGTCCCCATGCCAGCGGGGGCAGCAGTGGCAGCAGCAGGAGCTCTGCCTGTCCGTGGGTCCTGTCCCCATGCCAGCGGGGGCAGCAGAAGCGGCAGCAGAAGCTCTGACTGCCCATGGGTCCTGTCCCCATGCTATTCTATACTATTCTCTAAATAAAAGAGCACTACTGCCAGATCTTAAGAGTCTAAGAAATCTTTCTTTCGACTCCTCGGCTCACCGACCCCGCATCACCATCACCCAAGAAATTCCAAGGGACTTAGGAGCTCTGTGTCAGGAACCGGGGTCAAAGACCAGCTGTCAGAACAAAAGATGCTCCTAGTGCTTTGATCACTGGGGAAATTCCAAAGGTTTTAGGAGCCCTGTGCCAGGAACTGGGGCCAGAGACCAATATACGTATTTTCTACTATTTCACAGAGGCAGAAGAGGAGAGCAGAGAAATTCCTTACGGGAAGAACTTGACCCATTGTTGCCAGCTTTGAAGGAGGAAGGAGCCACACGCCGAAGACACAGGAAGCCCATAGAAGCAGGAAAAGGCAAAGAAA
This sequence comes from Equus caballus, assembly GCF_041296265.1. Taxonomy (NCBI): domain Eukaryota; kingdom Metazoa; phylum Chordata; class Mammalia; order Perissodactyla; family Equidae; genus Equus; species Equus caballus. The sequence continues at coordinate 6,639,668 of NC_091684.1, forward strand.
TGGATTCTCCTCCACAGCCTCCAGGAGGAATGCAGCTGTGCCGACACCTCGATTTCAGCCCTTGAGACTTCCCCACTCCAGCACCGCAGGGAACACATTTGTGTTGCTTTAAGCCACTACATTTGTGGCAATTTGTTACTGCAGCAATAGGAAACCAATATAGAAGGAATGATATTTACTCCACAAATATTTTTAGAGCACTCTCCGTGTATATGTACTTGTGTATTTTCTTGTCCTAGCCTTCCAACAATCCTAGAAGGAGAGCACCTTTATTCACTGCATTTCATTTTATTTATCTTTATTATTATTTTTTTGTGAAGAAGATTCGCCCTGAGCTAACATCCGTTGCCAATCTTCCTCCTCTTTTTTTGCTTGAGGAAGGTTAGCCCTGAGCTAACATCTGTGCCACTCTCCCTCTATGTTGTATGTGGGACCCCTCCACAGCATGGCCAATGAGAGGAGTAGGTCTGCACCCAGGATCCAAACCCAAGAACCCAGGCCGCCCAAGCTGAGCACACAGAACTTTAACTGCTCGGCCACGGGGTTCGCTCCCTATTCACTGCATTTTAGAGATGAAGAAACTGAGTCATAAAGAGATTATTGCTTAAAGTAAAAAAAGATGTCAGGGCCAGATTCTGAACATGGGTTTGTGGAGTCTACTTGCTTCCCACCAAGGGTTTGTGGGTAGAGAGAAGGAAGGAGGCAGAAGACCCCCTGACCATCGCAGAGGCTCTGAGTCTCCAGGCAGAGTTCCTAATGGAGGCAAAGAAGCCAGAGGGTGCAGCACATGCCCAGAGACTCTCCAGCTGGAGGGCCTGGACCCGGGATCCTGTTCCCAGGGCTCTCTCGGCATGGTTCTTCTCTTGCCGCCTGATTTTCCCAAGGCCCTTGAGCTCATGGCACATCCTCCTCCAAATCGACCTTCAAGCTCCATCTCCCCGCTCGGCAGAAGTTCCCGAGTGTGCAGTTGGGCAGTCAGGATGCGGGGCCCTCTGCCGTGTGACCATCATCAGCGTGCACACACTTCCTGGGCCTCAGCAATCATCCAGGTCAAGGACTTGTCTGTGCAGCCAGCTGAGGTGCGTGAGGCCTGAGGCCCGCATCCTTCCAGAAAGCTTTCCTCAGCTGTTGCAGTGACTCGTGGTGGTGGAATAATATTCTGTTCTTCTCATGAAGTTATACAAGTGATTAAACTGCTAAAGAGAGAGTGAGAAAGAGTTTGAAATTGTCTTATTTTGCCTCTGTTTTTTTTTTCTCCTGTGAACTTTTGAAAACACTGAAATCATAAGGGAAAAATGAAAACTTGGGAACCAAAATTCCCCTTGGTCTCCACCTGGAGGCCCTTTCTATGTGGATGTTGAACTACTCGGAGAATTACTTGTTCCCTGAAACTAGTAGAGGGAAGGCAAATGCGTCTCCAGATGAGGAACAGCAGCCTTTATAAACATGAATAATGCACTTTTTCTTTTTTTATAGACACCACCCGTTATGGGACAGTGAGGGAGACCAGACATAGTTCTGTGTTTGCAGAATAGTAAAGTACCGCTGCGGGGGAGGGGAGGGGCCAGGAGAGGTGAAGGGCGTGCAGAAGGAGGAACCGTCGCGGCACAGGCCTTGCAGTTCCTGCCCGCACCCCCAGGGGGCGCTGCTCTCAGAGCACCTGTGAAGAAGCCCCGGGCACCTACAGCAGGACGCGATAGGCCTCGTGGAGTAGAGATGAGCTGCCCCAGCTGAGGGCTAGGACGAACCGTTAGACTCGTGAGTGAGGCCCTCTTGGGCCACTATGCCTTGGTCGAGCTGCAGATGACCACGGCCACATGAGGGATCCTGGATGAGACCAGCAAAGGACAGTCCAGCTAAGCCCAGTCCCAATTGCAGACCCGCAACACGGAGAACAAATAAACCTGTAGCTGTTCTAAGCCGCTAAGCTCTGGGGTGACTTGTTTCATGTATTAGTTTGCTGGGGCTGCCTAACAAAGTACCCAAACTGAGTGGCTTAAACACGAACAACGGAAATGTCTTCTCTCACCGTTCTGGAGGCCGGAAGTCTGACCTCCAGGCGTCCGTGGTTCTGAGGACTGGGGGGGAAGGATCCGTTCCGGGCCTGTCTCCCGGGCTTGTAGATGGCCATCTTCGCGTTCCCATAGCATTCGCCCTGCGTGCGTGTCTGTGGGTCCAGGGCTCCCCTTTCTACAAGGACACCAGCCATGTTGGATTAGTGCCCACACTAATGACCTCATTCTAATTTGATTACTTCTGTAAAGACTCCAGCTCCAAACAAGGTCACATTCTTGGGTACTAGGGATTGGAATAGGGACATATTAATTTGGGAGGGACACAATGCAACCCATAACATTGTGCAACAATAGATGATTTATACATCCAGGAACAAGAATAATTGCTATTATCCAACTTTTGTTCTGAAGGTTCTAATTGACATAATGAGGCAAGAACGAGAAGCAAATTTGTTAAATATTGGAAAGGAAAAGACAAGATTGTTACTGGAAGATTATCTTACTGTCTTCATGGAAAATCAAAGAGCATTAACTGAAACACTATACAAACTAAAAACAGCATTCCTTAGGATTCTTGTATACAAGAGGAAAATAGGTTTCAAAACAGCTTTCCTTTGCATCAATAATAACCAATTTGAATATATAATTTTAAAGACTATATTTACAGATTTGTATATTAATGTTCATATCAGTTTTGTTAACAATAGCCCAAAAATAGAAACAAATATCTATCAAGAGTTGAAGGTCTAAATAGGGGAATATTCATATAATGGTAGTTACGTTAGATAACGTATACAAATGTAGTATACACGTTTTTATATAAAAATGAATTCATCAGGAGTATAAAACTCATCAAACCGACACTTAACATGGATGCATTCATTTTATTGTATGTAAATTATACCTCAATAAAATAACTTTAAAAATCTAATTTTATTAAAGGGATAAATCTGAAAAAATAGAAGACACTAAAATGCCAAAAGAAAATTTAGAGGGATATTTTTATAACCTTAGGGTAAAAAATAATTTACTATATGGGGCTGGCCCCGTGGCCGAGTGGTTAAGTTCACGCGCTCCGCTGCAGGCGGCCCAGTGTTTCGTTGGTTCGAATCCTGGGCGCGGACATGGCACTGCTCGTCAGACCACGCTGAGGCAGCGTCCCACATGCCACAACTAGAAGAACCCACAACGAAGAATATACAACTATGTACCGGGGGGCTTTGGGGAGAAAAAGAAAATAAAATCTTTAGGAAAAAAATAATAATAATTTACTATAATAATTTAATAATAATAATTTAATTGTCATGGCTGCAAAGCAAAATATACATCAGAAGATTAAAAATGTATGTTATACAAAACATTTTAAATGACTTGTGTATCAAAAGGCATCATCAAAAAATTTAAAGACAAGCCACAGATGTGAAAAAAGCAACATATTCGGCAAACAGTAGAACCCCATGCAAAACGCTGGTCTAGGCTGTGAAGAGAGAAGAGAGAAAAACTCTTGGAACTGTTGGAAGTTAAGAAATACAAGAACTGAGAGGGTGGGGATTTTAGATCCCTGTGGCTCTTCCAGGAAGAAGACAGGGGAAGGGCAGGTGGAAGGCTCTGGCGCTGGACCTCCCCTGTCAACCCATGGCGGCGCAGGAGCAGTAGGGAACTTCCTCTCCTGTGCATTTAGTTTGATGCCTGGGGACCTGGCCTAACAGCTAATGTGATGCCATCATTGACCTATGGGAGTACCATCTCCCCCTTCTTGGCTAAGGGTGAGGGAGGACGAGGAAGATGTATTCGCCAGCAGTTCTCAAACCTTTTGGTCTCGGAAGCTCTTTACTCTCTAAAAAACTATTGAGGACCCCAAATTGTTTTTGTTTATATGGGTTATATCTACCAATTTACCTTATTAGAATTTAAAACTGAGAATGCTTCTAAATGTTTATTAATACATTTAAAAATAATAATAATAAAGCCATCATGTGTTAACATAAGCAAGTTGTTTTATGAAATTAGCTATATGCTTCAAAACAAAAAAAAAGTAGTGAGAAGAGTAGCAGTTTTGCATATGTCTTTAATGCCTGGCTTAATAGAAGACAGATGGTTGTCATCTCTGCTTCTACATGCAATGTGTTGTTATGTTGTTTTGGTTGATGTATATGAAGAAAAGCATACCTTACGCAGATATGTCGTTAGAAAAGAGAGCAATATGTTAACAGCCTTTTCAGATAATTGTAGATATTCTTCTTGCATATTACATGCAAACTCAACAATTTGTGGGTTCTTAGCACTTAGTTACAGTGTGGAACCAGAAACACCATCAATGAACTTTTCAAACTCCACTGCATTAAATTGCATTGATCCATCTTGTACTTTGAATGGATTCTTTACCCACGCATGACCTCGTGCCATCATGCATTGGCCATCTGGAAAAATGTTGCTTCATTGAATTTGCAGATCTTCCAAATGTTGACACGTTTCATTATACAATATTAAAAGTCATATTTGTTAAAATAAACCACACATCTCATCAGTAAAGTCCTTCAGGAACTGTGAAGCAGTCAAGCTCATGGTGGCTGATACAAGGGTTCCAAAATTCCAATTTTCACTTGAAACCTTGAATTTTATCACTGGCAAAAAATACTGTCAGTTGCTTTCCTTGAAGTGATGGGCTCACTTCATTCATTTTTGAGAAAATGTCTAGCAAATACCCCAGTCTGAATAGCCATAGCACGTCTGCCAGTCATTCTTTGAAGTCAAAATGCTGTTCTGAGGAAGAAGCGGCTTGTTCAGCTCAAAACAAACTCTCACACAAGTGCTTCTCCTTGCAACAATGCACATATGAGGCTATGTAGCTGAATGCTTTATGTTCATTTCTCAGAACCTGCATACAAGGGTCAAGATTTAATAACATTCATAGTGTTTGCTACTTCATCAAGGGCATCATTTTCTTTTTTAAGTATGCTTTTTGGTGAGGAAGATTGGCCCTGAGCTAACATCTGCTGCCAATCTTCCTCTTTTTTTTTTTCTCCCCAAAGCTTCAGTACATAGTTGTGTATCCTAGCTGTAGGTCATTCTAGTCCTTCTATGTGGGATGCTGCCACAACATGGCTTGATAAGCTATGTGTAGGTCCACACCCAGGATCTGAACCAGCAAGCTCCAGCCACTAAAGCAGAGCATGAGAACTTAACCAGTTGGCCATGGGGCCAGCCCCCATCAAGGACATTCTTAAGTGAACCTTGTTTTTTAAAAAAATTGTGAGTGCATGTAATGCTCATGTGTGCGTTTTGCTGCCACTGCTATGATTCCTGCTAAGGCATCAGCTGCTTTACCCACCACTGCTTTTGCACCGTAAGTGCAAGTGTCAACACCGTGAAAGAGAGAAACGACATCTTAGTATTGTCATGAAAAGAATTTTGACCTCACAGACCTCCTCTAAGAGTCTCAGAGACCTGCAGGGTCTACCCTTTCAGACACACCATGCGATGCTACTCCAACGAAATAATCAAAAGTTTGTTCAAAGATGTATAGTCAGAGATGTCAATGTCAACATTGTTAGAAACAGTGAAAAATGGGAAATAATCTGAATGTTCCTAAGGAGGACACTGTTTAACTAAATGGTGGTATATCCATGCAATGAAACACTATCAAGCAGGTTGGGTGTCAGTGGAATCAGGCCTGAAACAGAAATGTGCACCCTGGAGGATTTGGGGCATTCGGGAAGAACATCTGCAAGGACACTGAGGCAGTAGGATTGAGCAGATGCTGTAACAAGAAGGCCTCAGCTCGTCACACCTTTCAGAGGTACTCAAAGGGCAGGGGCACAGGCCTTCGCACCCTCTCGTTGACCAGTCATTGGAGAGGGTGGCACCTGGGCAGGCAGCTCCCTTCCACCACGTCAGGGCCTGGGATGGCCTCTGCTGTGAGCTGTGAGCAGGCAGCTCTCTCTGCAGCTGAGGATGAGCACCCTGTACCTGAAGGCAGCTCTGGGCAGCATTGGACAGCATCCACTGTAAGCTACTGAAAGAGACGAGCCAATCCTACAGCTTTTAATGTGAAAAGATGTTTTTAAATGAAGAGAAAGTTTCTAGCATAAGTCCATTCTCTGTACTAAAAAATAAAATCTTGAGAGTTTGAATAGAAAGGCCTTGAAAGATAAACAAACTGTTCACAGTAATTATCTCTGGTGGTAGCACTTAAGGGGAGTTTCTTTTTTAAGAACTTCTAGAATGTTCTAAATTTTTAAACAATAAGTATATACCACTTTCATAACCATAAAAATATTTCCAGTTTAAGAAAAAAAACATAGTGAAAGAAGTGTGCTCTCAGCCACAGCATTGTGAATACAGAGGGAACCCTGCACGTTAGCTGCCCAACCAGACACTTTGTGTGTGAGAAAACCTCACCCGGAGAGGCAAAGGGACTCATCTGAATCCTGCAGAGGGCGTCTGGTCCCCTGGGCCTGGAATCCTGTCCTGCTGATTTCCTGTTCAATTCCCCACAGTGGCGTAGACAGAGAGCTGAGGCTTGCCCATGGAGGGAGACGGGGAACCGGAGGAGAAGCCGTGTGGAGGATTGGCGGGGTCAGAACTGACGGAGACAGTGCAAAGGGCCTTCTAAGCAGAGGGAAGAACCCAAGTAGAGACTGGGAAGCAATCAAACAGAGAAGGTCCAGGGAACAAGAAGTCAGTCCATTCTCCTGCACAGAGGAGTCAGGAGCAGGTGGGGTAAGGCTGGTATGGGGGCCTGGGCAAAACTGGGCAGCCTCAAGGACCTGTCGCAGGGGACAGGACGAGCGCCAGGCAGGGGAGCCCTTGGAAGTATTTGATGTAGCAGTCCTGTAATTCTGGGATGGAAGTCACACTCCAGGAAAATTAATCTGGCAGTTCAATTGTCCAAGGAGACATAAGAGGAGCAGAAATACCAGCATAGGTAATAAGTGGAAAAATTAGCTTTCTGAGAATTTTGATTTTGAGAAAAAAAATAAATAAAGCCTGTAAAAATAAAGAATCTTGGAACTGTTTAAGTGACATTGATGTGCACGCGCTGTTGGAGTTGCTCAGTGCTGTGTCTGGTCACGGCTATGGCACCAAAGGCCATCATCAGAAAGCATTCATTCAGTGGTCAACTGATTTACTCATTCACCCCGCTTATACTTAGCAAGGATCTACTCTGTGCCTGGCAGGTATTGGTGTACGAAATTTGATTAAGCTTCACATTTCAAGCATGTCTGAACTGCCCACAGAGGCGATCTGAGAAAATTCAAGCAGCATTTTAGGGCACTGAAAAGCACAGTCATGACCTTTGAGAAGCCTCCATAATTGTGTTGTTTAATCCTGGGAACACTGAGAAGTCACCTTTACAAAATTATGTTGCCAAGAGATTCATGCCAGGAAGTTCGGGACCCAAGTCTAATGATTCAGTGTGAGCAAGAGCGGTGGGGGAGATGGAGCTGTGAAGAGGCCATGGACTTGGGTGACGTACACAGTGTGGCTCAGCACCAAGACCAGCCAGTGGGGCCCCCAGAGAGGCCGAGCCAAGCCAGGAGCCCCAGACACAGAGGAAGGAGTGCTGGGAGCGGGCAGTGCTGAGCTGCTCCAAGAGGGAGACACAGAGCAGACTCCAGGCAGCCTTCTGCCAGTGGTGCCCATTGCTGCCCACTGCAGCTTCTGGTCACTTGCTGGAGAGCCCATTCAGGTCCACGACTATCCACGGGACCCCTGCTCTGGGCCGGATCAGGCATCAGGGACTAAATGAGAACAATCCCAATTCTCAGGAACTCAGATCCATAGCTCCAAAAGCCACACATCTACCAAGCTCCAGCCCAAGTCAAGTGCTGACAGGTGTGTGACAGGGGCTAAGAAAGTCTAAGGAGGAGACAGAAAAGGACAATGGTGACAGTAGGCCTCACGGAAGCCTTGGGATTTCAGCTGAGCCCTTGACTGATGATGGTGATTTTAAGTGAAAGGAGGTGTTGCAATGAGACTTTCTGAGATATGAGATGATTTTCCCTATTTTCAACCATGAAATTGTTCTAACTCTACTCTCTAAAAAAAGCGTGATCTTGCATTTGGATAGCCCCTCTGCCTCCCTTTCTCCCGTAAACAACCCATCCTGAATTCCAAGGCTGGCTGAATGAATCTTCAGTGTTAAAACAGTGTTTTCATCATGTCACCCCCAGATCAAAATCCTGCTGTGACTCTGCATTTAGAATTTTTTTAAATCGATGGAAGTGAGAAAAATTCTCAGTAAACTGTCGGGGAGTCCTGCTTCTGGAGCAGCTCTCCTAAGAGAGGGCAGGGAATTGCAAAGACGACTCTGTTAGAGCCCAGGAGGTGGCCCTGTTACAGCCCAAGCAAGGACCTACTAGAGACAAGAGTGGTGGGATGCATGCAGGGTTGGGTTGTGTCTGGACCATGGCATCCCATGAGTCTGGAGTATTCTTTTGAGAGAGAGAAAGAGAGAGAGAGAATTATCTAAGGGGGACCTTGCCAAAAGGGGAACACGTGAAGGGGACAAAGAGGGTGAAGGAGAGTCTGGCCACCATGGAGATGGGTACTAATGGGGATGGGAGAGGTTTAACCTGGAGAAGGGCTTGCTGGAACACCCAAGAAGGGTTTCCCCCGGAGGAGAGTTATATCTTCTGTCTGTGGCTCCAGAGAGCAGAGGGAGGACCGGTGATCTCCACGTGGACTTGGGCTCAGTAGGGGAGGACTTTCTTGGGTAGATGTTGGCATACTGAGCAGAGCAATCAGCTTGAGCAATTGCAAACACCGTGGATTTTCCTCGTTGTGTGTCCCGCCCCAAGTCTGCTGGAAGACAGTGGTGAAGCACCATCATGTGCTGGTCCCAGTGCTGGAGACACAATGGTGACTGGTACAGATGCAGACCCTGTCTCCACATGTCATATAGTCTAGTTTACAGCAGGGCTCAGCAAATGACAGCCCTCAAGTCAAACCCAGCCCGTCGTCAGTCTTTGTAAATAGTTTTGTTGGCAGACAGCAACTTCATTTATTTATGTATGGTCTGTGGCTGTTTTCAGGCTACAATGGCAGAGCTGAGTAGTTGCAACAGATGCGATATAGCCCACAAAGCCTAAAATACTTACATTTAGGAAAAGTTTGCCAGTCTATGCTTTAGATGAATAAATGGGCTGTTACAATATAGTGTATAGGTACCATACCACCTCTCAGGGATTCTGTGCATGTTAAAGGAAATAATTCATGTAGAGTGCTTAGCGCAACTCTTGTTACATAGCAAGTGTCTGATGCACTATAGCTATTGATGAGGAGGAGGAAGAAGATGTCCAGGACACTATAGGAGCACGGAAACAGCAGCTGTAGGGACATTAAGGATGGCTTACTGGAAGAAATGATGTCTAAGACGGTATCTGAAGGATAAATTGGCATTACCAGCTGAATTACAGCTTCCAAGCAGTGGAAGCACAGGTAAGAGGCAGAAGTGAGGAAAAGCATGGTACATTTGAAACAAATTCATCATGGCCAGAGTGGTGGACATGAGAGATGATGCTGAGAGGGTCAGTCAGAGCTGGAAAAGCCACGACACATGTAGGGTTTATCCTGAGGCCTATGGGAATTCAATAAGGGTTTATAGGGGTTGACATAATCAGACTTGTATTTTAGAAAGAATTGTTCTGACTGCAACATGGAGAATGCATTAAAGGGGCACGTGTGGAGGGTGGGAGACCACGCAGCAGGCTTTCAGGGTGTCTGGTTGGGAGATGGTGGTGGTTTAGACAAGGGCGGTGGCAGCGGGGATGGAGAGCTGAAGGACACAGGGAAGAAGTCAAGGAGGAGTCCCAGTGTCCCGGCCAGGACACCTGGGTGGTGACATGCCACTCACTCAACTAGGGGATGGGGAGGGCATCTTGGCAGACAAGAAGAAACACAGACAAGGCAAGGTAAAGAGCCAGTGAGGACGTCATATTGGTCAGCAGGGAAGAGAAGGCATACTCATCAGGTAACCCAGGGGACAATAGCGAATGATAACTTTTATGATAAAGGTGTGGGCAGGATTTAAGGGGCAACAAAGGACGGCGAAACCACCATAAAGTGGAGGTGAGGAGGCCAGCGCCACCTCAGTACCAGAAGATGCAGGGGAACTTCTGTTAGCTGAGTTATAGAGAACAGCTGTGCGCAAGGGGACACAAAGTCAATCCCCAGCCCCATAGGGAGGGAACTGGGGAGAAAGCCCCCAACTTTAACCTCCCGAGACCCGACAGTTTCCCACAGAAGAGGATGAGGAAGCCAGCTGGCATAGTCCATGCTGGCCTGCCTACTGGGCACCGAGCAGGGTGGAGGAGAGGGGAAAGGCAGATGGAGATGAGCCAGCACAAGAGGTGACTCTCAAGGTCTGAGGGGGGGTCCCAGGACAGGTGTACCTGGTGGTTGTTATTTGCATTTGAAGCTCAGGAGACAGTCTGGGCGAAAGACACAGAGGGAGAGGAGACATCAGCCTGGATCTAGGACAGGCAGAGGAAGATTCCACAAAGGTTCTCAAGAGGAGCCATCAGGGAGGCGGGAAGAAAATCAGGAAAAGTTGGCTTCCCGAAGACCCAGGGAAGAGGATGCCTTCAAAGCGAAAGGTCTGGTGTGTAGAATGCTGGGGAGAGGGGAAGCCAGGAAGGACGAAGTATTGCTCACCCATGTAACAAAAGCAGCCTTGTTGGGGAACCTTAGCCATACGAATTTTACTGGGCTGGGGAGGGAAAATCTTATTTGCACTCAGTTGCTGTAGGAGGCATGGAAGCATAGATGTCAGGGGTGGTTTCGCTGTGAAGGGGGGAATGGCAGCACTGAATGATGATGGGGGCCAGTGGTGAGTGCAGAGTCAGGAATAAGGCTCCCGTATCCACTGGAGAGCTGAGCAGAGAAGAGGAGAAGCCCTAACAGACTCCCCAACTTCCTTGGCTCAGCCAAGGATTTGGATCCTTGTGGATTTGGATCCAAATAGACCACTGGAACTTTAAATAGAAGACATTTGAACATCTCATCTGTCCAATTCCTTTTTTCCATGCTGAGGGGAACTGGGGGTAATGAGGGAGTTCCCTTCATAGGCCACAAAGGGAGCGGAAGTGAGGGGGCATGCAGTGGGCACAGCCTTGTAGAAAACAGTAGAACATGAACCATGTCAAAACATAGGATTCCAGGCTGTGTTGAAAGCCAAATGATGCTAGCCATTTATAAGTGATAGGACCTTGAGAAAATTCCTGTACCCCTCTGGGTCCTACCTTGACTTCATCCACTAACTGAAGGTATGATATCCCGTCCATAGAGTCATGGTGACAATTAAGTGGGATGATGATTGTCAAGCGCCAGGAAGGCACTGGCACAGAGTAGGTGCCCCATACATGTTAACTGCTTCTCCCAACTCCCCGTATGTTTCTGGAAATGTTAATCTTGCCTCTTCCATCAACGAAGAAGACTTCAAACCTATAACTCAGAGGAAGTAACTGGAGCACCACAATAGGACAGCTGAGTTAGAGAATCGTTTACCCTTCTTTAAGAGAATAGCACACCCAAGTGTCTCTCTGGGAGGGACATTTTAATCTGCAGTCATTCTGACAATGGAAATCTTTAACGACTTAGAGCGACAAAAGAAAAATGCTTTCTCAGATGGCATTTCACTTGGTATTTAAAATAAAAACCAAATAAACCTTTTTGTCAGGTTATTCAATCCTTATTTAATGCCGGTTTTAATTAGTTCAAGCCCTAGCCACCTCAATTATCAGAGGAAAAAATTAAACCAAGCCTGCTCAAAAAATGTTTAGCTGCTAACAAACAGTCGAAGAGGGCAGAAAGAGGGCATTCTATTTTTTTCCGCATCCCTTACCTGTTCTTCTTCAACAGCAATTATTTTATTGTCAACAGATTAGTTACAAATTTATGAACCATCTTAACCTTTTTTCTCTTGCACGGGGAACATTTTCAGGTGGAAGAATTTGAAGAAATCATTCAAAGCAGACTCTCCCGTGGCAGCTCCGCCCCCTCCCTGGAGAGGGGAGGTGCACTCTCTCCTGGGAGGGTGACGCACGCCACAGAACTTCACGAGAACAATCCCTCGTGTCTGTCGATGGCAGCGTAATATTTGGGACGTTTAGAAGTCATCTTCATAATACAATAAATAGAATGAAGCACCAGGCGATTATTCATGCCTATTGACCTATGAAAGTGAAAGAAATAATGTGGCCACATAAAGGAAAAAGGAGAGGAAATAAAGTTCCCTTTATGGAAACATTTTTTAAACACTTTACATTTCATCATTGGTCAAAACATCCAAAAATTATTATTGGTAAAATATACTTTTTTTTAACCAAAATTCACCTCTGACATTCAGTAGAGGGCACAGTTACATCCAATATAAACTGCCGGAAGAAAAAATATCAGTGTCCAATAAGCTGATTATATTGTACTCTTTGGGTGGTAATCTTTGTCAGAGAGCTTGAAAACAAGACAAAAGAATTCTATATCTAACTATTGCTTTTAGGGCACAATGAGGTAAGTTGAAATATTTTCTTTCACTTATAAATGTCATCATCTCACACACGAGATTTGACAATGTATATTAGAATATGATCATTTAGCCAAAGAGTTGCCCTTTTTCTCCTGCAGGATGAAAGCTCTCAAGTTTTCAAGCAATGATTAGACACTTTCTGTGTACAGTGCCCCTTTCAATCCATGACAGAGTTGATCCAATGAGCATTCAGGGAGTCAACAGGATGACCAGAGTCTTTCAATGTTTTGACCCATGGACCTTTTTGCAAATTAAAACAATCTCAAAAGGAAATTCTGCATTTCAAAAATCCTTGAAAATGAGTAGCATAAAGAAGAAAAAGTTACAACTTAAGCTCCTGCAAATAAAATAAAAATATAAAAAGAATTGTCATGTAACACTCAAGAAAATGATGAATACTCTTTCCTAGAAAATATTTTGCATGTAGTGTGTGGTATCTTGCATATATCGCGTAGAACAGGAGTTAATGCTACAGGTAAGCTTTGGGTAATAGTTTCAAACTGAACGTGCTGAGGCCTTCAGACCTGCTGTGTGCACTAGACCTCCACAGGCAGTAGCCGTCCACCGAGTCGGCTACCTGTAGGAACCAGGTAATCTAAGCAAGGCAATAGATGTCTCTTTAACCTCCAGCTGTCAGACTGGATTGAGAATAATGAAGCTTGACAAGACTAAAGTTGAAAAAGAGTTCATAACAATGGATCTGCTAAAAGGTCTGAATTTTAACACAAAGGTAATATTGTGCTTTGATTGAAAAGTTGGCTAATCTGTGTGTTTTTCCATAAAACATAACACTTCACAGAGAAAATGTGTACTCAACTGACGCTAGAGTTATTGGCTTTGGAAATACATTCTTTAATAAACATTTACAGATGTATATATTTGAATAATATATTCTTCAAAAGCCATTTGCTATTCTGTGCTGAGCACAGTGCTAATGCTTGGGGATGCAAAGAGAAGGGAGACCTGGCCTGTCCTCGGGGAGGACAGTAGACCCTGACTCCAACTGGATGGGATCCAACCGCGGTGATACAACTACGGGCTGTGAGGACCCAGAGGTGACTGGGGGAAATTACCTCTTGTGCCTGAGGGTCAGGGAAACCCCTGCAGAGGAGATGATGTTTGATTTTGTCTCTGAAGGAAGACAAACTATGACAGGGTGACAGATAGAGTGAGGAGGACAGAGATTTGAGGCAAAAGGGACAGGGTGATTTTTTATATATACATTGTTTTTAGTGTTATTAATATTTTTGTATACTTATATTTATATACACATATGTATATCCAAATATATAAAATAATATATAAACATGTAAAACTTTATACTCCCTAGATAATATACATTCTTTCAAAATATCCATGGGCCATGTACAAAAATGAAAACTATTCTAAAAAGTAAAGAATGTTTAGGTCACTTTCTCAGACCACATTGTAATAAAATTACAAATGTATCATAAAAACAAATTCAGCCATTGGAAGTAAGACATTTCAGTCCTCCAGCTAACACTTGAGACAAGAGGAAATCAGAATTGCAGTTATAGAATGTTTATATAATAATGACAATGGGAACTCGGTAAAAATCTTGGTCATACTCATAAGCTTTTTACTATTAAATCAAAAATTTATATATGCTTATCATGCAACTAAAGCAGTGAAAGAGAGGAAAACATGATAAAGAAATTAATCAAGATAAAAAGAGAAAATAATGAAACTGGAATATATAAAAAAGCTCAAAACCTTGACGGGTCCAAGCAACGTTTCTATAAAAAACGATCAGACAGACAAGCCTCTGGAAAATCTAATCAGAAAAAATGATTGACAACAAAAGCACATCATTATGAGTGAGAAAAGGATATACGCACAAATATAACAATTTCAAAGATAAAGAACAAGCAACTCTATAATAAGACATTTCAAGGTTTGAATGAAATGGATAATTTTTTTTAGGAAAACGAAAATCACTTTTAAAACAAGTTGGAAACAAGTAAGCCAAAAATGATTTTTAAATCTATCAAGGAACTATCAAGAAGTCAAAAACCCAAATAAGCCAAAGAAAAAATGTTAAATCTATCAAGGAACTACTTCAGAAATTTTTAAAACAAACAAGCAAAACCTCTTGTTACCAAATGGGTTTATGAGTTCCGTCAAACTCCGAAGAAATTGATAATTTCTATGTGCTTTTAACCATCCCAGAGTATATGAAATACGGGAAATGTCCCAATTTGTTGTTCCACTATAACAGAGCTACATTAGTTATCCACTACTGCATAATATATTACTCTCAAGACTTAGTGGCCTTAAACAACAAACATTTATTATCTCACAGTTTCTATGAGTCAGGAATTCAAAAGCAACTTAGGTGGCTGGTGCTGCCTCACAGCCTCTCATGAGGCTGCAGTCAACATGTTGGCTGGGGCTGTGGTCATCTGAAGGCTTGTCTGGGGCTGGGGGACCCATTTCCAAGATGGTTCATTCTCATGAATGCTGGCAGAGGCCTCAATTCTTTTCTGGCTCTTGGCAGGTAGCCTCAGCTCCTCACCATGTAAGCCTCTCCATAGGGCTGCTTGGTATCCTCATGGAATGGCTGACGGCCCCTCTAGAACGAGTAGTCTGAGAGAGAGAACAAAGAGGAAGTTGCAATGATTTTTATGACATAGGCTCAGAAGTTACACACTGTAATTTCTACTTTATTATATTAACTAAAAGAGAGTCACTAAGTCCAGTCCACATTCAAGTTCCACATCGTTAAGGATGGTGTGTCAAAGAATTTGCGGACATATTTTAAAATCAACACAGTCTGCTTTCTGGCTACATATTACTTATATTTCTCTCACATGCACAACACACTTCCCCTTTGCAAGACCTCTCCCAAATGTCCATTTCTTTATGGCATTAGCTGTAAATCCAGGACTTTTCATCTGAATCAGATCCCAATAGGAAGAGGCTCCTCAGATGGAGTTCCTTCAGTACAGCTTCTCCTCTTGCTTGGAGATGTGTGAACCACAGAGAAAAGTTATCTGGCCCTCATGCATTCAACATACAGTGATGGGATGGACATGAAATAAATGCTCTTGACACTAGTTTAAAAGGGAAAAATGGAAGGCACAGAGAAGTCACCATACATTCTGAAATCCAGCCAGAAAAATGCTGTGAGTTTTTTTATTAGGACTCAGTCCTATCCCTATCTGGGCTCTTGGCTCTGTCCTCTGGACTCTTGGTTCTGCTTTCTGAGTCATCCTTTCTGTTTCTACAAAACGTAACCATGTTTGTACCAGCAAAATTTTCTCAGCTTGCATCCTGCCAGGAGCACTTTGGGGTCCAATTGTCTCTTTTCATTTTGTATTGTCTCTGTTCCTTTCAGTCCAAGTTGGTGTTATTTGTGTCAATATACTTCTTTTTAAAAGTTTGTGGGTGTCCTACAAATCTTAATGGAGAGTCATTCCATTAGACAAAAGTCACAGCTGCAAATATCTTTGAAACAAATTCTGCTCTACCTTGAGCTTCTGCTAAAGGACAACTCCCTTAAGATTCTTGGGAGCCTTATTAATTGACTAATAGTTCTCTGCAGCACCACACTGTATCTTTCTGAGGTCTAAACAAAGGATTTTAAGTAACACCCTTGACTTCATCTTTAGACCATGCTTTCTTTTGAGTGCTCTGAATTGATCTTTACATGGAAACTGTTTCTTAACTTCAACGTTGTTTGCTATCTGGAGAGACTAAGAAGTCTCAAAAACATTAAGTCCTACTTCCTTTAATGTTTAATGGTCTTTTTTTTTAGGTTATCTCTCTCCTTTCACATTTTAGTATAAACAGCAATAAGAAACCAGGCTGCATCTTCATCACTTTGCCTGGAAATCTCCTTAGCTAGATCATCCAATTCAGGATTCTACTTTTGACATTACTACAAGTAACAGTGTTGCTAAACTTTCTGCCACTATATAACAAGGATCTCCTTTCCTCCAGTTTTCAGTCAGATTTTCCTCACTTTTGTTTAAGCATTCACCCATATCAAAGGCCATCTTGCTTCTACAAATGGTCTCCTCAAGGCTTTCAAGCTTTCACTAACCCTCCTCAAAGTCCTTCCAGCTTCTGCCCACTGCCCTGTTCCAAAGGCACGCCCACATTTTAAGCTTTTGTTAAGATGACACTCTACTCTTGGCACCAAATTCTGTTATCACTTAGGCAGATCCCTAGAACATATATAAAGGGACGTGATCTTACCAATTGTGAGGGCTGACTGAACAGTCTCCATCATACTATTGTTCTCATGTCTGATGGTGGAGCTTGAAGTCCGAAGTGCAGCTGGGAAGAGCAAATGTTGGGGAGAGCAACTGCATGTAAAGTGGGGGACAGCAGAGGAAAACTTGAGTCCACGAGCCCAAGCTGCCTCAAACCCATGAGGACAGATTAGAACCCATGTCAGCTCCACTGCCTGTCTTTTGATGAAATGGGTGTCCTATAGGAGAATCTGGAACCCTGCATTGCAAAACCAAACCCACATCTGGCCCTGGAGTCAGAGAAGCTAAAAGAGGATTCAGAAGGTAAGGCAGTGGCAGTCCAGCTGTAGCCCATGCCAATGAGGTGAGCCAGCACATAGGTGACAAAATGTGTGAGCTACAGAAGCCCCTGCACAAACCTGCCAAGGCTGAAAACACACGTGGCTGCTGCTTCATTTCTACCCTCAAATCTCGTACAAAAATGTCTTGTGTTGCACTTGAGCTCAAAGCACACAAGGAAGAGACTTTCGGGAAACATAGTTCAATCTAGCCAAACTGACATATTATAAAGCCACACAAAAGTCCTAATACCAAAATGTGAACACAACAGGACACAGTTCACCCAAAATTTGACTATAAACAAATCTCACTTATAAAGATAAAATTAAAAATTCTAACTATAACATTAACAAATGGAATCTGTAAGTTTATTAAATGAGTATGAATGCTTGTTGTGACCAATAAGGTGTTTGAAGAAATGAAATGATGATTCAATAATAGAAAACTAATGAATACCTTTCGTTTTCCAACAAATTGGCCAGATTATGTCAGAATTGATTTTGAAAAGTATTTGAGTCAAAATACATTTGAAAGGCTAAGTTAGTAATAATACCCAAGAAAAGAGGTTAAGTGAAGATTAATGAGAGGGACTGGCACTGGAAAATCTCTAAAAAGACAGATTTTTTTTACTTCAAACACTCAGCAGCCATCAGGCATGCCTCAGGCAAGACTGAAAGTGTACTATGAACCATTATTCTGAAATCAACGTGGAGACAGTAGCATGATGTTGGATGCTTTCTAGAACTTAAGGAAGAGCCTTCGAAACCATCAAGCTCTGATACTATTGAGCAAGCCTATCCATCGTTCTTAACTCCATCACCATCTACCACGAATAATGGTGTTCTCCACTTATATCGCTACTCCACCTCTCTTTCTCTCTGTCTGTCTCTCTCTCTCTTTGTGTCTCTTTCCAATGTCCATCTCCCTCCCAGCATCCCCGCTCATCCTTTGCCATAACTTTCTCTCCTAGTCTCCTTCACAGCCCTGTTGATCCAGACCCACAAACTTATACAAATGAGTGACATTGTATATATGCATCTTCGTTTCTTATTTTATAGAAATTAGTCCTCATTCTTCTTTTTTAGATTTTAATTCTTGGTTTGTTTTGCAATGAATGAATCATTGTATTGAAACGAGCTAGGAAAATATATGCAGCCGTGTCTGTGAGTGTGAGGGATGTCCTCACAATGCTTCATTTACCATTATTTCTTATGATAACATTTGCTTTGATTTGTCCCAACTTGCTTTACCTGTGAATTTCCAGGAACAGTTTTACAGCTGAAACTTGCTTCTATTTAAAGTTGTTGTTCAGTAAGTTCTCACCATCCCCAGATCAAGGCTTCTGTGCTTGACGATCTCATCTTGTGGGACATGTCAGGGGCAGGGGAGACCTGGAAAGGAGCACCGCTTGTGCATCAATGGTGACGGGGGCCCGGGAATGGAGTGCCTGTGTCGTTTGTCTGAAGAGACTGAGGAGGAGTTTTGAGTCCAGGTTGGATTAAGTTCCAGAACAGAAAAGAGCCTCAGGAAGCTCTTGCAAAATGCCCTTCTATGTAGTCCTTCAAATCCAGCCTGCATTTCTACTCTGCTCATTATTTCCATTTCCCAGGGAAGAATTCTTTCTCTCCAACATAGTCCACTTTGGAGGATGCTGTTCAAAACCATTCATCCATCAATCCACCCATCCACCATTTTGACCAAACACTTATTATGGGCAGAGATACAGGTGCTGAGGGGTTATAAAGACAGACCAGACCCTGGCCAGCCTGATTGGGACACCCACCCCTGGAGGCTAAAACCAGGCAACGTTGTGCATCCCATCCTCTAATAACAGAGTGATACACAGTCTGGAGTAACCACACCCTTTTCTCACTGACAAACACTATCCAGGTCTTACTCCCATGTACAGCTTCCCTGGAGATTAGGTCTGTTCATACCATCTGAGGACACAGCTTGCTGACATCCTAAGAGCTCTGCTTTCATGCTGGGCAGACAGTGTGCTCACCGATCAGGCAAGTCTCAGGGGGCTGCGAGGGAACGAGCTTGGTATGAAATCAGAGATCAGGGGGTGCTAGGGAAACTCCCTTGCCAGTTGTGTAGCTCAGCCGATGAATCAGTGCCAGCATCTCTGGGCTGTGGGGTGAGTTCTTTCTCTGTGCTGTGCCACTGGGGGTGGCTTTCCCTGTGGGATTCTAAAGTACCCTTGAGGACCCTCTGACTCAGGGACCATGCCTCCTGAAGGCCTGCCTTTGACTGGAGAAAGATAGGCCTGCCAGGGGTCCTGCATCAAACATTGGTGATGTGAATGGATTCTGGTTGGCATTGACCAGGACGGCCGGCATTGTAACAGCCAGGGAGGCACTCCACCCATGCCTCTACCCAGCCTGCTCTGGGCATCCAGCTGTCATTTGCTCAGGCCCTGAAGCAAGACCGTCTCCAGCAAGCAAGTTCTAGGATGGGTGGAGAGAAAGAATTGGAGGCTGGACATTGACTTAGTTTGTTAGATGAAAGGCTCTGGACCATGAAGTCCAGAGTGTCTCCCTGGACACATGGAGTTGTCCACGGATTTATGCAAGACTGAAACAGAGGAGAAGACTCTCTGTCCAGTGTATATCCCTTGGTGAGACTCACATTAACTGTCACGGCAGGGCATGGCTCCGTACAGACATATTTTAGATTCTGGAATTCATTACTGAGGAGCTTAACATTTTATTATAAGAAGAAATTCAGCAAGATAGGCACTCAGACATTTTCACAGTCGATATGCTCAGGAGAGAGTCATATATTAAAGATTATGTGTTTTAGAGGGTTTTCTTCTTCTTATTGCTCCTGACATAGGTTTCTGCTGACTTCTGTTTTCATTCTCAGAACTTAGCGTGCTGGTCTAACTCATTCAGC
Organism: Equus caballus; assembly: GCF_041296265.1. Classification (NCBI taxonomy): domain Eukaryota; kingdom Metazoa; phylum Chordata; class Mammalia; order Perissodactyla; family Equidae; genus Equus; species Equus caballus. The sequence goes on from NC_091684.1 coordinate 6,659,665, forward strand.
AATTATTAGTTGTGTGCTTCATGTATAAAGAGTCTGGAATGAGGAACCAGGGGAAGCCCAAGAAAATTAAAGCAACTGAAAGCAAAGCCCAAGAAATGTCAAGCAAACAGCATATGGGAGTAGAGGTGGAGCAAGCCGTCTGCCCAGGGGCAGGTTGGACCAGGGGCCAGGCGGGGTTCAAGGGAAGAGATGGGCATAGAGTGATGGACACAAGATAGGAAGGCATGCTGGGTAAGGGAGAGAGAATATGAGCCAAGGTGCGGAAGTAGGGCTTTGTAGACATGCAGAAGATGGAGGAGTTATGGACGAGCCACTGAGCCTTGCCAGGATTCCATCTTCCCATGCAGGATATGGCACCTGTAACCCTGAGGGCCCTCTGCTGGCTCCCTGTGTGCACTACAGGTTTGTCAGGTTGAGCAACTCCTTGTAGTTTCAGAAGGCAGGTTGACTATCCTCTGTAAAACCCGAAGGCCTTACTGTGAGTTGGACCAGCAGACAGGTGGAGGAGCTCCCAAGTGTTTGCTTTAGGTTGCCAATTACCAGGCTTCTCTGTCCTGGTCTCTGATGCCACGTGCTCCTAAACTGGTTTGGCTGGCCTTGGTTCCCAATACTCTGCCCCCTCCTGGTGGGCCAGAGGTCCTTCCGCTGTGATCTCCCTCCACATTTACATTCTAATTCAGTGGGTCCGCAGTCTCTGTTTTAGCCCAAGGGTAGAGCCTGAGACAGGTAGTTTATTTTCGGAAGTGATCTGTACACACACAGATGGTGGAGCCAGCCCCACGTGCCTAGCTACAGGGGCAATCAGGGGTAAGCCAGTCAGATCATACACACAGCTGAGTTAGCCCATTAGCCCGGTTCCTGGGTGCTCTCACACACTATGTGGAGGCTGTGTATTCTCTGTTCTGTGAGCCATTGATGATAAAGGGCCCCCTCCTGTGACCCTGTGTGTGAGGGCCAGGACCTAGGAGGAGGGGGAGGCTGAAATCCCCATTGGGTCCCAGTTGGATTTAACACATCTGTATCACCTCCTGGAAACAACTGAGGGGGTGGGTGGAGTGAAGGGTCCAACTTGCAGCCAGTTAGATCTGGGTTGAAGCACCAGATCTATGCTCTGCTTCCTCTCCTGTCAAGTGCATAAAATCTTGTCTAACAATGCAGAGAAAGTGTCTAGTGCACTGAAAAACAGAAAGCAGGCACTGGACAAATAACCTTTCTGTTTTAACAGCTATTTGTTAACAGTGATTTCTAAAGCATGTCACACTCATGCATGCTTACCTGTGTGCGCACACACACACTCAAATGCCCAAGGTCATAGTAGATGGGCCCTGGAGAGTTTCCTAGGAGCTAAGCAGGGAGTTTTGTGGGTCTACTGAGTCTTTAGCTGTTGCTCAAAGCACCTGCCTCTCCCCTGTCGACCTCATTTACAAAAGGAGAGGAGGGGAGCTGCTGAACATTCCAGCAGCACGCTCCTTACTCTGTGTAACTCCCCAGGGCAGAGGTTACTAGGAGTTGCTGGGGCAGGGCTTTCTCTGGAGTTCAGAAACATTAACTCATGCCAAGTTACTTGTGATCCTTTGAGGCATCATGGATAACGTGTGTGCCCTGAGCAAAACATTACCTGGCTTGTTGGTGGGTAAATAGAGACTTTGCCTTCGTGGGACAGCCTTGGCCACATCCTAAGTGAAAAATATGATAAACTGAGAGTTAAGTAAGCCCCCAGTGGTTCCCTCACTATTTCATTAGTGTGCAAAGACCAGTTATGTGGTGCTGGAGTTACCAAGATAATCTGGCAAGTTCATCCATAGAAGACTCGGTGCTATCAGGATGAGTGGGCTGGGCTCTGACAGAGCCCAGAGAATGCTTGTATTTACCAGCCTGGGTCAAGCACAGGATGGCTGTGGCTTTGTAAGAGCCTCCGCCCATCTCACGCAACAGAAGACCCACAGCCAACCCCACCCCCGCCCCCCCCAGCATCCCTAAAGACAGGATCATTCCTGCAAAGGCAGGAGATCCAAGCATCTTCCTCAAGAAAGAACACCCACCCACACAGGATTGCATGGTGACTAGTCACTTTCAGTTATGTTGCCCCATCGCTTAAAGCTCTTTGTCAGGCAGAAATAAGAGCAGTGAAGGCAAGGCAGCTCTAAGGGGAAAATTGTTTGTTTAGTGCGACTGTGACCTGAAGAACAAGCAAGCATTCCCAAGGAAGACACAGAGTGACGGGTTAGCAAGCACTGCCGGGAGCTCAGCCGCAGTGGGCACTGCCCAGTCAGGATGCTGCCCTTCCGTCAGCCTCCCATCAGCACTTATCTGTGGTGAAGCTGTCATCCCGCTCAGGGACACTCTTCCCCTGACAAAGGCAAGTGAGGCATGGGGACACGGGGCTACGCCTGGCTAGTTTAACTTAGGAATTCAGTCCAGGTTGGAATCACAGCTTTTCCCCAACGAGCTCTGGGACCTTGGCAAATAAACTTCTCAGACACAGCTGCCTCCACTGTAAGACGGGGTTAATCATAGTGCCTACCTCCTAGCGTGGATCTCCAAAGTCAGATAATCATCAGGACACCTGCCATTCCCTGTGCCCAGCACTGACCAGGCACATTATGTCACTCAGTCTTCTCAATCGCCACCACGAGGTAGGTGATCAGGGAGCATGCTTGCAGCTGTAAGTAACAAACACCTAAGAGAAAAGCAAACCAAACCCAAAGCAAGCAGAAAGAAGGAAGTAGAGAAGATGAGAGGAATAATAAATAAAATAGAGAGTAAAGCAACAGAGAATATCTCTAAAACCAAAAGTCAGTTCTTTGAAAAGATTGACAAAATTGACAAACCTTTAGTTAGATGGACCAAGAGTAAAAGAGAGAAGACTCGAAATATTAAAACCAGGAAGGAAAGAGGGGACATTGCTATACCAACCTTACAGAAACAAACACGTAGCTCAAAGGATAAACAAAAGTGTGATTTCACATAATTGTAGACCCAGAGGCAGAGCCAGGAGCGAGAGGATGGCAGCTCAGTGAGGCTGTCAGGGACCCAGGTTCTCTCTGCTTCTTCACTGTGTTCATCAAATATTTCTACACCCACTGCCTTCCCAGCACATGGCAGGATTACTCCACCTCCTTGTGACTTGCTTTGGTCAATGAAATGCAGGCAGAACAACATGGGGCCCTTCTGGGAGGCTGTGTTAAGTGCCAGGGCACGTTCTTTTCACCATGTTCTTTTCCTCTGCTATGATGATTATGGAAGCCAGCGTTGACATGGAGCCTCCACCTGCCTGGTCCCCTGAGTGAATATAATGAGCAGGTCACCCTTCTGCTCTAGCTGGGTCATGTAGCATGAGTGAGAATAACATGTGTGTTGTTTTAAGCCACTTAAGTTTCTGGGTTATTAATGTGTGTGACTGATACACTGTCCCCAGTGCCAGTGTCAGGCTAAGATTCGTTCTCCTCATGATCCCAAGAGGGCTGAGCAATGGAACCAGGCATAGTCATAATGGGAACAAAAGCTTTCTTTCTCACATCCTTCAGGAGCAAGAGAACCTCCTTCCCAAGAGTAAAGAATAAATCTCTCTCCTTGGTCTGATTGAGCCAATGTAGATTTCACATCCACCTCTGGATCAATAGAAGGTGCCAGCGGGATGCCCATGCTGATTGGCTGGCACAATAATCTCCTGGGGCATCAACCCCAATCTCCGGTACATAGATTCATATTATCATTCATATTACTTATATATGATGACTGATGATAATGATGATGATGATGAGGCTCAGGTTCATTAACTTACTCAAGGTCAATAATTTGCACAAATTAAGTAAGTGTGAAACTAGAATTCAAACTAGGCTGTCAGATTCCAGAGACCAAGTTCTTACCGTGATGTAAGTCCTGAGAGGGAGGAAAGATTTGTGTCTACTGGTTCATTGCTGTATCCCCAGCACCTAGGAAATATATGCTGAGTAAATGAATAAGCCAATCTCTATCCACCTCCAGGGGTGTGGAGAGGACTGAAAGAGACACAGCATGCTCTGGGTTTCATCGACGCCTGGCTGCGCTCACCAAAGGTACGCAGAAAGTCATGGGGCTTGGCTCTGCCACCACGACACGTCACTCGGCCTTTTCAGGTCTCAGTTTCTCCTCCATAAATTGGGAAGGAAAATATGTTACTCCTCTTAACTACTTACAAGGCAGTTTTGAAGATCCGAAAAGAGAATAAATGTGAAAGTATTTTGGGAAGTAAAGAGATTAATAACAAAATAAATTATTATTATTACATTTTATGTACACTAGTAATTCACCAATATTATAAGTTTCTTGGCCCACTACTAAGAGTCTCTAGGAAGCTGATGGCAGTGATTAAAATTTGGTTAAGATTTTCCTACTTCTACTTTCTTTTTCTACTACTTTCCCCAGACTGAAGATGGCATTTCCCGTCCCACCAAAGAAATGTATCAGAGAGGGAGCAAGTGATGGGAAAGGGTGAGAATTAGCCTTGTCAGAGAGAGGCAAGCCTGGGCACCCGGTGGGCATCGATGGGGGCTTGCTGTTTTTCTTTTTCTTCCTTTGGCTGTTCATTCTCTGAGTCTGCGAAATTGATGACAGGTTCCCCAGTGTGTGCAAATTAGGTAGAGCTCCGCTTGTGCAGGGGAGCAAGATGTTCTTTTTTCTTTCTCCCCTCCTCTTCTGTTCTGTCTCCTTTCTCTCTCTCTCTCTTTCTCTCTCCCTTCCCTCCTTCCGTCCCTATCTGCCTCTCTCTTCTCAAATTTCTGTCAATCCACTTTGTCCCTCTGTGGACAGGCTGGTGATGACAAGAGTTTCCCAAAGTAGACATCACCCCGCTTTGCTGCTCTGACTCCAGAAGCCCAGTCCCTTGTCAGCACACGCGCCTGCACCTGAGCTGTTCCTTGACGCCTCCCTCCCACCTCTGCACCTTCTTCAGCCTGAACCTGGACCGCATTCCTGGTGGCCTCCTGCGGACACTGATCCCCCCTGCAAACTTCTTTCATGGAAACTGCTTCCTGTCACACTGCATAGACCTACCTCAGGGCCAGCGGTGATGGACAGGCCCTTGTCCCTTTTGCTCCTGGTTGTCTCTTCCCAAGCATTCCTCCCCCATCCTCCTGGAATTCATCCCAGCAGCCTCCACCATCTGTGACCCCTTACTTTTTTGTCATTTTCTGACCTCCTGGTGTCCTTTAGCCAACAGCAGCTCTTGACCTTGGTGTGTGGTCTTTCTCGTTTCCTCAAAGCCTGGCCTTATTTTCAGGGGCTTCAGTGTTCCTGCTGAACCTGTATTCCTTATTCTGCTTGCTCCTGGCTCATGGTGTTGCCTCATACTACACTGCAAAGGATGGTGGGTGCTCTCAGTAGGACTTGTCACGTCCTTGGGGCCCAGCTGTGACTTGTGACTTCAGCGCAGCTGAGGAGCTGACAGCGCCCACCCACCTGCCCTGTGGCCTTCGATGTTTATGCATCAGGGGCTTCTCTGAAGCTGCTCAGGCTTTCTTTAAGCTTGGAGGTATAAGGCTGTTAAACCCTTGGGGCAACCTTAAACCATGGGATCTGGAGTCTGAATGCCCCACAAACCCACCCTTGGGTCAGGAGTACATAGGCCTGGGGATGAGGACAAGGCAAACGGTTGGTCACCATACGGCCAAGACGACAGTGTCTGCTGGACAGAACAGAACAAGGCAAGGAGGGTTCCCCGAACTGGTGAGCTTCTACAGTTGGCCCAAGCTCCAGCGAAGGTGGATGGATCCTCCCCGCACCCAACCTGCCCCGACCCCCGCAGACGGAGCCAATGGTTTTTGAGGATATGGTACGAGGGGGAAAGGCACATAATGGAAGCAGGGCAGGTGGCCACTTGCCACCTCCAGCAGGAGCTGAGGATTTGCAGAGGGTCCATGGGTGCTTCCCCAAGTGGAGGGGAAGGATGCCTGGGGAGAAGCGGCAGTGGCTGTCAGGAAGTGGGGCACTGACCCCTGACACAGGACGGAAGAGCAGGAGGCCAAGTCCTTTCCCAGAGGCATCATCCCTTCTTTTCTGCCTCCATCTGTGCCACATCACATACAAGGAACCACGATGGTGAGTGTATGGCCTTTCCAGGCTCCTCCATCCCCAAATGGGAAGAGTCTCTGATTGTGAGACTGCCTCTGAGGGCTCCAAGGAGGCTGATGGGACCCTGAGAACAAAGAGCTGAGACCTAGAATGAGGAGGGGACCTTCAAAAGTGGGGAGACTGACAAGCAGAAATGCACGGACGAATTAAATGTTTTGGGATAGGAGGGCATGAGCTGTCCCAGAGGGCCACAGAGGGAACTGGGAATGGGGAGAGTCTTAGGGGCACAGCTGCCACTGGGTTGAGGATAAATGGTGACAAGGGTGGGGACAGGGTACTTTTAAACTATTCTGTTGGGCTTTCAAAAAACATACCCGATGCCCCTCCTCTTCCCTTAAATTTCGTGGATTTCTGCAAGACTATTGGTTTCAGTTATAGCTTTCTATCCAAATGTTGTTTCTTTGAATCCACGTTTCTCAAAGACGGGCTCCCCCAAGGCCCTGGGTTTCATTTAGATTGCTCGGAAGCAGCCCGTCCATGTTAGGAACTCTGAGTCTCTTCTCCCCAACTCTGGCCAGGTGGCCACAGTGTGAAGACCAGCACTGAACGTGCCCCTTCCACCAGCAAAGCTTAGTATTGTTCAGCCTGGGAAAGAATGGTCCCCACCCACACGGAACAGTCTTCTCTTCGTTTCGACACGGTTATCCATGAGAGGTGCTGTGAAACGATGCTACCCAAATTTTCGGCAGGATACTAACGCGGAGCAATTACTATCTGCACAGTGTGGTGAGGTGCTGTGGCAGCAATGGTCGTCCTGGGGCAGTGCAGCTCCGGCTCACAACAGCGCTGTTGTTAGAAAACTAACCACAGCCCCGCGGGCTACTTTGTCATGCTTGTAGAGAGAAAAATAAAGTGGCCCAATAAAGCAGCCCACTCTGCTGCCGAGTTTTAGTGCTGAGTTGTGCTTAACAGCACTTTGGGAAGGCTTGGAGCCTTAAGAAAAATAAAGGGCTCGATGCTGAACTGCCCATTTCTAGTCCCAAGTGAGTTTGAAAATGCTACCTACTAGAAAACCAGCTGTGTGGTGTTGGTAAGTGGCACGGCCATTCCGTGTCTTAGCCCAGTGCCTTGTGGCTGCCAGGCTTCCATTAAGTTTTCTGATGAATGAAGAACCTCAAAATTGAGGACTTGGAGCCCTAGGAGCTCTAAGGGGCTTTCCCGAGACAAAATTCTGGGATTTGTTTTCTACTGTTCCAAAACATAAGCCTGTTCCAATTGTGGACCACCATTTCCTTCACATCTGACACAAATGCATTATCAAGACTGTCCTCATGGGCACTACAGGTATTGAAAGTTCGAGGCTGCCTTGCGGATGAGGCAGGCTCTGGGTGTCTTTTTTCATATCTGCTGGTGCATCCCTGACCCAGAGCTGCTGGGAGCTGGGCCTGGAACGATGCCCAAGTCATTGAAGACCCTCCATAATTCTGTGCAAACCTTCTCTCGCCTCAGCAGGGAGGACCAAGGTACCCAGTGACAGCAGGGTTCCAGCCTTCAGTCTCTGCATTTAATTCTCGGGATTCCTTCCTTGGGGTGTCATTATCCAAGGCACATTCAAAGGAAGAAAAGCTGCACGCACAGGCCCCTTCTGCCCACCTTGCCTCCAGGCTGTCAGTTGAGCCTCCTTTGGAGGCCATCAAACCTCCAGAGGAAGCAGCAGACTCTTTACCTCAAGGTTAAAATAATATGGTCTTTCTACCGACGAACCTTCATTTCACTAATGTTTCCAAAAGTCAGGGATGATTTCGATGCTGCTTTTCCATTATAATAGCTTTGCCTTCCAAAGTTTACTTTTCACATGAAAAACCTTTAGCAAGGCAGTGAAAGAAAGCCATGGTTGCCGTCTGTGTTCCCTGCAGAGAAACCAAAAATATGGAGGAGCTTAAAAATAACCGTGCCTTTTGCAGGTAGCTCCTTATTCGATATTAAGTGCCCTCCTCTCCAACGCAAGTGTTCGGAATGCTAAATTAACTGTTAACAAGTATTTTTAAATAGTATAATTTATGCTAATTCAGAAATATTTCCGTTTCCAAACTGATTATTTTTACCTCCCGAATTGCCGCGCTTTTGCATCAGCAGCAGCCGAGGCAGGGCGCTGCGATCAAGCATCTCTCTGGATGACTTCTGGATCCCTGGTCATTTCCAAGGGTGGTTTCCATGGGCGCGTTTGCACGGTTTATGCACCATGTGCCGTGGATACGACCTGTCATGATTGCGGGAGAAAGAAGGACGCCACCAGTACTGACCGGTGGTGAGCACCATCTATCAAGGTCAGGGTGCCGTGGGAGAATTCCTTCTGCTCCTGCCTGAGCAGGCATCATGGGGAGGGAGGGCTCAGGTTTGCTTGCTGGCCCTCCTGGGGGCGCCTCTTTCTCCCCGCTCACCCCCAACAAGAACATCATGGACTGATGGTGAGGACACAAACTCGAAACCTACTGCTCCTTCTGGGGGCTTTCTGCTTCCACCGAGATGTCTGTGGACATCTGCTTCATCTAGCAGAGGACACTTGAGGAGACCCTGTGGCCACACCTTCCATTCCCCTCCAGTCCTTTGCAGGGAGAGCACTCCCACCTGCGCGTCCTGGGGGAAAACTGCTCATCTGTCCTTCCTTTTGCATTTGGCTCTGGCACCCGTGGCTCCCCACCCCTGTCCCCAGGGTGGATGTCTACCTTGCTCTGTCCTCAATAATGACCTTAGGACTCAACTGTCAGAAAGGAAAGGGAGGGGAAAGAGAAGAAAGGGAGCTGAGCTTTGCTTTTTGAACAGTGAAATCCACAAGAAGGTCCTAATGGAAGGAATCAAGTGCCACCCAAATAGCCTGTGATGAGGAACAAGTCTACTTGATGAAATGTTTGCGGTGGGAGGGACACCAGAATGCGAGATGGTCCTGCTGCTTCTTTAGGTCTGTGACTGCACTGAATGCCTATCAAAGCCCAGGAGGGAAAGCTACACCACTGCCCAAAGGCCCTTTCCTGTAAGTGCAACCAAGGGCCATTAGGGCACCATGGGTGAGGGAAGTCTGTCCTGTGGTGCCTGCACAGGCAGGTGCCCCACGGGCACAGAATCCTTACCCTGACGTGTTCTAGAGTAGCCAACAAGTCCACTTGGACACACTGTAGCCTCACACCATCACACATTGGCCTTCATTAGCCATGTTCCATCCTGCTCTACCAAGCTCCCTCATATTTCCTCATGCTCCATCATAATTCATTGTGGTCCCTATGACTCCATTCAGAGGAGAACACGACATGGAGGCTGTGTGGGTCCTCCCACTCTCGACACTGGCCCAGGAGTACAGAGGACAAAGCCCAGGGTGTTCATAATGGCCTGGAAGTATATGCAGTCCCCATCTAGACACTGCCCAGATCCTTGGCCTCCCTCAGCCTGCTCCTCCACGCTGGACCTACCCTGCTGGTCTGCTGGAAGCTCTTTCCAAGTATTGGTTCTCAGTTCCGGGAGGTTGCACGTGCTGTTTCTTCTTCTAGAACTCTCTCCCTTCCCTGACCCTCCTCCCAGTCTGTCCAATTCTACTCACTCTCTGGGCATCGGTGCTCACCACATGTGGCCTTCAATAAACTGAATCCTACATGGCTGTTGGCTCGTCCATTCCCTCACCACTCAGGACTGGGTCTCTCTCCTTCACCACAGTGCCTGCGAAGGCACCGGCACGTAGCTTCAAATGTTTTATAAAATGGCACACCCAGATAAGAGAAAGGAGAAAGAACAGATGAAATTCAGCACTTTCCAATATTGAAAATAAACATTAATTAGTAGTAACAGGTAAACAGGTGGTGATATGTGAACAAAACTACAGGAGACCAGGGAGGTGAGGAACGATGCTCAGAAGCTAGAAAGAGAAATGAGATTTCTTCCCAGTGGTGAGAAGGGCAGCATGATTGCTGGGGGATGGCAGGACAAATTTTGGAGGCTTCAAATGTTGCAATGGTTGTCAACAGAAGAAAAGACCAAGCGAGCAGGGCTGAAGTGTGACGCCCTTCCCAGGACTGGCCAACCCAAGCCAAGCCGCAGAGGAGCTGGTGGAACCAGCACAGCCAGGAGCTCAGGGAGAGGCTGCAACTCAGATGGACCCACAGTTGTGACTGGGGGGGATTTAGATGAAGGGCATCCTGCACCCCTCAGGTCATATGGGAAGGTCACAGCAATGACCTCACATGGTTTAGCAGAGAAAATAAGTTCTGATCAGAGTTTAAACAGGGAAAACCTTGGCCATGCAAAGTAGCTTCCTAGCAGTGGAACAGCCCTGCAAGATGAAGGACAGTTCAAGGAGGAGAGAGACAAAGAGACAGAGACAGACCCACAGAGAGAGACGCAGAGAGAGACAAACACATAGAGAGAGACAGAGACAGATGGAGCGATAAAGAGAAAGAGACAGAGACAGAGAGACACACAGAGACAGAGACAGACACTCAGACAGAGAGAGACAAACAGAGACAGATACACAAAGACAGAGACAGACACATAGAAAAGAGACAGAGAGAGAGACAGACAGACGCAGAGAGAGAGAGAGACAGAGACAGACAGAAAGACAGAGAAAGAGAGACAGACAGATACAGAAACACAAAGAGACCGACACACAGAGAGAGACAGACAGACGGAGACAGACAGAGTCAGAGACAAAAAGAGAAAGACAGGACAGACAGACAGAGGGCGACAGTGAGAGAGAGAAAGGATGCCCGGCCAGCCTCATGAAAGAAGCCGTTTGGATGTTCCAGCCCCCAGAAACAAACGACAATGTGAGCAGTTTGTACTATTATCATTTGGCTGATGAAGAAACTCCAGTCATGAGTGGCTTCTCTGGGGTCTCGAAAATCTGGGCTTCTATTCAGGAATCTCTAAAGTCACCTCTTTCTGTCAAAATACCCCTTCACTAGAGGTTTGCTGTGCTCCGCCCTTCGTCTTTTCTGTGAATTGTTTTGTTTTGAAAATCTCATTATACGCTTGTGCCATGGTTCGCCACAGAAACAGACTCACCAGGAGATACGTGTACAAAAAAAGCGACGGTGAGGTATATTTTAAGGAATTGGCTCACATGATTATGGGGGCTGGCAAGTCCAAAGTCTGTAGGGCAGGCCGGCAGGCTGGAAACTCGGGCAGGAGTTGATGCTGCAGCCTTGAGGCAGAATTTCTTCTCTGGAAAATCTCCTTTACTTAAACTCCACTGATCGGAGATGCTAACCACACCTACCACACACCTTCACAGAAATACCTAGATTAGGGTTTAAATAACTGGGTGCTATGCTTCACTAAGCTGACACGTGAGACTAACTAACCACCACAAGTCTTTTGCCCAGGGCTCACACTAACTCATCAGCATTATCAAAAGGAGCTTTGCTGTGCGTCATACTTCCATGAAGTCCCCGCGTCCCCTCCCAAGCTTGGCCCACCACACTGAGGCCGTCGCCGGACCCGGCTGGAGCAGGTGCTTCTTTGTGTTGGTGAGAGAGAAGCAGGGAGCATCAGTTCTACCTTATTTGGGAGCAAAGGGTTATTGAACCAACAGGCTGCCTGTGAAGTTTATCTGAGCCATCACCAACTGAACAGTAGATGTTCAAATAACTCGGAAAGGGCAGACTGGCAGAAAAAAAAAAAGGTAAAATTCCCCAAACAGACTTTAAAAAGTAAGTTAATTACTAAAAAGTAATTAGAGATAGAACTAAAAAGCAAAAGTTAAATCAAAGAAAAAAAATCATTACAACAACAAAGACTTTGGTGAACATGGAACATAAAGCCCAATATCATAAAAGAATCCAGAGCTGGAGATAACGAACTCTGTAAGGAATTGAAAGAGATCAGATCTTTACATGAAAGACTAATCTTAGCACTGATTAAAAAATGACTTCTTTAAATACCAGGGAGCAATCTTCAAGCATCAGGGTGGTTTTTAAATAAGACAAAGACTTTCCCACCTGACAACTATAGCTTATATACTATCTTTTAATAAAGATTTGAGGCATGCACATGTTAAACTGGATGGATGGATTTGTAATAGACCAGTAAGCATTTTGGAAGGCAGAAGAATAAAACCAAAATTTAACTGAAAGTGTGAGAGCTAAATCTGGCTTTGAGCTTCCTGGAAACCAAAGCAAAAATAGAACATACGAACTTCACCATTCCCGTTTTAGTATGCATTCTCAATAAGGCAATTATCACTCCGAGGGGACCAAAAAAATCCTACTTTGTTAATGTAAAAAGCATAGACATACATAAAGTCCATAAGTAGATATATGGTACACCTGTACAAAATTTCATGATGGAGAATGATTAGAAATAAATGTCTAAAAAGGCTCCTTGGGAGGCAATAATGAAAAAAGGTTGAGAAACACCATTTCTGGGCATAAAGAATACACTATTGCATCTAGATAGGCAAGCCGTGCCCCGGGAACCTCATTCCGGAAGGAATGTCTCAAGAAGGCACTTGATGACAACGAGGCCAGTTTCTCCTTTATTATAGTTTTGCGATCCAACACTGGATTTAAAAGGTGAAGAAATTTTGTGTCTGTATCGCTTGAGAAGTTCACTTCTTTGTGAATATATTCACATACTTACAATTTGTATTAGCACATTTCTGAAACATATATAAAATGTGTCCAGTTTTCTCCTCCTAACTGTCGTGTCCTCCACTACCTTCCAGCTCTAGAGCCCACCATAGCAGTTGGTGGGAGGAGCCGGTGGGAGAGGATCCAGCCAGAGTGTGGGGACTAGCCAGGGTGACTTCTGGAGGAGGTCATGGTGCAGGGTGAGAACTAGAACCTAGATGCCATTCTAGAATAAAAACTATCCCTTTCCAAACAGGACCAGGAACTACTTTTTACAATTTTCGGTGACAGCTATGCAACGTGAAATGCTGACTATCCAAAAATCACCCCCAGCCAGGGGCTGGCCTCTCCTGTGCTCTCCCAGGTTGTGGAGCAGAGGCAATTATTTTAGGAAGGTAGATAATATCCAATTTCTAACACAACTTGACGGAGGATGAAAATTTGTCTCAGTCAAAGAGTAAGGATTCACAAAGAAAAAAATTCCATATTCACATGTGTCTAACATTTGCTGGGGGTGAACTGAATCTTTACAAGGAATAAAAAGAAAGCGGGGGGGGGGGGGGCAGCTATCGAGCTAAAATGAGCGGGTGAGAGCACTTAACATCCCAAAGAGGAGCCCACTGCCTTCTTTGCTTCTTGCCACCTAAGGTCCAGAGAAAGCTCTGATGTCTGATGTCTCCCAAAATAAATGACACATGCCACTAAACAAAGCCCCCTCTCAAATTAGCAGCGGAAAAGGCTAAAAGGAGGCAGAAATGACGTGCAGCCAGAGAGCCCTGGGGTCGGGTTGAGGGGAGAAAGCTTCAGCAAGCGCTAGGCTCTGCTCTGCTCTATCTGTAAGGACAGGCAGACACACAGAGGGACACGGGTGCTGTCTATCTGGACCCCAAATCAGAGACAATTAATGGGTGGCGAAGTACACTTCTTGGGGAAGATGCGCACAATACAAATGTGGGTCACAAAGCTCTTTAAGAAAGCAGAATAGAAACAGTAGCATTTGTGTTTTACATCAAGGGATAAAAACACAGTATGTCAGACAATGTGAGTCTTTTTAAATAACATTTTATTTTTCACTGTCAATGATTAACTTTTGAGCCTACTAGAAGAGTATCATGATTATAGTGAATAAAAAAATATAGGTGATAGAATAAAAAATTAGGTTGTACAAAGTTAGTTCTTTTAAATCATTGTCCACCAACATTTGTAGGACTTTGGAGCTTTGAAAAAAACCAACAAAACTTAATTTGCATTTTTTTTTTACATTTCCAGCAGTTAAAAATTAAGAACACATATTGAGAATCATTTGTGGATGTCTATTACAATAAACGAAGGACCAAAAAAATTAAAACAAGTTCTAAGAACCATCATATATACAAACTTCTGTACAGAATGAGGACAAAAAGAATTCACCCAATTAAAACCGTCTCTTGTGGTATATGTTTTCTTTTTTTAAAAAGAAAGAAAATTTATCTTCCTATACTCATATTTATTTTTCCTCTTGATCCAGTATTTTTAATGGTGTTTCCACTCCATAAATTAGTAACTGTTCAGTAGCTGAGAAATACCCTATTTTAAATTATCCCAAAGGAAATCAGGAACTTCCCTGAAAGGGTTGACCTTAATTGCCTGATGTAGGTTGAAGACACTCAACCAACAAAAGTCACACCACCAGCTGGAGCGAGGAGGGTTTGATAAAAGGTCCTTCGAGTGTAAGTTGGGGGTTGGCCTATGGAGAGAAGATGAGGATTCAGAAGCTTGGTTGCTACACAGTTCTTAAGGGTGATGGCTTAACCTCTCCTACTGGGCTAAACTCAGACCAACCGAGCTCTTTGCCAACATGTCATTTGGCACAAAAAGAAAGGACTTTTGGCAAGACTTAGGCTCTCTCAAGACGGACATACTCAGAAGCCCCCAGTTTTGATAAACACAACAGTACGTCCAGACCCATATGCACCTTGCTCCCCGAGGCTAAAGGCCACTCACTCCACGGCTAGAAATGAACTCCTATTAAGGAAAAGCAATTGCACTAAGTGTCAGACATCACAGCCCCAACGAGGTAAACGCCAGACACGGAAGAAGACACGGACAGAGAGGAGGGATGATGGCTCGCTCTTTCCAGACCGTCCTGCTGCTTTCACTGCACGATCCCAGAGTCCACCGAGGTCTGCTTGCGCGTCGTCTTTGGAGGGGGAGGAGGCGGGGTTTTGCTGGGCAGCGGAGGTGGCAGATGCTACAAGACACAAATACCAGGGAGATGTCACATTACGGAGGCTCTGACAGGAAAGGATTGGTCTCCTGGTGGGGTGTGACCTGGCACGACAGTGGAGAGGGAGAGTTAATTTGCACCCCTGGATGGGGATGCCCTCTCTGCATGACTCGGGGCTGGCAGGTCTGCTACACTCGGGACCAAGTTGTGGGGGTGACAGGCCTTTCTGGCATCTGATTCACTGCTCTTCACAGGGCACTGCAGAAGTCTGCACGGCCCCTGAGAAGTCTAACCGCTGCTCTTTGCGTGGCAATTTAAATCCAGGTGCTATTTATCTGGGGGCCCCTGGAAATGAACTGGTTTCAGAACTGGGCAGTTTAAATGGCTAAAGCAAGTGAATATGACCAAAGAAGGACCCAGAGCCACCCAGGCAGCTGGTGGGGTCACAGCTGAGCCTGCCTCGATGAAGACCCAATGGGTCCCTCCTCTTGACCCTGGGGATGCCCCTAAACTGTTCAGGGACAAACAAGTCCTTGCAGATGCTCCTAGGGGTGGGTGAGAGGTGCTCCCTTGCTCTCAGAACTGGAAAGGCCACATGAGAGAAGGTCAGCCAGGCCATGGGCGGCACCTGTGGCCACCATCCAAGTGACCCATTTACAAGGTAGTTTTTCATCCACAGTCGCTCCCAAAACCGCAAACGGATGGGGATGAACAAGATTAGGGGGATGTTTAAACTCTCCATGAGAGAAACACACTATATAAAGAAACAGGTACAGCTGTGTCCCAGTAAAACTTTATTTACAAAATCAGGTGGCAGGCTGGGTTTGGCCACTGGCCATCATTTGCCTTAGATTCCCAAGAACGAATTGACCACTGTAAAGGTGATGGACAAACCCCTGCTTAACGGACCCGTGGGGGGTGAATGACTGAGGGCAGCTGTTGCCTTCTCGCTTCACACCCTCGTGGGCACCACAGACGCTGACATACAGCAGCTGTAAATATGTGTTCGCCAAACAGGTAACTGAGTGAGAGGGAGCTGAATGATGATGAACGAACACACGAACACCCGAAGGAATGAAGAAGTGACGAGTGAGCCGATGGACCACCGAATGAATGAGCAGAGGATGAACAACAGACCAGGATAAGTGGGCGCAGCCTCAGGCAGAACATAAACCCAGTGAAGTCAAGAGCGCGACCATCTAACTGAGGGGGGAGTGAATTTCTAACAGCCTCTCAGTGGAGGTTCACATTTAGCTCAAGGTGAGAAAAGAAGTTTCAAGGACAGAACAGTGATGCAGTAGTCTCTCACTCAGTGCCCAAATTTCCTCCTGACCCACAGACAAGTAAATACTAAGATGACCTAGTGCTCAACAGAGAGAAGAGTCTACATGTGGAAAACTAGAACAGATATAATGATAGACATTACAAAAAGGGAAGGAAAATAATAGGCTCGTAAGTCTTTTTAAGTTCATAACAACGGTTAAAAGAAACACCTGTTTTGAAGTCTGATCAAAAGGTTGTTTACATGTGAAAGCCAGAGTGTAGGTCAATGGTGAGAAGGAGGGCCGGGCTGACACCATCGGATACAAGTGCAACGCCACAGACACCCTTTATGCCAATATGAGCCTGGCAGGTTTATCACTATCAAGCAGAGCGATAGCTCAGATTACTGGTTGTAAGAGCCATTTTGAAAGAATGACAGCGTAAAGTGGCGACAACTAGAGATAGAGTTGACTACAAGCCCGAGGCCGATCAATGAGAGTGACAGGAGGATATCGATCACTCCCCATGGCAGACAAGCGATCATTATCCTACAAGAGCTCTCGGGCCTGCGCAAAGGGAGGCACCCTGGAAAGCCAACTACTTCCAACTAACTATGACATGCTAACCCACGAGCGTGTCACCTGGATGTGCTCTTGTGCTGCAAGCAAATCAAACCAGAAACAAACAGCAAAGAGGCTTGGGTAATTAATCTAATTGCACTCACAACTCCTTTATGAATGCAGCCAAAGTTTGTCCATGCTCCTTCCTTCCTTAACCAAGAGTGCGTGGTATCAGTAACTTTGAATGATGTATCAAAGAAACTGAGATGATAAAATGTTGTCCCTGAAATGATTTGTAACAAAAACGGACTTGGTCGTGCTTCCAAATTGAGAACCCTCGGTTCACTGATGTAGGGACATCTGGAGGCGTTCCTGCTTTTCCAATAAATCAAAGCTGCGATCAGTTAACTAAGCTGTTAGGAAAACAACACACCAACCAATCAATGTTCTTGCTCGACTCCCGGAGTCTCCTTTTGTTCTAACTTGTAGTCAGTCAATGTTACATTTCTGTAGCTGTAAAGAATCAGTCCAGCCTCCTGAAAAGCCATCACAGGGCAACTGGTCCCCTCTCCAGGGCCAGTCCTCCCTCATGGCATCTCTAGGGACGGGGGGCCGATCTGAAAGGTGTGGCAGCCACAGAAGAATGATCCGCCCCCTCAGCACCAAAGGTGAAGCCCCACTGCTTACTTGGTTTTCTTACAAAAGGAATAATCGAACTCACAGACTGTAAATAAATCCCCTCTCTCTTCTACTCCTCTCACAAGAAGAGAGATAATAAACTTGTAGAACATTCAGGGAAAAAGTCTCCAGAAAAAAAAGAGCATGCAGGTTTTTTATTGTTTTTTAAGGGAAAAAAACACGCCTCACTGCTATGAAAAAAATCGCAGCCACAGAACAACGTCACGTCTTCAATGTTCTACAGCAGTTCTGTTGCCATGATTGCTTTTTGGAGGCTGAGCAGCTGCACATAGGAACAGGGAGACCGTACTCTTCCGACGGCACTGATTTAATATCGTAAGGCTATGAATTACGTGGCCGGGGAGGGGCAAGCCTGGAGGCGCATCCCTGACTGCCGGGTCAGTTTCTCATGTGCTCCTCCACCTGCGCGCTGACCTCGGACACGGCCACCCAGGGGACAGAGAACCCCATGTGACAGCAGCCTTGAGAACCAGGAGAGGAAGGCGGCAGATCTCAAAAGAATGTTTCTAGAACTGCCAACTGGTAACAGAGGTGCTGGTTTAAATGACTTTTTAAGACTTTTATCTAATATTTGCATTTAGGAGGCAGGCCCAGAGGCCACTGAACAGTGAGCACATCAGACAAGATTAATGACCAAAACAGAGTTTCCAAAGGGATGGCAGCCTGGGGACCAGCGCTGATGAGGATCTGAGCTGGCTGTTCATGCTTATGGCAGCCAGCACCCCAAATCTAAGCAGGAAGGGTTTCAGGGCTGCAGGCACAGCTAGGGCGGGGTGGCCTCAGGGAGCTCAGAGGGCTTGCCCAAAGTGGAGCCATATCTGGCTTCTCCTCCGAAGATTTTCCATGCAGCCAGTGCCTGTCCCCATTGAGAGTCAACAACACGAGGATGATGCTGCCTTGAGGAATTGTGGGGATACAGGCTTGTCATGGGCCAAATTGGTATCCAACAGGAGCCCGCAGCCATGCAGTGTAACATGGGCCAACTTCTTAAAAAAGTCAGACAAACGCTTCATAGAAAAGCTACTTTTCAAAAATCAAGCTTCCACAAGAATTGCACCTCAAGGAGAAGGCCTCCATGGTGATGAGGCTGGCCCTTCGATCCGTCTGGATCTTCTCTCCCCTTTTCTCGTTCTGAGGCCCACATCTGAACGTGTGTGTCTGTGTAGTCATAATGACACAGAACTACAGATGGCACGTACCTGATCGCTTTGACCTCTTTTCTCAAAATCAAGTCTAGGCTAGCCCAGAGGAAACACACTTACATCAGGAAGGAGAGATATCTGCCTTGTGGAGGGAAAGAGAGTAAAAACCCATTTTTCAGATTCCCGACGACTTACCCTCTGGTGAGGAGGAGGGGGCGGAAGCGTCGGTGAGCCGATAAAGTCTTGGTTTTCCATCAAGTTCCCATAATCTGCCGTGCTGCCTTTGAGAGGAAGAGGAGGCGGAACCTCAGCCACGTCCATCCCGGTCATGCCATTCAGCTCCAAACCTGGAAAACCGGGATCCGTTTACAACCACATCCACATCCCCGTGGGCCGTGAATGCACAGGCGGCTGCTTCAGGTTCCCTCTGGGAGTGGTGGTGGGGGGGGGGGGGCGGGGGGCAGAAACACTTTATCCCCAAGAAACACTTGTCAATGGGGCAGAGAGGACAGAATGGAGGGGTAGAGGAGGCAGAGGGTGGGATCCCCTCCTAATGGCATGTTCTAGAAAGAACACCAAGTTCCATGAGACACCTAAAACCAGCTCTTAAAGGAGGCATTGATGCACTATAAAAACAGCCATGTCAACCCCAGGCCCCTTCTGATCCCTCCTCAGGCCCTTTCTCTCGGTGGCATCTAAACAGCTGGGTGTCACAGGCCTGTCTACACCTGCCTTTTTCAAAGCCCAGCCAGGACTGTGTAGCCAGCCTCCTGCAGTTATGACCCAGAGCGCTTCTCTAAGTGAAGTGTAATAACGCAGCACAAGCCAGCCACCTGCCCTTCAAATCTCTCTCCTATAGGAAAACCCACGACTGTATGAAATGAAGTTATTAGCGGCAGCAGTCACTGTGGCTGTGGCTTTAAATAAGCCAAGGGGAAGGACAATTGATTTTTAAAGTAAACTGAAAAAGCAGCCGTTTTCAAATGGAGGAATAATGATTGACAGCATATTTTCTCAACCTGTGCGGAGACTCTTAGAAATAATTTGTTTTTCTTTTATCTTAAAAGAGAGGAAAATAAACATTTTTCCTGATGGGCCTCTTGCAGAATTTTCCACAATGATCCATCTAATGAAAAATCCTTCATTAGGAAAATGCCTCCCAGGAAGCGTTGTGTCAATGTATAAGGAAGCCTTGCCATTGAATCGTGGGAGCAAGAAGTGCACAAAAAAGTGGCATTAATTACATTCATAATGCTGTGCAACCATCACCGCTATTTCCAAAACTTTTTATCACCCCAAACACAAAGTCTCTACCCACAAAGCAATAACTCCCCCATCTCTCCCCACAGCCCCTGAAGACCTCCAATCTACTTTCTGTCTCCTTATTTTAGTGGTTTCATATCATTGGAATCATAGATCTGTCCTTTTATGTCTGGCTTATTTCACTTAATGTTTTTGAGGTTTGTCCATGCTGTAGCAAGTATTAGAACTTCATTTTTTCTTATGGCTGAATAGTATCCTACTGCATGGATATGTCTCTGGACATACATTTGTTTATCCATTCATCAATTGATGGACATGGGTTGTTTCCACCTTTTGGCTACTGTGAATAATGCAGCTATGAACATTTGCATCCAAGTATCTGTCTGAGCCCCTGTTTGCAATTCTTTGGGTTATATGCCTAGGAGCTGACTTGCTGGGGCGTATGGTGATTCTGTATTTAACTTTAAGGAACCATCAAAGTGTTTTCCACAGCAGCTACAATGGTACCTGTTTTTAACTACTTTTAATAAAATTAATAAAATATTTTTAGAAGAAGATCACATGGTAATAGTGTAAGGATGTGAAGAGGCAGCACCCAGAGACCACCTCCTTTCCAGCACCCAGAGAACTCTTCGCTCACTAATGAGGCTCATCCACAGAGGCAGCCCTGACCCCTCCCCCGAGGGTCTCCAGAATCGCTGCTGCTGCCCTTTCAGCAAGAAGAAAACCAGGTGCTGAGGACAATCGTTCATTGCCTTGCACGAGCCACTCCACAGGGCCGTGCTCTCCGGCCCCAGGAAGGAAAGTGGGTTCTTCTGGGCTCCCTTGATCTGCCGCCCTCACTCCCTACCACCCTCTTTGCACCAAGATTTCCTCCTCTGGTGGGCCTGACTTTAGTTGCGAAAAGCTGGTTATCACTTGCGGTAGGTTGAATAGTGTTCCTCCAAAATTCACGTCCACCCAGAACCTCAGAATATGACCTTATTTGGGGATAGGGTCTTCATAGATATAATGAGTTAAGGATCTCAAGATGGGATCCTGGATTTCTGGTGGCCTCTAAAGCCAACGACTAGTGTCTATAAGGAGAGGAGAGGACACAGAAACCCAGAGAAGAGGGCATGTGAAGACGGAGGCAGAGACTGGAGTGATGCTGTGACAGGCCAAGAACGCCAAGGACAGCCAGAATCCACCAGAAGCCAGGAGAGAGGCACAGATAGATTCTCCCTCTGTGCCTCCAGAAGGAAGCAACCCTGTCGACACCTTGATTTCAGACTTCTGGCCTCCAGACTGTGAGAATAAATTTCTGCATTCTAGACCACCACGTTTGTGGTAACATTTTATGGCAGGCTAGAAACTGCACAAGACGAGAAAACAAAGCTATACCCTTAGCCCTTCAGAACAGCCCGGAAGTGCTTCCTCACTTTACATTCTTCCTGGATACAAGAAGGCCCAAGGCCCTCGCATGACTCATTACCCTGTGATACAAAAAGGGAGACTGTTCCATGGGCCTCTCAAGTCTCCTCCCAAGGCAGGGGGTTTTGAGAGCCTGGAGGGGGCCCACACTGTCCACCCACAGAACTCAGGAGCCCAGGACTGGGCTCTGGCCTGATTTGCTGAAGTCCTAAGGGACATTCCCAATAAGTCAGGTGCTTGTCAAAACTCTTTCCATCTGCTGGAAGGAGAGGAAGTGCCTCTAACTCTAGAGCCTTCGATCAGGAGGGAAGCACAGAACAAGGTCACGGATTCGAATACAGAGAAGGTTCCTCTTACTGGACTGCACACTGAAGCTGAGCTTGGCCCTTGGCATGACCGGAGGGGGTGTCTGCTGGGAGGACGGTGACGACGGGGACACTGAGAAGCGCCTCTCACTTCCAATGACGTTGATCACCTGGCTCTTGGGTCTCTGGGGCCGCAGAGGACTTATCTGTATTGGAGGGACAGAAAGAGCATAGTTAGGGTCTGTCATGGGCTGGGGTGTGTCACCCCACAAGTCCTAACCCCTAGCACCTGTGAATGTGACCTTATCCAGAAACAGGGTCTTTGCGGATGATCAAGTTAAAATGAGGTCATTGGGGTGGGTCCTAATCCACTATGACTGTGTCCTTATAAAAAGGGGAAATTTGGACACAGAGACACACGCACAGGGAAAACACCATGTGAAGATGAAAGCAGAGATTGCGGTGATGTTTCTACAAGCCAAGGAACACCAAAGATTGCTGGTAAGACCACCAGAAGCCAGGGGAGAGGCACAAACAGATTCTGTCTCACAGCCCTCAGAAGGAAACAGCCCTGCCGACACCTTAGTCTAGGACTTCCAGCCTCCAGAACTACGAGACAGTACATTTCTGCTGTTGAAGCCCCCAGTCTGGGGTCTGGAAAACTTAAACAGGGCCTCACAATAATCTGCTTACACAGTCTGGGGGTGGATCCCACATCACATGTTTCCTGAACACAAATGTAAAACAGGCAGAAGATTGCTGCACTGTTCAGGGCCATGTGAGAGCACAGAGGAATACCTCCCAAGGGTCAAGAATGGAATAAACGGCCTGCTCAGCAACCGGAATGCTCAGGCCTGCTCCTCATTTCTTGGGCTTTCTTGGCAGCTACAGGAAAAAGTCTAGAAACCTGCTGAGGGATTTTCTTGATCCATTTCCTGTTTCTTCTCTCATGCTATGTTATTGCTGAGTAGGAATTCTTTCTCTCTACTTTTCGCCACATTTTTCCTGCCAGTCTCTGACTCTCAAATGTAACTGACATTTCCCCATCTAAGCCCCCTTCTTGTGTTTGTTATGTTGAGAAGTTTTATTTATGTATTTCTTACAACTTGGTCTCAGATCATCAGACCTGGGGAACACAACCAATTCCAAACTGCTGAGGTAGGAGGAATTAGAAAAGTTACTAACCCAGTCAAAAAGGAGGAATCCCCCCTCCACCCCGCCCCCACCAAGAAGGGCAGGAGGCTCTGGGCTTGGGGCTGCGGCCTGATTCCTGGGCCTGGCTGGGGTCAGGGGGTCTCGCTGGTCAGGGCCAGCAGCAGAGTAGGTGGAGTGCGATGTGTGCCCTCTAAGCGGTCTGCAAAGGCTAAGGAGGGCCTGTTTGGAGGCTGCTGAAGCTGGAAGGAGGGGAGGAAGGTTTAAGTGCTTTGGTAAATGGGGTGACTGGGGGACACAGGCAACAGGCTGACTCCCAGAACCATCCTATGCTGATGGAGCAGATCCCGGAGACCAGGCGTCAGCCGTCATCTGCAGAACTGATGAGTTCCCTGCGGCCTCGCTGGGGGAGGTCGGGGCCTGCCTGGTGAAGCTCTGGGATCTCCGTGGATGTGTTTGTGGACTGGTGACAGGGATTCAGGAATTGTTTAGGTGCTTCTCCCGCCCTTCCCTAAGGGCACTTTCTTATGATTCAGAGAGCTGAAGGATGTCTTACTGGTGAGAGGCAAATTGCACCTGGAGAGCCCCGGCCTCCCACCTGGTGCTCAGAGAGGCTCAGCTAAAGGTCATGAAATTGTTAATGACGCAAATCAAGTGGGAAGCTGAACCCAGCCCCACGGAGAGACCAGAGGAAACCTCTGTAGAAGCTCAGGAGGCCAGGTGGGAGGCAAAGAGCAAAGGCTACCCTAGACGGCCTGGGGAAGACCAGGGGGCGCGGTGTTGCCCCAGGGAATGGGGCTGCCGCATCTGGTCCAGGAAAGCCCCCTCCCAGGGGTCCCACTCACCCACCTGCTCCACCCTAGGGTACTGGGCCAGCCACAGGCACATGGACACGCGCGTAGGAACCTCCAGGTGCCTACTGTACTCGAGGACCTTGCTAGCACCTGCCACCAGGAGGAAGAGGCCCCTTTGCGGACAAACAAGTAGCTGGGCCGGATGAAGAACAGTAATCTGCTCCCAGTGAGAGGTCAGAATTCCTGGCCCCTGGAGCTGCAGCTGTGGTCATTCTGAGAACTGTCAGAGGCCGACAGAAGTGTCAAGCTTTGTGCTCTGACCTTGGTGCATCTCTGTGGATTTGCTGAGGGCACTTTGGGTCAGCTATGGGGAGGCCCACCTTGTGCTGAACTCAGCCCGTCTTTGCTAGTGTCCTTGCAGGAAAACAGGGCCACAGCAGGGAGGGAAAGAACTTGTACTGTGATGGTCAAGTGCCTGGCAAGTCCTTCGACATCTTTTCATATAACTTAATTGTGATCAAGTCTGCCACTTGGCTCAAATTCTCTGAGGCCCTCAGTTTTAACATCTTAAAATGGAGCTTGAATAAAAATATATGAAAGACTTGCACAGTGTCTGGCACTTAGTAAATATTCAAAATATGTTTCTGTTAATTTCCCCACCCAGTTATGCTGTCTTGCGACTTGAGAATTCTGAGCTTGAGAGAAGGGGATCTTGGCCAGTCCCAGCAGGGTTGCTGGCATCTCAACTCTCCAGAATAGTGGACAGAGAATACGGGTGGTTCATCAGAAATCTCTTAATCCCAATGCTTGAGGCTCAGCGCTTGGGCGTGTAATGCCTGCCTCTGGCCAGCCCCTCCCCTGGGCCCTGACACCCTTGGCCACTGTCGTGCTGCCATGAAACCCACAGACCAGCTGCAGTCAGAGCTGAGTCTCAGGTCTCAGAAGGGCATTCGCCTTCTAGGAGGCCATGTTGTGGCTCTCGGATTTGCCTTCTGCCTCTAGACAGCCAAGCAACATGGGACCACGGGTCTGAGTGGCAGGCAGTCTGGATGAAGTACACCCTCTGGTGTTCAAGAAATAAACAAGCAGCGAGGTATGTCTTATCAAAAAGCGGTCCCATCTGAGCCCTTCGATCAAGCATCCCTTCAATCACAGCGAGGACAGGTCATGGGCTCCTGCCCAGGGCAGGGGCATTCTTGGTCCCATACAGGCAAACGCCCATCAGTTTCCAGGAGGAGGCGGCTCCAAGCCTGAAGTAACCTTTGAAGCTGACAGCCTGGGTGAGCCTCTTCTTTATTTAGTTTCCAGTCTACAAATAGCCCTTTCTGAATAAAGTTCACTCCAGAAGCTGTCCATACCTCTTTTTTGCCCTCAGACTCCAAATGCTGCTGTGCACTTCTGGGAGCAGCCGCCCGCCCTGCCCAGCCCAGGGACGAGAGTGTGCTGCCTGGGTGTCACTGCCATCACACGCCCTGGACTCCAGAATAAACGAGATTCCCTGGGATCCATGTTTAATGTTAACTAACCAGCAAGTGTCAGGTTTAAGTCCCCGAAAATCCTCCTGAAAGATGGCCAAGAGATTTAAACACGGAGCAGATGAAGCACGGAGGATGACACGGAACCGTGTGCAGCTAGTGGAACCTGGCAGGAAGGGGCTTTTGGACTCTAGCTGAGCAGATTATAACACCCAGGCGAAACTGTGGCTTAGAGATTTCTGGTCATGAAGGGGGGAGGGAAAGGTGTTAGCTGACCCAGAGCACTGTTTGTTTTCTGACAAGAGCATTCCTGTTCACCTTCGGAGATATCAGACATATATTGGAAGCCAGTCCGACATTGCTGCAGAGAGCCTACAAATGCGTGGGTCCTGCCGACAGCGGACCCCGCCTGAGCCCCTTCGGAATGGAAGATGAAGGCCAACAAGCATCTCCCTGAGAAAGGAAGCTCACCTTTCACCTGTGGAGCTCACCTTTCACCTGTGGGGTGTATGGGGGGTGGGGGGCATTGAGGGAGACCCCGGATTCTCAAGTGACTATTTTATAGCAAGTTCAATAAACCCCCACTGACAGCCCCATTGCCTGATTGTAGAGCAAAGGCAGGTCCAGCAGCCACGGCAGAGTGAGGGGACGGTCCCCGTGAAATTACCGTTTCTGAAAGGATCACAGCCTCAGACTGCTGAAGGGAAATGTCGGTGGGTTTAAATTCTTTATCAAATATCTCTTGATGCTTGCTGTTCCTTTTTTCCTTCTTCTTGTCCTTCTTCTCCTTGTCCGCATCGTCCTTGTCCAGCTTGTCCTGGGACCTGGAGTGCATTTTCTTTGGCAGGAGAGGCTCCAGAGCAAACCTATAGGAAACGGTTCTTTAAATCAGTGACGGCTTAACAGGAGAGCAATTGCTTTTCACCCTGCAGATGTATGTAAAGTCACTCATGACGAACCTAAGTGTGGACCGGGACCCCCAAAATTCTCTCAGGAGAGGAATGATTTAAAAGGAGAGGCCGAGGGAGACTTGAGATACATATTAACCAATTGCAATGATGGACGGTGCTGGCATCCTGATAAAAACAAACTGGAGAAAAACAGGACATTTATAGGACGAAGGAGGAAATGTGAAGTCTGACTGGATGTGTGGTGATGATACTCAGCGATTATTGTTGATTTGTGACGCAAGGATGGTATTTGGGGTATATTTCAAAAAGGGAGCCCTCGCCTTTTATAGATTCATACTGAAATTTTCACAAATGCAATGAGGAGAAATAGGCAGGTGCTGATGCAAAGAAATTTCTGGTACCTTGATTCTGACCAAGTTTCTATGGCTAGTTTAAGACTACAGATATATTGGTTGCTTCCATTGGAAAGCCTTCTGGATGGCTCAGTGAGAAGCAAGCTGATCTCAGCTTGTAGGAATGTGTAGATGCTCTCAGATTGTCAGCTGAGAACTGTGCTAGAGGCAGTGGACCTGGCTGCTAGCTCTGCCACTTACTGGTGAGTCTCAACATCCTCTTAACCACTATGGGCTGGATGTCCCCATTCACAAAGTGAAATGAGGACACCACCACCACCGTTCTGCCTAAAAGCATGTTAATGGTTAGCCTATGGAGTAAATGGATCTTGGACTAGTTTCTAAGGCACCTGTCAAAGCTGAGTATGCACACACATCTACACGCAATTGTGGTTTGCTATTTTAAGACAGGACTGTCTGAGGCGGGGGAGATGTCTATCTGTTTCTGTCCTAGTAAGTCTTATCAGGAGAGGAAAGAAATGGGTCCAATTCTAAGGTTGGAGTCTTACCCTCTGTGGCAGAGAGGAGTTAGGAGAGATAGCCAACGTGGATAAAGGTGCGAAAATGTCTTAAAAACCTTATAGCATGTTTCACACAGGAGGTATTGTTAGGATCTTATATTTTCAAAATACAGCATTTGAAAATGGTATTTGAAAAGGGATAGGGTCCCTGAAGAGGAATGACAGTCTTACAGACATCTAGGAGGAGTAGCCTATATTGCGATTTCTCATAAATGTCTTTTAAACGGTGGTCTACACATCATTTCCGTATGGTTAAGAGAAGCAAAATAGGAAATGAAGAAGGTTCACAGAAGCTCCCTACCTTCTAGCTGCCCAGTGCCCATGCAGTCCCTGAGCCAGGGGCAGGACAAACCACAGTCCCCGTAATGTGGACCGTCGGACAGGGAGCTGGCCCCGAGCCTGCCCTTGGGAGCCCCCAGTCCTGACAGCCACCTTCCAAGCTTGACTTCCTTGACCATCTGGAGAATAAATTGGCTTTTCAAGGGGACATTGATTGCAAGAGAAAGAAACTTAGAAAGCCAGTCACATTTTCAGCATAGCTGTGGTTTCTTTTAAACTTATTTGTGAATGGGACATTTAGAACAAAACCAGTGCTCTGATTAAGAAGGCCATTACAGCAACCTCACTCCCCAGTATGCGAGAGGTAACGTGCAAATCAACATTTAGATGGATCATTCACAAAACCACATTTCAAATCCCTTGAAGAGACAGCCTGCTGAGAGCAAGAATCACATCTCCTGTGTTTTGTTTCTCCCAGTAAACCTGGATGGGCAGCAGGATTTGTTGTTGTTAAGGTGCATACTATTTGAACAGTAATGGTATTGAACGTAGGCATTGATTATCAATAGCTGCTAACATCACTGGAAGAAAGATAGCCAGACACAATGTGCCTCTGAACGGAAAAACTATGAAACTGTCCTGTCCCCAAATCAAACCTGAATCTGATCAAGCCTCTAGATGCAACTATCGATATGCAGAACTATGGAGGACAGAGACACACGTCAAACAACACAGTAGGGATGCAATCAGCAAAATGCAGACTACAGGATAAACAATCCAGACTTTTCAACAAATAAATTACAAGGAATAGAAAAGAAAGAAAGTGGAAGGAGAAATCTATTGATTAAAAGAGAATTAAAGAGGGGTCAGCCCGGTGGCTCAGCGGTTAAGTGTGCACATTCTGCTTCAGCGGCCCAGGGTTCGCCAGTTCGGATCCCGGGTAGTGACATGGCACCACCTGGCAAGACATGCTGTGGTAGGCATCCCACATATAGTATAGAGGAAGATGGGCACAGATGTTAGCTCAGGGCCAGTCTTCCTCAGCAAAAAAAGGAGGATTGGCAGCAGATGTTAGTTCAGGGTTAATCTTCCTCAAAAATAAATAAAAAAATAAATAAAATTAAGTTAAATAAAAAAAGAGAATTAAAGAGATATATCAACCAACTGCAAGGTGGGGATCTTATTTGGGTCATTTTCAAACAAAATCAAAAAAGTACATTTATGACACAATTGGAAATTAACACCAATATTTGATGATAATATGGAATTACTGTTACTTTTGTACATGTGATAAAGGTAGGATGGTTGTGCTTTTTTAAAAAAGTTCTTACCTTTTAGAAATTCACACTGAAATACTTATGGGTGAAATCACATGATGTTTGAGATTTGCTTCAAAATAATATGGGGGAAGGAGAGAGTGGGATACAGACTGAAATAAGATTGGCTAGGAGTTGACGGGTATGGGGTCTCATTATAATATTCTATCCACTTTGTCTATGTCTGAAATTTTTCTACAATAAAATATGCCAGTGTTGACTTTGATCACTAAGGCGTTTTGGGACCCCTGGACTTTTCCAACTGGATATGCCATAACCACTAAGTCAACATCCATTAGGCATTAGATATTATATCTATTATATTATAAGCAACAATGAAAAATCTCCATGATTTTATTCTGGGTTCTGCAGAACTTGAGACAATTAATGTAGGAAATAAGAGGATTAGGGGACATCTTTCAGCTCAGGGAAAGAGCTGTGCTGTGAAATCCAGGTGAGTACACGAAGAACCCAGAGAAAGACAGGTTGAGCTAAATTTTTCACATTAGGAGAAGCAACTGCCAACAGGAGGAACTTTATTCTGCACATAACCCGTGCCATTGGAGACCAAAGCCTCATTTTCTCCAGATTAATTACATAGCTAAGGGTGGTAACCCCGAGAATGAACAAAAATCTGGGCTCTAATAAAGATGCCTTCTAGTTCAAGGTTAAACAAACATCTCCTGGGCAGGAGGAGACGACTGCTCGCGCTCCTGTATTCACAGGTGCAATACATCACTTTTATCTGAAACCTCTACATCAATTTCCACCCTCACCCCTACGTTCTCGGAAACATAAAAACCTTTTCATAACCAGCCTGGGGATTTTCTTGAGAAGCTGAATTAAATTTCTTTAGCAATCTTGCTCTAAGTGATAAGCACACATGATTTAAATATTTCTAAATTGAGAATTTCCATATGGATTTGGCCTTATAAGCAGCAGACCCTGATAAAAATTACTGTTAAGAAAAAAAATGCGGATATAGTTTTCAATCCTCCATGGGGCACATCGGTCATTGGCAACAAAGGGCACTTAGATTTGAGCTATCCCTGGGGGCGCTCTGAGAGTTCGTGTCTGCATGTTGCAGGGGCCAGGGCCTGCAGGTTCACTAGGGTGATGGATTGTAAACCAAATGGGGGTGGACAAGCACACAACCGTGCAAACTTGACAGTACAACAATGAGAAGTGGTTCTCTGGTGTTCAAGGTGCATGAGACATTTTTTCTCTTTGTTTAATAAGAAAAGAATAAACTTTACATGTCTGCTACTCAAAAACACCAGAACATTATCAGTATGGAGGTTCTCTCTGAAGACTCCGAGTGAATGCAAGAAACACAGTGGGAGCTCAACCAACATTGACTCCTTTTGGTTCCTGTTCCTCTTAATCATCTTGTGCTGTTGGGTGCTCAAGAGCAAAATCTGGTCTCCAAAGAAATCTTACAGAAATAACCTGGCCCTGCCAGCTCTCAAGTAAGGCTGATTGTGTGACAGTTCTGCACTGGTGTGACACCATGGAAATGACAAGGGATGAAAAGTACAAGCACAGCACCCAAGGAGTGCACCACGACTCTTCCAGGACATGTGGAAGGGGACTGAACACTCACTAGAGGTTTTAAAATTTGATGGACACCTTACCCGAAGCATTTTTTCTCAAAAACGCACAAGACCCTGAAAGTCATATTGGGCACTACAGTTGTAAAGTCTTGGAGGGTCTTAGTTTCAAACATAGTTTATTTTAAAAATCCTCTCAGTGGTGATAAAACAAACCCAGGAACCTGGGTGGCTCCTTGCAGGACCTGCCAACTTCTCCCTGCCGTTGAGCCTGACTCACCCATCAGAACCCGGCCTGGAAGGGGTGCTGTCCGATGACAGGGAAGAGACAGAGGCCACCGACAGAGGCCGCGATGAAGAGGGCATGGTGAAGGATCGGACCATGGACCGCGGCCGGCTGCCTCTTCTGTCGTCCAGACTTGAGGGCTGCAAGAGAGAGAGGCTTATTTGATGTCTGTGCCAAACGACTTCCAGCCTGGCACGGTCAGACTCTTGGGACCAAGTGGCCTTAGCAGTCTGGAATCTTGACTGAAACTGTCCACACTTTTATGAACAGTGCCTATTCTTGTTCAGGGACAAAGACGAAAATGATGATTATTTGGGGGTTTGTTTTGAAACCTTACCTGATATGAAAAATACTGGAAAGAAACTTCTTGGTTGTTAAAAATTTTAAACGCAGTTTTTTTTTTTTTTTACCAAGAGCACAATGCGTCAAACTGTTCCAAAGTCGCGGAAGAACGTACTGACCAGAAAATTTAATTTATAGAGTAACACCCAGTACACGATTAAAGAAACTGCAAGATCTTTCGATCAACTTTGTACATCTCTGCATGTTGACAAACCGGGCAGATCATCAAAATACATGGAAGTGTAATGACTGCACTTCTCTAACTAAAATAAGATGATCTTGCTGCTTCATTAAACATGGATTTCCTCCCCTGCCACTGATCAGACAGTGGATTAGATGAAGCCACGGCCGGAGCTGCCCAAGCTGCTCCTCCCTGCCAGGCAGTGTACTAGCGATGCATTCTGGAGACAAACAGTCTCTGGATGGAGTTTTCCATCCTTTCTTTGAAATATTATTGTATATTACCAAGACAAGTATCACTGAAACACAGCACGTGTCAACATCTAATTAGAAAACGCTAGTGTACCTGCATCCCAAGCCAGATGTTGGCACATCTGGGACTGCAGCTGCTGCAGAAGCTCCTTCCTTTTACCTCAGGATGTGGGAAGCAAATTCCTGTAGAATACTTCCTCTCTGTGTGGCTTCAGTCTCCCCATCCCACAACCCCACGCCACCAAAGCTGGCAACTCACTCAGTCAATTACCTCTCGAAGACCTGCTTGGAACCACAGTTGATTCCAGACTGTGTAATCCCACTTCTACATCTGAAAAGTGGGTCTGTTTCTTAAATGTGTGTTTTGCACATCAAATACTATTTGATCTATACACTCTCTCTTTATAATAGTAAAAGGTTCAAAATTGCGAAAGAACAGTTTAAAGCAGGAGTTGGTAAACTTTTTTCTGTAAAAGGCTGGATAATCCGTCTTTTAGGCTTGCAGGTCATTAGGTCTCTGCCAGAAACAGGAAAACAGCCATAGACAAAACAGAAATGAGTGAGCACGGTTCCGTTGCCATAAAACTTTATTTACGAAAAGGGTGGTGGGCCAGTTTGCCAACCAGTGACTCAAAGCAAGATGCTGCTGGAATTTGCCAGCACAGAGGGTTTGGTCAGTCTTGGGTTTAGCATCAACGATGGTACCAATGCACCTCTCCTTGGAGATGCCCATTGTCATTAATTGGTCTTAACGAGGAAACTAGAAAGGAAATGGCTACTTGCAGATTAGTCCAAATTGTGAAAATGTTTCCTATATGAAATCAAAGTCTACAGTACCCACTTTTCAGCCTTTCTGAACCACTTTCAGATGGCAAGCCAAGGCCCAGCTATCTGAAGTGTTCCTCTCATCCAGCCTCTTGCTTGGGCCCTGAGAGTCTGTTTTGTGCCCCACTGTTCCTGATACTTCCAAGCAAGAGTCCCGCCTGCTACTCCCGCCCTGCCCGCACCACCTTACCCACCATCCTGGGCACCACCCTGACCAGTTCTTCCATTGCTCTCCTCCTGGGCATCTCTGTGGGACTCTGACTCTCTTTACACTTCGAATGA
The DNA here is from genome assembly GCF_041296265.1 of Equus caballus. Taxonomy (NCBI): domain Eukaryota; kingdom Metazoa; phylum Chordata; class Mammalia; order Perissodactyla; family Equidae; genus Equus; species Equus caballus. Next base: position 6,691,738 of record NC_091684.1, read on the forward strand.
GACCTGTTGGCAGCCTCTGTCTTTCCAAATCCATGCTATTCTTTGCCATTTCTTCCACAGCAGCAGTTTCTGAAGACGTCTCAGAGGTGGGGAATCAGCTTTTGGAAGCCAGTGTTTGTCTTTCTGAACACCCACCTCCTCAGGCCATCCCACCTACCAATCTGGGAAGGGCTGCCTTCCTGCCTCTCCTGTGCAACCGTCTCGGGCCTGACTTTGACCCGATCGTTTCTGGATCCAGGAGAGGGGCAGAAGGGAAGAGAGCCAGCAACTTTGTGCTCAGGTGATTTTTGTGGCTGAGAGGATGCTGCCTCTATGTTCCAGCATCATCCACTGTGCACATGGAGATGCAGCACTCAAGGAGACATGGCTGAGCGTACTGTGGAGAAGAAACGTGACCTTCTGACATCTGGGTGCCATGAGCCCCACTCCTAAGAGTGCCCAGCATGATGCTTTCCATTTCTCTGATGAGTGGATCTTCACAGCAGCCAGGGGGACATGAGCATTGAGTGAGTGGGTGCACAGGAGGGGGTCAGTCCTGGGCCAGGAGGTGCAGACGGCCAGCAAGGACCTCAGTCCAGCACCTGGGAAGGCTCAGAAAGCAGCCTTTGAACATCCTACCACTGACCACAAGGGCTGGTGATGTCTCTCGAGAGGCAACCTTGAGACTTGGCCGGGATGTACGATTATGGATTAGGAAGAATAAAGAAAGGAGCAAGTCAGGAGCAGGGCTCTGGTCGAGGAGGGAGAGAAGCCACTCTTGGGTCCCGCACTTGCAGGGCACCCACTGGGTGTGGCTGTGGGCTCTGCTGGACCATTCCCCTCATAATTCCTTCTTGATTGAGCAGCCTCTAGAAACTCAGCCATCAGGACTTTTTTTTTTCATCTGAAGGAATTAGTCTCTCCCAGTCCTGAGAGGTGCAGCTCCAGTGCCAGGACACTGAATCCTGTGAGTGAACTGACGTCTCTTTGTCCCAACAGCAGGGCTGGCAGGGGGTGGGGAAGTTAGAACTAAGCTAGAATTTTGGCTCTGGGGCCGACGATGTGACCTTGCGTAAACTACAGAACTTCTCAGAGCTTTAGCTTCCTCCTGAGCACACAGGGAGTGAGCGCCCCGCCTTGAGAGGCCAGCATGAGGATGAAATGAAATGGTGCAGGGGAAGCCCGTAGGGCTTGGCACACTCCCAATGGCAGCTTTCCTCGTCCTTGCTGCTGTTGTTATTATGGCCTGAAGCACAAACTCACTTCAGCTCTCTTACCAGAAGCGAGCCCTGCCCTGCCCAATGACTTGGATGTGTTTTGCATCATTGTCTCCCAGCTGAGCCAGAATGCCCCACCTTGACCCACCACTAGTACTTACTGCCCATGGAGTCATGGGTGGGGTGGGCCGAGCTGAATTGAATCAGTGACCAGTATTTTATGGGGTAGGGTGAGAAGTAGGTGTGTTTTATAGTTTTCTGAAAAATCTTCTTCTCCAAATGCTGCCCAAATGTCAGCTGTGGACTGGAAACTCAAAGGGCCACATGCTAGCATCTAGGGGGGTCTGGGAGGAGGTGGGCCTGGGGTAGGCAAGTGGGACAGGTGGGCAGCGCCAGGTGGGGAGGTGCATGCATGGAGGTAGGAGCCTGATCTCAGCCTTCAGAGGCCACAGGGTGGGGGTGGAAGTGGGGGGTGCTGAAGGACTTGCAGTCACGTGGTCAGCTCTGCATCTCCGACAGACCCCTGGCACCATGAGTGTTCTCTAAGTCTTGTAAGCCACCTCCTCTCCCTGGTGCAATATTCCACTGAACTCCAGCACCTAGAACAGGTGAAGCTGAATTTCTCCACTGAGGCAGGGGCTACCAGCTTAACCTCCCAATCAACATTCCTCCTCCCAGCAGCCTCTGAGGAACCCAGTAAGAAAACCACTGGAACAAGTCCTACTGGCAGCAGTGGAGGGAGGCCTAGAGAGGAGAAAACCAGGAGGCAGGGAGCCTCTGCAACGGCAAGAGTGACAGGGTAAACCAAAGCGCCACTGGGGGAGGCCATGGTGAAAACTGGTACGAGGGGTGAAGAGTGCCTCCTTGCTTCTCATCTGGTGACCAGTGGGTGGTGTGATATTAGCAGGGAAGACAGACAGCGTGCTCTACTCTGTGCACGTTGGGCTGAGGGGCTGGAGGGGTGTCGGGGAGTTTGCCAGGAGGCAGTCTAAGAGATGGGTGTGGAGCTCACGAGAAAGACTTGAGCTCAGCACCCGGACCAGGTGGTAGGTAGGTAGTACTGACATGGATGAGGGCAGAGAGAGAGCAGAACCAAGCAAGGTTCCCTGTTCCTCAGCAGACCTGAAGGAAGACGAAGATGAAGGGCTGGATGAGAAACACGGCAATCTTTTTCAGGAGCTTGAGAACAAAGAAATGCCTCCCATGTGCCCAGGGGCCAGCAGAGGCATGGGGGCCAATGCTGAACACAGCTGGTGCTTGTCGTGTCTTCCCCGGGGTCTGCACTCCTGCTCCATAAGTATCAGGAGACCCTGGGCTCCCACACTTTCATCCAGGGAGCGGTGGCTCCTTAGAGCCCAGGACTGGCAAGACGAAGGCCAAGGTGGAGTGAGCCAGAGGGTCTGACGAGCCGCCCGTGGATTAAGGAGTCAGAGGGTGTCCAAGTCTCCCCTTTCTACGGCTTAGGCTGGCTCAAAAAAATTGACAAAATGGTTTATGTCCTTTCTATGGGGATTTTATTTTTAAATCCATCTTTTTTTAAACAGGATGATACTATATTGCTTTTCAAAGTATTCTGAGATGGTTGCAAGTTTTCAAAGTAGATAAGATAGGGAAGGCTCATCCCGGACTGCTTTTTATTGCCACATTTCTCAGAGAATGACAGGGGCATCTGCCTGTCCCTTTGCCTGCTCAAGGGAGGCTGGCTGCAGAGTCTGCCTTTGAGGTCCCAGGATGGAGGACGACTCAGGAAGGCAGCTGCAGGGGACAAGCATCCGGGGGGGGGGGGTGGTAAACGCACTCTTAATTCTGTTCCTGGACCACCCTCCCAATAAGCCTGACCCGGCCCCTAGTGGGGGTTGGGGCGGGGGGTGGGGGTGTCCTGGCTGCCCCTATAGAGAAGGTGGGATGTCGTGATGATGCCGTCTCAGAATGCAGCTGCCTCAGAACAGGGCAAAGCTGTCCTTGAGTAGGGGGACACCTGCCACCACTCAACCCCCTGCCTTCCTGCTCTTGCTTTCTCTCCCCTGTGCCCAAGAGCAAGCGGCACAGAAATAATGAATATCGGTAGAGAAAGGGATGTGAAGGATGTCTGGTGAGGCAGACAGGTTTCCGTCATATTGAAATATACATTAAATGACTGATAAAAGAGGAAGCTTTTCACTTGGTAAGAAAACTTTGAAATTTCACAAGTGTTTATTTCTTAGAAAGAATTAAAAGTAGCGTCAAACTTTGGGAGAGATGCACTACGAGGCACTCTGAAACTCTTCTTGCCACTTAACTCTGATTGTAATGAGCTATAAGCTCCAAAGTGATCAAGCACTGCTCAAGGATTCTGACTTGCATGAAGGGTCCTCCAGCGTGGCCCAGCAGGAGAGCACCCTGATTTCCAAGCCTGCTCACCTGGAGCAGCCCCCCACTGGGCTGGCAGTCCTGGAATCCTGCCTGCTGAGTTTTCAGACCAGAGCCCAGCAGTTGTGTTACTCTTGGCTTTGTCAGGCTCGTGCCCTGCTGGCCCGGGGCCCAGCCATGGCCTGCTGGGGTCGGGAGAGTGGGAGAGCATGGAGTGTAATCACAGCCAAATGAACTTCTCTCAGGGAGAAGCTCAGTCTCTATGTCTCCAACCACATGAGAAGGCAAGAGAAGGAAAGCTCCACAGTGTAAACAACAGAGGAGTGGCTAAAAGCACAGACTCTGGAGGTAGACTGATGGGGTTCAAACTCTGGGTCTGCCACTTGCTGGCATGTGACCTTGGGCTAATTAACTTTCCCATGTCCCCATTTCCCCATCTGTAAAATGGGGATGACCACAGTGCCTCCCTCATAGTTTCACATGGATTAAAGCAAGTTTATATTTGCAAAACACTTGGAAAGGTCCCCGGCATGTGGTAAGCACTAAATTAGTGTTTGCTAAATGAGATTAACGTGTGAAAAAAAGAAGTGCATTCCACAGAGCGAGCAGCAGACAACTTGAGAGAATGGTGGACAGATGGAGCTGGACCAAAAAAGAAACCAAAATGGCACACCACATTGGACACCTGGTTCTTTAGGAAGCAGAGAAAAATGCTGTGTGTTGTGAGAGTGGAGTAACTGCCCACAGCACGCCTTCCTTCTGCAGGATCACGGAAGACTTGTGCGCACACATCCCCTCCATGGAGCAGGCATGGGATTCCAGTAGAGCAGAAGAGAGCTTGCATTGCTGCTCATCTCTGAACAACGGGGAAAGGGGGCCAAGAGGCATCTGCTGTCCCTGACATCTCCAGAGTTCATGGGCTATCAAGGTTAGGACCTACGAAGGCTCGCAGAGGCCGTGAGTAAGGATGGAAATGCTGCTGTGACCCACACACCACAGTAGCGCTGGGATGTGTGGTGTCTGGCCTTGTCCCCAGAGCTGCTAAGACACTGTTCACAAAGATGGTCTCAAGCCTGCCATAAGGCTTAAACTGTGAGGTATTTTGCATCATTAAAAATTACAAGCCACTATTGGATCATGCTCCTGATCCTGGCCCCTGCTCAGAAACCTTACACGAACTCTTAGCAAAAGCCCAGTTCTGCCCTTCATCCCCAAGCAGAGCCTCCTGCCCCAGACTGACGTTCCAGGCTCTTGGAGGTTAGGCACCTTTCCAATTCCTCCCTACGATTTCTCTTCTGCCCAAGGCATGGCTATCTGTGCACTGGCCTCTGGCCTGTCATTCAAATTCCTGCCTCCCAGCCTTTGATGAGTGAGTCCTTTCTCCAGGTGGTATCCTCCCCTGACCATCTCCAGCTCACCCTTCTTGGCCTAGATCAATGAGTGCTCCCTCTAAGAGGTAAGTCTTTGCTAACAATTTCAGACCTCAGCAATCCATCACTCCTCCCCTCAATGACTTCGACCTTCAACGGGACACAGGCTCCACTTTTGCTCTGGGACATTGTGAGGGCTGCTGCTCTGTGTGGCATTTAACCCTTTGTTTGTGTTGCATGACTGTAGGTGTGGTCTCTGGGAACCAGCCCGAGTTGCATGGGCCTCTGTGAGATTTCTCTGTTGCCCCACCGCAAAAGGGTAGATCAGGTTCAGAGTAGATGAGTGGGGTATTTGGTGATCAAACAAATTCGTGAATGTTTATTCACCCTGACATTTCCAACTATTGAAAGGAGGTTGTGGTTTGCTGGCAGACGGACTGACAAAGGGGGCTGAGATCCCTTAAACCCCCGCTTCCTAAGCAGGCATCATGTACATGTCTTAGCTCTTCTGCCCTGTGAGCCTGACCCAGTTGGACAGCGTGACGCACAGCACCCCCCGTTCTTCTGCAACGCTTCCCACTTACCATGGTTCGGACGCCATACTGCTTTTCCACTTTCTCCTTTAGCTGTTTGAAACAGGCTTCCATTCTCTCATGAAATGGCCTCAGTGCTTCTGTGACTTTGTCCCCATGAATCCTGATCCCTTCGGCCAAAAATGGAATCTGCAAACCAGAGAGGTCGACATGCCTTACTTCTTGGTTAATGATCCAGGGAGAGGAACACACACCAGGCAGTAAGCGGCACCGTGCAAAAGGCATCTGCTTTTGTTTCCAAATCGAACTGGCTGATTAAATTCATCAGCAGGCACATTACCCCCAAAGACCAAAACGTTTGAATTAAAATCATTTGTGTTTTAAACTGGACACGTCTAGTGAGGCGCTCAGCACATCATGGCCACTCGATTACTTTGCCCGACTGGCATTTGTGGATCAATCCAGAATAGACTTATCTGTGGTTTTTGCTTGCGTATGAGAAGAGCTGCATTTCGAATTAGTTTAGATGTAACTTGGTCTATTAGCAAAGGGTCATGTCACAGTGCAAAGATTTTTTAGCTAAGAATATCGCCTTTATAGGCAATTGAGACCATATTCCAAAATGTCTAAATCTAATTATACGTGATCTACAGTCCTGAAGGATAGTCTTATTTGGAAAGGAAAACCAAATTTATTCTTCTTTAAGACTAAAAATAATCACTCTTCTGCCAACACTGCTGTCACAAAATATCCATGCCAACACTTCACTTTCCGAGGGTGGAGATGTAGCTGACCTTTAAAAGTGTCACAGAGAGACATTCTCACTCCCCAGCCACAGAGACCCTCCGAGTGGCCGCTGTTGCGGGTGGGTGTCAGACGGGCTCCTTCCATTCCCCAGCTTCTGCTGCCCCCGAGGCTCAGACCGGGAGTCAGACACTCTTCAGTGCAATCAAGCGAAGAGGCTTCCTCTTAATAATTTATAATTAAATCAAAATACTGATTAAAAACAGATTTTCCTAATATGACAGAACACCAATCTAAACGAGCAGATTTATTAGTGAGAAGGATAATAAGTACACAATTGAATTTCATGTGAACAAATTCAAGAAATCTTATCAAGAGAGATCAACCCATAAAATGTATTTGGTTGCCATTTATAGCACACAGCTGTTGCCTCTCCTGGTGCTCCAGGAAAGGACGGAGGAAGTGAGCGCTCCCCGTGTTGACAGCCCACCCTGCCTGCTCCGGGGCTGCAGGGACCCAGCAAAGTTTGTTTTCCTGACAGTTGGGCCTATACCTAAGGCACAGGCCTTTCTCACCAATTATTGCCAAAAGGACAGTGGAGGTGAGATTTCAAAATAGATGGGATGCTTTAATATTCCAAATGAATTTTTCTTGCAGATGGCAGCTTCCCAGGGGCTAGCTGCAGTTTGTTGAGGTTCAACAGTGGAAAATACTCACAGTAATCCTTTTGCTTCCTGAGTTCTGCCTTGGGGAACGGCAAAGACAGGCTGGGGATAACTTTGGGGGGGTGGTAAATGTGTTGTGTCTATCCGTGTGCGAAGGCAAGCATGGAGGTGCTATCTAGAGGTCAAAGCACAGCCACTCTAGATGCTGATAGCATTTTTGTGTAGAAAGGACCTTTCTCAAATGGGCAAAACGCAGTCTAGTTGTTTCTAAATTTTTTTGTTGGTTTGTTAAAACTCTTAATCGGGAAGATTCTTCACAGCAAAGAAGCTACTTGCTGGACTAAAGTTAAGACCATTTGGTTTAGGTCAATACTGCATGAGCTGCATTTTGGCAGGTGAAGTGTGTAGGGTAAGAGATTTATCCCCCAACAGGTCCACGACATGAGTCAGATATGACTTTCTTCTAGGCTGGGGTCTGACCTCTGTTCTGTGTCTACTTGGGGAGGAAGTGCATCCTGAATAAAGCGATGCTCTGTGTAGACACGTTCCTAATGAATGAGGTGTTTAGCATACCAAGAGAAGCCGTGGACTGATGCCTGAAATGGTCTTTGGACACTCTTTCGTGCAGTAGGTTCCAACCAGGCTGAGCATCAAAATCTCTGGGGAAGATAGCTGAACCCCACCCCCAGGACCCAGATTTGCTCTAGGATAGATCCCAGGAATCTGCATTTCTGAAGAGTTTCCCAGAGCCCAGAGAGGAGTCACACCTTCAGTTATTCAAAGGGAGCACACAGCCTGCTCTTAAAAGATGCCCTTCTATGCGATGGTGCTCCTGTGTGTCCCCTACGGAGTCACGGCCTGCCAGCAGCACAGAACATCTGGAAGCACTGCTCAGTGCTCCAGGAGCACCACCCCTGGCGACAGTGGCGCACCTGTCATCAGCTAGGGATGATGAGTGAGTTTGGTCCTTCATCTTTGCACATTTCAAAAGAGAAATATGTACAGATCACAGCAGTTTAATACGTGTCTGTATGGATTCATCTGTGGACACTCGGCAGGGATGCTCAACAAGACAGCTGCGTTAGGGGAACGACTGAGCTGTGCCTTGGAGGAAGGGGCTAGTGCTCACTCCTGACCTGGAAACAGCTGTAAACCTAGGAGCGGCCCACGAAGCCTGCACGACCCCAGCTCCCACCTGGAAGAGCAGGTCAGCACCATCATCTGTTGCAGTGAGGGCAGCAGCAGAGCGAGGAGCTGCCCGGGACTTAACAACCAGCCTTCCCAAATGATTGTAGGCACCGAAATGCGCTTACTGTACATCAGTATTGGAAACTCTGCCAACGAGGCCTTGGGATTCCCAAGAGGAAAGCCTCACTCAGCCCTGATGAATTTCAGGAAAAAACCAAACCAAACTAACTAACAAAAACAGAAGAAAGCATTCTGATAATCCCAAACTTATTTCTAATGACCATATGACTCAATTACTGATACTAAAATATGGGTTCTCAAAACATTTGCAAATGAAAGCGAAATCACAGGTAATGTTTTGAATATGTATTTTTCATCACTCTTTGATTTAATGAAGTTGCTAGAAAACGGATTCTTCCTTTCAACTATCCTGTGAGCCGCTTTAAAATTCATCCTTTAATATAGTTATTAGGGGTGATGACACAGTGCTGACATAAAGTTCTCCCTGGGGAACAAATTATTTTCCTCTGTAGGACTTGAAACTCTTAAAATCCAATTTGCTATAAAAGCTTACAGGAAAAAAAAATCAATAGGACTTTTGCAGACCAAACTAGTTTTTGTGTAGCAATGGTTTTATAGCCTTCAGAGGGGTTTTGAATTTTGTTCCCTTCGGTTTCTACAACATCAAAAATGGAATCATTCAGACTCTTAAACTCTTTCTCTCTCTTTTTCAGTAACAGAGGGAGATTGCCTACGTGAGGCTTACGTTCCATGCAAAGAACCACCCTTGGCCAACGAGGTCCCTTGGGGTCAGCTCCTAGGGTTTCTTATCAGAGAATAATTCCAAGGCAAATAGATGTCAGATGCCTACAGATTTGTGGCAAAGTCACACCCATTAGGATGGTTATCATAAAAAACAAAACCAGAAATTAACAAGTGTTGGTGAGGATGTGGAGAAATTGGAACCAGTGTGCACTGCTGCTGGTGACACTGTAAAATAGTGCAGCTGCTGTGGAAACCAGCATGGCAGTGCCTCAAAAAATTAAAAATAGAATTACCATATGATCCAGCAATTCCACTTCTGGGTATATTCTCAAAAGAAGTCAAAGCAGGGAATCCAACAGATATTCGTCCACCCATGTTCACAGCAGCATTATTTGTAATAGCCCAAAGGTGGAAGCAACTCTGGTGTTCCACGGACAGATGAGTGGATAGACAAAATGTGGTGTGTTCATGTGATGGATTATTATTCAGCCCTAAAAAGGAGGGAAATTCTGACATGCTACAACATGGATGGATGTTGAGGACATTATGCTAAGTGAAATAAGTCAGTCACAAAAGGACACATACTGTCTGATTCCACTTACATGAGGTACCTACAAAAGTCAAATTCATAGAGACAGAGAGTGGAATGGTGGTTTCCAGGGGAAGGAAGAATGGAGAGTTATTGGTTAATGGGGACAGAGTTTCAGTTTTGCAAGATGAAAAAGGTCTGCAGAGAGATGGTGGTGAGGGTTGCACAGCAATGTGAATGTACTTAATGCCACCGAACTGTTCACTTAAAAACGGTTAAGACAGTAATTTTTATGTTATGTAAATTTTACCACAATAAAAAAAATATCTATTATATATAATAAGTACTTATAACTTGGCTTGAAACCAAACCTTAGCTCCACTCCACCCTAAGAGGTCTCACCAGTCAACTGATGATGGAGAAGCCACTAAGGGAAGGCTCTGGGATGGCCAGGATAAAAGTGTCCACAGAGGGACCTCCTCAGAGGCCATGTCAGGGCCCCAAATGGCAGCCTGGGACCCCTGGATGAGCAAGGTGGCCTGGGGTGTAACACTCAGTCGGGCACAGGGAGACCCCAGCCTCTGCCTCCCACAGCCTCTTTCCTCAGCCTGGAGGGTGGGGTTTAGGTCAGATGGCATCCTCCTGGCCTTGCACATGAGAAAACGCAGCCTAAAGAAGTGAGCTGCCCCGAGCAGCGAGCAAGCAGGCAGAGCTCCCGTGAGAACCGAGTCTGGACATCCCCCCCACCACCAGGCTCATGAAGGCGCCAAGAAGCACAGAGGCGTGAACAAATCACTTCCAGCTACACACAAGACACCCTCCAGAGTCACCACCCTTTAACACCATGTCCCTCTGAGGAAAGACTCAGAAGGTCTCAGGAGCATGAGCAGAAAAGCAAAATAATATCCAGAATGACAACTGGGAAAACACCAATGAGGACACACACCACCCTCCCCAAACCCTGACCACAGGTGAGGAGGCTGGAAGGGAGGGCCCCCTGCAGTTTCCCATCGACACAGTGCTCACAGACTGCGGGGTGCGGGGGCCTGAGCGCCCTCCCGGGACAGGCTGGAGCTGAGCTCCCTGAGATGTCCCGGTTCTGACCTTGCATTTCATTCCTTTTTGTCAATACCAGACAAAGAGTTTCCAGCAGCTGGTAAAATGACTGAAGGAGGAAACAGAGCAGGCTTATTTGCAAGAGAGAACTTTCTGGGTGTTCAAATTCATGACTGCAGCCCAGGAGTTGAGTTCATCATGGCAGTGGTGGGTAAGTTTATCTGGGGACAAACGTGGCTACATGCCTTCTGGCCAATGTCAGGCCCATGTGCCACTGCGTGAGTGCAGAGGTAGTGCAGGAGGATCCAGGCCTAGGCTCCACTTTTCTCCCCCGCCCAGCCCTGCAAGGCTGCCTCAGACATTTACCTGCCATGCAATCAGGTCCTTGAGCTTCTCGATTTTCTCGTGGGCCTCTGGGTGCTCCTGCAGGTACCGCTCTGTGAAGAAGGCCTGGGGGAGACAGGGAGAGCCACTCAGGACACCCGCTCACCCAGCCATTCACATTTTTGCATAGCTACTGTGGGCCAGGCCCTGGGGGCAGAGCCGTGTGTAAAACAGACCCACACCCCTGCCGCCACAGAGCTCACTCCCACCAGGCTGGACACTCCTCAGCACTCAGGACAGAATGCCTGGTAAGGTCAAACACCGCAAACGGAGTGAACGGGCAGCCAGGAGGGGCACTCAGGGTGGCCCCCCTGGTCCTTGGAGTCTGGCAAAGCCGCAGCTGCTCGCATGCCCGTGCCCCGACCCTGCGCCCTCCCTGGGCCTGCTCCACACCTAACAGCAGCTCTAACCAAGCCTTACCGCTGTGTCCAGGGCAATTCCCCACCCCTTGCAGCTGCCCTGGGGCACCGCCCCTCTGCCTCCGTTAACTTGTCTAGAAGTCAGCAAACCTTTCCTGTGAAGGCCCAGATGGTAAATACTGTAGGTTTGTAGAGCATATGGGTCTCTGTCACAGCTACTCAACTCTGCTGTTGGTGTATCAGGAAATAGCCACAGACAGTAATGAGCGGCCGTGGCCACGTTCCAAACCTGATCTTCAAAACCAGGCGGCGGGTGGGCTGCAGGGCAGACGCCCAGTCTAGACCACACCGTGTCCTTCAACTTCTGTCCATTCCTATCGAGATATTTTCCCCGGGAGTCCTGCCTATCTACTCTAAAATATTCTAATTCTTTTGATTTTCCACTAAAACTGGATCTTTTGGTCTTTAACAATCCCAGGTCTCTTGAAAGCCATCCAAGGGTCACTCTCCAGAGTTCCATTAGCCCAACCGGGTGGGAAAGCCCAGGGCTGGCTCAGGATGCCCAGTGGGTCAGGCTTGGGGGCGGGCCGTGACCTTCTGCAGCCTGCAGAGGCTGCCTCTGGATGCTCCTGGCCCGGCCTTGGCTCAGTCACAGCTGAGATCACTCAATCAGATTAGAGTAGCTTCTGGGCTTGGAGACAGCATTTGGAGTTTTCAATCTGTCCCAGGACAAGGCTGTAAAGAGAAGCTGTCCTGTCACATGCCTTTTCGTAATTTGCAAAGCCTCCCATGACAGCAGGGTCCACGATGCCATTCAGAAGCATGGAGAGGGGGTTGATGGGGAGGCTGGGGTCATCCAGGTGCTGCTGTACCATGCTGTTCATCTTGTCGTTTGTCAGCTGCATAGTCTCGATGGCGTTCTCCAGGGGGCTGATCTCCACCTGCGAGGAAGGAGGACGACAGCCCTACATCAGGCCAGTTGCTGGGGGACCCCTTGCTGGGGTCCTCTGCTGAGGCCTCTGGCTCACAGGACCTCGCCAGAGGAGAAACATTTCAGAGTGGGGCAGGCTTCCTACTCCCCATGTACCTTTCTTCCCAGTGGAATTTTCGGGCAAGAACCCTTACTGCCCAACCAAGAGCTGCCCGGGCATTTCAGTAGCACTGTGTGTTTCCATAGATGTGGCCTTCACATGCAAATTCCAAAGGAACAGTGCAAGGCTGCCCTCTCTGGGGGCTGTGTGTGTGCCTGCAAGTGTATGCGTGTACGCGTGGTCATCCCAAGAAAACACACAGCCCTGGGTGGTGCTTGAACACAACCTATCGGCTTCACAAACGAAGCCTTTTAACCATGGTCTCGTTCCCAACTTGTTTGAAAGAGGGTGAAGATTTCAGGGAATTTTGAGTGATCTGTCACTGTCTCTGAGGCAGGAGGCAAGCCCCCTACACTGTCTGTCAGGGATGGAGAGAGAGGGGCCCTGCACATGAGAGCACACACCCTCCTGTGAAGGAAGAGTTCTCACTCCCCAGGGCAGGGGAGAGAGCAGGTCACCACTCTCCACTGACCTCACAGCCTCATCTAAAAATCTACCACTGGTCAGCAGGACCTTCAGCACAGAAGGCAGGGGCACCAACCATACGTCCTCCTCGCCTTCCCCTTCATGCCGCCCTTGCACCTGTGCCCATCCTGCAAATGCCCTCCTTTCCCTGGGGGCCCTGCAGCTCCCATGAGGCCCAGCCCAGCGCCCCTCTCTGACTCAGCCCTAAGGTGCAGTGAGAACGTGGGCGGGTTTAAAACAGGCCTCGCTCTAACAGACCCAGGACTGGGCCACGGAGCCACATCCAGGGATGACCTCAACAACACACAATAATTTCGGTTCTCCCAAAGGAGGTGGAATGGGCGCCCTCCCCCTCAAACCCCGTGCCCAGGAACCCTGGGATGTTTTCAGCAAATGACAAAGCAGAACCTCCGCTTTCTTCTTACTGCAGCCCCTGGGGGATTGTCTGAGAGGTGGAGGGGAAAGGGAGGAGGAGCAGAGAGGGTCAGAGAATGGACAACTCTGCTCATCGCCAAATCCCAGAGTGACACTCTTAGTTGCTGCGGAGGAAGCATCTCACAGAGCCGCCTGCTCGTCGCTGTGCCTGTCTGTGAACTGATGGAGAGCTCGTACATACGAAAAGGCGGCCAACCACGTGCGGGCTGCTGAGGGTGCCCCCTGGTCACACAGGCACCCTGAACATACATTCTAGGACCGCTGTTCTCCTCTACCTGGATCCTATGTCAGATCCTGGAATGTACCATCGCAGGCATACAACTTTGCCAAGTGGACACTCTAGCGCAGTATTCCATTTTGGCTGACTGTTAACTCCCTGTCACTGATCCTATTTGCCTCAAGAAAGAATAGTTTTCTATTTTTATCAAACCAACAGGGTTTGCCACCCCCCCCCCACCCCCAGAGATATCCCATGGTGGCTGTCCCCACGAGGTGAGGGGGCAGGGTGTGTGGATGGCAGGATTTCAGGCACATCATTCTGGGATTATTTGGCTTCCAACCCTCTTAGTCTGTTAAACACAGCAAACGCAGCCTGTGGTGGAAGCACATAGCAGAAAGTCAGGGCTCAGCCCTCTCCACGTCCAAGCTGTTAAGCTCCTTCCTTGTGCGCACCCTGGCTGGCTCACAGAGTGCCTGATTACAAAGGGCTTACGGGAAGAGGCTCATTAGGAGGATTAGTGCCTGTTTACGCCAAGGGCCTCTCACACCTACATCACCAGCTCCAAGTGGTGCCAGCACAGGCTTGATCTCCGCCACCTGCCACATATCTCCTGAGCCTTCCATATGTCGGGGCCTGTCTGGGTGCCATGGGGCCACAGAATGGGAGCTCCCAGAGCAGGAAGTGAAATGTGCCCAAGGAGGGGGGGGGCAGGCACAGAGCCCTCGAGCTTCAGAGCAGGAGGAGGGGACGCAGCCCCTGGGATGGGGATGAGGCAGAGCAGGGCGCACTCAGGGAGTGGCCCAAATCAGGAGTTCCCAAGGGGACTCTCTGTAAACTAAATGGAGGCACCACCCCTCTGGATAGGATCCTGCCCGGTGGAAATAAAAGGCATTGAGACACGTGGACAAAATGCACATATTTCAATCAGATCTCTTTATACCGACAATGGCCACACCCGGAGGCTTCTAAGTATTCAGTCACAATCTCTGCCCAGCCCTGGTTCACGTCAATGAAAACTGTCACCACAGAGGCAAAGCAAAGTTTAGCTAATCAGATGCAAGTCATTATTTCTTTAAAAAGTGCCAGTAAGGGGTATATTCTCAGGCTATTTTTATTCGAAATGAGCGAGTACTATTAATCAAGTTGTTTGTCATGTAAATGGCAATAAAACCATCAGGAAGAAAGATCTTAAAAAGTGTACGTAAATTGGAACTTGTCTCAAACTTTTCATTTAGTTAACAGAAAGAACTGTCAAAACAGCACAGCAGTGACTGGATTTAAATATTTTGTAAGAAGAAATGCAATCTTAGTTCTGGTTTTCTTATAAGCTAGAGTTGGTTGTGATTACACAGCATTTCCACTACAATATTTATAGACAAGGAGAGTTGATGCTCTCAGGAACATAGAGGCTGATTATGGGTTAAGTCTGTCTGATCTGGGGTCTACCGTGTGCCTGCTGGCCACATGACCACATTGGCCACAGTACCTGTGTGCCATGAAGAGGTGAGGAGGGCATGGTAGACAGTATAAGAGAGGGTAATGGGCAATTCCTTCTGGGGGAGGGGGGGTCCTTACCATGAAAACAGATTTGACCTCAAACCACCTTAAAATTCCAGGTAACTTATATGCAGTTGTGTATATGGTTCTCTCGATCCACATGTTCTGCAAAAAGAACACACACGACACTTGTTAGGAGAAGGATATTGGCAGGTTGATGACAGGTTCTGCCCCACAGATTTACAACTCTCTCCGAGACAAGTCCTCGAGCAGCACAGGGTTCTTCCTGGGAGAACTCACGCAGGGCCCTTCTGTGCTCTGTGTTGAGGCAACATCTCACAAGCCACTAACTGCTCAAGAGTTAGACAGTGACACGGGACACATCAGCGTCCCCTGCTTTCCTGGCCAAAGGTGCCCACCTCCTTCATATTCGTCAAAGAAAATATAATAGGAGAGTCAGGGAGAATTATATACATCAAAACAAGGAGCTTCCCTCTGAGCAAACAGATTTTTGGAAAGGCTCTAATGAATTCTATGTTAGCCTTATTTAGTGTTCAGGAGAATTTCAAAAGTGCAAATGCTTTAAGGAAAACTGGGTTCCATAAAAGT
The DNA here is from genome assembly GCF_041296265.1 of Equus caballus. Taxonomy (NCBI): domain Eukaryota; kingdom Metazoa; phylum Chordata; class Mammalia; order Perissodactyla; family Equidae; genus Equus; species Equus caballus. The sequence goes on from NC_091684.1 coordinate 6,707,193, forward strand.
GACCTCTCACATTCTAATAAAATCAGTCAGTATTTTAAGCTTTAAGGTTGCTTTTTTTTTTTGCATAACTAATGCATGTTTACATTAGGAAATAAAGATATGGAAATAAAAGGGAGAAAAATCACCCACTACCCAAAGATGACAAGCTAAACATTTTAGGATCTATCGTTCAAGACTTCTTACTAACTATTAAAAAGTGTGGTATATATATTTTTAAAGAAAAATGCCATTTTATAATCATATTCTTTGTGGAATAGGACATTAACATTTGAGCCGATAAACATCCTTCTACACCTCTTTAAAGGGGGCACAGACTCCATCGTAGGGGTAAACGGTAAATCTTTGATTCCACCACCTATTTTGGAAGGTCTAGCCTGCGGCAAACTTCTGCCGTGGTAAACCTCCCTGTGATGGGTAATCACCCAGCAGTTGGAGTCTGTCAATAGTGATCGAGATATAAACAGATGGCATAATAGCATGTCAACAATTCCAGAAAACTGGACTGGGTCTTAGAAAGCATCTATCCCAAACCTCTTAGATTCCAGAGAGGGAGAAGGGATGGAGCTGGTTGAGGCCCCCAGGACACAGGCAGAGGCTTCCTGTCTCCCAGGCCAATGCTCCTTTTGCCCCATGGGGCTACCCTCCTTGGGGGCACCCGCCCTAGAAAACAGCAGTTTGCATTTTCACAGTCGCCCCCAGACCACAGCGCAGTGCTTTCCCCCAGTCAACACACCCTAGGAGGGGCCCTGGCTTCCACCCTAGGCTTCATGGCCAGCCCTGGCTAACACGGGCCCTGTCTCTCTGCCTCCTTCCTCCTCGCTGGCTCTTGGGTCCAGAGCCTTGCTGGGTTTGGAGGCACGGCTCCTGCTTGGCCTGGCAGCTTCCCCAGTGCCCCGCCCTTGGAGCCTGGTGCCCTGCAGCAGGGCCCGCAAACACTCTCATGCTTATCTGGAAGCCTGAGGCTTTGTCAGGCGTGTGAAGGACTAAATCCCTGGCTTCTGAAAGCCTCATCCGTGTGCGAGGCCCTAACGGGGCCATTAGGGGATTTCAGGGCCATTTAGAAGAAAGACAGCCTCGAAGCTCAGTGCAGCTTCAAACGTCAGGAGGCTGGGTTATTCTTAGCTCTGCCCCGATTGGCTGTGCACCCATCGGCAATTTGCCTGACCTCCTTGTGTCTCTTTCTTTACAGTATAAGAATATACATAGCTGCCAGATGCGAGGGGTGGGAGGGAGATTCAAGTACTGCCTGTAAATCCGGCAGTCGAGAGACACTATGCAAAGGAGAGCGTTACTGCCGCCATGACCGTAACAGACGGAGACCACTAGAAAGCCACCGCCCTGAGCGCTGGGGTCTGGGTTGGGCTGTGCCCAGCTGTCTCCTCTCTCACTATTATAGATGACGCCACAGTGACCAGTTACCAAACAGGCCCAGGATGCCCGCATTAACCAAAAAACAGGGTCTTGGAATAACCAGTGTTGGAACTGGGGACAACCTTAGAATTCTCTGACCCCACACTCTTGGTTGACACACAAGGGAACTGGGCTCAGGGCAGGAAGAGCGTTTCGTGACTGGAGACTCAGACACTGAGTCTCCTGCTGGGGCAGGGTTTTCAAGGCAGGAGGAAGGAGAAACGTTAACATTTTAAAAAACTGTGTTTAATTTCATGCCTTTGCAAAATGGAATCCGTTAAACTAGTTGTACGTATATTTTTTAAAAGGCTGTCAGAATCTGTGTTCATATTTCCAGGACTCTAATGCAGTGGTTTTCAACAGGAGACAGACACTTGGCAACGTGTGGTAACACTGGTTGTCACAAGTGGGGATGTGCCGCTGGCATCTAGTGGGCAGAGGTCAGGGATGCTGCCGGACAAGCTGAGATGCACAGGATGGCCCCCACCATAAAGAACCCCCCAGCCCACGACTCAGGAGTGCTCATGTGGAAACCTGCTGCAGTGTGACGTGCCTCAGTGACATTCAGGCGCTGGGTACTGGACAAGGAGTGAGCCTCTGGGTCGAGCCCCAGCCCCTCCCCTTGCTGCGTGTCACCTGCAGGAAGCCACGTAAGACACTCGGCACCTCCACATGCCTATTTCTAGTAGAGCCATCAGCACCTTTCCAAAACCTGGGGCCCAGAAGAAGACCAACTCAAACACACCCAGGAGGGAAGCAAGTGTGCTACGAGGCGGAAGCACTTTCACAGCACCGGCCACCTTATTAGAATATGACAGGGACCTCAGCAATGCCGTTTGTGCAATGCCTATCGTTTCACTAAGTTTGGAGGGGTAATACACTAGGATTTCCGCCCATGATGCACAAAGACACTGAATACTGCACTGGGGTAGCCTTTGCGGCCACCCTTTCCTACAGGCAGTTTTGTGGGTGGTGGAATGAGTTTTTGGGGTGGTGGTTGTTTACCGCAAATTCATTGTCTGGGTTTTTCTCTCCCTTGCGGATCGGCCGAGAATATTCAAATCGCTGCACCTCGTTCACTCTGTAAAAACTGTGTAGAGAGAGACGAATCATTAGACACTCCACCCAGAAAGCAGCTGATTTGCTTTTGGATGCAGGGTCTGGCCTCCCCGTAGGTCAGCGCATCCCTTAAAATATACCCAGCCTTGACCTGCAGTGAGAGCTGTGGCATCTCTGCCCGCCAGCCTCGGAGGAGAGATGTTGGCAGGTGGAAAAATTACCCTGAGTTTTCTGTCTTCCTGGTCCCTGCAAACCCTCAAGGGGGAAGAGATGCTGAGGAAGAGCGAGACGGCCAGAAACAGAGGTGAAGCGAAGGAGACAGGACAGAGGCCCTCCTTCTCCATGGACATGCTTATGAGGTTAAACATGTAATTCATAACTTATTAGCTTAATTTAGTAATTCAACAATTAATTATTAAAATAATTTATTATTAAAAATTTTAAAAATTATATCTTCATTATTTTTTAAAAGGTCTCACATACTTTAGTTTCAGATCTACAAAAGGCTGATTTTAGAACCACCAAGAGGAGCACGCATGGAACAAGAGTGTGCCTTGCTCTTGTGTGGAAAGCGTGGGTTTCACACGTACACCAGAGGCAGGCTGGGGGGACTCATTCATGCCCTGCACGGGAATGCAGGCGGGGTCCCCACGTCAAAGGGGAATATCTGAGGAATGCTACAGTTCCCTATTTGCTTAATGCCTCTTCCTGAGAAAAAATGTTGCAAAACTTAAAATATACGCCTTAGGAAAGCCACCACCTGTCAATGGCCAGAGTGTTGGTTTATTCCCCATTATCGCTGACGAAAGGTTAAAGAAACATAGTGAATTTGGTGGAAGAGCACGACCCACCAAACTTCAGGATGTGAAATAAGCAGATCCTGAGCATTATCAGGCCCTCAGAGAAGTTGATCTTTTCATCAGAACATGATCAAATAGAAAAGAAAATTCTTAACATCAAAGAAACATCCAAAGCGGGTGTTTCCACACCATTTCTAAGTCAGGTGCAATTCAATGGAGAGGCAGGAAATCTCACTCAGATTTGGACAGTTGACTCGGGAGTGTTAAAATCCGCCTCATCATCCCATGTTATGCAATCTCCGCGTTGTAGGGTAAAGGGATTACACCCCTAGAGCCAATGTCCCAACTCCCTTTCCTTCCTTATCAAATGCAAACCCTCAGGCTACACCCCGGCATGCGACTCAGATCTGCTGAGTGTGGGCTGGGCTTGTGCGCTGCTGAAAAGCTCTACAGGGATTCTGCCACCTGCTGGGTCATAAGGAGACCAGAATGCCCCCTCCCCCTCCTTGAGTTTCCCTTGCCTCTCAAACTACTGGAAAGGAATTGCCCTTGCCACCTCCCAGCCCACACATATTAACTTCTTCCCTCACTTCTTTGATGCTGAAAATAATTTGCTTCCCCGCTCTTCTAAGTAAACAGAAAGAGCATATGGAAAGCTAATCAAAGGCTAAAATCCATCCTTTAAAAGGTGAAATTATTAATGACAGATCCCTATACAGCCTCTCACCACCCTCATGTTGGTAATAAAAATGGATCGATTACCTTACAATCTGCTCAGACACAGGCCTGTGAAATTTAGGAGGCAAATCGAGTTTGGGCTTTACTGTGAAGCACTGAATATCTGCAGGGGAAGGGATAAGGATCATAAAGACAGCGTGGACATTAACCATGACCAGGCCCACAGGCACACCCACCCATCCAAGTGAACGGCCTTGCAAGCGTTTTATACTCCATACGGTTGTCTTAAAGGATACACTGGCCAGGAGAGTTTTTAATATCGTCGCCTGGTGGAGATGTCGTCTTCATTTTCTCGGCGTTTGGAAACTGAGTTAATAGCCGAGCTTCAAAATCTTCGCGGCGTTCATACTCTTTCCCTCGGTAAATGAAAACTTTCCCCTGGAATAAGACATTCATTAAATAGCACCACAGGGAAAGGGCCAGGAAGAGTTCACACACAAATGCATTGGTCGTCAAAATATGCTTGACGGTTTAAAAAAAAATGTCACTGAACTGAAGAAGAACTTGTAATTGCACTGGTCGTCTTAATCGGGAACACGGGAACGTAAGCCACGAAAGTTAATGCTGTTTAAGAAGCTCGGAACACAACATTACTGAAGTCTCATAATATATTTTAGTCTGAACAGTAACAACCAACTGAAAAAAAACTATGGAAAACCAAGTGAGCAATGGGAGCCCATACTCTAGTGGGCATGAAATGTTCAGGCAGCATAAAGACCCCAGGGCAAGTGGATAATGGTTTTCATTTTTTTTTTTTTTTCCAGGTAGGCCTTAATTAAATAGTTTTTATCCTGCCAAAAGGAATTTAAGAGAACATGAGATGAAAGTGGGGCCTCAGAACCTGAGCATGTCCACCCCAAGCTGACTCCTGTAGGACACAGTGTAGGACACAGCCAAGAGACCCTCAGAAGCAGAGGGAAAGAGGTCCAGAGCAAAGCAGAGAGGGGCGAGATTCTCGGCCTCCCCTGGTGGTGAGAGACAAGGCGGACGGCAGGACTTCCTTGACTGCACACTCGGAGTTGTTGTGTGGACAATCCTCCACCAACAAATGACAAGGTAAAACACACAGAGCTCTCCTTCTCAGGGCTGGGGTTTTTCCATCTCAAATGACACTTCTGTCACCTGCATAAATTCTGACTTGGAGAGTCCATCTGGGGGTTGTATAGATGGCCGGGCTAGGTGACCTTGGGGTGGGTGTTAACTAGGTAAGCATGCCTCCTTACACAGGCTGTCTTGGTGAAACCATTTCTGTCTGAGTGTGGCGTCATCACTCTGTAAATATATATGAAAGGAAAGTTCTGATTCCAAGATGTAACAGGTCTCTGCACCTTCACAGATTCAGGAAGTGTGTTCTGAGACTCAACTGGGTCACAAAAAGATGGCAATGGGTAGTATGATGCTACTGCTGGTTCCTGAAGCCTGCCCTCACCTATCCTGCCCCACCTTAGGGCCATCTGAATGCAAATGAAAACTGCAGCAAGGAAAAGACAGTGAGCAGAAGCCATGGGACCTGAGAAATAGGAGGCTGGGAGCTGACACTTTTCCTTGTGAGACTCAGGTGCGTGGGCATATCTATTGTTTCAACCAGGGGACACTGGGCAAGAGGCTCTGGACTGGCTGGTCATGAGTCAGCTGCAGCTCTGTTATCTGTCATGACCCTGGACAGACGCCAGAGAGAAAGAGAGAGACAGACAGAAGAGCATTCCACTGCATATTTTTTTCCCCAGTAATTTTATTGAGATCATAAAGGTTTATAACATTGTGCAATTTCAGGTGTACATTATTGTTTATCAATTTCTGAACAGACTTCACCGTGCTCACCCCTAGTTGTCTAATTTTTGTCCGTCACCATATATATATGGGCCCCTTTATCCCTTTTGCCCACCCCCGACCTCCTTTCCCTCTGGTACCACTAATCTGTTCTCTTTGTCCACGTATTTGTTGTCTTCCACATATCCACTGCATATTTTTATATTTATCTCCTAGAGACTCAGTTCAAAGTCAAATTAAAATTTGTCTAATGAATTTTTAAAAGATAAAGAGAAATCCTATGGTATTCAATTTACCTCCTTCCCTAGTCCCAACTTAGTCTGAGTTCCTGTAAATCACTAAAGAAGGAACAGTTTAAGAATTGAATTTTTTTCACTTTGTGCTTAGGTATGTCTTAAAGTACCCATTATGGGAGAAAAATGTTCTCTTTCTCTAAAAAATAATGTCAAGCAGAAACTAAAGAAATATGTAGTCTTAATTAGAAATATAAATACACCGTGTGGGCATCTTTTAAGGCTATATTAAGACAAACATTTCAGAAATTCAGGAAGATTTAATGTATAACAGGCTACTGTGTAACTAGCAGGCATTTATCATGCTTTACACCAGAAGAAAGACATAATAATAAAAATGTATATAAAGGCTTTAATAGAAAAACACTAGTGAGTTATAGATGAAAACACTAATAACATTTTCTAGAAATGTCAATTACTTTGCATTCTGAAGTGGTCCCTTCAAACACAAAAACAAGGGGGAAATGCACATATAGTCAACGATATTTATTTCGTGTAAGAGTCATAAATATTAATATGAATAAAAAAAGAAGAGCTCAATTCTTAAAGAAAAACAAAGCAAAAGGGACAGCTAGTCGGTTCTCAGAGGCTGCTCTCCCAGCACTGCATTAAGTAGCCAAACATCCTGCCCACTTTTCTGTAACTGCTAATGTCATTGTCAGCTTGACCCCTGACAGGTGATCTGTGAAGCGTAGTAAATATATTGCTACAGCCCCACAGAATTATTCAGGTGTGGCGGGAAAGTCAGTTCAATATTAATCAAGTTCGTTCAACTCTCTATCTGTACTTTGCATTTTGTCCTTTTGACGGGGGAGACGGCCCAGTGCAATCCCCTGGAACACGCTAGAGCTGCACAATGAAGGCAAGGCTGTCAGGGAGAGACCGGCCAGCAGTGACAGGGCCAGGGCCAGATGCCTCTGTCACCTGGCAGGACCCTGAGTGAGGGGACCAGCCAACAGGTCACCTTCTGGAGCAGGCCAGCCCCGCGAGGGTCACTTGTTGACATTCTTACAAACAATGACAGGTCCTCACCAAGGAAGTCCTTCTTGCCGGTGCCAGCATGAAGGGATGTCTTAACTACCAGGAACTCCTGTGGAATCAGAAACACTGGGGCCCGAGGAGCACACCTCTGGGACTGGGGAAATGCCCTAACTGGATCTAACTGCCCCAGGGAGCTGTGCTCTGGGCACATAGCTTCTGCTGCCCTAAAACCAGAGGAATCATGCACAGTCTCCAAGAACAGAAGAAAACCATGTGTCTTAAAAAGATGTGATACGAAACGACAGGAAATCATGACTCGCTGGTCAATGCATCTAAGAATGAGCTTTTGAGAAGCTTTAAACAATTCTACTGGGAGGTCAGGCAGCATTTATATACACGATTTCTCCTCCAGTCCCATGAGTATTAGGAAATGGGCATTGGGCTGATGATCACAGTATTTTTTCAATCATGTGTCAAACAGCACATGCCTGACCAAGGGATGGAGAGTGATTCAGAGTTTCCAGCATTGTGGCCATGAAAATCCACTTCCATTTTCTCATATAATTAAAAGCACCTATTATCATAACAGTATTATTCACAATAGCCAGAACAACCCAAATGTACACTGAAGGATGAATGGACACACAAAATGTGGTCTACCTGTACATTGGAATATTATTCAGCCATAAAAAGGAATGAAGTACTGACACATGCTACAACATGAATGAACCTTGAAGTCATTATGCTAAAGGAAATGAGCCAGACACAAAAAGACCAATACTGTGTAATTCCTCTTACATAAGGCACCTAGAAGAGGCAAATTCATAGAGACAGAAAGTAGAATGGTGCTTGCCAGGGTCCAGGGGAGGGAAGTAGGGAGAGTGATTGTTTAGTGGGTACAGAGGTCCAGTTGGAGAAGAAGATCAAGATCTGCGGATGGATGGAGGTGATGGTTGCACAACAATGTGAGTGTACTTCATGCCACTGAACTGTACATTTAAACATGGTTAAGATGGTAACTTTTACCTTATGTATATTTTACCACAATTTAAAAAATACACATAAGTCTCTGAAGGAGAGTTCTGCTTAGGAAAAATCAAATGGAAAGTTTAAATGAAACCAAAGAAAATATTATCAGCCTCTCTCTGGCACCCTAAGCTGACCAGAGCTATTAAAATATGAAGAGTCAGACTTAGACCCAAGGATGCAAAGTCCAAGTCTGTCCTCAGAAGGGGAAGGGGCACTGTGCCTGGGGAGCAATCTTGGATCAGACTAACAGAATCAAAATTTACCCGAAGGAACGTGGGGAATCCTTGTCCATAGTAGCCAACAGCAAAATAGTCAGGCTTGGGTCTTATCACTTTGACGATGTTTTCATAAAATTGAGCCTGTTTTTTCTGAAAGGAAGAAAGAAAATGTGTTTCAGGTTTGAATAGAGTATTTGAGCATCCATTCTTCTGGATTCTTCCAGTGGGCTCTTCAAGCTTTGGCAACTCTAAAACGGTGGGAGAGTGAGAAGGTGGGAGGGGCAGTGCTGGTACATGCACCTGCGGTCAATCTCACCACATAGCTTTGACAGTATTTTCACTCATCCTCCAGAATTTAGCAGGGGAATCTGGCCAAAAAAGTCAAATTCAGCAGCCAGTTGTGATTTATGGGTGTTTTCAATACCCAAAGAGGTGCCACAGAAATGGTTTTTCTTTTGATTAAATGACTGGTCCTTAGTATTTTTTAAAATGGTATGGATCAGATACTGGGATACATTAAAGAAGAATGTTAAAGGGCAGAATTCTGCTCTGAATTAATGATACACATTACAACGTCAAGTCAGTCTGCTGAACACAAAAATGATGTAGCTGAGAAGGCAGTCGTTAGAAACCGACAGAGCTTCCGCGGCAGGAGAAAGCCTGGGCTACTAGCCGTCTGCCTCTTGTAGACGGGTCGCAGTTTTAAATAGCTGAGACTCTCAGAGACTCTTAGGCTGCCAACACCACTGTACCCATGCGGTCAGTAGTTGTTTATGTACAAATTGTTCATAGGTGTCCTAAAGTTTGGTTACAAACGTTCAGTTGGGAATAAAAAATGAATACTTGTGGCCCAGAATGAACTAGCAAGTACATCAAGACCGTTCTCCTGAACAAAATGGAGGACCACAGCCAAGGCCACAGAAGGTCTGAGGAGAATCCCAACATTCAAAGGGAAAGAGAAATTCTAGAAAAACAAGTTTAGATTGCCTGTGCTCATTTAGATAGAAAGAAAAAGACCTACCAGCAATTCGCTGAGTTGTTCATAATCAAACATCTCGTTTTCATACTGTTCTGCAAGTTCCTTGCCCAGGGCAATGGCCTCCTCCCACATCTGTGAGGAAAAACAAAGGAAAAAGAGAAAGAGAAACTCAAACCTGAATCACACAGTCAAAAAGTAAAACAGTAACACAGCCGTTCATAATAAAACAGTTGAGAAATATGCTTGCTTCGTCTGAAAACACTACGACAATAATGTTGAAAAATACCAATATTTTCCAGAGGCCCATGTCCTTTGGCTCAAGACTGGGCGTCAGCTGACTCAGCTGGTCAACCACTGGTTCATCCATCACGCTGCCCTCTGCCTGCAGTCACAGCAGTCTGCCGGCCCGACCCTCGCTCACTCCCGCCCTGTCTCTCTGGCTGCCAGTTCCGGCCACTGAAGCCCATCTATCTAAGGAGCCGAGGGGCTGGGCAAAGGAGAGGCTGCGAGGAACGTTTATGGAGAAACTAGGGGCCTGCTTTTGCTCCTTTCCCAAATCATCCCACGAAATAAACACTATGTTTTGACTGTCAGAAAGACCAGGATCTATTTCAACTCTAAATGAAGGCTTGCAAGAAGGTCGCTTTATGGGTGCAAATACCGTGAGGATGCGAAGCCTGCTATCATTTTGAAAGGGGGAACTTTGTATGGTAATAGTTTGAAAGTGGCTTTCCCAGTCAGGTAACTGATTTATTAAAATGTTTTAATAAACTTTTCCATGTGGAATAATTTGTTGATACATATAGTAGGCCTGAATTTCCCTTATTTTCCTTGGGAAAAATAAAATAAAGTAGTTTGCTTGAGAAGAATATGGAAAATATGGAGGAACCATCTCTTCCAGGAGTGTTCCCAGGGGCTGCCCGCCCTCCTTCTCTGTGTCCCACAGTGACCCAGGATCCCCCTACTTCAAACCTGTAAGTCCCTTGAGGGCAGGAAGCAAGCATTATCAAAACCTCAAGACCCTCTGCCCCAGGCCTGCTCAACAATGTTTATCGAACAGAACGGAAGGTTGTTGACTCAGAATCAGAAAAGCATCAACCATCCCACATACTGTGTCCCTAGCCACGAATTGCCCGCTGCTCCTCTCCCAGCACTCCCACAGGCTGGTAGCACTGGTCATTAGAGCGAGTGATTGTGAGCTTACTCTATGTCCAGCAACATGCCACCTACGTTCTCTCGCTTAAGTCCCTCACCTTGTCAGGTGGGTACTTTATTACCTTCTTTTGCACAGAAAGAATTTGGGAGTCAGACAGGCAAGTAACTTGCCCAAGGGCACACAGCAGGGTGGACGTGGAGACTTAGCTCAGCTTCATGTTTTTCCAAAGTTCTTGTTCTCGATGACTGTCTTAGTTGGAGCTGCTATAACAGAATACCACAGCCATGGGGGCTTAAACAACAGACATTTATTTCTCACTGTTCTGGAGGCTGGGAAGCCTGCGATCAAGGTGCAGGCACATTCAGTTCTTGGGGAGGGCTCTCCTCCAGGCTTGTGGACAGCTACTTTCTCACTGTGGGGTCACAAGGCCTTGAGAGAGATTTCTCTCTGTTCCCCTTCTTATAAGGGAACGAACCCCATCATGGGGCCCCCATCCTACTCATGACCCAATCTAAACACAGTCACTTCCCAAAGACCCCACCTCCAAATACCACGGCGTGGTTAGAACTTTAACATACGAATTTGGGGGGACGCAAATATTCAGTCCATAACAACCACCGTGTGCCAGCACTTCCAGCCGCCCCTCACCAGCCTGCTCATCTTTGCCTTCTCTTAGCTGAACAACTCCATTGAGGGCCTTACTGATACTGAATCACCCAACACACTTAAAATACTCCTTTCATAGCTACTACTTAAAGAAACCATCTGCTACGTTTGATGAGAAAAAAGCTATTCTAGAATAAGAGCTGCATTTTAATACTTTGAAAGACAAAATAAGCCCAGAGCAGAAAAAGATTTCGGAGATAGGACCAGTGCCCAGGGAAGAGAGGACGTGGCTGAGATGCCCTCCCCACGGTCCACATGTGTGTTTCCTCCCGAGAACACCCCCTGTCTGCTCCATCCTGCTGGAGCTTTCCAAGTTGACTTGCAATCTTTGAATATCTTCATCTGCTACTCCAGAGCTTTCTCGGGTCCTTTGCCAGAGCCCCAGCTCACATTTCCAGTAAAGGGGAGCTTCTTGCACTTTCAATGTTTGTTTTCAGCTCCAGTGACCAGTACCTCCCTCAGCATACTTCCATTTCAAAGAAAACATTACCTTTACTTGTTGTTTTCTTTCACCGGATTTTTCTTCAGTTTTCTGCAAGCTAATGCACACACTCTTAGCTGCCTGGAATGTTAAGTCTTCTAATTCATGGCTCAGAAAAAGCTTAATCTCTTTTTATCCTAAATGACAGATGAGATGCTTGAGATACATATCAAAAGTAATTGTTTTTAAAAGAAATATAAGTCTTGAATAAATATCTTATCCGACTCACCCTGAGGTTACATGAATGTGTTTTCTATAAACACACATCACCTTCTGCCCCCAGCATGTTTTAAAGGATTCTGCATTAAGCAGATTTTCATCTACTTTTAATTGGATAGGGCTCTGAAGAGTGTGGGTAACTCATATTTCCAACGTGAATACCTTGCAAAATATTTCAGCGCAAGAGAGAAAACAGATTCAATACAAACTAGATTTAGGTGATCTCAGTGACAATTCCGAATCATCGGAACGGTGCGATTGAATGCCCCTTCTCTGCTTCCTTCTGAGAAGCGCACCATGCTTTAAGAGCTCACCCAGCCGCAGATGAAAAAGCATCCTATCAACACACAGCTCCATTTTCTGATCTGAAATCCTTAATCCATTGTATAGCATGCTTGAAATCGTGAGTTTACTCGCAACATGGAGCACGTTCCTCCATCGCCTCTTTTCATCAGATGATCTGAGCTACACTGTCTTGAGATGATGATAATCTTTTCTTTTGGAACCTCTTGGTTTCAGGAACTTCACGTCTTCGAGTTTCATGAATAGAAAACTTTTTCCTTCTGATGAAACTCCTTTCTTCGTTGCAAGACAGAAGTGGCTGCAGAGAACATGTCAGCTACTGATTTCCAACAGAGAACTCTAAGGCTGATGATTGACCAGTCCGATAGGACGGCGATTTTGATCACACAGGATAAGGGGGCAGCAGCAGATGAAAGAAAAGATGGCAGCGGGGCCAACTGTCCCTTACGAATAATTCAGGCTGGTGATGACTCACCAGGAGAGCAGTGGGCAGCTCTGGTTTAATGTGCTTACTAGTTGTAAGTAACTCACTGGTGAAGATGCTTTATGGGATGCTGAAAGTTCAGTCATTCTTTTAAAATTTATCTGTTTCTCCAGGCAGTTGTTGGGAAAAGAGTCATACTTAATTACTCTCTGAATTTCCAGGGCCCTACCCAGGCCTCTGATGTTTAAATGAATAAAAATTCAACGGCGTGGAAGAATCCAGACCACTGGTTGAGGTCCCTGCGACAGAGGGGCTCAAGGTGGCCCAGAACTAGCATACGGCCCTGCCCGGTCAGTGCTCTAGTCCAGGACTGTTGTGGGTGAGAGCCTCTTTCCAGTCCTGCTAGGATGAGGGGCTGGAGTCCCTGGAAAAACAGTGTGTCCTGAGAAGGACAGCAACTCTGAGGGCTGTGGTGCAGTTGGTCCTGATGTTGCCTGTAGTCTCTTCCACCAGAACGGAGACTCCTTGCAGGCAGCTCCACTCTCAGTAGGCCTCTGGCTGTTTTCTTGAGCCAAGCCCCATCCTTGTCCGCCTGGTGTTCTCCACTGGCTTCAACTAAACTGAGCAAAGGAACAACATCTTCCCAAAGACATTTCTAGGAGAGAGTCAGGCCCCGCTCTCCTGGCCCAGCAATGGCGCATTCTCGCTGTGGTCTGCAGCTCAAAGCTGCCTGATCTTGCAGTAAAAACGCCATCCTCTCCCTCAGCGTGAACAAGACGGAGCCAGTCACCTGAGGAAGGTGGTCCGAGGGGGCACACTCCCCTCGGGGTAGGAAACCAGCAGGATCTGGGACTCGGGCTGGACTTAGGAAGCCTTTGTGGAAAGGCTCTCAAACAAAATTGAAGAGGAACTCCGCTTTCTGGTGCAGCCAGGCACTCCAGGAGTCGTTACCCATCTGAATCATGTTCCTCAACATGGATTCTTTCTCCCACAGCAATTCTTTAACAGTCAAAACAGAAAACTATTTGCTCAGCTTTTAATGTCCTGGAAGAAAAAGTGAGGAAGGGTCAAATATTTTTTAAATAAAGAGATTTTGCATATATTTTTAGGCTAATCCAGGCTGCGAAGGAGAAGGCACACATTTTGTCACTCACTCCATCATCCGCAGGTAATTATGGGGCACCTACAATGGGAGTGGGCTCCAGAGAGAAGAGGAGGAGAGGACAGGAGAAGTGAGTACAGACAGCATTTTAAGGCGCATTCCAGAAAGAAGAGAAATCAGCAGTAGCTAGAGAGGGGAGTTAGAACAAGAGAGGACTTTTTTAAAGATGGGAGAAACAATGACCTGGTTGTAGGTGTGCATTAGCCAAGAGAGAGGAAAACATGGAAGCTGCAGGGAGAGGGCAGATGGGCTGGCATGAGGTCCTGGAACGGGCGAGGGGGGATCCAGGCACAGGTGGAAGAGCCACCTTGGACAGGAGCATGGGGAGCCCCTCCCAGGACAGGAAGGAAGCAGAGCATATGTGGACAGATGCAGACCAGCCCACAACGGTGTGGTAGGGGCATGTGGACGTCAAATCTGCATCACACAGCCTCGTACTTTACGGAGTAAGTACTATTTTCAAGATACATACAAGGCCATTGGCAAACTGGCTCCCTAGTCCTCTCTGTCTTCCAGGAAACCCCTGCCTCCAACAGATAGACTTCTCAGCTTCCCCAGAAAAGTGAGATGGCTTCAGGATCTTTATCCCCACCCTGGAATTCCTGCCCCTCCTGGCTGACAGCTGGCAAACTTCATCCCATTCTTCAAAAACTAATTTAAATGTCACCTCCTCTGTGAAGTCCTCCCTTTCTCCCTAGAAGAAGTAATCACTTTTGTCCCTGTTAGATAGGGAGATCCAGTACCCGCCAGTGTGACTGAGTGGAGGAGGATTATATTTATCTGCTTATCCAGAAGCCCTAATGCTCGACTTGCGGGCCTCGAGGCAGGCCTGTCTTCTCCACCCCTGTAACTCTTGGGTGCAGGATGGCACCGGGCACATAGTAGGCTTGTTAGTAGAAAAACTTGTTAGGGATCCTGCAGAGAGTGGGGGAGCAATGTGGTTAACGATTCTAAAATTGATTTCCTCATGCTTTGATAATAAATGAGTATTTTTTTAATAATTAACATATGATCTCGTTGAAAATGTGGGGTAAATTCTGGCTAATTGAAAAAATTCTGACAACTATCAGGATTTTCAAAAATTTGGGGAATGCTGAGAATAAACCAATAAGAGGGAGTCGTTATCCTGGTACCTGCAATTCCTCTTAATAACAACTGTATTTTAAAGGGAAACTCAAAGGAGGAGAAAATTTCACTCCAAATACTCAGAAAAGAAATCCAACTATTTCCACCAAAAACAGAATCTTGCGCCCAAACCCCTATTTTTAGTTCACAAGATGACGCAAGATGCCTCATTTTCGACTTGGGCACAAGGCAAAGTGTGAACTCTGTCGAGGCAAGGTTATTTTAAGGGAAAAGGAACCAGAATCCCAGTTGAAAATAGGCACACAGCTTCACACGTCACGTGCGCTATCGACTATGGACCACTTTGTCGATGCCGCCAGGCTGTTTCTTGGTTTCAGAAGGGGTTTAACATTGGTTAATACTGCCTCCCTCGCCCTGACTACATGTTCCTGATAGCAGGCCTTCTATTTTTGACTCATCCTCCACAGAGAAGCCTGGTAATTTTCAGTGAAGTACTAGGATTAAGGGCTTTATTGAAAATTACTAGGCCTCAACCAAATACAATAAGACAGACAATTCAGAGCATCTTCAGGACAGAATGTTCGTCTGCCAGGATAAAACCCGACAGAAGGCTTTCGGGGGGATGTGCAAATGGGTGGTAAAAACAGAATGGAAAAGGCGCTAGGAGTAATTATTAGCCCAGGAAGGAAGAACTGTAAGAGAATGCAAAGGGAAACAGATGGAAATGACATTTTATGGAGAGAAAGAAAAAGATGAAAAGACCAAGAGCTAGGCTAAAAGACATTCAAAACTTTTGAAACGGTGGAAAAGCAAAAATAGGAGAATGATTTTGTGTGGAAGAAATACAGAAAGATAACAGAACATAATTCAAAAGCTGGAGTGTCCAATATAAAGAAGCAGAAAACCCATTCCGCGTTGCGGCTTTCAGAGGACAAAGGCAGACAGACTTTGAACATAATCTGACCCCAGGCTCTTGCTGGTGCCCTCGGCTCTCCCCGCAGCACACGGAGATGCCATCTGCGGGCCTGGGCACCAGCTCCTTAACCGCCTGCACGAGGTTTTCATGAGACACACCTGCCTTGGATTCTCTAAGTCCCTATTCCCCCTAGGGAGCTATACACATTTAAAACAGTGAAAATTAGCTGTGAAGGTTCCACATATTCCGTATATAATGAAGATTTCCTTAATTATATAAGGTGACAGCCTGTATCGATGGAGCTATCACTGAGTCATACTTTTGCCAGGTTGATGTACCATTCAGTTTCCATTTTATAATTTCACAGTCTCCTGCAATGGTTGGTCTTCAAGTTCAACTGTGGTATGAAGTTCCCTTACACAAATATATGGATTTAAACCAGAATTGCCATTTTTCCCCCCTGAAACGAAAGAAGTGTAAAATCAAATCAAAGAAATTCTTCAGATTTAAATCCTCATGTGCTGCAGAAGCCTGTGCAGAGTGTGGGGCTAGGGTGAATCCAGCGTCAGGAGTGAAGTCAGAGATTGTCACCGATGCTGGAGGCCCCCGTGTGCCTGTCCCGGCTTGTTCACTTGTGCACTGCTGCGATCATCGGAGCAAAGAATGTCTACAGACACACAAGAATCCAGGCAGGAAAGGCTGGCCTTGTTCTTGCAAGAATTTGTCTTTGTCCGACCTACAACCTCTGCAGTGAAGGCAGCACTTGAGCAAAGTCAGCACCAGACTCGGGACCGGAGCCTGCGGATAACACATGATCCTAAGAGCTGCACAGTCAGATGTGACGTCAGGGACGTGCCCCAGGTGAGGTGCTGGGGGGAGGGCGGACGAGGGGCACACCTTGAGACCCCTCGGGGCTCAAAGTCTGGGTCAAGAGGCAAGACCACACAAATGAGACAAATACACCCAAAGGAAGACACTTTGTAGAATGTCTGAATGATGGTGGACTTTTCAACTGTTTGCTCAAACACTAGCCAGAATCTGCTCGATTCAATTAAAAAAAATGACACCGTTGATAGTGGGGGAGGCTGTGCACGTGTGGGGGCAGGGGTATATGGGAACTCTCCACTTTCAGGTCAATTTTGCCATGAACCTAAAACTGCTCTAAAAAATAAAGTCTATTTTTAAAAACAAGACTGAGCGTCCAGTCTGTGTGCAGCACAGGGCTCCCTCAGAGGGACAAACAGAAGTGTCAAACACAGCTTGCTCTGCCCTCAAGCAGCTTAAGTCAAAGCAGGGCCTGGTGACCCAGGAGTGGTCCCTGGACCAGCTGCATGGCCATTACTGGGAGCTGCTTAGAAATGAAGAAACTTAGGCCCCACTCAAGATCGACTGAATCAAAATCTGCATTTTACCAAGATCCCAGGGGGCTCAGGGGGCCACTAAAGTGTGAGACACTCAAAGTTGGGATATAGGGTATATATATAAATAGTTCCAAGGCCAGGCAGAGATGCCTGGAGAGAGGCCCTCTCTTTGGATGGTGGGGGCAGGAAAGGCTCCAAGGTGGAGAGAGCATGGAAATAGGCCCAGAAGGTGAGAACAAGTCCAGCACACGGAGACAGCAGGCAAGAAGGTCCGTTCCACACCCAGGGAAGACCATGCAAGTCAAGTGGTTAGGAATCAAAGAGTATGTTTGGAAAAAGGTGAGAAGTCATGGGTGAGGACAGGACAGATATACAGGGGAGAGCCCAGCTGCGAGGGGTCTCCCCTGCCAGGTGCAAAGGCTGGATCTGCCTACAGAGGAGGTAGATGACCCCTGAAGTATGAGCTGATACCACAGGCACTTTGCTAGAACCCAGAGTGGTGGCCCAGGGAGCAGAATGGCAGGGAAGGGTGTGGGGGTCCCTGGGAAGGGGAGTGGGTGATGCATCTCAGACTGGGAGGCCTGGGAGAATGAGAGCTCACGAGAAGAGACAGCAGATGAGCCAGCTCTACTGGTAGCCTTCTGCCCAGAGACCCAAGCCGTCCAGCAGAGGCTCAGGGAGAAGCCGGCCAGGACGGTGCAGATCCCAGAGCTAGCCTGTCAGTGACTCTCATTCCCGACTTGGCTATTCAAATCACAAGGAGAAAATGTGACTCATCCTTAAGGGCTTGGGAAACTAACAATAGGATTATAATAGACTTTGGTCAAAGCACAAAAGAAAACATAACTGAGAGGCATCATTCTAAACTTTAATAATAAAATAGGTAAGTATCAGAAAATACCATCTTGCTCCAATGAAGCTATGTTGCTTTTTCTTGATCCCTTACGAATTATCTTCATAACTCCTTCTGTTTCTACCTCTTTCCTTCCCTCCCTACCATTTGCCTTGTCTGCACGTACTTCCTTCAGAGAATCTCTGGCCATAAAGGAGCCGCTAACTTGCCCATCCCTCCAAATTCCCTAATGCTAATCATTACCATACTCTTGACAGTTATTTCAAAATTACAGAAATGACACTGGGTCACAGGAACAAAAATCTAATTTTGGTGCTTGTGATTATGGTTTCTCGTCATTCTGATGCAAATCCTATTATTTCCTGGCTTTGGTCCCCATTTTCTAATTCTCTTAAACGTATTTCAGTTTTTCAAACATTCACTTAGTATAAGGAATATATACCAACAGGCACGTAAGCAAAGCTGGCTGCCTGTGAGGGCGCCAAGGACGCAGCAAAGCTTCCGCTGACCACCAGCACGTATCCATGTGGATGTGCTGGTACATAACGTTCTTGGTGCTCAATGAGAAAAAAGTCTTTGGCTCAGAGCAGCTCTGACAACAGAAACATAATGCAACCCACACATGTAATTTTAAATTCTAGTAGCCACATTAAAAAAAAATAGAATTTTAATAATATTTAATACATCTGAAATATTATCATTTCAACATGTAATCAACAACAACAAAAAATGAGATATTTGACATTTGTATTAGTCAGCTCAGGCTGCCATAACAAAGTACCACAGACTGGATGCCTAAAACACATTTATTTCTCAGAGTTCTGGAGGCTGGAAGTCCAAGGTCAAGCTGTCGGCAGGATGGTTTCTTCTGAGGCCTCTCTCCTTGACTTGTAGATGGAGCCCTCTCCCTGTGTCCTCACATGGTCCTTCCTCTGTGTCCTAATCTCCTCTTCTTGTAAGGACACCAGTCATATTGGATCAGGGCTAACCCCAATGACCTCATTTTAACTTCATTTTCTCTTTAAAGGCCTTATGTCCAAATACAGTCACATTCCGAGGTACCGAGGGTTATGACTTCAACGTAGGAATTTCTGGCAGACACAATTCAGCCCATAACAACACTCCTTTCTTCAGACTAAGTCTTAGAAATCCAATGTGTATTGTACAGTGATGGCACATCTCAGTTTGGACTGGCCGCATCTCAAGTACCAATGGCCGCACGTCGCTCAGGTCTCCAGCATAGGCCACCTCAGGTTAGAGCCCCACCCACTGTGAGAGCCGGCTTCCCTGGTGCCCACTTGCTCAGAGGGGTCCCACATTAACCAAGCCCTTCCTTCAAGTTTCCATTGGCTATTACTCTTGCCACCCATCACCCATGAGCCATTTAGAGATATTTTTCCCCCAACATAATTGCCATCTGGGAATGGAGTATGGAAAGTTGTGCATCTAGGTCCTCCCAGAATCAACTTTCACAATCTGCAGCAATGGCCTTGGGCACTTCTCTGGTTCCATCACTTTCAGAAAAGGCACAAATGTTTCTCAAATTACTACATACACCCACACATGGTAGGGACACCCACATTTCGCTCTTACCGCCTAAATGAAAGTGATTCTAAATCTGGCACAAAGTGCCAAACTTTGATCTTCTACTGTGACCCCCCCCCCGTCTTCTCCATTCCCTGCTTGGTGAGATTTCCAGCATCCCAGCCATAGGAAACAGGAGTCCATTCTCTCATGGCTTCTCCTGCACTGCCCTGCCTGTCTACACCATTCCCAACCCCTCCCTAAAGAAAGAAAGAAATTCAACTATGGAGCAACTGGGGTCAAGGCCCAACACAAGTTCTGAGAGAGAACTCTATTCTCACATGTCCAGTTGTGGGAAGCCACATTATTTGGGCGATTAGTGTGAACAGTATCTTTTTCATAACCGTCACACATTTAGGTAATTTCCATGTGCCTTGAGAGCCCTTGATTAGAACCCCAACTCACTTGCCTAATTAAATGCCCTGGGAGATGTACGAGCGGAAGCTGGCGCTTCCCCATCTGCCCCAGTTCACTGTGGCCATGCGATTTGCTTTAGCTAATGACACAAGCAGAAATGCGTGTGTCTACAGTTCTGGGCATGTAAGGGCTGGGCTGGCAACTCATGGTCCCTCCTGAGGCTGCACTCCTTTGTGGTGGAGCCTCTCCTCACCTGGGTTCTGGGAAGGGAGGATGGGAATTAGCATGAGGGAAAAATAAACTTGGGTTGGGTAAGGCCGCTGAGACTTCAAGGGTTGAAACTCCAGCATGTTCCAGCCCATTCTAACTGATACAGAAGAAGAATAATTACTTCCTCCTCTTATTTTTTTCCCAGGAAACGTAACGCTTGTTGATGTTAAAATGGCTTTTTTCCTCCTCACAGCTAATCACCCAGGCACTTCAAATTTCATTTGATGAAGTTTTCTCCCTCACCTGTGCTCATTCTTACTTTAGCTTTCGACAGACGAGCAGACTTTGTTTCTCTTTAACATTCTTGTGGAAAAGTTACAGATACTCAGAAATGGCTTTTCAATCTGTTCTGCCAAGAGAACCCTAACAGCTACTGTGAAGGCAACCCTTCTGAACTTTGGTTAACAAGCACACTCTTTCTGATTCCAGGTTAGCTAACTGATCCCTTTACCAAAACCAACTTTCTGTCTCCTCCAAAACACAGGGACATTCCTTTAGCCCATTTCTCCTTTTACCTGTAGTACTTTGTCACTTGAATTATTTTTTCAACCTCAGCACTACTGACATTTTGGACTGGATAATTCTTTGTGGTAGGGGACTGTCTATGCGTTGTAGGGTATTTAGCAGCATCCCTGGCCTCAACCTACTAGATACCAGTAGCATCCACTCCCCCAGCCATGACAACCTAAAAGTATCCAGTGGCTCCCAGTTGAGAACCACTGTTTAAATTGAACACATTCTTTTTTCCCTCCATACGAGGCTGCCTTTGCCAAAAAAAGAAAAAGGACTTTGTTCTTTGATTTGTTATTTATTGAAAGAAGGGAATGAATAAAATACACATTATCTTGTCAATAAGGTTTGGTTTATGTCGACAGCCACACAAAGGGGTAGCCATCATCCTTTCCTGATATAGGTGCTGTTTTGGGTAGCACTGTATCCCCCCCCAAAAGACATATTGAAGTCCTAGCCCCAGGTATCTGTGACTGTGACCTTACTTGGAAATAGGGTCTTTGGATGTCATCAAGTCAAGATGAGATAATACTGGACGGGGGTGCCCTAAATCCAATCTAAATGAGTATTTCTCATTTGTTAGGAATCACTCTTAAATACGTAGTGTTTATTCTTTCGTTCATTCCTTCACTGATTTCTTCGTTCCTTAAATAAATGCCCACTGTGTTATATACCAGGCACTGTTCTGAGATTTAGATATGTTGTGGGGAATAACTATGTGTGATTTCTATCGTCATTGAACTTACAACCTACTGGGAGACTTGCTAAAGAAATATACATGTAAATCTGTCATTGCAAATTGTGGTAAGTGCTGTAAAGGAAAAAAAGAGGACACTGTGGAGGTTGGAGAAGAAGTGACATTTATGCTGAGATGGGAAGAAACGAGCTGAGGGCAGGAGCAGCAGAAACCTGTTGGGCAGAGGCACAGAGGGCTGGTGCATTTGAGGACTCCAAAGGGATGGTGTGGCCGAAACACAGAGAGCAAGGGAGGGAACACGGGGTGGAATGTGGTTGAAGAGGGCTCAGGGGTTGATGCTGTCAGAGGCTGTGTTGCCACAAGGCAAGCCCAGAAGGGGCACCAGAAAAGGGAAACGTTCCTCAGCCCTGATGACCCCCAGCCCTTGGGCTTCCTGGGCCTCCCAAGGTCCCTACCTCCTGCTCTTCTGCACTCCATAGCACCGGATCACCCTTTACTAGAACACAACAAACCAGAAAACCATCACGGGAAGGAATGGCTGAATCAGCTCCATTTCTTTAGCAGTTCGCTGAGAAATAGGATTCTCGTGGCTAAGCTAATATAATTTTAGTAATTAGCCTTAGTGGTGAAAGCATCTCATTTCTATGAAGAAATATATTCTGTTCCGCTACAGGACTGGGTGTAGTCCACAGAACATTTCTGATCCTTATTTCCAAGTGGCCGCCAGCCAATCCACATGCTATTCTGAATATTTTTATTTTTGTCCTATGATAAGGACAGAAGGGAATGAATAAAACACACATTATCTTGTCAATAAGGTGTGGTTTATGTCGACAGCCACACAAAGGGGTAGCCATCATCCTTTCCTGATATACGTGCTGTTTTGGGTAGCACTGTATTCCCCCCACAAAAGACATATTGAAGTCCTAGCCCCAGGTATCTGTGAATGTGACCTTACTTGGAAATAGGGTCTTTGGATGTCATCAAGTCAAGATGAGATAATACTGGATGGGGGGGCCCTAAATCCAATGACTGGTGTTCTTAGAAGAGGGAAATTTGGACACCAAGACACACACACGGAGATGCCATGTAATGAAGGAGGTAGGGACTGGAGTGATGTGTCAGCAAGCCATAGAAAACCAAGGACTGCCAGCAACACCAGAAACTAAGAGAAAGGCATGGAAACAATTCTCCCCTTCAATCACTCTCTCACAGAGAGCATGGCCCTGCTGCCATGTTGATTGCAGGCTTTCAGCTTCCAGAACTGTGAGAAAATAAATTCTGTTGTTTAAAGCCACCCAGTGTGTAGAGGTTTGTCACCACAGCCCAAGGAAGGGAATACAGGTTATCTTCATAGAATTCTCTGGTCACTTTTCTCAGAGTGAAAAAGAGCAGGTAACGAGATGAGTTAATAATCTTGATAAAGCCTCAGAAGGAGCCCTGAAGTCACTTTGGCGGCAGATTTTGAAAAATTCCAAAGCTGAAGCAGCTCCTTTTTTTAATAGTTACTGCTTATCTGAACCATGTGAACAACAATGTTGAGATCTATTCCTGGCTGATTAAAACGATGGCATGTTTCCTTTTAGTAGAAGTCAATGGAATAAACAATTCTGTTTGAGCCAATTAATCTAGGAGCTGCCAAAATGGAGCAATCTTGGTCCCTGTTGCTATTAGTGTCATAGAATGGATTCCAACACCTAGCGATCCTGTGGACAGCAGAGCGGAACCCTGCCCGGTCTTTTTGCACCATCCTCTCACGTTCCAACACTTTATCAGACAATGCTCCACTGCTATTCACAGGGTTTTTATGGCCAATTTTTTCGGAAGTGGGTGGCCAGGTCCTTCTTCCTAGTCTGCCTTAGTCTGGAAGCTCCACTGAAACCTGTCCACCATGCGTGACCCGCTGGTATGTGAAATCCCGGTGGCAGAGCTTTCAGAATCACAACAACATGCAGCCACCACAGTGTGACAACTGACAGATGGGTGGTATGGTTCCCTGATTGAGAAATGAACTCAGACCATGGTAGAGAGAGTGCCGAACCTTACCCACTAGACCACCAGGGCAGGCTAATATTGGTACTATGATAGGATTAATTTTTCGGTGACAATAGAAAAACACAAACTGTCAAAGCAATACATTAGCTCTAAGTGTCCAGAAACTCCCCCCAAAACCAGTGTCCCAGACTTGGTTCTCTCTGGCAAGGACTATAAAAATCCTGGTGTTTTTTAGTCCTGACTTTTAGGAGAGCATCTATAAAAGGACGATCGATTTTTTTTAAAGAGTTCTACTTAGAAATACCAGCTGGAGGACCATGCATATAACCTTCCAAAACATGATTTGTAACAAATTTCTGGTTTCACAAACATCAAGTGTTAAAAAATGTATTTACAACACTGCAGGAAGGTACATATAAGAAAAACAAGAAAAACTGCATTTTTTTACCTTGCCTTTGTCAAAGTAGTGGATGATTTCTTGGTAGAGTTGCTCCTTCAGCTGTCCCTGCGTTGTTGCCTGGTACCCATCCCGCTGGGTGAGGTGGGCTGCGCACACATCCTCGGACCACTGTGGCAAAAGCAATGCATGAGTAGTGCCAGGCGAAGGCATGTCCGGTACACCACTTGCCTACCCTCAGGTCAGAATGCACAGTGAGCTCCACATTCGGTGCACACACGCGGCCATGATTCCAGGGACACTTGGGGCTGCTGTCATCAGGCTGTCGGGGCCTGGAAATGAGGGCAGAATCTCTGCGCAGAGGCCCCAAGAGGAAGGCAAGACAAGAGGGAGGCAAAGTTGGGTCTACATTCATACAGAAGAGAAACCCACCAAGGATCTGGAAAGCACAGAGCTGTCAGCTTGCTGATAAGGCCTTGCAACATCTGAGATGAATTACAAACCAGGTGATTTGTGGCTGTCTCGAGTGGGGAGTCCCAGGGTGCTGGCCTGGGTCCTGTGCTGCTCAGCATTTCAATCAACAGCAAGAAGGCACGTGGATCACACTTACAAGTCATAAAGAAAGGGACTTGATCAGCTATCAAGCTCCTCACAGACTGGGAAGTGCCTTTGTACCATTAGCTTTAGGCACACTGCCTGGCACAGAGGCAGGGCTCAGCCAGTGTTGGTGGAAGTGTCGGTGGACTTATGAAAGATGACAGAGGTCTCAGTAAGCTGGGGAGACGCACCAAAGTGAAGCCAAGCTCATTTGACATGTAAACTCCTGAACTTAGGCCCAACAAACCAAGGGCGTTAGGCATAGGGCTACTATGGGAGAAGCACTAGGGCAAAGATGAGTCTGAAGGTGCCTGACCCAGAGAAAGTGCTATTACAAATAGAGGATAATGATATATAATAACACTGCAAAAAAAGATTTCATGGTCATTTAAGAGTGGAAAGCAAGACTGCACACTGGGAGGTCTGGGGAGACTCCTCGGAGGACATAATTAGAATGAGCTTGCTTATCAGGTGGACCCAGGCAGTGGAGCTTGACCTGTTTTAAGACAGCACAGTGAGGGTGCTGCAAAGAAAGCAAGGGACTTCCAGGCTGCCTGAACCCAAGTCGGGCTGGGGGTGCCCCACTGAACTCAGTGTTGGTCAGGCCACATCTGGAGCAATGAGACTAACTGTGGTACCACATTTTGTGGGGCACGGAAAATGAGAAGAGCTGGACAGGGACCACTGTGGTATAGGGCAAAGGCCCAAAGGGACTAGCCTGCTAAATGAGGAGCAGGGGTCTGCGGAATGCGGCAAGGCTCCCGAAGAGGCTCACACAGCACACACCCCTCCCCACCTTCCCTAAGCCAGAGGGGCCCTGGACACCTCCTGCTGGACCCCAGGGCTCCACGGAACAGGGCTCAGAGCATGGGGCCAGAATGGCTCTGCAGCTCTAGGACTGTCAAGTAAGACTGAGAAACCTTTAAGTAGTTTGCACATATTTTCACCTTAAAGTTTGACTAATGCAATTGGGACTACCGATTTGGGTTGTGAAACACACCCTCATGTGGTTTGTGACAAATCCATCTGTACTAAATAAATTCAGGGATTAAACAAATGATAGTTCACACACACATATATATTTCTTACATTCACACGCACACATATAAAAGTTTATGTACTATGTGAGAGAGAGTAAGGGTGAGCAGGCAGTTTGTCAACCTCATTTTCATTTCTCTGGTATAAAAGAAATATCTTCATATTTGCAAAAACGCCTTGTTACTGAAATTTGGGTTTCTAACAAATTAAGGCCATTAGAATTCATAGTGAGACAGCTGGTGTCAGCTGCATGAACCGAAATCTCTATCTTCATAAATTACATTACTTGGGAAAGGTTTATATGTTTTGAAGCCAAATGGGGACTATTGATGACTATTGACGAGGCATCCAGACTGAGCTGAGCCTCCTTGTGTTTTCTTTGTAATAGACCCCTTTGTTTTCAGGCAGAGGGAAATCTCCACACTGCAATGTCTCTGAAGCAGCCTGTGCTTATTCGTGTCACAGAACCTACTGGAGATTTCCGGATGGGCCAAAGGCTAGAAGATTCTTGCCAGAGTTTCACTCCCTAACACAGTGTTCTCCTCAATGCCTCTCATCACCCAATAGATATTGCTTACTGCCCATTTTAACACAGTCTCATCTGGTTTTTTTCATTCAGGTTTTTAGCATTTAGGGGGCTGGCCTGAGTTCAGGGACAGGATTCCTTGAATGAGTAGTCTTTCTGTAGCGTCACTTAATTAAATTCTAATTCTTATAACTGTTTTTGTTTATCCAGTGGATAATTTTTCAAAATTTTTTTTAAAGATTTTATTTTTTTCCTTTTTCTCCCCAAAGCCCCCCAGTACATAGTTGTATATTCTTCATTGTGGATCCTTCTAGTTGTGGCATGCGGGACGCTGCCTCAGCCTGGCTCGAGTAGCAGTGCCATGTCCATGCCCAGGATTCAAACCAAAGAAACCCTGGGCCTCCTGCAGTGGAGCACGTGAACTTAACCACTCGGCCATGGGGCCAGCCCCTAATTTTTCAATTTTTTATAAGGATATCGTGGGAAAGATAATCTAATGACTTGCTAAAGTTCTAAAATATAAAACTAGAGGCTGTGTAGGAATTCCCTCATCCATCTATCCATTCGCCCACCCACACACACATCCATCCACCCACCCACCCATACTTCCATCCATCTATCCATCTACCCACATTTCCATCCATCTATCTCCCCATCCATCCAACCATCCGTTCATCTACCCAGTTATTTACTGAGGGTCCACTCTGTATGACTAGCTGGGCTGGAACTGGATATGGGGGAGAGCATGAATATGTTACCGCAAACAAAAAAAAAAGCAATATCAAAAGCTATCTGCATAACAAAAGAACCGCTGAGAGCTGACAACTGTCATGCCAGACCTGTGCTCAGGAGCAACACTCTCCAGGAGAATCAGGCAGGAGATTAATGTGAACTGATGGACTAACAGGAGATCTCGACGTGAACTCATGGAGAGAAAAGTCATGATCTGGTCCCTATACTCTTTGTTAAGATAATTAGGGGTATGTCTCATCCTGTCTCTTAGCTATTCTACCACAGAAATTCCTTCTTATTGTTGTCATTCTTCATCATCACTGAGTCCTGCTGGCATGAATAAGAAATCAAAGAATCTCTAACTCACTGCTAGCTGACAGCCCAATGATGAGTGTTTACGACGCTTAGTGATAACTTGCTTAGTGATGACATCTCGTGAAATATGCATTCAGTAGGGCCAAATGTATAATCCAAGTACTTCCTAAATATCTCTGTTTATGTCATTGCATTTAGTCAATATCCATAAAATCTTAAATTATAGGTTTACTAAAATTTGTCACAGAAAAATCAAATTTTAAATAACCTTCTAATTTATAATGACAGAATCATAAAAGCGTGTGGTAGCTTTTATTACCTTCAGAAGCTTTGCATGGAGAAGCAAGGTATAAGCTGCTTCCGTGTAGTTATCACACTCTTTGTGCAGGTCACAGAGCTTGTACAGATACCTGAGGTGATAAAAAAGAGGTACGTTCATAAAATGTCGCCAAATAGTTTGTGTTGAGGATTGCAAGAGCTAAACTCTACAGTAAATCATATCTATATTTTCTTTGTACAATGCTCACAATTCATGCCTTGAAAGCTTTTGGTGCAGAAAGCTCTAAGAAAAACCAAGAGTAAGATACGATAATATATATATATATATATATATATATATACACATATATATATACATATTTTAATTTAAATCCTCTTTTTTCAGGACAAAAATGAAGATGGCACAAGAAGGTAAAATTGTACCTCAAGGTTTCTCATGCCTTTTCATCTTTTCCAGAGTTTTCTGCATACATTCGAAATGAGATTATACAGTTTGATTGTGATTTCTTAAATTTCTATTGAATCCAAATACACAAAAAAATCCATAAAAATACAAATCCATAAAAATAAAGAGCTCCAATAATCACATTGAATGTGATCAAAAATATTTCTCTGCCATAAAGAAATAAAGGTTTTTTTTAATATAGAACAACCTATATTTTAAGATAAAAGAAGCTGATTGTTTTCCCAGTTTATTAAATTTATATTTTATATTATATTTCTCCTTTTTTAAAGGAGAAAGTAAAAAAATCTTAGAAATCAAAAGTTAGAAAATAATGCTTGGTATAGTAAACCCACCATTAAACACTAATGCCATGTGTATTACATGTTTATTCTGGTCTATTCTAAGTGGTAATCTCGCTAAATATTTAACACTGGCCCCTAAAAGTGACCAAGAAGGAGAGGAAATCAATCACAGCCCATCACTCTAGAGAAAAGGGCAAGTGAAGGAGAAAAACCCAGGAGATAATACAAAACACAAGAATATGCTGTCAGTTAAAGTAAGAATAGGCTGAAAAATTATAACATTGTCTATGTCTGATAAGTTAAAACTGGACTTCTCATTTGATCAGATGGCTTACTGTGAAACATTAAAATTTGTAGTGGTGCCTTTTTTTCAAGAGAGTCATATGAATTGGTCAGAAGGTATGAAAACCTTGTGAAATAGTCATTTATGGCTTTGCTTCGGAGCTGGCTAAGGATGACCCCCCCAACCTCTGCGCCAGCAGGCACAAACTGCACAAGGCCTGGGAACACAACTGGGAGCTCCAACAACTCAAGCTCTAGGCTCCACGATTTCCTACAAGATAAACTTGCACGGTTATAAAACATTTCTTAGCACAGACTTGACAAACAGCAATTATAACAAACATGCAGACGGTGCAGACAGGCAGGATGCCTACATACCTTATATACATTTCTTCTCTTTCAATTTCTTTGTAGAAATTCTGAAAAATCAAACCACAACACTGGTTTAAGAAACCTGTTCTATGAAAGGCATCACAAGCACATTAAAAATTCACGGTTCTTCAATTTGTGTCGAAAACAGCCAAATGGAACCAGCTCTTGGGATTAGAATCATAAACTCACATAAAATGCAAAATCATCTTACACTATCCTTCACTTTTTTCAGAAGGTGATTCTAACGATTACATTTCCTACACTTTGAACACTGTGATGGCTGAAATCTACTTCTGTCAGTTCAAACCCGATACTATCCAAAGATACGCTATCTTAACCATTCTTAACCATAGTAATCTCATTAGAAGTGAAGAAAAATTAAAGATCCCAAACCTGGGAATAAGCATCATCAAAATGGTTTCAGCACGCTGGGGCCAGCCTCACCAAGAGCCACAAGAAGGCAACCAGCCACATGTATTCAAATGTAAAGTAAATTTAATTTAAATTAAATAAAATGAAAAATTCACTTCCTCAATTGCACTTGCCACACTTTGAGTGCTCAGTAGCCACATGGGGCTAGCATTGCTGTATCAAACAGTGCAGATACAGAACATTTTCATCATCACAGAAATTTCTATTGGGCAGTGCTGTTCTAGACAGACAGACCTTCTAAAATATAGTAAGCAAACTGGTTGCCACTTAAAAAAACACCTTGTGTATAAGCACTGATGGAGAAAGGTTTAGTTAGCAGATTACAAACAATGGGTTATCTCTACATATAGTAAAATATTTTCTGGGTGAGCATAAACATTTCTGTCAAAATTATATTTCTTAATGTTAAAATCTTTTTCGTATATGAGGCACCAGAAGGGTATAGAACAGTCACCTAACAAGGCCTGAGGTAAGGGAAAGACCATCGCCACTCCCAACGTGAAACTTAGCACCTCAACACAATGTTACACCTCTAGAAAGGGTGCCTGAGATAGCTAGTGAATATCACCATTATAAAGGCATACAATCATCCAATAAGATGAAATAGTCTGTTTAATTTCATTAGCAAAAAAAGACATTGCTTCCAGAATTGATCTCTCTGAAAAGAAATGATAACTTAGCATAGAAAGTAAGAGAGGGCATCTGAGGTTTTGCTGCACCCGATTTTAACGTCCTCTGGTTCACACGCCGTGGCTGGGTAATGAGGACATTTTCAGCTGACAACGCGGAGCGATGTAACAAAGACACTCTGCATCAAAGGCAGAGGATGAGCCCTTCACTTCCAACTCCAACGAGCCAGTATTTACAAGCTACGATTTCACACCATCCTCTTTGCTCTCATATTTTTAATCCTTTCCTAAGCTTTTGATCATTCTCCTTTACAATTTCACAATGGGGATATCATGCGACTTTCATTCCTCTCTCCAAGTATGGAAATGTCCTCTATTTCCTGCCTGCGCTGAGTTCTGCACCCTTCCTAGGACTTCAAAACCTCTCTAGAACCAAAGGACACTCATCTCAAATCCCAATTTCTATATAAAACCTTTGGGTTTCTTACATAAAATTCACACAGGTCTGGCGCTCCATTTCTGGGCTCTGCAGGCAGCATCCTGCCCCACCATGGTCCTCTCTCTCAAATCCCCTGGCATCAGTGCTGAGGTCCGTGCCAGGCTCAAAGCTTGGCAGCTCTCTGAGCAACCCCATTGGGACAGGGCCCCCAACTCCAATCCACCACCTTGCATTGATCCTTCAAAAGTTGGGCATTTGCGTTATAGGTCAATTTTGTACTCCTTCATGATTAAAAGAGATACCACGATTTCTAGAATTCTACTCAAAACCACCTTAATTAGCCTTGTAAAGGAGCCATGAACAGAGTAACTTTTATCTTTTAAATGACAATGAATCTATCCAGTCTTAGAGATGGATATGTTGGTGATTGCATGGAAGAACGAGGTGACACACAACAAAATTATCAACCAGTAATTAAAGACTGCATGATTATGAGGTGACAATTAAATTCTACTTAATTACAAATGTGCACTTTGTCCGATGGGAACCATGATCCAATATATATGCAGATGTGCTCACAGGGGGACATTAAAGGGACTTAGGTCACTGGACAGAATGACTGCTCGTGTTTCTCATTTAAATTTTTTTTTTAAGTGCAAGGAAGACTAGGACATTAACAAATCCACACAATCTTGAAGCTTCCACTAACTCCATTAAAAAAAAATAGCACTAGTTCTGAAGGAAAGTTGGCAATGGGCTTAAAGGGCATCAAGAAATTCTATGCTCTTTATCTTATTTTTTAACTTTAGGATTTCAAGGGGATTTCTGCTTAGTGATAAACTGAGTACATTTTAAATATTTCTAACATACGTTTATTCATTATATACATATTCATCTCTACGAAAGTCTGTTTCATATGAAAAGTACCAGGAGAAAAGGTAAAAATGGACCTGAAGATTAAAAATATATTTATATTTTTATTTATATGACTAAATGTGAGCTGGGCAGTGAATATGAAGAGACAGAACACCTGTCCGTAAAAATCCAGTTTTATCATTTCTCTTTAACCCATAGATCTATTTTATTTTTCAAATTAAAAAATTGGGATAGGTTGGGATCCATCTTATTATCCCCAGGAAATGGTTAAGAATAGAACACTTGACTCTTCATGGAGTGATTCAGAATGTTCCAAATCGAAGGTAGTTAATGATGTCAGAAAATCTCAGGAATCATGGGTACGTTTCTTACTTAAAAATCTACCTAGTGCTGAGGGCAGGAAAAATAGGTAGGCAACAAGCAAGGCTCCATAGGAGAGAGGAACACGTTACTGTGAGGAACTGTGACTAAGTGTCATCACAGGAGCCTGTTTTCCGACTCTGAATTCTGATTCTGATAAAAGGCCACCTTCACAGCACATCACCATTTCTCCACCAGGTTTTGTATCCTGGTGAGCATGAGAGATCTTCCTTAAAATAAATAGTAGTCTCAATCAACAAACTGGGGAACCTAATAAACATATTAATAATTCTTCGTTCTGGACACAAATTGGCCTCTTAGATCCCCTTAAGAATCCAAGAGAGCACTAGAAAAGTACGTTCACACTAGGGAATGATTTTGAAAAGGTTTCCATTGCTCTCCCGCAGGAAAATACTGATTTCCTGTAACTATCTCATGTTAACCAGACTGGCACCACAGGAGTAAATTACTGTGGACAGAGGCAAGAATGCAAGAAGACAGCGAAGCAAGGGCCAGCCTCATTCCTGTGCAAAAGATGGAGGCCAGCTTACCTGGGGCCGAGCTCACTGCTCTGCTACACGCAGTCAGTCTACAGGTGAATGTAAAGGCAAACAGAGCCAGTGGGTCAGACCTCAGGGACAGATGCCAAAGCCAGTAATTCCCACAGTTGCCCAAGACCCTTGTGACATACATGCAAACATATTTAGACGTTTCAAGCTCGCTGATTCTCTTCTCGCCCTTGTCCAGTCTACTGGTGAGACCAGAGGCATTCTTCATTCTGCTACAGTGTTTTGGATTTCTAGCATTTCTTTTTCATTCTTTCTTAGAGTTCCCATCCTTCTGCTTATATTACCCATCTGTTTTTTGCAAAATGCCATTAAAGCCCTTAGCATATTAATCACAGTTATTTTAAATCCCCAATCTGATAATACCAAAACCTCTGCCATATCTGAGTCTGGTTCTGATGCTTGCTCTGTCTCTTCAAACCGTGTTTTTGCCTTTAGCATGCCTTGTAATTTGATGTTGAAAATGGACATGATGTACTGGGTAAAAGGAATCCAGCGCTGGCTCCAGTGATGGTCTCTGATACTGGGCTCCTGTTCCAATAAGCTGTGATTCTCACTGCTTTCCTGTCTCTCCAGTTTTGGAGGCAGAAGTTCTCTTTGTAGATCTAAGAAGAGTTGTTGATTTTAAGTTTGCCAGCTTTTTTCTTGTTGTGAGGATGGCAGTGACAACTTCCAAGCTCCTTTTATATGCTGGATCACAAACCAGAAGTCCCCCATATTTCGACTTTTAAGGAAAAGAAAACTTGCTATAGGAAATGTTCATCATTAGCCAAAACAGGTTGTCCAGCCATAGAATGAAGGGGCTGAGACTGCTTATGAGCTTTCAGCTGTGACGTTCCTCATAGCAAAGCTTAGATTTAGTATTGACACTAAAACGGATGGAAGATGAAAATACTGTTTTGTTTATTTTTTTAACCCAAACATTTCTGGTGATTTTCTAAAGAACAAATGATGTATCATATCCCTCCTGGCACAGAAGTCTCTTTCCATGAGCTCAAAGTACCTACAAGTCCATACCAATGGTAGATATGGAAGTCAGGGCTAGCAACTACATGTTGTCCAATGACCAGGTGGTGATGTGGAAAATCCAGAGAAGCGAAGCAAGTAGAACAAAGGAGGAGTAGTGTTTTCTTTCATTCCTGCCTTCAGACAGGCAGAGGAAGTTGAGAAAACTCCTACCAGGGCCAGGACTTCGCTTTTCTGGTCCTTACAGGAACAGCAGAGGAGGAAGATGCAGTGAGATGCAGAGAGCTCTGAAGCCAAATGTGGGAGTTGTGTGGCTCCTGAGGGCCTTGAGTTTGCCAACCATTTCCTTCAGCTGAGCTTGTCATAAAGGTTCCTAAAAGCTCATTGTCCTAAAGCATTTCCTGATGCACCACAACTATGCCAGGAAGGGGGTGCCCAGAGAACATGGCCATGTCACAGTAATAGCAGGTGTGCAAGAGGCCCGATGGATGGCAGTGGCTAAGTTTACCTAAGCCATTTGCTATCCATGCAGCCGTG
The DNA here is from genome assembly GCF_041296265.1 of Equus caballus. Classification (NCBI taxonomy): domain Eukaryota; kingdom Metazoa; phylum Chordata; class Mammalia; order Perissodactyla; family Equidae; genus Equus; species Equus caballus. Next base: position 6,740,600 of record NC_091684.1, read on the forward strand.
CATTAGTTTCTTGTGGCTGCTGTAACAAATTACCACAAACATAGAGGCTTAAACAATAGATATGTATTCTCTCACAGTTCTGGAAGCCAGAGTCTGAAATCAACATGTTGGCAGGACCACATTCCCTCCAAAAGCTCTACAGGAGGATCCATCCTTGCCTCTTCCAGCTTCTAGTGGCTCCCGGTGTCCCTTGCCTTGTGGCAGCATCACTCCAATCTCTGCCTCCATCTTTACATGGTCTTCTCTTCTGTGTCTATGTTTTCTCCTTTTCTGTCTCTCATAAGGATGCTTGTCATTGAACTTAGGGCCCACCTGGGTAATCCAGGACGCTCTCATCTTGAGATCCTTAACTTAACCACATCTGCAAGGAGCCTTTTTTTTCCAAATCAGGTCACATTCACAGGTTCTGAGGATTAAGATGTGAACATATCTTCTGGGGGCCACCATTCAAACCACTACAGGACATATTTACAACGATCTAATAATGAAGCACTTAAGACTGTAATCAATAAAGGTGCCACCCTGGTCACAAAATAAGATGGCTCATCATTCTTAACCACAGAAAACAACCAGAGGGGAGATGATCTTGCAGATTAGAGCAGATCTGCAAAAAGTTCTTCATTATTCCTTCCCCGCAACAGACAAGGAAACAAGCAAAGGAAGCTGTGTTCTGCCACGGAAAGCTCTATGGCCAGGCGACTGAACTTTTTGGTTCAGTTTCTGACTTACTGTGAGGACTGAAAATGTAATTAACTTTTTACTCACCAGCACATTGACAGTACAGCTCATGCGATTTTCTTTGTTCTCATCATGCATGATAGTTCGATAATCCAAAAGTCTTTCCATCAGGCGCACAACAAGGTTCACAAAAGTTTCTCCTGTTTTGGCGAGGTATTTGTGCTTCCTGCAATGCTCCAAGAGGCTGAAAATAATTATACACACCTTGTTAATCACACTCAGAGAGAGAAACTTGACTGAGGTGCAATTTAAAATATTTTCCATTATTAACACGTTTTAATTATTTCTGGGCTACAAAGTTCATTGTAGTCTAATTACAGTCTCTATGTCTCTATTCCAACATAAATCCCACTGTTAATCAACACTTACATTTTATCAAATAACACTTTGTACTGTTCATCTCCTCTGCCTCCTTCCACTTCATGATCCAGCTTGGTGATGATCTCATTTTCAAACTATAATTAAACAGAGGAAGCATAAATAATCAGCATGGCAGATATTTCATTTTATGACCTGAGAGTCGACAGCACATAAATCGGCGCGAGATCATCGTCAGACAGTTACCCTCCTCTGAAGCCTGATTTCACTTAAGAGTTGCCAGCCCTGAACCCCCGGAGATTTCTGATGATCCCAGGCCACAGGGGGAATCTTTCATTTCCTTCCCTGGTTAATGGAGCCTAAACACGCATATTCTAATAGCAGGAGCAAGAATCAGAGAAAGACAGAGAAGGAAACCATGGGGAAAAAAAAGTCAGGGAGTAACATGAAAAAAAAAGTCTCAAACTTTATTTCTATGAACAAGGAGCAACTAAAATAGCTCGTTGGTTCCTGGAAAAGAACAGATGGCATTTCACTTGCCAGCAAAGCGTTCTTTGCAATCTGAAAACATCCAAGGGGCCACTTCACTGTCATTCCTCAATGGATCCTAGTGAAACTTCTCACTCTGGTTGCAAAAATATTATAAAAAACAAGAGAGGCAATGTCTCTAAAGACAGACCAGTAGACACCTCCAGAAGGTCCATCTGCAGGTCTTCCCCTAACTCCCCAAAGTTTCTGAAGGGATTTCCAGAGCATAGGGGTGGGAAAGGACCCTCAGAACTGGTTGAGTGTCTCTTGGACCCATGCTTTTGGGAAAACTCTAAGTTCTGGAGAGGTGCAAATCTCCAAAATGTTTTCACAGGGGTCATGAACCCCATGGCTAATCATGCTGGAAATAACTACCTCAATAACGATAAATGTGCATCCTCATCCTTTCTGCCCAGTCCCCCATCCCTGGCAGAATTCAGAGCCACCTCAGTACCGGGATTCTAACCAGGCCAGTGCTCATGTTGCAAGGGAGCCCTGAAGTTACCCATCGATTTGGGCCAGGTGGGAAGGAGAGGCTGAGAGAGCGTTAGTTCCCAGAGATGGAGACATCCACACTGAACTGAACGAAGGTAGACAAAGGAGCAACTGAAGGAAACAGTTGAATTCAGGGTTCACAAAGCAAGCACACCATGGCATGTATGCAAGGGCCTCTGAGATCCCTTTAAAATGTATGCTCAGACACAGCTTTCCCAGGCAACAATCCTCAAGACCCCCCACTATTATTAGGATCCCCTAAGAATCTAAGCTGCCTGAGAGAAAGGATTTTCTTCTTTCTTGGTCACTGCTGTGTCCTCAACCCCTAGAATAGCGCCTGGTATTGACGCTCTACTGGGATGAATGTGCAATGCGCACATAAATTATTGGGCAGTCTTGGTGTTCAGCTGGAGCTGGGAGGGCTTTAATATATCAGCAAAGAAGAGAGCCAGCAGGTTGCTAAGACACTACCTGCTCTCTTGGCCACACACGCCGAGTGCGAACACACTCATCAGAGCACTTGCAGCAGGTACTGCAGGCAGCGTGCACTGCACTGGGGACTCAGGGTGCTGCTGCTGCAGTGGCAGCTGACTGTGGCCCCCTGCGAAGCAGAAGGTGAGGGGTCTGGTGAGACCCAGGGAGGAGTCTCAAAGCAAGCACAGACCTGCCTGACCTTGATCAGGACACGCTGCCTGAAGCCACAATTTTATCACACTACAGATGAAACAAAGGCTTCAAACAGGACTGGAGAGAAGTATTGATTCTCGCTTGACATCAAGGACTGGGCAACATCAACAAAAAGCCGGACCTCAGCGAACCCCTGCAATTCTTTTCTTGATCTTCTCCATTGTATCCTACCCCAAATAAACACCCTCTTTCTGATTCTGTTTGGCCTGAGAAGTTCAGGGATTTTAGCAACACAGAAAAAGAGATGGTTGCATTGAAGAAGAAAGAATGCCTTGCTTTTTTTTTTCCACCTGAAGTCTCATGATAATGACTTTTACTATAAAATTATACCTTTGCATTACTAACCCACCATTACCTTGCTCTTTACAGAAAAAACTTCTGTGAAAGGCAGTTGTTTTTGGAATCGAATGGAAGGGAGATGGCCTGCTATTGGCCCAAAAGTTGGTGTTTCAGTGCAGTCCTGTCTCCCAAACAGTGCCAGGACGGGAACGCCAAAGACTGGGTTTGGTGCATGCTGATTCTTCAGAACAGATCATTGAGATACAAAATAACACTGAATTTAATCAAAACGCAGGATTCAACCCCACCCATCGTTAATGAACATACAATGAAGAAGGCATAGGGAATGCAGGAAAACATGCCTCATCCTAACATGGGCAAACACACAGGCATTTTCAAATTGCTCATCACTAGATAATCAGAAGGCATTGGAACTTGGAGTCTTCTTTATGGAAATGGCATGTTTTCTCTGCTTCCACGTAAACCTAGCTGTCACAAACAAGGGCAATAAGGAAGCTCCTTAAGTATGCTGCTAATCAAATATTGACTGATGAATTTAATGTTTGCTAAAAAGAGTGGATGAATGATAAGTAAATCAGAAGAACACAGCTGATTCTAATTTTACTAACCTCTAGTCTAAACGACATAATTTGCACAAACACCTGGCAAACCTATTCTGTTTATCAGCAAGGATTCAATACCACAGATCTGCAGCAAGCCTCTAATTCCAGGTTCTTCATTAATTTCTACAGAATATACTAGAATCAATTTGCTAGTGTGCTGTGAACTGTTATCATGATCAGAATTAAACGATCCTGTCCAAATAAATCGGAGAAAGTGCATTTGCTGATAGAGCAGAACTGGTTTTATAAAAATCATGTTTATTATCTTACTCGTAAATGCATGCTGCTGGGTAATTTGCAACTGGGTTCTCTACGGTTAGGACAGAATTTGCAAGAGTTTACTGCATTGCTCAAAAGGTAGCAGAGGCTCATTCATGTGATAAGTGAAACCATTATATTTTCCTTTCTTGTCTGAGTCACCACTATCACAACAAAAATATCCACAGAGCATCTCTAAGCACCCAATACCAGTGGCCCCCCCAAGAATATAAAACATAAGAGGCCACGTATTACTACAGGGCTTTCGGAAGGTTGCTGTTAAATTGAACGTGGTGGAACAGGGGGGCTGTGCTCACAGGGAGATTGACATCGCCGTTAATTCAACTAACTTAGAGAGGAACCATTGCTTTCACCACTCCTTGCTACAGATAACCATGGGTTATCGGCTCCTGTTTAAGAGATCATGGAGTGAAGGGTCTCAGTAGTGGAAAATCTAAAAGCCAATTCTATTTGGTTGGGAATGCATGAGTTTTGTTGGGGGTTATATGTACCATTCTTGCTATCACGTATTTATACATGTATAAAACCAGTCCTGTACTTTCCAGGCATCCAGAAACATTTATAGAAGAGATCTGGGGCTTTGTCAGAGCAAGGGAGGAAGGTGGACCATTATGGAAAGGTTTGCACAAATAGCTCACCACGTTGAGGAAGTGCTCAGAGGTTTTCAAGAGCTGAGTGAAAGCTAAAATCTAGGAACACAATCTGCTAAGAATATTAGCAAAAGGGTTTCTTTGACCCTTCTCCAAAAATACTCAGTAAACCGTTGCACTTTGCCCTGCAGTGCTCTACTTTCTCCTGTTTTTCAAGAAAAACTGCTCACAAGATACTGGAAGTAGGACTATGGTTGGAGACTATACCCTGGTACCAAAGAACCCTGAGAATGAGATTCTCTTTGCTTCTGTACCTCCAGATGGAATTGGACCAATCCAATGGAATTTGAGAGCCACATGCCTTCTCTTTAGCATTACAGGAGGGATGGGTGGGAGAAAGTCACTGTATCTTCCAGGAAAACCTGACCTAGAAGAAGGAAGTGTCTTGGCAGAGAGCAGCCTGGCACTCCGACACCCTCGGGGCTCCAGGTGCACATGTTGACATCCAAAAGGTACTGATCTCCCCCAGATCTATCACTCACCCTTTAATCCCTGTGTTCAGACATGCTAATATTTTAATGTATATTGCATTCCTCTTATTTAACCACTCTGAAAACTTACATACGCACTTAAGTAATCTCTGGCACTCCATATCCCATGTTCTAAAGTCCCCACACTCTCTGCATCCAACAGGCAGGCAGCTCACTTTGAAGCTTTTGTGAAATACTCGTGAGCAGACTCATGAATACTCTAGAGGCCCCAAGGCCCCAGACGAGGAGCAGCCTGGCTCAGGAACAGCTCGCTGTGTGGCTGCTACACCCGGCAACACCTCAGACAGGCGCAGCTGCTCCCCATTTCTACATGACCCAGATCAAGGAGTGACTTCTGGGCTGTAGGCAACGACAGTGGACTCCAGGAATATGCCCTCAGAGTGAGTCCTGCTTAATGCGGTTAAAGGAGATTATGAAAGTTTGGGCCTCTCTCTGCAGGAGGGCTAAAAGAATAGAATGCAACATAATCAGAAAGCCTGGAGTCCAGGGTATTAGTTTCCATGATCTCTCAGATCGCTTTTGGGTCTGGAATTCAATGAAATAAAAGCCTAATTTCCATGCCATTTTTCCCCTTTAAGCCTCCAAAACAATAGAATCAAGTATTATTTTTAAAAATGAAAGCAAAAATAAAGAAATCAACAAACAAAATCCCAGTGACTTGAAGAATAAACAAGATAAAATCACCACCAAACAGTCACATTCATATTACAGTGCAAAATACATTGGCTTTCCCACCAAGTGGCAGAAGCTGCCAACATGCACTTAGGTTATTCAATTATTTGCTTAAGGTTACCAGCATGGGCAGGAGGAAGAGATTATTCAAACAGAACTCAGAAACATTGCAAACACAAAGATTACTCATGTTCTAATATTGTTACAACTAAATGGGAATTTCTGGAAGTTGTGGAGCATTTTACCGACCCTCACAAAGATGACAGAAAATAGCTCCATGATTGAAAACATTATTTTGCTGTGGGGCCTTTTCCATTCCATTTTTATTAATGCTATATAGCCCATATGGTCATTTGCTGCAGTTCTCAGCTGTTAGTTCTGTATTTTCCAAAGACATAACACGGGAATTCTTTAAAAAGGTGCCAGAAGAGAATGTAAAGGTATGCTTCTTTGATGAAGCAAAATCCAGTGAGGCTGAGACTCAGAATGGTATTCCTTTGAGGGGGGGGTCTCAGTGAGATGGGGAGAGATTAGTTTAAGGCCAGGTGAAGATTCATCTGTGGTAAGACAGCTCAGCTGGTCTACATGGATGATCTAAGAGGCACTAAGACCACGAAGACTCCAAGCCTCTCCATGCTGACTGGCAGGTCCTGAAATCTTCACAGGTGGGATCTCTCCTTTGACCAAAAAATATTAAGATTTCCTAAAGTCCTCAGTTCTGGTGTAAACATGCTGCTTTGGGACTGGGGTGGGGTAGGTGAGGACGGGGGACAGTAAAGACAGCAGGGATGACTTGAGGAGTGGACGAGTTGTAAGGAAAGCAAGCCGAGAATACGTCCAGTGGGACTAACGACCAGGAGAGAAGCAGTAGAAGGGGACAATTTAGGAGAAGAGGTAGGGCATCCAGATCATAGAAGATTCTTAGACAGGGCTGGAAGACCCAGGATGGCCAAGGGCAGCTGGAGTGTTGGAGGCACTCAGAGAAAATGAAAGAGGTAGAAAAGATGAGAAATGGGCTTTAATTGAGTGGAGACAAAACGGCCACATGGACAGGGCAGAGGAATCACATGAGAACATGGAATGATGACAGAGGGTGGCTAGAGTCCCTGTGGTCAACAATGGCCACCACAGGGCAGGGAGAGGCACCCATGAGAGGCACAGCTAGAATGGACATCAAGCTGAGGTTCACGATGTACTTTTGCCTCCATGCCAATGGAGCATCCACAATGCAAGCACTAAGGAGGAAAAGGACAACCTGAAAAGAAGGCACCATCCCTCTCTCACCAGGACACCAACAGGGATAGAGGACGAATCAGCAAGTGAGGATGTGGGGATGAGAGTGAGCCGTTCAGATCACAAAAAAGTTTATACAGCATCAATCTCTCGTAAAGTCTTCCTTTCACTGGACCATAGATCCATAGCCGTGAACACCAGCTGAACACGAAGTATATTGTTTAGTAGGTGGGAAGGATTTCTGGAAAAGCTCAAGCCCACTTTGTACAAATGTGGGCCTCCTAGTTCATATGCTTCTGCCAGGTCCAAGCTCCTCCACAGTGGATCAGATCAACTCTCCCCTTGGCTTCAGGTCCCTGCACAACATGTCCTCTCACAGGCGACTTCCATTGGCATTAGAGAATTTTAGTTGGTGGGTCTTTGAAGACCTTATTTGCCACCTGTCGAAACCTGCCTAGAGTAAACGATATCAAGCTGACTAAGGCACTGCCTGCAGCCCTGGAAAGAGTGTCCTGGGCCACCAGGAGGATAGGGCACAGGAATAGACAACTTGATGCCATCCCATCCCACCACCATGCCAGACCATTCAGTGCATGGACCCTGGAGAGGCAGGACCAGTAACACCCAAGGCATGGGCAAGGACACCTTATTCTGAAAGAAGATTTCATGCTCTTTCTTGCAAAAGTGGACACAAGGAAGAAGTAGACTCTTGGGGAAATGTAAGTGTAAGAACATTCTAATGAAATGCTCTCCACTGCAGCTGAAGAACACAGGAACAGCAACTGTGGGGCACTTTAGAGAAGCCAATTTGTAGCACATGTTTTTGAAATTCCAATAATAGTTTGATGCAGTTTAATCCTGAGTAAAATGGCAGATTTTTCTTCTGAATCCAGCAGGTCCCCTCTCCACTCTAACTGTAAGAGTATAACACAACTGGACACAATCCATATTTCACCAACAGGAGCATATTAATAGCCCTACTCCGAAAGACATAGCAACCTTAAAAAAAAAAAGCTACATCCTATGTTCAAAACATTAAAGTTTTGTAAAAACAAAAAACCTTAATGATTTCCCCTCACTCCATTAGCTTTGCACATCTGCTATAAAAGTGGAGCCAATTTAAGCCCTTGTTGATGTGACTAATAAGGTTAGATAATTGGATTGGTGGCAGATTAAATAGCAGCCAGCCAGCCCTGTCCTAGAAGCTCCCTGGGATGGAGGCAGGGATGGCTGGGCACTGCTCCTCTGTCCACATGCCCGCTCACTACACGTTCACAGCCAGCACCTACAAGGAACAGAGGGCATGCCTCATGCTTAGGAAGAGCAGCTGATGAAGGACCAGGGTTGAACCGAGAATAGAAAGGAGTTAGAACAGACACAGCAAGTTGAGGGACAAATGCTGTGGTCCAGGAGAGCCCTGGATTAGGGACTGACAGAAGCAGACGGATGCTGGAGATGAGACAAGTTGTCGCAAACCTCCAGGAAGGCCAGCAGAGCCACCAAAGACAAGGCCAACGTGAACCATACCCATAAAACCAAAGGACAAGGAGCCTGGCAGAAATGGGGACAATGGGGAAGCAGGTCTGGGAAGGATGACCTTCCACCTAGGAGGCTGCGATAAGAGCAACAGAAAAAATAAATGGAGATAACCCTACAGAAAAGGGAATTGATCTTTTCCCAATTGATAAGAACAGATTAATATAGCAGAGACTTTTTCCCAAGTTTTAGTTTTTCTGCATTTTAAAATCCTTCAGTGTGCCCCATCACTTGTCTGAGAAGGTACAAGCAGATGACAACACAAATGAACAAATGGGCAATGATTACTGACCAAGAAATTCAAGGAGCTGACTCTGCTTAGCCTGACAGTGGGTTTGTGGACCTGTGTATGCTTTAATTTACATACATCCAAGTGAGGCATGTTTAACGCTAACGAAATTGTTTGTGACATAGAATTAAATGGGCATAACTACTTCATGGTATTGTTCAAGCAGCTGGTTTTCTGGAAAGATGTCTCCTGATATTGGACAGATTTGAAGCCACCCCTGGTGGCAGAAAGGTGAGAACGGAGGCAAAAATGCTATGACTCTCATTAACTGTGCTGTTTACTGACACGCCTGAGACCCTGTCAACTGGAGAAAATGAAGCACTTCTGCAGGAGATTACCGTAGAATATTTTAAAACTTTAGTGAAACAGGAAAGAGACAAAAGGAATGGGAGGAACACGAGGAACAACTCAGAAACCAAACTCTCATCCACATCTTTATTCCAACTGCCTTTGCCCATATTTTGACCCCAAGACTGCTTAAAAGAATGACAAATGACAATGTTTTGAAGGACTTTGAGCTTAGTTTCCTGGGCCAGGAATATTTATCTACATAAATACATTTTTCTCCTTTACCTGATTCTTTAATTTAATAGCATTTTTTTCATAGAGTCCTTCTTTGAGGCTTGCTTCATCTAAAATTCAAAAAGTCAGACATATTTTCAGTCTAGGAAGAAGGACTTTAAGTTATAAGTCCTAGTCCTGGTGAGTTGGTAGTGACATTGGATCATGATTTAGTGACAATGGCAGTGAAGATGGGTCAAGTCTTAGGGCAATAATATATATATATATATACACACATATTTATTTATTTACTTATTTTTTTGATGAGGAAGATTGGCCCTGAGCTAACATCTGTTGCAGATCTTCCTCTTTTAGCTTGAGGAAGATTGTCTCTGAGCTAATGTCTGTGCCAATCTTCCTCTATTGTATGTGTGGGAGGCCACCACAGCATGGCTTGATGAACGGCGTGTAGGTCCGAGACTGGGATCTGTACCCACAAACCCCTGGCTGCTGAAGCAGAGCATGCAAACTTAACCACTACGCCACCAGGCTGGCCCCCTTATGGCAATAATATTAAAAAATTTGGCGATAATGTCAAAAGCTACAAAAATATTTTGAATCATCCAATTCCAATTTTGAGAATGTACACCAGGAAAACTTTCAAAAGAAATTCAAGCTCTATGCACGAATGTGTTCACTGCACATTTATTCACAGCAGTGAAAATCTGCAAACAGCCTGAATGCCCAACTAAAGGGATGGATAAGAAAAGATTAGCCAACTCATTTTATGAAATGTAATGCCATCATTAAAATCATCATTACTACACTGTAATCAAAGAAAATGCCTTTGATATATTGTCAAACAAAAAGAACAACAAAAAAATTTGGACAAAGTTAACAACATTACATTACATATGTACAAAGACTGAGAGTGAACCAGAGAAACAGAAACAGCTGTTCTTTTAAAACAGTCTCTTTAATTTTACAAATAAATAAAAGTAAGGAAATCTTCCTCCGCATGGAAAGAAAGGGAGAAACAAGGAAGGAAGGAAACAAGGAAGGAAGAGTGGGCTTTATGGTTTTCATTTTATTCACTTTTTATGACATCTCTTCCAAATAGACTGTATTTCATACCAATTTTACAGCTCTGAATTGGAGACATAAAAACGTTCAGTGATTTGCTCAAGGCCCAGGTAGCACCTGGCTAGGCCGCGAATCAATCATGGTCTACCTGACGTCAGTGTCTAAACTCAACCCCTACTCACAGGGCGAGGGGCCTCTTAGCTTTGTATCTCTGTTTTTTGTTCTGGGAAATTGAAAAATTGTTCTTCCTGGCCACTACCTTCGGGTAGCAATGATGAGGGCTGACCAATTAAAATCTATAAATGAGTCAAAGTTCCTTTAAACTAGAAAGCACAAAGGTGGGAAGGAAAACTTACCCTTTAAATATTAGATCCCACTAAAATCTCGCTACTGCAACTGATGCAGTTTTTGCTTGCTTTCAATATAGGAACTTTCCTCAAAATTCCTCAAAAATCGATGTAAAATGCCTAGTACATTAACTTGAATTACTATATTTTGATAAAGGTAGCTTTCAATTTAGAGGACTCCCTACCATTTGGGTTCTTCTCTTGCCTCCTGCAAAGCTTCACGGCCAAACCATTACACACTAGGGAGAAACTCACTGCATGTGCATGTGTGTGGGTTTGTACGCGTGGCTGTGTACCCCTCCCCAGGAGTCCAGAAACTCCATGCTTATTTTCATGGAATCCAAGGAAGGAGATTTTGTTACTTCTCAAGCATGAATTATTCAGATTTCACACTTCCTGTTGATACAGTATGTTTCGAGCACTTTACATACAGTTTCTTTGAGGAATTCTCATCAGTTCCATTGCACAGGTAAAAAACCGAGATAGGCACTTAAAAGAATAAAAGCGAAGACTTTAGACTTTAGAATAACATAACTCCACAATAAGCAGCCAGTCTGGGAGACCACAGTAACATCTGATTAAACCCTTGATGAGTGCACATACCAAGGAAGGTGAAAAGGAGACTTTCATCCAGGGTTTACTGTGTAAGTAAATCCAGATAAAAATAAGTAAAAGCTAAAAATTGAGAACAATCCCCCCCAAGGATGATAGGCTTCTTCAATAAGGAAAGAGCTAGGATTTTTCTCTTGTAAGCTGTAGGAAATTATATTTTCCATGTTCAACATCTTTAACTCAGGAACCATCTACAAGCCTCTAGGCTTTTCAGGCTTGTCAAGGTTTTCAGGCTTGTCTCCCTGTTTTCCCAAAGCCACTTACCACAACCCTTTGTCCTTACCATCTGGAAGCTGCGGGTGGAATGGAATTCACACTGCATCATATCAAAGAAGATGGGAATGGTGGCTTTGCGAAGTTCTGTCTCAGGAATTAACGTCATTTCTAATATTGGGCCGACCATTTCAGGGATGAATTTTATCTTGTGCTGACCTTGAATAAAGAAATACATTTTTCAGAAATCTAAAAAAGGATTCTAAAATGGGCTTCAATGGACAAAACAAAACAATACAGATCATCGTGAATTTGAATGCCAGGATCTTGGGAATGTGCATCCATTTCTCGTCTGCAAGCAACAATTTTGAACATTTCCAGCCTTTAGTATAAGAAGTGGACTGTATTCCAAATGTTGTAGGTGAAGCTATTAAAAAATCCATCCAATATGAGGCCTGTAGGCATGACTTGTCTGTAGAGAAGATAAACGCCATTTCACAAACAGACAATTACATCACACGGATCGAGGACCCGAGCAGCTAACGGGGACCCAGTTTTGGATAGAGCAGGGCTGGGAGGCAGGACACGTGGTACCTAACTTCGCGGACAACGAACAAGAGTCGATAAAGTGAGGGAGTTAGAACAGGTGGTCCCTTGGGTCCTCTCTATCTCCAACATCTTAGGAAGAAGAATTTACTATTTGGACCCTCTGTAAATAATGCAGAGTGATGTCTGGAACATTCCGAATGATTGCAGTCAAAGAAATCAAAGCACAGGCCTCAGAATATGAAGCTGTGAAAACAGAAATGATGCCGCCTGCCTCGGTTATTGTGTGATTGGAAAACGCTCCTTTAAATAATTACTTCATTAATCTTATCTCATCCATCTCGTCCAGACATGACTTTTAAAGAATTCAGGAAAGGTTTCTCAAAAGTTCTTAAACAAATGCTACTGCCATTGTGAATAGTAACACATATTATAATATTACCTAACATTTCCTAAGTACACATGACATGACAAGCCTCGTAGAAAACAACTCATTGAATTCTCATGATGACCTTGGAAGGTAGCTACCACTTCCACTTTTTTTTTTATCAGACTTTCTTTTTTTTTAATAGACTTTATTTTTGACACCAAAACTGAGCAGAAGGTACAGAGATTTCCCGTATTGCCCTGTCCCGACACGTGCACAGCCTCCCCCAGTATCAATCCGCTCCACTAGAGTGCGTACCGTTCCTAGCCCCATTTTACAGATGAGGAATTGGGGCCATTCCCAAGGCCAAAGAGCTGTTCGGTGGAAATGGAGGAGCCAGATTGGAACCCAGATCTGTGATTCGGAAGCGTCAGCTGGGTCCCTCATTTTAGTGAGCCCTCTCCTGCCTGCTGGTCACAGGAGCTTTCCAGGGTACCAGAACTCTCCACTGCTCTGTAAGAGAAATGGTGCTGCCTGTCCACATCACTCCCTTCCTTCTCTGCTGTAACAGGAACCCAGACGCAGAGGACAGCAACCTGTCATTTTAGCTACGATTATCACAACTCTAAAATGAGTGCCCCAGAAAGTAGAGACTGGCTTCTTGCAGACACCATTTTTCTTTCCTATTTCAACTATTTCTGTTGAAAATCTTGGTGTCCTGCATTTTGAGGCCTCTGCCTTTGACTCAGACAGATGCTGCTAACTCAGATTCTCCTTTTTTTTTTTGGTCACCATTGGGCCCCACCCCCACTGGGGCCCCCACACTCTCTGGATATGCTGCTTCTAAATTCCTGAGGGCTGGGAGTGACATGGGTGAGCTTATAGAAAACTTGAAGTGAGCCAAGGAAGGTCTAAGCAAAGGCAGAGAGAAGAAGCTGCAGGAACCACCAGCTACTGGACAACTCATTTCTAAAAAAAGAGGGAGTTGGCCTTATTTAAAGCGATATAGGGGCTGGCCCAGTGGGTCAGCAGTTAAATGTGCACGTTGTGCTTTGGTGGCCCAGGGTTCGCCAGTTCGGATTCCAGGTGTGGACATGGCACTGCTTGGCAAGCCATGCTGTGGTAGGCATCCCACGTAGAAAGTAGAGGAAGATGGGCACGGATGTTAGCTGAGGGCCAGTCTTCCTCAGCAAAAAGAGGAGGATTGGCAGCATTTAGGTCAGGGCTAATCTTCATCAAAAAAAAAAAAATAAAGTGATATAATGTAATTTAGAGGCAGGTCCTATCAAGAGAGTGATCTTTTAAAAGTCTTACCCCTTTTTCGTTAATTTCAGAAATCTTAATTTATTTTCATTTCACCTCATTACAATTTATATTATTTCACTTCCAACATAAAACAGAAGAATGCACAAGAAATTAAATGCTTGAATGAGTTATTTGCGACATTCTGTTATTAACACCAGCAATTTATCCAGAGTTAATCAATCTTACTAACATTTTCACACCATCAGGAAATAGAGTGGATACTCTAAAGAATTTGGTTTTCTTTATAACTCAACTAATAAAGATTTCTGTAAAGAGAATCATTCAAGAAATTTGGCTATTATAAATAACTACACTTAAGAAAATACATAATCCTCCCAATTAGCCTAAATTAATATATTTCTAAAATTTGTATGGGGTGGACACCCACAAAATGTAACCTTCTATAAGGACTCTGAATGTAATTAAAATCCTATTTTCAGTAATATTTTGACTAAGGCTGTAATAACGTGATTCTCGTCACTTCTCCAAATGCTCAATGTTTCTGAAAGGCATGTAACTGCAGCAAAGCATTCTCTTAAAAACGCTATTATAGCCAGTCTCTCAGGTGACACTTTTCTTGTGTTATGCCTAAAAAATGTCAGAGCCAATGTTTCAGAAAACAGATGATAGTGACAGCGAGTTGTTCATCAACCACAATTTGAGTGTCACAGAGAGCTCTGTCTGTCAACGACAGCTTTTATTGTTCTGGGCTGGGAGGCGCGTAGAAGGCAGTAACAAGTGGTTGCAGATACAGGCACTGGAAAAATAAATGACAAAGGCCACGGTTTCCTAATCTTCGACTATTATTACACTTCCCATTAATACAGGAAACGCTGGCCTGGGGCCAGCGCTGAGCTCTATCTGTGATGATATCCCTGGGGATTTGACCTTCGAGAAGGAATGGTCCTCAAGGTGAGCAGGGCTGAGTGAGGTTCTTCAGTATTCATCTTTTTTTTTTTTGACATTTGCATTATGGATTTCCCCTGGAGCATGTCTTGCTCAATGTAATGATGGACTCAGGTTTGGAATCAATGAGGATCAAGGTGACTCCTGCAGTGTAGACTTCAAGAAAAAAAGGATACATTTTTTTTTTCCCTTTTGAGACAAAAGAAGAACAAGCTAATTATCAGATGACAATGGGAATATGTCACCTCCACTCACCCTGCCCATCTCCTAGTTACTCCTCCCAAATTCTTTAAAACTCACCTAGAGTCTTTCTCCTAGTTACAAACATGGAGCCGTCACCCCCAGGAGTGGGACGTGCTCTCACACAGAACCCAGGTTCTCCCCCATTAGCAGCCTCCCCCTGGATGATCTCTTTACAATCACCACTATTCAGAAATCCGGGATATTAAACCTAGTCCTATCCCAGGAAAATCTCCGTATACACAAAGGTAGACAGAGCAAAAAATTCCATCACCCACTCCAACTGATGAGGTCTCCTTGTATATGAGCTTTAATGAAAAGCACACAATTTGTCCAGTCCCAAAAATACCCAGGGAGGGAATCCCTGCGTGAAAAACATCCCAGACCGAACCCAGCCCATAGAGATCTTTCGGTAAGCACATTTGTTCTGGCTGGATTGGGTGGATAGATCATGCCGGCTCCAGCGTGCCGTAGGTAACAAACCGAATGTAAATCGAGGCGGCGACAGCGAGAGCAGGTGCTCCAGCAGGCTGCCTCGCAGGGCATGCTCTGATAAATAACTCAAGAGCTGGGTAAATGAGCACATTTTCCCCCTTCTCTTTTGGAGAGAGTCTGCTTTTGATTTCCTCTTTCAGACTCAAAATATGACAGGTTTGGGAGGGAAAAAAACTGTGCTGCCCTGTCCCATGGGGCAGTGCCGTTTTTGCACTTGCATTAAATGCAGCAAAACAGACCCTGGATCCTCTGCCCGAAGCTCTGCGTGGAGGTGTGATCTGAGACACTCATCTCCGTGTACCCACTCATTATTGGGAAGACTCAAGGCAGAAACTGTCTCATGGAGCATTGGGCTTAAGGCTTGATCGAGTGATAGGTGACTAATTGTAGGATGATAAATTTATCTGACTTCTATTTTTATTTTCTTGGCAGAGCTGGCTATATCAGCCTGCCAATATGTTCCCAAACCTGAGCCCATTAAAAAGAGAAAAAAGCTGTGTAGAAAATAGGTTGTGTACATCTTGGGTAATTGAGATGTGCTGTCACAAATTTCCAGAGTGGCGGCCTAGGCAATGACATCCGTGGGCAGGCTCCAACACCTGAGAGTCGCAGCGGGAAAGACACAGGCTGCCTGAGGTGACCCCATGCAGCTATTCTTAATCGTTAAGAGGGGCTGCTTGGGGCACATCCTGTGGGCAGCTGATATTTTTATTACTTTTTTTTTAACTTTCAAAAATAATTTAATTATTTTACAAGCAAAGAACCCAATTATGTCGGTCAATGGTACGTTCTTGCTGTTACCAGCTCCCTGCCCTTAATTGACCAGCGTCATGGTTTACAGTTGACCTCTGGGCTGCTGCTTACGCCAGAGTCAATGTTCCTGGCTGAAAAGCTACAAAACACAGATCTTATGCATTCATTGCTGTAATCAAATCAGCACCTGACAGGATGAAATGGGGCATCTGCTCTCGTAACTGCATCCTTGACGTTCCAAATCAAAAGTCTCCCTCACTTGACTCAGCCTATCTGGAGTCTAACGACAGATAATGTCAAGAGATAATGTCAAGGGGGTAGGCTCTACTTCCTCTGAGAGCACAGGCAGACGGAGCCACTGCAACTAGCTCTTCCCCTCCACTTGGGGGCTTCTGCAGTGGATTTTTATTCCTGAGAACCAGCTGGTGCCTCCTGCTAAACCAACCTTCTTAATTTCTATGTTGTTAGTATTATCCCAAACGGCTTTAAAGAGCTGATTCACACCACAGTACACCCTCAGAAGGTTGCGCCATCACAAGGGCCTGGAGGTGGCATCACAGAGAAGCACCCACTCCCCTGGGCCCACCTCACCTTCCTTCATGGCAATCATGCAAACGCACAAAAATGAAATGGAGCCAGTTTCAAAGGGTGCTCAATCTCCAGGTCTACAGAGGTGGTGATGAACACAATTTCTATAGAAAAAAGAAAACCAGAAGGGCAGGAGCACCATCAGTCAGGCCAGCTGTGGCTCGAGCCGAGTTTTAGAGGCTCCCTCCATGCCAGGCAGTGGGCCCTCAGTGGAGGGGCCATGAGGGGGGAGTCCTGGGGGAGCGGTAAGGGGCCAGGGCAGGCTGAGTTGGGACAGCAGCTATTTATCAAGCATATTTCAATATGTTAATGATCAGTCTGAATATCCTCCAGGATGGATGTAAAAAATACTATCAAGGCATTCACAATGAAGCGCTGTCATTTGAAAACATACCTGAAACTGTCCTTTTCGGGGAAATACACCACTCATAGTTTGTATTTTAGAGTTGAAACTGAACAACTCATAAGAAGGGGCTGTCACTCTCTTAGGAAGGGCCAGGGTGAAGGACAGCCTCAGAGAGGCCCCCACGCAGAGGAGAAGCAGGTCCACGCTGAGAGCTGGCCATGGCAGGTGGAGCACATATCACCTCCGCCGTGGATGCTGGCGCCTAGAAAAGCCCTCGACTCCCTCTGGTCCAGCAGAGAATGGCTCCCTCCACGCCATCTCTCTGAATGTCCCTCCCCATCCACCCTGCCCCTCTCTCCAATGGGGCTACACTCGGTCCCTTCCTGGCACGAGTCCTGCAGTGTCTGGCCTGCCGGGGCAAATGACAAACGCCTCTGTCAGTGCACGATCAATTAAAATGAATCATGAATGGTCCTCCTCCCTGTTCTAGAAGCCTTAGCATGTCATTACTGAGATCATCATCGAATATATACCAAAAGAATTATTGAGCTTCAGGACTGGAAGGCTCTTGAAAACTTGAGTTCAACCTCTTTATCTTACAGCCTAGAAAACTAATGGAAGCCCAGACAGTCTGGGTCATGTGACTGAGGCCTCAAAGGTGGGCATGGGCAAGGATGACAACTCCAGTGGGACTCATCAAGTGTCTTCACTCAGAGTCCAGGGCTCCTACTCTCCCAAGGATGGCAGGATGACCAAGGACAGGATGGTGCCTGCAAGGTTCTGGTTGGAGATGTAGCAAGCCCTTTGACACCTGATAGTGAGTACTTAGATTGTGGACATTTAAGCTGCTGAAGCAAAGTCCTTTGCATTGACTGAGCAGAGAGTTTCCTTAAGGGGTCCTCAGCTGCCTCCAGCACTGATACCCGAACAGCATGTGGGGTGCAGGTTCTATTTCCACTGAGAGCACAGGCAGACGGAGCCATTGCAACCAGCTCTTCCTCTCCACTCAGGGGCTTCTGCACTGAATTTTTATTCCTGAGAACCCAGCTGGTGCCTCATGCTAACCCAAGCTTCTTAATTTCTATATTGCTGGTATTATCCATAGAGGATCTTACAGACTTTTTCCCCCCAAGATGTTCTGCATTTATTTTTCTGTGCAAAGACCCATTTGAAAAAGACTCTATCCTTCAAGTAAACAGAAAGACAAAAGAATATTTAGAAATTCTAACTTTCCCTAATGATGTGATAGGGCTTTCCTTTACACACGTTTGCTGACATCCTGGCACTCGTGAAGGATTAGGAGTCAAATGCCTCTGAGGAAATCTGGCATCAGTTGATAAGAGGCCACCTTGAACTTGCTGACTGCCAAGCCAAATCACAGGCATGACCCTCACACCCTGCTCCTGTCTGCTCGAAGGGTCCTCAGGAGGGTGCAGGAGTCCAGTTCCACACCTTCAGCAGAAACCACGTGTGATCTTTATCGCCTTGTTTCATTCTGCCCAAGAAATAGCAGTACATGAGGGCATCTTTCTAGCCACACTCTCCAGCCACCAAGGGAAGCAGGAAGCTATTCAAGAAGCGAGGAGGTTGGGAGGCAATTGGTTACCCCAGCCCTGAGGGTTAATAAATGAATCCCTGATGCAATGGGGTACCTAGAGAGACAAGTGGACAGATGCCTGCCTCCTGCTAGAGGAAAACAGTCACTGTGGGCTTCAGGTGCCAACCTGAGGAAAGCAAGCAGAGCCTGGATGACTCTGAGGCAGGAAATGCAACCGAAGCCTCGCACAGGACGATGCATGACGCTGAAGAAAGACGCCAGGGATACCCAGGCACAAAGCAAGCTGAGAGCGGAGGACAGATGCCAGGAGAAGCTTAACTTCAACTAAGAGATAGGCCAGGTTCACAGAGGACACATTAAAGATGGTGAGAGGACACCAAATTATAGTCAGTTATTTATTCATGTAAGGAGCTATCTAAAAGAATGACATGTCATAGCGTTTGAGATTTTAATAGAAAATTCTTTCTTATTTTAACCAATTAAATTATATTAATTTCTTATCTTTTTTTTTCTTTTCTTGTTCAATGTAGTAAGAACACTTAAAAATGAGATCTATTCTCACAAATTCTTAAGGGTTCGATACAGTATTGTAAACTTTAGGGACTATGTCTACAGCAGATCTCTAGAGCCTACTCAGCTTACATAACTGAAACTTTGTACCCTTTGGCCAACACTTCCCCACTTCCCCCTCCCTCTCCCCACCCCTAGCAACCACCATTCTTCTCTCTGCTTCTATGAGTTTGACTCCCTTACATATAAGTGGAATCATGCAGTATTTGTCCTTCTGTGACTGGCTTATTTCCCACAGCATAATGTCCTCCAGACCTTTCCATGGTTTTGCATATGACAGGATTTCCTTTTTTTTAAGGCTCAATAATATTCCATCATATATGTGTGTGTGTATATATATATGTGTGTGAGTGTGTATATAGATATATACATATACACATGGCATTTTTTTAATCCATTCATCTGTCAATGGACATTTAGGTTATTTTCATATTTTGGTTACTGTGAATAATGCTGCAATAAACATGGGAATGCAGATATCTTGTGAAGATCCTGATTTCAGTTCATTTGGACATAAACCCAGGAGTGAGGTTGCATCATGTCAGTTCTAATATTAATTTTAAAAGACAACTCCATAGTGTTTCCCATAGCAGATGCATCATTTTACATTCCCACCAACCACACAGAAGGGTTCAAATTTCTCCACATTCTCATGAATACTTGTTTTCTTTTATTTTTTTCGTAACAGCCATCCTGATAGGTGTGCAGTAATATATCACTCAGGTTTTGATTTCTGTTTCCCTGACGATTAGTGATACTGAGCACATTTTTATATACCTGTTGACCATTTGTATTTCTTCTTTTGTCTCTGCTCAAGTCCTTTGCCCATTTCTTATTTGGGTTTTTTTTGCTATTGAATTATAGTTCTTTACATATTGTGGATGTTAATCTCTTATCAGATACAGAGTTTGCAAATATTTTCTCCCATCCATAGGCTGCGTTTTCATTTTGCTGTTTCCTTCCTTGGTTGTGCAGAAGCTTTTTAGCCTGATGTCGTTGTACTTGTCTACTTTTGCTTTTGTTGCCTGTGCTTTTAGTGTCATTTCCAAGAAATCACTGCCAAGACCAATGTCAAGAAGCTCTTCTCCTATGGTTTCTTCTAGGAGTTATACCATTTCAGGTCTTATGTTTAAGTCTTTAGTATTTTGAGTTGATTTTTGTGTATGGTGTAAGATAACAGTCCAATTTCATTCGTTTTGCATATGAATATCCACTTTTCACAACACCATTTATTGAAGAGACTATCCTTTCCCCATTGTGTCTTCTTGGCTCCCTTGTCAAAGATCGGTTGACTGTATATGCGTGGGCTTATTGCTGGGCTCTCTATTCTTTTCCATTGGTCTGCATGTCTGTATTTAAGCCAGTACCATGGTGTTTCAGTTCGTGTAGCTTTGTAATATAGTTTGAAATCAGGAAGTGTGATGCCTTCAGCTTTGTTCTTCTTTCTCAGGATAGCTTTGGCTACTTGGGATCTTTTGTGGTTCCATATGAATTTCAGGATTTTTTTTTAATGTCTGTAAAAAAAATGCCATTGGAATTTTGAAGAGGATAACACTGAGTGTGTAGATTGCTTTGGATAACATAAATATTTTAACAAAACCAAGCCTCCCAATCCATGAACACAAGACGTCTTTACATTTATTTGTGTTTAATTTCTTTCATCCATGTTTTGTAGTTTTCAGTGTAAAAGTCTTTCAACTCCTTGGTTAAGTTTATTTCTAAGTATTTTATTCATTTTGATACTATTGTAAATGGGATTGTTTTCTTAATTCCTTTTTTGGATGGTTTGTTGCTAATGTATTTAAATGTAACTGATTTTTGTATGTTGATTTTGTATCCTACAACATTTCTGAATTTGTTTATTAGTTTTAACGATTGTTTTTTGTGGAGTCTGTAGAGTTTTCTACATATAAGTTCATGTCATCTGCAAACAGAGATAATTTTATTTCTTCCTCTCTGATCTGGATGCCTTTTCTTTCTTTTTCTTACCTAATTGCTCTGGCTCAGACTTCCAGTACTATGTTGAATAGGAGTGGTGAGAGTGGGCACCTTGTCTTCTTCCTGATCTTAAAGGAAAAGCTTTTAGTTTTTCATCATTGAGTATGATCTGTGGGTTTGTCATATATGGCCTCTATTATGTTAAGGCACTTTCCTTCTATACTTAGTTTGCTGTGAGTTTTTATCATGAAAGGTTGCTGAATTTGTCAAGTGCTTTTTCTGCACCTATTGAGATACAGTCATGTACTGCATAATGATGTTTCAGTCAACAACGGACCACATATAGGACAGTGGTCCCATAAGATTAGTACCATATAGCCTAGGTGTGTAGTAGGCTGTACCATCTAGGTTTCTGTAAGCACACTCTATGATGTTCACACAACAACAAAATCACCGAACATTGCATTTCTCAGAACTTATCCTCATCGTTAAGCAATGCATGACTGTAATCATATGATTTTTATTGTTCATTCTGTTAATATAGTGTATTACTTTTAACGATCTGGGTACGTTGAACCATCCTTGCATCCCAGGAATAAATCTCACTTGATCATGGTGTAGGATTCTTTTAATGTGCTGTTGAATTCAGTTTGCCAGCATTTTGTTGAGGATTTTTGCATCTATGTTCATCAGAGATAGTGGCCTACAGTTTTCTTTTCTTGTAGTGTCTTTGTCCGACTTTGGGATTAGGGTAATGCTTGCCTCATAAAATAAATTCTAGGAATTTATCCATTTTCTTCTAGGTTATCCAGTTTGTTGGTATACAATTGTTCACAGTAGTCACTTATGATCCTTTCTTTTTCTGTGATATCAGACATAATATCTCCTCTTTAATTTCTGATTTTATTTATTTAGGGCTTCTCTCCATTTTTATTAGTTAATCTAGCTAAGGGTTTGTCTCTCGTATATCTTTTCAAAAAACCAACTCTTAGTTTTGTTGCATTTTTCTATTATTGATTTCATTTATTTCTGCTCTAATCTTTATTATTTCCTTCCTTTTGCTAAATTTGAGTTTAATTTGTTCTTCTTTTTCTAGTTCCTTAAAATGTAAAGTTAGGTTGTTTATTTGAGATCTTTCTTCACAAAACCAACAGAATAGACCAAATGGACCCAACAGACACATATATATAACATTCCACTTAGCAGCAGCAGAATACACATTGTTCTCAAGCATACATGGGACGTTTTTTAGGGATATATCATATATTAGGTCATAAAACAATTCTTCACAAATCTAAGGAGACTGAAATGATACTAAGTATCTTTTCTGACTATAACGGAATGAAACTAGAAATCAGTAACGGAATGAGAATTAGAAAATTCACAAATCGTGGACATTAAGAAACATACTCCTGAACAACCAATGAGTCAAAGAAGAAATCAAAAAGGGAAAGCAGAAAATATCTTTACACAAATGAAAATGACAACACAACATACCAAAACTTACGGGATGCAGCAAAAGCAATATTAAGAGGGCAGTTTATAGTGATAAACACCTGCATTAATTTCTTCTCTTAAACACGCATATCCCTTACAGTTTTGATTGCACACGCATGTTGTGCTACCACCACCTGGTAGCAGTGTACTTAAAGACAGGATCCAGTTTTGAGTAGGCAAGTAAACTCTTTTGAAGATAGAGTATTTGAAACTGAATACAGTAAGGGGTGGCATATGTAACAGTAGGATGAGCTACATGGTTTGATGCATGAGAAACTGAGGGAATGTTAGTGATGCCCAGGAGCAAAGGACTTCTAAGGCTGAGCTGTGTTCATCTGACACAAGAGGGTGCTCTACAGATTTTTCTATTTCCCCCACCAATCAGATTTTCTTCCCTTTACTTTGGTGTCCCACCTCTTATTTACTGAAAACAGTCATTGCAAAGAATAGCAATTGCTCTCTGAGGAACAGAAGCAATTCAGATTTTTAAGGTGCCCCAAAACTGACATACAGGGCAATGTCATCATCCACCACAGATTCAAGACAGTCACCATGCTGCCCTGAAATCCCAGTTACTCACCAAGGTTGTACCACATGTCTCTGATTTCGAAGCCAATCTGTCTCCTCATGTCTCCATATCTGAAAACCAGGGATAGGAAAAACACTGAGTCACTCTACAGAGCTTTTGAAAATCAGGCTTGGATTATTTATTTACGTTTTCTGGTGAGGAAGATTGACCCTGAGCTAACATCTGTGTCAATCTTCCTCTATTTTGCATGTGGCATGCCACCACAGCATGGCTTGATAAGCAGTGGGCAGGTCCACACCTGGGATCCAAACCTGCGAACCTAGGGCCACCGAAGTGGAGCATGCGAACTTAACCACTATGCCACCCAGCTGGCCCCAGACTTAGATTATTTTTTTAAGTGCAATTAAAGTCTCCCATCAGTGAGACAAATAAAGAGAGTGTCAAAGCTCCAACTTCCTTTCCACGAAAGGGAACTGAAGGAGGAGGACTCCAGCCGGGGGAGTCTCACTTTCCCATCACCACAGATTACGCAACTTCCTCCCCCCCCTCCCCCCGTGGGACCCTGGGGGAGGTGGTAGAGAGTAATGAATGGATTTTTCTTTCCTCAGTCTCTAATGGGAAGAGAAAAAGACCCGGCTCCTTGGCCTGAGGGGGAGTTTGTTTTCCAAGCATGTTGTTAGCATCCAGGCAACGCAGACACCAAATGCCATCCTACAACCCCGCTCACAATAAGCAGCTTTCACACGTTAAAATTAAGCCCTGGAGTCTACAGTCAGAGCAGGGAAGGCCTCTTCCGAATATCTCCCATGCTTCTCTATCATTTTCAGTGCATGGAAGGGCTGAACACCTAAAGATGTCAACAAATATCCCCCGGTTTTCGTTTATCGGGGAAACTAAATGCTAATTTTCCTCCCAGTGGGTCAGCAAAGGAGATGTGTGTTTCGTGAGTAAACAGAATTTGATGCTTCAGAAGATAAACCTTTATTAGTTTGTGAGCAATTTAACTTTTTCCTTTATTGCCTAAGGAAAAGGTTGATTATATTAAAAATAATTTGTAAAATGATCGCACAGTATTACAGTTTAGCAGCTGTGTCATCAAGCCTGCTCTGTTCCTCCTCTTGTCAGCTGATGTGGAAAGAAAAGCTCTGATTACAGACGACTGGGTTGGGGCTCTAAAGGCAAAGATCCTGGCTGGTAAATCAACAACCAAGCTGGCTGCCACCTTATTATAAATGCCTCCAGCGCCCCTAAGCACCTGTCTGTCACTTACAGCAGGAGAGGGCTACAAACCGTCGATAATCTCAAGCAGGGAAGATGAAACCCGCCAGGCAGCTTCCTCCTAGAAGTCCAGCTCGGTCCACCTCAGCTGTACAGGTGCCACGGCCCATTGTACAGATGGGAAAACTGAACGGGGAGCGTAAGCCCCTTCCTGTGAGGACAAGCTGGTCCTTGAGGTAAATGTATGACCTTCCCACCTGGCTCAACAACCAAGTGAGCACTGAGGCAGTTAAATTTGATAAGTGAGGGGGGGATCTCTGCCAGGAATGAGGCTATCACCAAGGCCACAGTGAGCAGAGGTCCAACCACTGTCAGTTTCCCCTGACAGCAAAGCTACCGGACCTGAGCTTGCGGGGAGCGGGAGAGCACCCCTGAATGTCTAACTGGTACCACAAATTGCCCAAGGATGATTTGATCTGAGCACCACTAAGTTGTGCGTCCTTTTGAGGCTTGTAGAGCCATTTTACAACTCCCATTTTGCACCTGCAAAAATGACAAAGGGGTCCCCACAGCCACCGAAGCCTAGGCCTGGAGAGTATATGCTTGGCTGCATGGTGATCTGGGAGATGGGCATCCTTCCAGCACTTACTAGGGGAGGAAGGCCGTGAAGAGGAGAACCGTGCGTGCCCCACCCCAGGGCTGATGTTTCCTGCCAAGGTCGACGAGGGTCCTGCTGGGCAGGTGGGTGAGTCACCAATCAGTGGAGTGGGGAATCTGGCGAGTTGGGAACCCCGCATTGCAGGGAGGACCCCGAGAACACAAACACAAAGCACAGGTTCAGGCCTCAGCACACTGAGAAGGCCAGAGGTCCCAGAGGAGGTGCGAGCCAGTCCCAGGCAGCTGGCCTGTCAATGACTGACTAACTCAACTTTAAATACTCTTCTAACGGCCAAGTGATTCCTTCTCATTCTGGCATGATATCTCTCAAAAAATAAGAAGGGCTAATGCGAGGCGGTTTGGGTCATTCAGGAGTGACCTGAAGTCTCACGGCCTCCAGTAATTGGCCATTTCTCCAGAGCCGGAGTGGACAGCTGGACACCGGCAGGGCCGCCTGGAGAGGGGAGTCTGCGCCGCTCCTTCAGGTGCTGATGGTTTCCAGTTTCCAGTTCTGCTTTACCATCTTGTATGTGGAAAATGTGCCTTCACAGTATTGGAGAACAGGGGGGTGAGCAAAGCTCTGGGAGCACATCGCTCACGAGAGTCAGGCCTAGCGTATAAAGGTGACAAAAATGTGGTTTTCCTAGTCAAATCAGACAAAGGGGCTCAAGGCCAGAACAAAGGTAACAGGAGGAGTAAGGAGCTAGAAGGTGAAGGGTGGGAGTGCAGCTCCTGGCAGAGACACTGACCGTTTCTTTAGTTTTATTAAGAAGGCAGCTTAGATGAATCTATGCCTCTCAGCATCACCCCCATATAGAGTTACGGCCGTCTCCAGAGCTCAAGAGGGATTCCCGAGTCATTTGTACATTCTTCCCAAGGAGGAGAAAAAGCCATAATTGAGAATGTCGGGGCTAACGCTCACAACCTGGAAACAGGATTCCAGAGCGGGGGGCAACCTTAGCAGTCACAACTACGTTCATCTCTAACCATTTATAGTTGAGTGAACTGAACCAGTCCTAGAGGGGAGAAGCAAAAGGACTTGGCCAAGGTCACAAGCAAGGAGAGAGGAGATTCCAAGTCTTCAGACTCCAAAATCCATGTTCTTCCCCCACAGCACACCCGCTAAGGACCGGCAAGGATGGACTTCCCTGGTGTCACAGCACAGCGCTGTGGCGCATCTCAGAGTGTTTTTGTTCATTTGACTCTGGCAATAAGACTATGAGCTGAGTGAGAAGATGGTGCTTAGCCATCCTTCCGCTGAGGAAGCAGAGATTCCCAGCAGTGAACTGGTGTTCCTGGCTCTGCTCAGCTAGAGCAGCAGGCAGCTGGAGTCACCTGGCGCTGCCACCACACCCAGCTCACCTGCGCCCACCACAAGGTGAGTGAGCACCCTCAAAGTGCCTGCCCCACGGGGGGCCCAGGAGGCAAACTTTCCACAGCCTAAGTAGATCTAGGATCCCACATCCAGGCCTATACCTCCGACCTAAAATAGCATGAATCTGGTCTCTGAGGCTTTATCTCAGCACCTGGTTTCTGGAATCTTCATCCCAAGGGCGGAAAACCAATGTCCACCAGAGACAGCGCAGGTTTGGGGGTAAGGCTGACCTGAGCCCAAATCTAAGCACACTGGGCAAGTTACCTGACCACTCTGACCCTCAGCCTCTCATCTGTAGTACTGGGACAATGATGCATGATGCTCATCTCCCAGGCTTTTGTGAGAATGAAGGAGATGATGCCCCTGGCTGTCCTAGTAAGCACTGAGGCCAGGCTGGTCCTTCCTTTAAAAACGCACACTGGGCATCATCACAGCATCCCCATCATGGCTGCACTGGTCATTTAGATTGATTTGTTCAGTGAGCACTACTTATTGATTCATTCATGACTGAAGACTTACTGGGCCAGGTGCAGAGCTAACATGGGAATGTTAATATAATGTGGAGAACAGACAAGACTCACAGACCTTGGGGGGCTATTAGCATGGCAGTAGAGATGGATATAAAACAAATAATCACACAAGATACACACATATATGTACATACAGTAGTTTTGTGAAGGCCATGATCATGGCTCTTTAAAGAGTGAGAGAATTTAACAGTGGGTCCAGGTTGGCTGTGGTAGGAGTTCTCTGGGAGAATAAAACTTGCCCTAAGATTTGAAGAAGGAGAGGTGTAATCCAGACAAAGAGGGCAAAGAATAGCTCTCCAGGCAGCAGGACCAGCAGGTGCAAAGGCCCTGTGAATGTGACCTTATATGGAACTAGGGTCTTTGCAGATGTCATGATGTTAAGATGATGTCATAACGGATTGAGGGAGAGAGAGGTTAAATCCAAAGACTGGTGTCCTCATAAGGGGAGGGAGATTCAGAGACACAGACACACAGGTTAGGAGGCCATGTGAAAATGGAGGCAGAGACTGGAGTTATGCAGCCACAGTCCAGGAAGCCAAGGCTTGGGGGCAACCACCAGAAGCGAGGAGAGAGGCATAGCACAGATTCTCCCTCGGAGCCTCCAACTTTGCCGACACCTTGATTTTGACTGCTGACCGCCATGACTATGAGACAATAAATTTCTGTCGTTTCAAGCCACCGAGTCTGTGTTATTTGCTATGGCAGATGACTCTAGGAAACTAATACAATGACCCATTAAGTTGCTCTCCTGCCCCAATAAAAGGTTGAGATGCACAGTTTGAAAAGTGCTATCTTAAGGAGAGAGAATAGGATGAGAAAGCCTAAGACCAGGGCACGAGGAGCTCTGCCACTTCTTGGTCGGATGGAAGAGTGTGAACCTGACAAGGGAACAGAGCGGCCAGACAGCAGGAGGAGAACCTGGAGTGGAGTTCCGAGAGTGAGAAAAGAGGTGGAGTACCGGGGCCTGCGACCAGAGTCAGGAGTAGGGGGGCCGAGGAACGGGGAGACAAGGAGGTAGCTGGAGGGAGATGATGGGCAGAGTGAGACATTTTTATTTTAATGGGAAAGACTGGTAAGTTCCTGGGGAGGTGGGAGGAGGTGGGACCCCAAATGTGACCGATGGGAATAAGTCTTACTAGGCACAGGGGTGTCCTACACTGCATAAAGTTTCATCATGTTCTATAGAGCACAGCATCACCACTGCACGCAGGACCCTTAACTTTTCCAACAGGAACTTGGCACAGGGTTATCAACTGTTGAGTCTGTCTCCCTGGGCTCCCTTCTAATTCTTGGTTTATAGTGAATTTATTTGGAATAATTTGAGCCTTTTGGAAAAAAAATAGTACATACACAAATTAAACATCATATTTCCTGTTCTATTTGGAAGATATAAATGCAGCTTCGGATTAGGTAATACTGCAAAACAAGGCTGTCACAGCCTGTTTATTTCCTTTCAATTTCCCTGAAAAGTGATGTGTCCAGTTTGACATAATACACTGGCGTTTCAGAACCCAGTGATCAGAAAGATGGAGATGTTTTGTTTATGCGGTATTTTGGTCCAGTTGTGCAACCTGTTCTCTTAGAAGGTACACTGGCCTGAGGATAGACATCTCTAGTTAAAAAAAAATGAGCGGAAACATCCCAAGACTGACCGGGGAGAGGGTCTTTGTGGAGGGTGGTCTTTGCACACAGGTCCAAATTCATTGCCATGAGCTGGGCCATCAAACATGACCACCTTGGGCTAAAAGTTTTAAGTGGGCATTTTATGCTTAGATATGCTGGAGATCTAATTCATGAGTCCCTCTTCTCATCCAGAACAAGGTTTGGTGCTGAACACAGAAGCCTGTTTGCTGTCACATGCCACAGCGTCCCATACTAGGAGACATGAGGCCTTGTATACTAAAATGGTCAAGCTGGCTGCTAATCAAGTCATCTCTTTCCCATTTGACTCCTATTTCCTGAGCCCCAACAGTGTACAAGACTTGGACAGTGGGATGGGAGGAAGAAATGACGCTCAGGCTTAGCATTCCGTTGACATCTCTGTCCTTTGTTAAGAGTCACTAGCACCAAGAATGTCTGAAGGTCGAGTCAGTTAAATTTTCTTATTATGGACTTGATTCCTAGGGGTTATTTATTTTGTGGTTCATTGGCAAATCTTTTACTCAGTTTGGGTTTGACATAATCAGTTCTCGGAGTGGTATGGCCCATTCTTGTACGTTACTCCCATGCGCTTTGAGGAACGTCTTTGGAATGAATATCCTAATTATCTCCCCAACCCGGGTCATCAGGAGGACAGACAGCTTAACAAGAGGGAATGAACAGGCAGATCTTCTGATCCTGAAATTTTCTATTATTTTGAGCCAGAATGCTGTCACTCTGGCAGATGTGAGTAGCTGCAGGGCCTGGCAGAGAAGAGGAAGAGGAAGCGGGCTGTGTGTGAGGTTCCACAGCCCTTACTCAGATGCATTTGTCTGGATTCACAAACCCTAGAGCAGCACACAGGCCAATATGGAGCCAGCCAGAGGCTGCTAATGGGCGTGGCATCGCTCTTCTTTCAGACCCTACCACATGAATGATGCTCCACTGTGCTCTAAATCAGCACCCAGCCATTTGCTCAGACTGGCGTGGTTAATTCCCTTATCACTGGGCCCATCCCACCCTGCCCCAAGTCCCAGCCCTCCAGGTGCAGCCACTCACTCACACTTCACCAACCCAGAGCATCTCTTTGCTTGTAGAGCGAGCCATGCCTTTTAGGACCTTATGTCCCTTTTGGGACTGGCTGTTTGTTGACACTTGGCTCAGTCAGTCAATCTGGTAAAGATCTCAGCCTCCTTCACCACCCAGCTCGGTGGTCCATGCTGCCCCAGGTCTTCCAGCCTCCCAGGCTGAGTCCTCTCCGCCCAGCCCCGGGAGGCAAAGGCACCCAGTGAACACTTATGCTCCACTCCGATCATTATTATTTTTGCATATCTACCTCCTCCATAGACTGTGAACTTTTTATCTCCGCATCTTGAGCACCAGGACCCTGGCCTGACTGAGCACAGAGCACAATTTGAAACCAATTAAAACATTTCTAGGCGCTGGGCGTGTCTAGAAAATTTAAACATTTGGGTAGGATCTCTTCAAATATTTCTTATTCAGGTTCAGCTATTTAGAAATAAAAATTGCACATTGATTATAGTGTTTAAGGTACAGCAAGAGGCACGAAGAATACAACACACACAGGTGAAGCTGCCATGCATCTTAGCGGCATGGCCTTATAGGCCAGGAGTGCTTCTCACAGACAGGAGAACGCCTTCTCCCTGGTGGCCTGTTGTGGCCACACACTGAGCCTACGCCCCTGGGAGAGGGCCTCTCAGGGTTTTTTGGGGGTTTTCTTCCTCAGGGAGATCATGAGAAAATTTCAAAGGGAAAATCCGGAGTCTCATACGGCCACGGTTGTGAGACGGAGAATACTAAAGGCCCAACTCAGAGGCCCGCCGGCTCTGGATGGAGAGACACCAGCTGGCTGTGTTTTATTTTCCTTGGCTTTGAAGCCCCGGAATGCACAAGGCTACGTGGGAAGCAAACATTTTCTTTGGTGGCCGAGGCCTGGTGCGGCTACCGCACTGACGGATGTTGCTGTAGCCAAGATGGTGAGCGCCCCCCGCCCTGGCCTGGAGAATGCTGCCAATCAAATTGTTTTATTCTAAAAACCGCGAAGGAGATGTCAGCTCTTTAAGGCAGATTTCCGGTTTAAATTCACTTCTTCTCCCGCAGGCGTCTGCTGCGCGCCTGGCAAAGAATGGGTTCCGCCGTCGACAGGAGCTGGGTTTGGATCCCAACCTCACTCCACAGACAGCCCTGCAGACACGTGGCAGGAGAACCCACCTCTGCGGCCTAGCTTTCCTCCTGCAGGACAGGAGAACCTGGGGACCCGGACGGCCAGCAGTGGTTGTGAATGAGGTGTGTAGTGTTGTTCTCAGAGTGTGCAGGTTCTCACCGTTTCTACTACAAACAACTTCCACCAAGAGAGCATTTAAACAACAAGGACAAAGCAACCACCAGCAGCCATCCCTAACTTCCTAGGAGCCCCAGAGGGATGTAAATTGTGCAAAGCGGATGCATCCCTGTTGAACCATCCCCAGTGCCACTTGGAAAGGTCTGCCTCTTCAGCCAGGACAAGTGATAAAAACCCGTGTTGGCTCAGAGAGGGCAGGCTGCTGCTGCTGCACGCTGTCCCTGCCGTCACCGGGGGGCACCCACTATGCCTACACCTTTCTCAGCGCTAGAACAGGTGCATTTCCCTTTTCTGAACAACAAACACTTGTCTACATCAAGGGCAAATAGACTGGAGTCACTCAACTGAGGAAGCATGAAGGGAAGTTGGCCCCGTGAAGGCTGACCTTTATGTAGATGGGCACACATGAAAGGATTTAAGGTTCTAAATGCAGCACAGGTTCAAATCTTTGGTTCTGAACTGCCTGGATTAGAATGACCAGGTGTGTGACATTGGCCTCGTGACTTGTTCACAATGTGCTTCACCTTCCTTATCTGGAAAATAAGGATGAGAAGAGAACCTAATGAATAGTTTTGGTTTTTGTTTTAATGATTGTTTGTGAAAAATGCACATAAAGTGCTTGGACGGTTGCTGGCATATAGTATCTGCTCAGTAAATATTTGCTGAACTAATGGTTTCTCCCCAGGGATAACGTGCTTTAGACACGGCCTGCAAGTGAGATACACACTCACAGAACAGGAGAAGGGCCAAGCAGCTGTCACCTTCCGAGACTCCCTCTGGACTCTCTAACTTCAGGGAGCAGCCCGGGGCTGGCAAAGCCTTGGAACAGTCAACACGACGCATAGGTATCAAGAAATGACAAACAGGAACTGATGACTCAGCAACGTGGGAGCAATTGGAGACCTCTTCTCAGGAGTCCACATGACAGGGGGACTCAGAGAAGTTAGAAGTTAGTGAAACTGAGCCAGAAAGACAAGAGGCAAGACTCTACGGGGGCCCAAAGGTTGGAAAGAAACGTGAGCAGGAGTTCTTTCTTTATGCTGGACCAGGAGCTGTGCGGGATGCAGAGCTGAAGGTGCCAGGCAGGGACCTTGGCCTCCACAGGGCTTCTGAGAGGTTTTTAGGACAATCCAAAGGCTAGTTCAGTCCCTGAAGGGACCTCCCACCCGAAGAGGACAGGGCTTATCCCTTCCAAAGAAGGAAACCACGCACAGCTCTCACTCCACGACGAAGTGTTCAACAATTCCAGCAATGCTAAGAGCTTTTGTCAGAAGCTTGCTTTTTCAAAGCAGCATTGGAGAATCAAGCAATAAAGCAAACCACGTGTGGAATGACACCACAATAATATTCAGCAAAAGCGAGGCTCTCCCCAAACGCCCCTTCAGGGTGGTGCCGATGGTCCTGAATCCACTGAGTTTGAACCCACCAGATGAACCCTGCAATTTTAGATCTCGATTCAGGGATTAGAAAAGGCAATACCAATTCATGATTTGAAACCACCTTTCATTACACGGTGATTACATCTCAATTTGCACCAAGTTGGCTTTGAGACTACATGAAAATTATGCTAATAGAGTTGCAGGCTCCTGGACGCCGACTTACTTGTTAAGGATTTTGGCTCTCTTAGCGCTTGAAAAATTCTCCAGTTGCAAAGACTCTTGAGTAAGGAAAGCGACAGCCAGGTGAAAGTAGTTGTTCCACAGCTGAAAGCCAAAAAGGGAGACATGCTAAGTTTGGGACAGCTTAACCTCGGGTTTTAAAAACACCCTGAGACGTTTATCACCTGCCCAACACACACTTCTGAAATGTTTAAAAAACCACACTCACTACATACAAATTGCAAACCAGCAACCCACGGTGTGGTTCAGGGCCGAGCCAGGGCTCTGAGGTCACAGCGCACGTGCTCACATCCCAGCCCTGCCACTTCGGCAAACAATCAAACCTCTCTGTGCCTCGGTTCCCTCACTGGTAAAATGGGAATTTCAGTAGTACCTACCTTACAGGATTGCTGGAGAGTAAAAGCAGTCAATAATGCAGAGGCTTTGAAGTGGTGCCGAGCACGCGATAAACACGTAATAAACGTTCTCTCTTATTATTATTGTATTATGGAGCCCCTTACTTAATAGTATATACATTTCCATAATTTACTATTTTTTCTGATACTAAAAACATATATAAACCCTAGACAACTAAGGAAAACAGAAGTAAAAAGATCAAACATTTCATATTTCAAGGATTTACGGACTTTACAGTGCTTGAAAGACAATTTACTATGAAATGATTTTCTTGTCATAAAGCTCTGTATATAAAAGTATTCTTCAACAAGAAATGTTATTATAGGTAGATTCCTAAAGTCATGGAACGGATACCTCCTGGTTGTGTCAATGTTTAAGACTGAGTCAAGATAATTAAAATGAAGGAAGAACTCCTGGATCACAAACGGGGATGTTTTTGCTAGCTCATTGGTGCTCAATAAATGGCACCACCATCCCCCTCACTGCCCGGGCAAGAAACCTGGACTCACCCTGGGCTGTGTCCTTGGCCGCATTGCACCAGATCAACCAGCAGGTCCTTCTGCTTTCACCTTGCGAACACCTCCCAAGTCCGTCCCCTTTGTATTGACAATCCAGGCCAACTCCCTCCCTCATAGACCAGAACAGCCTGTTTCCTGTCTCTGGCCTCCTCCCTTTCAAACCCACAGTCCCCAGTGCAGCCAGAGGGAACTAACACCAACCAGAGGGAGCCCCGCTCGAACTCGTTCAAGAACTTCCCACACCTTTCAGGTCAGAACAGACCCGAGGATGAGTCCACCAATCTCACTGCCTTGGCCTCCCCTCTCACAGCCTCCCCACGCACACTCTGCATCTCGCCTGCCTTCCCATCAGATCCTTGAACTGACACTCTCCCACCTCTGGGCTTTTGCAGACGCCAGGCCCACCCACCCCACCTCCCTCACTGTGTGCTAGCACATCTGGACCAGGTATGTTCACCCTTTCCTCTCCCTCACAGCACTACAATCTGTCCCCACAGCCACACTCGGGTCACCCTCCCATAGCAGGCACTGTAGTCCTGCCTTAGTCATTCTCCCTCTATGCCCCACAATGCGCTGGGGTGGGGGCGAGATTCCACGTCTGGCATAAAGTAAGTGATCCATCAATCATAACCAGTAATTGAGGGATGAACCTGTGGGGATTTCTCAAATGCAACATGGAAACTCAATGGACATTTCTTCCAGATTGCTTCCATCTGCTCGGCTCCCTCTCAGAAGGTGGCATCAGCTGGGAGGTGGGGGAAGGAGGTGAGAGGCAAGTGGGGAGACCACCCCCCCAACTAGGTACTACAGCAGGGGGCTCGGAGAGTCTGGCCATTACAGATACAACTGAACTCCTAAGCAAAGGGCTGTTTTCTGGTTGAGGAACTGACTGTTCTTGTCCCAGAGGACACTGCAGGAGAACTTTCACCTGCTCTCAGTGGGAAAGAGCCCGGATGGTCAGAGTTTCCGTCACCCGTCCAAGCTTGAATGCACTTTCAGTGTTCTTTAGAAGAAACGTATGGGCGTTGGTTTTCTCATTTACAAAACGAGGCTAATATTTATTATATCAAAAGAGACACTTGCAAGGAGTTACACAAAAATAAAGTGTAAACAGTATTGACTCCAGTTTTAGTTACCAGTGAAGTAAGTGGCAATTTTCGAGCATGGATGTGAGCAGAGTGTGTGGGCTTCATTTATGCGGTGCTTGCCATGAACTGGGCGCTTTCGGTAGCAGCACAGCAGCTCCTTGATCGCTACAGAACCAGCCAAGTAAGCACTCTTCCCCCGTTTCTCAGATGACGTTCAGAGACTCGCCCAAAGCCACAGGTGACACGTGACATGGAACAAGGGTCTGGAGTGGGATGTCCTGGACCTCAAGCCCACACTCCTTCACCACCCACAAAGGCACTTTCTCTTTTAGCCCCTTGTGGAATAAAAGGGGTGACTTGAGTCACTAAAGTACAGTTGCTTCCTCTGTTTTCGGAACTGACACCTCCTGACTACGGCCGCCCATGTCAGGCAGTGCTCTCCTTGTCACAGCACTGGCAGGAATCGCTGGCCACCCTCAGGGGCATGCTGAGAATCACTGTCAGGGCATGGCCGGAGCAGGACCCAGAACATGCTTTAACGTATACCGGCTGCCCGTAAACCGACATTGACAAAAACACGAACGCTCCTTTAAACGCCAGCGTCACCAACTCCCTGCTCATCCTCTTCACGCACATGACCAGGACGACTGCTGAGCCACAAGTCTCCTAAAACCTGCCTGAGAGACGTTTCTGGGAACAGTGTCATCAAATGCCCTGAAGAAGGAGGTTGATTCCCTTGCGCTCCACATGCCTGGTATCTTGGCTCTTCTGCACGTGAAGCAAGACTGGACCAAACAGGAGGAGGGTTTCATTTCTTTAGGAATGGGAAGGCTGCACACTGTCTGCACCTCAAAAATCCCTTAGCCACTGTTAGAGCCCGAGCAGGGTGAGGGGGGCCCCAGGGGTTGAAAGGGTCTGGCATGGTGAGGGGTTATCACTTTGGTGATATTCCTACTAAGGGTGTAGCTTGGGTCTAAGCACAAGGAAACATGAGACAGCCCACACTGCTGGGCCTTCTGCAAATAACACGCCTGTGCTCTTCCAAAGTGTCAAGACAGGGGCGGGCCCTGTGGCCTGGTGGTTAGGTTCTATGCCTTCTGCTTCAGTGGCCTGGGTCCAGTTCCAGGGGGTGGACCTACACACTCATCAGTGGCCATGCTGTGGCAGCAACCCGCATGAAAAATAGAGGAAGATTGGTACAGATGTTAGCTCAGGGTAAATCTTCCTCAAGTGAAAAAAAAAAAAGATAAGGAGGATTGGCAACAGACGTTAGCTCAGGGCAAATCTTCCTCAACAAAAAATAAATAAGTAAAATAAAAATAAAGCCTAAAAAAAGTGTCAAGGACAGTATAGTCAAGCAAGAGTGAGGAACTATTCTAGTCTGAAGGAGACAAAAAAGACACAAAAACTGAATGCAGGGCAGGGAGGGAAGATGAACAGGTGGAGCACAGAGGATTTTTAGGGCAATGAAACTACTCTGCATGATACTATAATAGAGGATACAAGTCATTATACATTTGTGCAAACCCACAGAATGTACAACACCAAGAGCAAACTAATGTAAACTATGGACTCTGGGTGATAACAATGTGTCAATACAGGTTCATTGATTGTAACAAATGTACCATTCAGGCGCAGCATGTTGATAGCTGGGGGAGGCTGTGCATATGTGGAGACAGGTGGCATATGGGAAATCTCTGTACCTTCCTCTCAATTTTTCTGTGAACCTAAAACTGCTGTAAAAAGTCTTAAAAAAATCATATAAAAATTCCACATTAAAAGCAAACAAAACCGTAAGCAATGCATATGACAACTAACTGCAACGGGTGATGGGACCTATGACTGGGACGTCTATGCGATCGGAACGTCTGAACTCGAATGGGGTCTGAGGAGTAGATAGTAGTAACAATGATGTAAATTTCCTGATTTGGGTAGTTTTATTGTAGTTATGTAGGAGAAAGTCCTTGTTAGTAGGAAATATACACTACAGTATTGAGGAGGTGATAGGGTGTCCGATTGGCAGCTTACTACTAGAAGGTTAAGAAAAAGAGTTCTTTGAACAGTGCTTGCCAGAAATGAGAAGCAGGCTGAGGAGGAGCAGAGGGACACAAGGTAAGCAGCAGCCCTCAGGGCTGATGAGTTTAAGGAGAAGGAAGCGTCAGGAGAGAGAACTGTGAGGCAGACTGAGGATGTAAGAACATAAGAATGGGCCTCATCAGAGCACCAGCTGCCTAGAGCACTCACTGAAGGCTGCCTCCCTATACAGCACCCAAGCACTCCCCCTGGGGGTGGGAGAGTGGGTGTCCTCCAGGATAGAATGCACTTTGCACCTGCCAAGGGGCAAGGTGCTTTGCTGGGCTGAAAGAGCGCATTGCTGCTAAGGCATGTGGGCATGAGGGGAACATCCAGGGGACCTTATTCATGAAACAATGAACAAGGGTAGCAATAACCAATGTGCTGGGAAAAAGGAGCCCACACTCACAGCAGCCACACTTAATGTACACAGCAATCTACCCAGCAAGTGAGGGGCAGGGCCTATGTGGATCCAATGAGAAAACCTAAGGAAGGTCACAAAAAGGAGACCTAAACATTCCTGTATGGGATGGGAAAAAATAAATACTGCAAAGTATTTCCCCAAATACTGTAACATTTCCCCTACATTTATTTATAAATCCAAAGGAATCTCAATTAAAATACAAGCAGCATTAAAAAAAAGTTAACAAGCTGATTTTGAATTTCACATGGAAGAGGAAATACACAGGAAGAGCCAAGATGATTTTGTAATAACACACTAATGGGGAAGTCCTGGCTCTACTAGCTGGGTATAAAACCAGTAGGGAAGAACACAGAAAATAGAACTGACACACACACATTGGCAACTGTGTTTTTTACAGCAGCATTTCAAATCATTGGGAAAGAAGATTCCTCATCATTCATGAAACTACGTGGGGAAAAGTGAAGTTAAACTCTTACTCCTAACGCTAACTATAGAAATCCCAGATGGATTAATCACTGGAAAATTAAAAGAAAAACAAAGCACAACTATAACGGTATTAGCAGATACTAACTACATAAAAAATAGTTACATTGATAACATTGAAGCAAAGAAGGATTTGCCAAGCAAAACCTAAAACCCAAGAGCCATAAAAGAAATGACAGATGGACTGCAGAAAAATTAAATATTTCTATAGGATAAGCCTAAACCTATAACTAGGCTCTATCAAGAACTTCAACTTACAAAATATACAACAAAGAGCCCAAGAGAAAAACGAGCAGAGGAAATGATCAGATGGTTCACAGCAGAAATCACACAGGCCATGAGGAACTGCAGCCTAACTAGCAGGCAGAGAAATCCCAACAAAAATAAGAACCAATCATTTTAAAGAAATTGGCATTGGAGAAGATTCCAGGCAATGGTTGCTCTCAAAGAAGGTTGGTGGGATTGCAAATTGCTAAAGCATTTTAGGAGGGTAATTTATCCATGTCCATTAAACTTAAAATTTCTTACCATCCGGCCTGGCAATTATGCTTCCAGGAACCTGTTCTCTATAGCACTGCAGCCCTGAGACGCATTGTCAGACTGTTCGCGGTAGCATTGCTTGCAACAGGGAAGAAATGGGAACAGCCTGGAGGTCATCAGTACAGGACTGCCTGCACATCGTACATTTATATTGTGGAATATGACAGAACTGAAAAACATATAGGTATGATCCAACTCACGTTAAAAGCCAACAGAAAGGATGCGTAGGTCCGCAGAAATGCTTAAAGAAAAGTTAGAAAGAGCACACAATGATTAGTTAAAAGTCACCCTGGGGCCAGCTCAGTGGCCCAGTGGTTAATTTCGCATGCTCTGCTTCAGCAGCCTGGGGTTCACAGTTTCGGATCTGGGGCACAGACCTAGCACTGCTAAGACAAGCCATGCTGTGGTGGCGTCCCACATAAAATAGAGGCAGATTGGCACAGGGCTTAGCTCAGCAACAATCTTCCTTAAGCAGAAAAAAAAAAAAAGGGGGAAGACTGGCAAAAGATGTTCGCTCAGGGCCAATCTTCCCTCCCCACCCCCAAAAAAGTCACCCTGATTAAAATTTACCCTGTGGAGGGTGAAAAGGGAGGGAAGGAGTCTTTCATATTTTACTCAAGGTGCTGATTTACAGTGCACGAATGTCTCACAATGAGTATATATCTGTGTTTCAGGACGTGTGAAAACAAGCATTAAGCAGAGAAAATGATAAAAAATTAAAAATTGTGAAAAAACATTTTTAGATATATAGTGCTTGTTATATTATATACTTATATAGTATAATGTTAATAAATTATAAATTTTAAATTTTAAAAGAAATAAGGGCATAGGTACCTTAGAACTCAATCTAAATTGACTATCACATTAGCTCTAAAAGTTGAGAAAGCAATGAAAAAGGGACAGTAGATGGGTGTCTAATTTCTGTTATCTGGTGACAGACAACAGAGCTGGGCCACCCAGTGAGTGTACATAAATCCTCAGGTTCCCTCTCAGTGAACAATCCTGCCCAGGAAACTAATGCCATTTGCATCTGGACACTTTCTGTATTTGCAAACTTTAGTAAACAAAACTAAGTAGTAATAATGCAAAATGATTATTAGCAGAAACACATCTGGGGTACAAAGGCACCGAGAGCCACAAATACCAGATGTATAGTAAGAAATGATGCCAGGCAAAATCAGTCCTTATCACACACACACAAACACACACACACGCTGCAAGTACTGGAGGAGTAGGGCTGAGCCTGACCAGCTGACCACAACCCCAGGCATATAGGGGTAGGGCCTTTTTGCCTGGTAAAGGCCACTGTGGGTAGCACAAAGCAGGGAGAGAATTTATCAGGGAAAACCTGAGTTCTACCAGCCAGCTGAGCTCAGTGATGCAAACCCACTTGGCCTCCTCTGCAGCTCCTTTCCTCCCCACATTAGGATGATCTGAGACAATCTTGGCAACCATACCAACTGAGACATGGTGGCCTCCCAGCTCAGAGAGCCCCTACTTGTCACTCTGATCCAACACTTTCTCTCTGAGACAGCTCCATCTCCTTCCTTGCTAAATTGAGCAAATACCCCAAGGGCATAATTTTCAATGCTCTGGTTCCAAATGTCCATATTGTAAATTCCATCTCCACATCTTGGATGGGAGACCAATTAAATTTGAGGATTAGAAACAGAAGATATTGGCTCAGATGAACAATTTGTTTTAACATGATTTCCCAACAAAGGTCATGTCTCCCTCTTCTCTTACCTGTAGCTCAAAGTTGGCTTGATCCAGAAACTTCTTGTTCAGCATATCTGCATACTGATTAATCGCTCGCAGGAAGACTCTGAAAGATCAAGAGAAAATTACATAATTACACACTTTTGCTCTGGTACTTTTGTAGATTTGGCATTTCAATTAGATCCGATCCAAGACTGTCTGGAAAGTGAACTTAGTCCTGTAAAAAGCTGTGAGGTTTTGCCAGTGAAAAGCCCAGAGAATTATATGCAGATACTCTCCAAATTAATCAAAGAAATTAGCACATGCAGAATAACAGACCAGATAACAGCGCCTGAAAGTAACATATGAAAAGTATCACTAAAAAAAACTAGTTTGAAAAAAAAAGGAACGGTACAAATTAAGTCCTTTTCTCACATCACAATGTCTTAATGTTATATTATTAAATTGGTCCTCGCTTAGCCAGCTTTTTAAAGTTAAGCATTTGAAAGTGCTGATACACACCAGCTATCAGGCTTGGAATGGTTTGGTGAAATATTACCATGCTTGGAGGTGTGGCTTACTTCTGTATCATTTGTCCTATACTCCAAATGCTAATTTGGGGCACTGTTTACATGTTTAAATTGATTTTAAAAGCCTTAGTAGGTCTGAAAGTGATTTGACAAGAATTTTAGCAGAGATTTAATTCAATGGTTCATGGACAATTCACAATTTTAAACACTCCGAGCAAAATATCATATCCTTTAATACCTTGACTTTTACTTTACTATGACGAAATATGCAATACGGGCTGTCACAAATGACTCCAGAGTACTAAGTACTTTCACAAGCTTATTCATTCAGGAGATTTGTTTTATTACCCTTGAGAGTGTTTACAACAATAAAGCTTAGTTCAGATACTTCTTTTTAAATGACCCTTCTCCCTTTGCACAAAGGCAGGACGCGAGAGGAATTAGCATTAGGTCACAGATAATAAACTTAATTACACTTCCTCTATTTAGACAGCAGGAAGCAGCCAGAAAGTATAAGAGAAATCTAGGTTACTAGGAAGCAGCGCTCTCTGAGAACATGCTCTCTTCAGCTATGCCTGCCTGGAGAAGCTCCCCATCCCTGGCCATCCCAGAGCCATTAAAGGCCAGTCAGCCTGCGAGGATGGAGAAAGCGAATCTCCACCCGGGGCTTTAAGGAGGTCTCCATCACCACCTCCCACCACCACCCGCTGCCCAAGACCCACTGTCTGGCACTTCCTCTCACACTCCTACTGTGTACAGTGCTAAGAAAGCAGATTTGCAGACATCATTTCAGTAAGAAACCTATCAGTGGGATCAAGGACAGAAACAGGTGTAACAAATGGCCTGTGATGGAGTTTGCTATCTCAATCACTGAAGAAAACTGGAGTCAGTTATTTGAATTCTTCCCTGGTAAAGGCCATGGGGTGTGTGTCCATGTTAAATAAAACCATAAAGGAGGAATTCGTGTTTTAAGTGACTATTAATGAAGGGACTTGGGGATCGTGGCTTGTCCATTAACCAGGAGTACAGACTGGGCAGCAGCATCCATCAGCCATAAGGCTGCCAGATTTTGCAAATATAGGATGTCCAGTTAAGTCTAAAAAATAGCTCTTCCTGCTGAATTTTGTAAGTCATCCAAAAAAAAAAAAAAACCGAACATAGGGCATTTAGCACATCCTGACAAGTTAATATAGGACCAGGGCAAAATCACTAAATCCAGGACATGCCTTGTAGGTACAGGACACCTGGCAACCCTAATCAGCCCTCCAGTCTTGGGCTGGGGTCTCCCGTGTCACATTCAGCTCTCTGAAGTACGGGATGCATAGATGTGTGGCTAGGGAGAAGATGGTTTACCTGTCCACTTGACCCTTGGCAACTGCGCTCAGATAACATCTGAGGATGTGCATTGCATTAATGCCAGCAACCAAAGGAAATCACCCAAGTGTCAATGGAATAAGACAACTTCCTGTCATTAGGGGCATGGGCTCTGCTGCAGCACAAAAACACGGGGCTTATGGCCACTAACGAACGTCTTTTTTCCTTAATTTTTCCTTCAGCTTCAGAACTCAGCTGTTCACTAGAGTACCCATGGTCCTATGAGCTTTAAGGAAGACCTTCTCTCCAGGCCTCTATGACAATAATGACAAGCTTACTAGAACATACATTATTATTACAGGCTAATTATTTTGCCTCAAGATAGCACCCAAACAGGTGCAATATGCCACTTCTAATTAAGCTTTGGAACAATTTCAGTTACTTAAATAAAGATATTTTTCAAAATGACTTTTTTTTGAAAAAAAGTCATGCTGAAATAAGAAGGCTGAACAAAAACTTTTTAATGAAATGACCACTGAGAATGAGCAGTGCTGTGAGAGATTCTATAATTTAGCTTCACTAGAAATTTTTTTAAAACCCAGGACAAAAAACAACACAGAATGTGCATCATTGGAGGAAAACTAAAGGAAAGATCAAATAAAAACTGTAATCGATGCAGGAAACAATGGAGAGATGAAGCTCCGGCTGGCTGCATCCAGGGCCACATCCACAACTCATGCAAATTATATCCTACAGTTCACATTTGATGGGATTAAAAACTTCGCAACATCCCAAGTCCATCTGAAGATAAATCAATATTTAGTCAAAAAGAAAATAAACAGAGAATAACTTTTAGGTCAAAATATCTATTATCTACTGTAATTCATGAGTTACTTCTAATAAATGCCAACCTAGAGAAAATAAGTAAGGAAATCACATTAAAGCTTTTGCCTAACAATCTGCTTTCAGTCACAGAGGACTGTGGAGAGGAACACAAGCTAAGCCAAGCGAACGGACAGCAGGATGCCTTACTAGTCTGAAACGAAGGGTTCAGACTGGCTCAACACTGCTCGAGATCAAATCCTTTTCGTCGAGAGGCAAGGAGAGGGAGGGTGCAGTCTGAGTGGGCTGGCCTCTGCGTCCCTGGTGACTTGTCTGTGCTGGGCACTGTTGGAGCTGTGCTCAAGGACAGGGAAGTCCTCCAGAACTGTTCCCAAATGGCCCTGTCTGCTTATTCACCCATGTACTCGCAGTGCCAAGTCAGCATCTGGCATGTCACATATGTTCACTAAGTTTTAGTCACAGGAATGAATGGATGGATGGATGGACCAATGAAGGATGGATGAGCTGGCCCAGAAGATCAGGCCCTGACCCAAGTCAGTGGGCTCAGGGAGCCTAGAATATTTGGCAGCCCCTGGCTCTCCCTGGAGTCCTCGCACTCCAAGTAGACTTTCTACTGCGGGGTTCAGCTCTTTTGAGGTTCTTGTTAACCAACTTTCTCAGTAGGCATTTGGCATTCTGGAGCTGGTTTCCCCACTCTCCTCTCCACCTCCTGAGCTCTTTCCTTGGTGGCAGGAACTTTGTCTTTTACATATCAGGATCCTCCAAAGCATCTAAAAGGACCCCTGAGCACTACACATATCCTGAAATGTTCTGACCTAAGGAACTGTTGGTTTATACTCACACTAACAGATCTCTCAGAGCCAGTGGTCTGTGGTCTGTCCAGGACCATAATTCCTGACGTTGTCAAATATGAGTTTGTTGTCTACACACACACACACACACACACACACGCACACAAACATCCAATTATAGTCTAAATCCAATTCATTCTCTCTCTTCACGTCCCTGTAAACATTTAGCTATGTGACCTTCAGAAAGTTGCTCAAGTTTTTGAGATTCTTATATTTTCAACCAACAAATGAAGGTACTAAACTATAGGGCCTTGAAGCTCCCTCAAACTAAGGGTTTTTGAGGGTTTTTCTAACTTTGAGATTAAAGGTAAGAAAGAGATGTCGCCATGTAATACAAAGTCATTCACACACTGATCTCTGCTGACACTTTACACAATGTCAAGT
This sequence comes from Equus caballus, assembly GCF_041296265.1. Classification (NCBI taxonomy): domain Eukaryota; kingdom Metazoa; phylum Chordata; class Mammalia; order Perissodactyla; family Equidae; genus Equus; species Equus caballus. The sequence goes on from NC_091684.1 coordinate 6,784,353, forward strand.
AGCATTTGGTAAAATGGGAAGACATGCCCTGTGAATTTTCTGCACGTCTTTAGGAGACAGGTTGGGTGTCGTTGGGTGAGGCTCTGCCCGCAAGTTACCTGCCTAGTTCCAAGGCTCTCAGCCACAAGCATTTTAGAGAGCAGGCCCCATAGGCCTTGCCCTCGGCCCATATCCCTGCTCTGTTCTTGCACAAAAAGGGCGATGATGCCTCATGGGCTCCAAGGGGAGATGGTCCCCAAAAGCTGCCTATTGGAAAGCAACATGTGGAGAGCAATAAAAGTAGCACAGTCCTAAATAATTATGTGTTAATTGAGTAGAGGGGAACTTAGCAAGTGGAACGTAATCAGGAACCAATTTAACTATTAGAAGCTCCTGGCACAATTACAGTCACTAAAATGACTTTATTATGACGGAGCCTCAGGCATTTCTAGCATCTCTGTTAGCCAGTGTTTGCTGCCAATAAAACTCGAAGATGAGGTGCCTCATTACTACAGAAAAAAAAATATCAAGAAAGACATTGAACTTCCAGCGGAATGCAAAGCCCCATTTCTCAAATGGTGAAGCTGTGGGGTTTTTTAAATTCCTTCCTTAAACTTACTTTATGTTACATAATTAGATTGTAGCATTCAATATGAGGGCATTTAAATACCCCTGGCAGTAAAACAAGAGTCTCTTCAGGGGAAAAAAAATGCATCTTTTAACAAAATGTTTTGCCCAAAATGGTTGGAAAGAAGGAAACAAATTAAAAGTGACAGATTCTATCCCAGAACGATGAGTCACATAATAGTAGCTGGAAATCTGCCTTAAAATGATTTCCGCAGAATTCAGGAATGCTGGGAAGGAGAAGCAACTTAAGATGAAGTGATAAAAAGAGATGCAGCAATGTTACTTCCGGTAGACGGGGAGGGGAGACGATGGGTCTTCTAGCACATCCCACACTTGGCAGAGTGGCTCTTTTGTCAAGTTGGTGACTAAACAGGATCAGCCACTTCCTACAGTGGGACCCTGGGTGGGAAGTGAAGACATATGCACAAAGAAGGACTTCTAAGAAAGAGCCTGGCAGAAAAGAGGTGGAGTGATGCAGGGAAGGTGGGGGTCTGGGTGGGCCCTTCCTCCCATATTGGAGATTTGGGAAACAGTGGGAAAACCACTGTCACGGGAACTTTCTGGAAATGAGGCTGGAAGGTTCAGCTGGGGCCAGATGGTGAGAGGCTGGAAATGCCAGGGCACCGAGTCTTCCTTTGGATGGTGGGCAGTGGGGGCCCTGAAGACTTTAAAGCAGAGAAGGAACACCTGCGGTCAGGAGCAGTAAAGCCAAAAGATTCAACTGCACTGTTTCTGGAACGCACTAGGGACTTTTCCTTTTTCTAAGATTTCCTCATTTCTTTTTCAAGTCAGTAAGGCTTCAACATCCATCAAACTCTTAACTAAAATCCAAACTGCTCAGAGCCTTTCCGCTGGCCAGCCCTGGTAGAAGCAGGCTCCGTCTGTGATGCTCATGGGAATAAGAGAAATCCCAGGAAGTGTGTACTCTGGACTAAGACTGTGTCGTCCCTGCTGTGGGGTCTCCATGAGCAGAGAACTCCGGGCCTGGTCTACTTGTGTGACTCGTGCTAAACAGAGTGGCACCCTGCATGCACATTCTGTCTCAGATTCCAGCCAAAACAGTACTTGTGGCCAATGAGCCACCACGGGCAGAAGGTGAGAAATCCTGAAAGTGTCTGAGACCAACCCCAGCTCTCCTGTTTCCTCTCCCTCTTGACCAGCTCTAGTTTCTGCAGCATTGCTGATAAGCATTGACTAAGCACCACACATTCCAAGCACTGTCGTCACTTTCACAGAAATTCTGTTACTTGATGCTCACAAGTCTTGTGGGGCATGAATTACCCAGTATTTTAAAAATAGGGAAACAGAAGCTCAGAGAGACAGATGTACATGTTCCTAGAAGGAAAGAGCAGCCTTAGACCAAGGCCACAATCCAGTCACTAAATTATGCTGCCATCCTTAGGAACCTTAATCATGTGGTCAGCATGATACAACTAAATTCCTGCAATTGTGTTGCTTTTACACTGTATTAAGGAAAATTTCCAACATATACAAAAGTAGACAGCGTAAAAGACCATGCACCCTTCACCCAGCTTCAACAGTTACCACCTTCTGCCCATGATTGTTTCATCTCTATGCCATCTCTTAACCCCTCCTACATTATTATTATCTTTTTTTTTTTACAGACTTTATTTCTTAGAGTAGTTTCAGGTTCACAGAAAAATTAAGCGGAAATTACAGAGTTCTCACATACTCTTCCTCCCCCATTATCAACATCCTGCACCAGATGGTTCATTTGTTACCAGTGAAGAACCTACATTGACACGTCATTATCACCCGAACTCTACAGTTTATGTTAGGGTTCACTCTTAGGTTGTACATCCTATGGCTGTGGACACGTGTCCAGCATAGAGCATCACACAGAATAGTTCCACTGCCCTAAACATCCTCTGTGTGCGGCCCATTCATCCCTCCCTCCCTCCTGCTGAGCACCTGGCAAGACAACCACTGATCTCTTTATTGTCTCCACAGCTTTGCCTTGTCCGGGAAGTCATACAGTTGGAATCACACAGTATATAGCATTTTCAGATTGGCCCCTATTGTTTTTATGGTGTTCTCTAAGTTAATTTTTGCCAGGTTTAAGCCACTTCATAGCAAAGACTTAAAATACATTCTCTTGTCAGACTTTTCTAACCTATCTTGGCAACAGAAGGTGCCTGCCTTGCACAGAGGTGATGGGACATTCTTAACACTGGTGCACATACTGCCCCCAACTTCTAGCTGATGCTCAGGATGCACCACTGTCACTGACGAGCCACATGATTTTGGGTAGGACCCTCTGTTCTCAGGGCCTCGGTCTTCTCCTACGTACAATGGGCTCTTAACACTGACCTCACCAGGCCTTCGTGAGGAATCTGTGTCTGCGATGTAGCAACTGTCTCGTGAATGGCATTAATTATTGTTATAACAAATACACATATACATCTCTCATCCTATAGAATAATTGGGGTATGAATCCTAGGTCAGTTACTTCTCACCAAACTCACCTGGTTGGAATTGTGCTTCCTACAATGGCCTCCCCCACTCTTCAAAGCAGGGCTCAGCAAACTACAGGCCACAGATTATTTTTGTAAATAAAAAGGTTTTCTTTATAAAGGCTTTTTAAAAAATTGTGGTAAAATACATATAACATAAATTTATTATTTTAACCATTTTTAAGTGTATGTTTCAGTGGAATTGAGTACATTCACATTGCTGTGCACCCATCACCACCATCCATCCACAGAACTCTTGTCATCATGCAAAACTGAACTCTGCACCCATTAAACACTCACTCCCCATTTCCACCACCCCCAGTCCCTGGCAACCATCATTTTACTTTCTATTTTGATGAGTTTGACTATTTTAGATACCTCATATAAGTGGAATGATGCAATATTTGTCCTTTTGTGTCAGGCTTATTTCACTTAGCACGATGCCCTCAAGGTTCATCCATGTTGCAGCATGTGTCAGAATTTCCTCCCCTTTTAAGACTGAATAATATTCCACTGTATGGATAGACCACATTTTATTTATCCATTCATCTCTTGATGGACACTTAGGTTACTTCCACCTTTTGGCTATTGCAAATAATGCTGCTATGAACATGGGTTTGCAAATGTCTCTTCAGGTGCCCGCTTTCAATTCTTTTGGTCTATTCCCAGAAGTGAAAATGCCAGACCACATGGTATTTCTACTTTTAATTGTTTGAGGAGCTCCCAAACTAGTTTCCGTGGTGGCTGCACTATTTTATATTCCAACAATAGTACACAAGGATTCCAATTTCTCCACATCCCGATACTTGATAGTTTTGGTTTTTTAATAGTAGACATCATAATGGGTGTGAGGTAGCATAATTAGTTTTATTAGAAAACAGCCACACCCATTCATTTAGGGGTTTTCTACGGTTGTTTTCCCACTATAACAGCCGTGTTGAGTAGTTGCGTTGCAAAGTTATCTGGCTGTGTACAGACAATTCTGCTGTCTCTGCAAAGCTGTGATACATTCTGATCTGTGTTCTACACAGATTTTTGGAGAGTTTTTCACCAATTCAGTGAGGAGGGTTGGGTTCATACCTGTTTGTCATCGGAAAATAAAACTTGCTGATCAAAAAGACATTAAAAAGCCCCCTTCAAAGCTTAGAGGAGATAACCTCCCACTTGGAGCCCAGAAGTGGAGTTACCAAGTACGGGGACAAAAGTGATTTGGAGACTAAAGTGGGCAGATGCCTGCCATTGCGCTTCCAAGGGCACCAAGCATGTTTAATAGTCTTATTTCAGGGTCAAGTGTTAAAGATTCACAAAGCCACGCCATCCCTCTACTCTCTACTCCCTTCTCCTCCTTATTCTCCTCTCCTTACCCAAGCCTGCCCGGTTCACCTATTTCAACATCACAAAATAAGTGTGGATGGATTTAGGGGCACCTTGGGTGAGAGGAAAAAAATCCCCAGGACAGACACATCAGGAACGCCTACCAGCGAACACTGGGAAGTGAGAATTCTCTGTTGCTGGAGGAAACAGAAGGAATTGTAACAGCAAGATCTTAAGTCACCACAACGGAAGACATCAGAGAGAAAAGAAGCAACACTGTAACTGTGGTGGTGACTCACTAGCCTCTGTGGACACATTCTAGCCTGCACGTCGGCCGATGAGAAAGCACCTCTCCCTTTTACGAAATACATGATTGCTGGTTCTATGACCCTCGCTTACGTATGTCTCCCAGCTGTGACCAGAAAACTTTGTTCTCTGAATTCCCCAGGAACATGACGACCCTCCTGAAAGAAAAATTCTGCGTTGGTACCCATCACGAATGACAGAAGAAAGAGATAATGTGGCGTCTTGAAGTTGGTCACACCAGATGGTGGACATCCCTAAACCCCCTCCTTATCTGCCCATTTCCCCTATAGAAACTGCCTCAAGATCTGTATGATTTTAAGACGGTTCTTCAGGTCACTAGTCCACCATCTTCCAATTATGCTGGCTAATCGTATAAATTTTCCTTTTCCAACCACGGGCTTGTTTGCAATTGATTGGCACCAGATTGAGGTGAGCAGGATGAGCCCGTTTTTGCTCGGTTACGGAATGGGCATATCCCAACTCACAGAATCAGTTGTGACAATAAGTAAAGGCCCTGGCTCACCCCAGAGACTACTCCCCCTCCACCCGCCGCCCCCAGCACCTTGGCATCCATCTAGGACTACTAACTGGAGGAGTCAAGGACAACCATGAGTGGATGTGCCACGGCAGGCTGGAGGGCGGAGGAAGCAGGGAAGGAAGAGTCACCGTGGCCCCGTCCCTTGGGCATGGGCACAGACTGTCCTGGAAGATGGGCTTTCCCGGGTGTAAGAGTGTATGTTACTATCTAGAGGATTTTCTGAGTTCCAAATATGTGGGAATGGAGAGTGGAGGGTCAGAACGAGGAGTTAAGAATTTCTGTTCGGTGATGAAACATTTTGGAAATAAACAGTGGTGATGGTTGCACAACATTGTGAATGTACTTAACACCACTCAATTGTCCACATAGAAATAGTTAAAATGGCAAATTTTAAGTTTACATATATTTTACCAAAAGAAAAAAGAAAAACATGAGAAGGAAAGAGAACTGGACATTTCTAGAAACTACAGCAGTGGAAGTCATGATTTTTCTGTCCATAACTCCACCATCAGTGTGACTAAGCTCCGTGATTTGAAACACATACACACACGTACACACAAACACACACACACACACGGAAATAAGAATCTTTCACTTTTACTCCCCAAAGGATCAGGTTGTTCAGATCTGTTCTGGGAGTAGGTGGGGCAGTAACAAATAATCATAAACATAAATAAATAGGACTAATAATGACAACAGCAACCATCCACTCAGAGTCCTTTATGGCCCAAGTATGTCATGTCTCACTTAACATGTGACAGTGGTCCCCTACCTGGCATGCCTCAGTTCTACTGCATGTCCATTGACAGTCCATCTGTGCTGACTCTTTATTCCCTACAGCACCCACAATGTATCTTGTATAAAATAAAACACAGTGTAATTGAATCCACCTAGGGAGCCCAGGAAAAAGTTAAGTAGTCAGAGGCCTTGAGCCAACTGTAAGGTTCAAGGCAGAAATTCTTAGGAGACACTAGGATAATTGCAAAGGGGAATGCTTCTTTCCAGTTATTTCATCTTGGAATATTCCAGCTATGCCTAGAATTTATCCTGGTTCATTTTCAAGACTTGCTAATGGGCACTGTAATCATTTAGCAAATGGTTGTAACTTGCTGTCGGCTCACTGGCCACAGGCTAAAAACCGGGACAGGGATTTTGCACACTGAGGGGGGCCGAGGTGCTTGAGAATGTTCTGGGAGTGGCTACCTGGCAGTGGAGATGTTTTCCTCATTTCCCATCCTCATTGCTGATTTGCTGCTTCTATTCACTATTCATTTAGTTGATTATTCACTCTCACTAGGCCTGGGGGGCCTCTCTATGGGGTGTTCACCTTGGAGAGGAGCAGGGGGAAACACACAAAGAGGTAGAGAAGTGGAGAGAGTAGGAGCCTTGAGATCTGTGCCTAAATCACGTTCCATCACTTACAGGCTGTGCAACCTTGCACAAGTGAATTAACACCTCTGACCTCCAGTTTTCCTTATTGAGGTCTATGGGTGGGGGGAATTAGAGGAGTCAGTGGAAAGGGCCTGGGTCATAGTAGGTCTTCAATAATCGGTCGGGAGTATGATAAAGATACAAAAGATGAGGCCTCTGTCCTCTTCTTTGCTATTTGTTTCAAAAGAGGCCTCTGAAGTATCTCCTTGGCTTTCAGTAGGCAAAGGAGAGTTTAGGAGATAAGTGTTCACGAAAGCTCAGCTGGTGTCGAAGCTCATGAGAAAAGAGAAAGTCTTGTAACTAAGAGCTTCCGGCTCTTTGATTCTATTGTGGCTCAGAATTACCATCACTCAATTGTTGAGTGTATGGAACCTTCTTCAACCATCTTCGTCCACAGAGAGTAGCTTAGATAGTGCCAAAGACTCTCATGGAGAGGGTTCACTTCCCAAGGTGGACATGGGTGGCCTGGTGCAGTTTGTGCTCAGGTTCTGAGACCTTGTTTCCTAATGGTACTGCAGAGACAGGCACCAGCCCAGGGCTGCAGCTCAGCCCCTGGCTCTGGCTGGCAGACTTCAGGTGAAGTTTATCTGGGGAGAGCCACCATCATGGTAGGTTTTCTGTTGATATAGAACAAATTCCCTCAAAGGCAGTGGCTTAAAGCAATGCCAGTTCCATGGGTCAGACCTCACTGCAGGCTTGGTGGGGTCTTCTGCTTAAGGTCACAGGAGGCTCAGGTCCAGGTGTTGGCCAAGCTGGGTTCTGATCTGGAGGCTCTTCTCTTCCAAGCTCGTTCAGGCTGTAGGCAGATGCCAATTCCTTGAGGTTGTAGGTTTGAGGTCCCTGTTTCCTTGCTGACAGTCAGCTGGGGTCTGCTTTCTGCTCTTAGGAGCTGCCTGCATTCCTTCTCACGTGGACACTCCATCTTCAAATCAGCAACGACATGTCGAGTCCTTCTCATGCTGCAAATCTCTTGCCTCCTCCTTCTGCTATGAACCTGAGAAAACTGTCCTTTTAAAGGGCTCCTGTGATTATATTAGGCCCAACCAGATAATCTCCCTGTCTTAAGGTCAACTAATCATTAACCTTAATTATATGTGCATAATCCCTTTTTCCAGGTAATATAACAAAATGACAGGAGTGATCATGCATCTGATTCATAGTTCCACCCATACTCCAGCAGAGAAGACTCTGTAAGGAGAAGGGTCTTTGGGACCCTCACTGAACACTTGGAGCCACAAACTTCAACGCCAAACTGGTTTTTCTGAGCCCCCCTCCCATTCCCCTGCAGCCTGAGACTAACCTCAGAGAGAGAGGCTTTCATCATGGGATTCTTTCTGTTGTTGGCCCCTGTGCTGTTCTGAGTGTTTATGACAAGATGAAAGACTCAGTTTAGCGAAGGGGAGGTTAGAAGATAAAGCCAGAAATAACCAATCTGAACCAGATCTTGCAAGAATGAAGTGGCTCTTTCAGGAAGCCGCTTGTCTGCAAACCACTGAGTGACACTCTCTATTAACGGGCATAACCTTATTCTAAGCCTATGGTGTCATCTGATTGCAAGCTCATTTATTCACTGGATTCAGTGGAGCAACCCAGACCATGAGAGCTCAAGAACTGAAAAATTATTTTCTTCCCCATATAGTCCATAAAATGCACCTAAATAATTCCTTTGATCTGCACTAAAGAGACAAGGCTTTCTTTTTACTGAGAGTAGTGCGGTCCTCATTTAATGGAACCCAATTTCCCATGTCCCTGTTATAACTCCAAGCAGAAAAACATAAAATTGAACAGTATCATATCCAAGGTTGGACAATATCATATCTCAGAGGTCAGCAAACTTTAGCCTGTGGGCCAAGTCTGGCCCTCTGTCTGTTTTCGTAAATAAAGTTTTATTGGCACACAACCATGCCCATTCATTTATATGTCGCAACAGAGAAGGTATGGCCCACAAAGCTGAAAATAGGGTGTATCTATTATTTTAACAAGTGATATTCAAGAAGAAAAGATATAACCTCCTACTCATATCTCTAAAAACAGTTTCTACTACTCTCTCCCTGTAAACTAATTAATCCTTCCCTATTATCTAGTTAAAATCTGTTACTTTTTACTCCTAAGACCATTTGATCTTGTTTATTCTTTCCTAGATAACAGTCAGCATCTCCACATCCTTGACTGGAGCTATCAAGCAACTCTGAGCTTTCTCCTTAACAGAAGCCCTGGTGTAATATTTGGAAGACCGAGACTCAAGCCCTAGTCAGCGTTGGAGGCAGGTTAGCATGGTGGTTAGAGTAGGGACTCCAGGGATAAACAACCTGAGAGGAAATCCAGGCTCTACAAGTGACTAACTGTATAAACCTTGAGCTGGTTTCCTCAGTTTCCTCATCCATGAAATGGGTGTCAAGAGTACATCAACCTGCTAGGTGGTAAAGATTAAATGAGCTAAAACGTGTACAGTGCCTAGAACAGTTCCTGGCACACAGTAAGCACAAGGTTAGTTTTAGGAGGTCTGCAAATTACCCTCAGGTACTTCAACAGAGAGTGCTACACTCTAGTAGTCAGTTGGTCTCCAACCTTTCATCAGAAAACCACATTCCCGAAGAGTGCTTCGGTTAGCCTCACCTTGATCAAAAGCAGAAATGTGAGAATGATAATTGTTAGAAATTATTTTCTTTTGTGAAATTTGCGCCTTCTTAATGAATATAATGGATAACAGAAATGGGGGCTCCTCGTTGAAATCAATGCTATGCTTGGTAGGCGGATGAGCTAAAATATTTTAGGGACTCTCCCGACTCATGTAAATAGGGTACATGGACCTAAGGCTTGACCTTCCACTCTAGTGTCAAGCCACTGGTTTGGAGGACTTCAGTTGCCTGATGATGACTATAAGCCTAAACAAATCCTACCTCCGGGAGACTTTCTGGCCACTTAAAAAGACAGCGAAGTGGGGCCTCATGAAGCCTCAGAACAGACTGTGTGCATTGATTGTGCCTGTTGGTGAGAAAGTATTTTCGACTAAATGTCTGTGTGTGGAAGACTCTGATCTGAGACTTTCTTTCATTATAACCTGTTGGAAAGTGGTGCATAACAGCTAACTTCCACCCATTTATAATGATGAACAACTAACATTATCTACAAAAAAGATCCTAAAACTTGCCTTCAGTGAGTTCCCAACAGTGTGGCTCTCCACCTTACAGAGGCATGACTTGGCGCTGGCCTAGAGTTCAGCTGTCACATCTGCAAAATGGGCTTAGAGAGAATGCTAGCCATGAGACGACATGTGCACAAGTCCCCAGTCCTGCCCTAGAACCTCAGTGGGGGCCAAACATGGGGCTGTCTTCTCAAGCTGCCCCTTAGGAAATCAACTTTCCAGTTGTTTCTGAATTCTAATCATTGACACGCTACATTAAAGAATGCCCAATTAATGGCAAGTATGAGATGACAGGCAGATGACAGTTAAGGCTACTTCATGTTTCCCAGGAGATGTGGCTAGTGCTAGGTTGTCAACTGAATTTGAGATGGGTTATTTCTACTCAGTCCATCTCTTTGTCATTTCAGGTCCAGGGGTTGAAGCCATCACCAGCAGATTTCTCTTCCTGCAGGAGTCTCCTCTGAGTGAGCATCTACATCATACTTCTTCTTGATGGCTTTGAGAATATCTCTGTTTACCTGCTGTTTCTTGATCCCATGACAGATGCAGCTCGGCTGGGGAGAGCCAAAGGATCCCTCCCCGCTCCTCAACAATCAAGAACCAGCTGTCCACGAGCAGCATCCTCCCTCACAGTACTTCTTTCCATCTCTGCTGCCACACCTCACCGTGGGGGGATGGTGCAAGACTCAGATGCATAGTGGCTTATTTCACAATTGACCTTGACACCACCCAGCAGTGGGAGAAACACTGGACACCAGCGAGATGCTGAAATACACAGTAGGAAAAAAGTAGGCTCTTTTTCGTCACATGCAAGGACGAGAGAGCTAACATCGATCAAGCAATTCTCAACGCACCTGCTGGGCTAGGAGCTCACATATTTAACTCTCTATAATGTACAGGTGGGACACGAAGGATCCAGGAGGCTCACCACTTGCCCAGGTTACCCAGCTAGTAAGAGTAGAGCAGAAATAAGAAGCCAAGCTGCTGCCCATCCTTCTCCCCACCCCATGGCTCACTGGCTCAGATGCAAGCACCCCCACACAGGAAGCACCCCACAGATTTAACTGAGCTGCCTGGCATTACCACAGAAGTACCCTTTATAGATAACTATATTTGGGTTTTAAAAGCTATATTGGGGAAACTGCAGTTTAAATAGCCTGCCTTTATTTTAGCACAATTGGCTGAAAAGAAATACACGTACTTTGCTCAAGTCCCAGAAGCATCAATGGGCGAGACAGCCAGAGTGGAGGGGACGTTACTGAGAGGCTGTGGAAGGAGTGTGTGGAGCAAGACCAAACGTCAGAGCAGACGCCTCTGAAATAGCATCAGACTCGCTCGGCAGGGTGGTTATGGAGAAGTGGTCTCCAGCTTTCTCAGGAAATGTTATTTTTACACACGGTACGAAGCAGCAGCCACAGAGCCCTGTACCGGATTTGGCTGCTCGCATTTGGGGTGTGCCACCCTCGGGGCAGGGGCTGGGTTAACTTGAGCCAAAGAACTCCAGAAGATTATCAGGAACGCATGAGCTGATGTCATCCTCCTCCACTTTACATCGAATGCGGAAAAGGCATGGGAGAGGAAAAGGGCTAGGAGGGCAAGGGGTGGGTGAAGAGGTGGCTACCTATGGGAAGAGACTGGAGTTTACCACCTGTAAGTGTAAGTGCTTAACTGGATTTTCTGTAGGATTCTTGGGGATCTAACATGGGGTGACTCGACATCTGGAGCGCATCTGTGGACCATGCTGAGAAGGGCACAAGGTGCAGCACTCCTCCAGAGCCAGCCCAGGGGCCCTGCCCCTGATGGTTTTGTCTGCTCAGCCTTCTGCTCTCCACGCCCCCTGCCCCAGTGAGCAGGCGGGATGCTGTGGAAGGGGAAAGAGGGTTAGGGGGAGCCAGGGAGCCCTGTAGAGAGGAGGGCAGAGCCCTTTGAAGATCCAGGGGTGGACGGGAGAATAAAGACCGTCCTCTATTCTTCAGGCTGAGTCATCCCACCTGCCCCCAGTGTTCAGCAGCATCAAAAATTTACAACTGCAAGGAATCGAATGACTTTTTTACACTGCGATAAAGAAAATCTTTCTGAAACTGCCGTTTAGAACAAAATCCACAAATGTCCTATTAAATCAAGACGAGGGTGCCGCAGTCCTGCTTTGTGCTGACTTATTCTTAGAGGCACAGGCAGACATCCCTGAGGATCTCGGACCCCTGCCTGGCCCGGGTTGGGAAGAGGGAAGGCCAAGGAGAAGGGAAGTCGAGCTGATGGCAGATCAACAGAGGGGAAACCAAAAGGAGTCCTGGCATTTTTTCTTTAAGTAGGAAATTCAAAAGGGATCCAGGGATGTTCCTGAGTGTACTAGTTTCTTATGGCTGCTCTAACAAGTTACCACAACTTAGCGGCTTAAAACAACACAAATTTGATTATCTTACAGTTCTGGAAGATAGAGGTCCAAAATGGATGTTACTGGGCTAAAACGGAAGTGTCAGAAGAGCTGCCTTCCTCCCAGAGGCTCTAGGGAAGTTCCATTTTCTTGCGTTCTCTAGCTTCCCACATTCCATCTGCAACTTTAATACCTCCGTGCCGGGCAGCATAACAGCCACAGGATGTGGGGAGGGGAACATGGACATCTTTGGGGAAGTCTTCTTCTGCCTACCACACTGAAATCATCAAACCGTCCAGCAACCATACACCGGTACTGATCCAAAGAACCGATATGGCACCTCTCTCCTGGCCAAAGCCATGTTGAGTTACTTCCCAAGCGGTTATACTCTTCACTAGTCTTTCCATGGTAATAATCCTGTCTCCTGGAAGGCAGAGACCACGTGTGAGCCATTTTCTGTGTCCTCCAAACCATCTTGTACATAATAAGTTCTAAGTTAACATGAGAATTATTGACTATCGATTATTGATGATAGCAAGTGAATAACATGTGCCCATTACTAACACGGTACTTTCCACACCAGATGGTTTAGTCCAGGGATCAGCAAACTTTTCCTGTAAGAGGCCAGACAGTAAATAAGTCAGGCTTTGTGGGCCAGATGGTCTCTGTTGCAACTGCTGGACTCTGCTGTTGTGGCAAAAGCAGCAAAAGGCAACAATCAAGTGAGGGGGTATGGCTGTGTGCCAATAAAACTTTATTTGTGGACATTGAAATTTGAACTTCATAGACTTTTTAAAAAATTAAAAAAAAAATTTTTCTCCCTAAAGCCCTCCCAGTACATAGTTGTATATATATATATATTTTTATTGTCGGTCCTTCTAGTTGTGGTGCGTGGGACGCAGCCTCAGCATGGCCTGATGAGTGGTGCCATGTCCGTGCCCAGGATTCGAAGAGGTGAAACCCTGGGCCGCTGAAGCAGAGCGCACGAACTGAACCACTCAGCCACGGGACCAGCCCCTGAATTTCATAGAATTTTTATGTCATGAAATATCATTCTTCTTGTGACTTTTTGCTTTCAACCCTTTAAAAATGTAAAAACTATTCTCTGCTTGTAGGCCACAAAAAAAAAAAAAAAACCCAGGTGGCGAGCCAAATTTAGCTAGCAGGTTGTAGTTTCCCAACCTCTGGTTTAAAAAATTATGTTTGGTGCCCATCTCCCATTGCCTCTCATTCTGCCCACTCATTCTTTCATTCTTTAAAGAGACTGAGCACCCGCCATGTCCAGGAGCTGGGGGGGTCAGGAACGGGTGATGGACTGAACTATGAGGAGGAACTATGAGGAGGGGGATGGGCAAGAACGACTAGGCCTTGTGCGTGGTGCAACAGGATGGACGGCGCCATTCACAGAGACATTTACAGCCACGGGAATGCACTCAGAGCTCTCCTCTGGGCAGCAAGACCCTGGGTTCAGGCTTGGGGACCCTCGGTGTGAGTGAGGTCTGGAATCAGATGGTAGGTCAAGGGTGGGATGTACATTTGGAACTGGATCTGAGTCCACATGTAAACTAATCCTTGAGCATGGATGAGAGACCACGGAAGAGAGATTTTAGAATAAGGGAAAAAAAGGAAGGGTACGAGCTAAGAATAGAGCCTAGGGGACTCCAGCATTTCTTCTGGGTAGAGAAAGATGAACCTGTGATAGACACTTGGGGCAGGGGTAGAGGGGAGAGAGACGAGAGGAGAGGGAGAGAAAGAGAGAAAGGATGAGGGAGAAAGGAGGAGGCGGAGTAGGAGAGAGAGGAACCAGATGTGCCAGAGGGAGACAGGGAAGGTGGGAAGGTGAGGGGTCACAGAAGCTGGGGGACAAGACCTTTTAAAAAAGAGGACGTCATCAACTGGAGAGTCAATGAGAAACGGGTGTATTGGCAGGGACATCACTGGTACCCACAGTTGAACAGATTTTGGAAGCATGATGGTGAAAGGCCACGAAGAGAAGAACAAAATGGGGGTGGCTGGGGTGAGGGTGGTGCCAGTGGAGCGTTTTATAGGTAAGCTTGCATCAGTGTTGAAGAAATAGAAGGCAGAGGGAAAATCTCTAAGGGAGGGACCATTCCGAGCACAGGCAGAGCCCCAGACCCGGCTTCCTCTGGGTTGGGCCTGGTGCTGACTCGTTTCCACATGAGCCACACTGAATGCTCCATAAATATTTCTAGAACAAATGAATGCCCACAGGAACGATGTGAGACCAGATTTTAAACCTTGTGTGTGCTGCCTATCACCACTGTTACTCTCGGCCTTCACTGCTCTTCCCATGTCCAGGTTTCGGGCTCCTTGCCCTCCACGTATACCTGCTGCCCACCCGGCCTGCCTTGAGCCCATTTCTCGGGTGGCTCTCTGGTCTACAGCCTCCACTCCTGTTTCCTGGCTCTGACCTCATTTTCGGTCCTTCCTCCAGGTCCACGGTGTCTGATCTGACGCTATCAAACCTGACGTGCTCCCAGCCACGTGGCTGTGCGGGAGGGAGCCCTGGGCTTCTCGTTCCACTTATGCAACTGCTCTCCGGCTGCATCGGCCCCTGTGTGTCGGCCCTCTGGAAAGGCTCGAAATAGATTTAAAAAAAAAACCCAACTCCACATCTGTCCCTGCTCTCCCTGCCAGATTCCTTCTCTCTGTTTTGTTTTGTTTTGTTTTGAAATGACCCCGTTATTTCTTTCATGCTCTTCTCCTAATTGTACGTCTGTGCTAAAGAAGGGAGGGGTGAGGCAAAGTGTGAGAGTCTGCAAAGCCAGGCCCCAGAATCTTCAGCTCAGTAGACAGCTACTGGGAAGAAGAAAGAGAAAGGAACTAATGAGGAACTGTGAGCAAGGACTAGCTGCAGAAAGGTGCTAGATGCTGTCTTATTTACTCCTATATAAGAAGCCCAAGAGGCAGATTCCACTGCCTGTAAAATATGAATGATTACGGCTCCCCCTCATCTGTTGATTTAAGATTAAATGAGATCCGAGACCAGTGGACAATGGCTAGCGTCTTGACTTCCCCTTGACCTAGAAGCCGGTGAGGCTGAGAGGCAGTGAGCAGCTCAAAGGCCGTGCAGGAGGTAAGCCATGGCACAAAGACCAAAGTCAGCTGCTGCAAACCCCATGTTCGTTAGACACAATTAATAAAACCAAGCTGCTCAGCCACTTGGCTGTGCTATGCTGTTTCCAGAGAGCCTGGTGGTGATGATCCAAAGGCCACCTTCTCACCTGACCATGATTTCAGGGAACCAGGCCCTGCTTGTGCTGAAGGACATGGAATTCAGGATTTCCTTGCTCTGTCTAATAAATTGCATTCACCAACACAATAGTTGCAGTTTCCATGACTCCACTTTCTACCACCGGAAAGTGGCCATGGTGACGATGTGCACTGACTTTGCTATTAACGAGAGGCAACTGGGTGATCATGGGCTAATGATCGTCTACCTTCTTAATGCTAAGTGACTTATTACCCGTAAACACACGTGGAATGTGCTCCGGGAAGCTCCCGCCAGCCGAACACATGCAAGTTAAGCTTCTTAATTGAAAATATAATCTGTATTGCAGAGATTAAAATATATTGGATTCATTTTGGCTCTATTCTTCCCCATTGTCCCACATACATTTTCTTTATGCTACACAATCAAATTAGTTCCCCTGCTACGGAAATTATTTCCACACAATAAATCAATTTTATGGTCAAGTGATGACTGAATGTCCTATTTAAAGAGAAAGCAAATCGGGGATGGAAACAATGTTCTTACTGGTGTGATCGGTGTTCGCACCACGTGCTTTCGGCGATCTCTGTGGGTTTTATCTCTCTTGATTTCTTAGTTTCCTTTTCTTCCTCTTTGTCGTCCTTGGGGAAGGTTTCAGTTTTGAGTGGCAGAGCAGCAGCAGGCAGGAGCAAGCCTTCGAGGGAAAGCCTCAGCAAGGCTGCCTCAGCCTTCCAGTCTCTGTCAAGGACAACCCACTCTCACCCTCCAAGGAAGCCATCCCGCCCTCCCTGCCAAGAGCAGCGCAGCCCTCCAGGCATTCTCCAGTCCTGAGTCATATTTTTCCCTAACACTCGTAAGTCCCTGATGTTGTACAGTCTGGTCATATGTTTGTTGGGTCACTGTCTGAGCCCTGGCCCACATAGAAGGCAAACTCCATGGGAGCTTCATCAGTCTTATTAAATTCCCAGCATCTACAACAAGGCCTGGCACAAACATACACAAAGTCAAAATACCTTACAAAATGAGATAATGCCACCATATTGATCCCAAAGCATGGGAGGCTTCATTCTAGCTAGAAGGGGAGAGGGGAGGAAAAGTATTTATCAAAGGTGGCCATGGGGGCCCTGACACATGAACTTGTAGGAGGAATAAGTGCTAGACCCCACTGACCTTCTTTCAGCACTTCCCATGTGCAGAGCCTTTGATAAGCTGTTCCCTCTCCCTGGAGGGCTCCCACTTCCTGCCTGGAAGCACCCGGTTAACGCCTTCCAATTTTTCAGCTCCCGGCCTTCCCTCATAACATGCTCCTACAGAACCATGTAGCTCTCCGTCACAGTGCTTGGATGGCACTTGTCACTAGCGTCACACATTTGGTGGTTTGAGCACTGACCAGTGTCTCCCCGTAGACTCTCACTCCTGACGGCAGGCTCCACATCTGCATTAGCTCACATTTATCCCCAGCATCTAGCACTCTGAGTGGCTCTTAGTAGGCACGCAATAAACACGTGACTAGAGAAAGAATGAAAAATGTTACCATGAAAATGATGTGGAAACTCATTTGTCATTTTAAAACTGGAATGCCATCGAATTCAGCAATCAGTATCCAGCTGTTTCCTTACATACATTTCTACTCCATGGTGGGGAAGAGAAGGTTAATAGCTGCTGAGCACCGACTGTGCCCCAGACATGCTTCCAGCTGCACATGAGAGACCCTATCTGCCTTCAGTCTAACAGCTCAACTATTACCGAAGGCCATCGAATTTCTTATCCTTCAGCAAAGCTAAAGAAGAGCCTATTGGAGCTATAACAGTGGCAAATTCCACTGGTGGCGACTGTTGAGTACCTCACAGCATGGCAGCTGTGTTGTTTAGACACCTTGCAGCGTCAAAGCAAGAACTGAGTTGTCCCCCCATAACACGCAAAACAGCAAAGGGCTGGCCAGTTGCAGGTGAGTGGCATGCACAGAACACGTAGGCATGTGTGCAAGTTTGAAAGACTTGATGTTCTAAGATTTTCAAAGCCAGCCAAGTTGATTATCTCAACTCACCAAACCCCATGAGATGGCTCCAAAACATGTCATTGTGTTAAACTGCCATTCAGGGAGCTGTAGCACAGGTGGTTTTAGTGAATTACCTTCTCAGCATTACCAGTGAGTGAATTTGAACTAGAATCCAGAATCCTAACTCTGGACACTGTGTGTTCTCGCGACCTCCTGTCAGTTCTGTAACTATAAATTATTTCAGGCGATCAGAGGAGCATGAGGAGCAACACACTTGGACCTGGGTCGACATCTGAGACTCACCTGCATGAACAAGGCAAGCAAATGAAGAGAGAAAAAGGTGTACGATTTCAACAAATCAAAGGATGCCATATCATATCAAGTGTTAAAAAACACTGTTTCAATGCTTTTCTGTAAAAAGTCATAGTGGACTAAGCATTTCTTTCCTGGTCCAAACTCAGATGCCCAGAGAGTGCACTAAAAAAAGGGTTGTTTTTAACTCGGGATTCCTGAATAAGAACACAGTGCGTGTCGTTGCTCCCATACCCACAGGCTCACACAAAAATACACATTTAATGAGGTCACAGAGTTAAGATTGAAATAGCTGAAATACATAGTGTGGGCCCAGAAAAACTGTCAGCAAAGTCACAAAATAGCTTTACGAAGGTCTGTCAAATTTTGGGAAATAATCCAGGAAAATGATACAGGAGTCTACAGAGAAGTGTCAGCTCATTTTAGCTAATGGCAGCCCAGTGAAGAAGGTTTTAGGTGAAATGTTTGATTACTTAAGAGGGATTTCTATGTTCTACCCTGGTGTTTTTCATGGCCTGGGGAGGGGTCGTCATTCTCGGTGGAAGGTTGCTATTTCCAAGTCCGTCCACACATATGACCCCCAGTGCACTGGCAGGGTGGGGGTCAGGCCAGTGGGTGGCAGCAGGGGTGGGAGCCGCCGGGGCCTGTGAGCGATCACCGTCTCTGGCCCCATTTCGTGGTTTCCCCATCCTTGCACTTCCATTTTTCTGCAGGACACTACAGTTCCATAGACTCACACCCAGTTATCTTGCCAACACTCTCCTTTTGAGGTAAAAGTCGTACATCTTTGCCAAAATCACCCACAGTCCAAAAAAACAAACTCAAGTTGTCACAAAAATAACAACGCAAACACGGCACTTTCCAATATGAGAAAGAGAAGAAAGGAAGCAGAGCCTTTGTTTTTTAAAGCTCTGTTCAAAATGAGTTCCAACACAAAGCCAAACACAACACAGAGGGCTTTTCCTAACTTTCTCTCAGCATGATTTCTGATGGAAAAAATCAGTGATATCTTCTACCTTCTAACCAGCGTAACGGAGTTTTACCGTTGGGTAAACATAGTCCATCAGTCTCTTCTCCTCCAAATCCTGAATGAGAGTGAGTCCTCACTGCTTGCCCCCAGCCGGCTGAGAAGGACGCTTGGAGCCCTGACACTCAACTGACGGGACTTCAGGGCCAGCCTTCCCAAAGGATGAAGATGACAGGGTTCTGTCTTAGTCCACTAGTGCCGCCAGAACAAAGGACCTCAGGCTGGGGGGCTTAAAGAACAGAAATTTACTTTCTCACAACTCTGGAGGTTGGAAATCCAAGATCAAGGTGCCAGCACAGTTGGTTTCTTCTCTCTCCTTGGGTTGTAGATGGCGCCCTCTCCCTCTGTACTTGTCTGTCCTGATCTCCTCTTCTTGAAAGGGCACCAGTCGTATAGGATTAAGGTTCACTTTAATGATCTCATTTTAACTCTAATGATCTCTGTAAAGGCCTTATCGCCATATACAGTCGCACTCTGAGGTGCTGGGGATTACAACTTCAACATATGGCTTGTGGGGGAGGTGCATAATTCAGCCATGGAACCCTTCTCGTCTGTTTTTAACAGTCCACAGGACAGGTTTCCTCTCATAGACCTATGTGTACATTTGCTGTTAGTTATTTTTCACTGCCAACACTCTGTGCCACCACATCCAATCCTCTCTCGTGGAGAAGGGGATGCTTTCCACTGTGCCAACTGGATAACCCCATTGGAAGAAAGGAAGAAAGATCTGGCCCAGCTAAACCCTAAAACCTGGAAGTACCTGTGGCTCAGGACCAGTTGGTCAGGAACAGAGGACCTGCTTCTCCTCTGTCGGCCCTGCTCGTGCAGGGTGACCGTCGGGTAATCACCGCATCACTATCACAGTTGTTCGTATATGTTTATCTGCCCATCTGAACGGGAAGTACCTTGAAAGCAGAGCCCAAGTACTTCATCTCTGAATCCCCAAAGCACAAAGCAAAGACACAACACACACTTTCTGAACACAACACCCCCTACAGCACGTATCTTTGTAAATGCCGGTGCCGAGCCCCCTGCCAGTCCTATGAGGGGTGACTCAGGCCACGGTTCACACGTGCATGAAGGTCCCCAGGAGACAGACAAGGTGCCAGCTCCCATAGCCATGTCCTAGAGGAATCAGGGGAGACATTGAAAGCCAGCCTCCCTCGGATGTGCCTGTGTGGCCCAGCTGGTCCCTCCTGATGAGCGGGCAAGGGGATTTTGTCACATTGTGATTCCTAGTTTTCAAGAGAAACCTAATGCTGGAGACGGGGTACATGTGGCTTTGCCTATTTATACACATATATTCAAAATTATTTAGAGAGGCAGCAGCTTTGGTGTCAAGAAATCATTCACAATAACTCATAAGTGAACGAAACTCATTTATAACAGAAGTTGCTGAAGTTGCTTGGGGCCTTCCCCAACACTAACGCGATGCTCATCTCAGAATCGGCAGGTGCAGCTTAGCCACAGCTCGTCCAGAATCCACCTCAGGGAAGCATCCCTTATTTCCAGGTGGCTGTCAGCTTTGGCCCTATGTTATTCTTTTTTCCTTTCCTCAGCTTGTAGTTGAGAAAAATGATCTATCAAGTCACACACCCAATCCCACCCAACTCTGAATATTCCCACTCCAAAGGGAAGTATTTCTGTGGCCTGCCCTTTCTTGTTTTCAGGATGCACTAAAAATAGACATCATTCCGATAACCCAGGTCCCTGGAGGAATTGCACGTCATGAGCAGGCTCATCAGCCCAAGTGTAGAGACAGGTGCATGCGAGATGCTTCGGAGTCAGAGGAATGTTTCCAGGTTCACTGTTCATGGTTATGAAAAGTCGTTTTCTCTGAAGGGCGCAAAGCTCCAAAACCACCACATAAAATCTGTTCCACACGAAACCTCTTCACTGAACAAATCAATTGTGTACCTCAGAGGCAGCTGCTATACAAAAATAACACACACACCCAGACTGAGGTCAAACGCGAACACGCACAAACTCAGAGCCAAGCCAGAAGGGAGCCCGTGTGAGCCGGGAGTCTGTGGAACCACTGGGGAAGGGTTTCAGTTCCAGATTAGGTCCCTCTGCCCTCAGGTGAATCCGTCACAGGAACGGGCCCTAGGAAGTGCATCGCCAAAGTGAAACTAGAGGGGATTGGGAGGAGGAAGTGGGCAGGAACGGGGTGAGGGAGGCGGGAGGGGGAGGTGGCAGGAGAGGACGGGATGGAGGATGGGGTGTGGATCCAGAATGCGTACGCTTCCCACAAGACTCCGTCTTACCAAAAATGTCCATCTTCAGTAAATCTCTGGAAGGGAACGGTTAGGTTCCAAGCAAATCCACAATAACATCAGAAAATGAGAAGTGAGCTCATTGACTCAGGGAGGAAATATTTCATTTGACAAAGTCTCTGATAATGTATGGGCATTTTGGAAACATCACTGGTTACTCTTGACTTCAAGAAACTCAAACTTGAGCAGTCAGTAGACTATTGCCTTTTCAGCCCCCTTTGAACTCTCCTTAAGTTCACTTCTCTGTGGACGGCTGGGAGCCACAGTCCCAGCATGCTGCAGTGAAAAGAGACAAGCCAAGAGGCCTGTGGTCAAACTCCATCCCTGACATTCCCACTGCTGCCATCTGGATAAGCGCCTTAGTGCCTCCCTGAGACTCTCTGTCTACAAAACGAGTAAAGAGTGAGGAGTTATGTGAGGATTATAAGGGGAAGCCAATGTATTTTAACAGAAACAAACAAAACACACCTCACATCCATTAGGATGGCTACTATTGAAAAAGAAAGGAAAATAAGTGTTGTCGAGGATGTGGAGAAATTGGAATCTCGGTACACCATGGGTGGGAACGTAAAATGGTGGAGCTGCTCTGGAAAATAATATGGTGGTTCCTCAAAAAGTTAAAAATAGAATTACTATATGATCCAGCAATCCACTTCTGGGCATATTGAAAGCAGGGTCTCAAACAGATACTTGTACACTCATGTTCATGGCAGCACTATTCACCATAGCGAAAAGGTGGAAGCAACCCAAGTGACCATCAACAGACAAACAGATAAACAAAACGTGGTCCATCCACACAATGGAATATTATTCAGCCTCAGAAAGGAAGGAAATTCTAACTTATGCTATAACATGGATGAACTTTGAGGACTTCATGCTCAGTGAAATAAGCCAGTTCCAAAAACACAAATACTGCATGATTCCACTTATATGAGGTTTCTAGAGAAGTCAAACTCATAGAAACAGCAAGTAGGATGTGGTTGCCAGGGGCTGGAGGAAGAAGAAAATGCAGATTCAGAGTTTAACGGGTACAGAGCTTCAGTTTTGCAAGATGGTAAAGTTCTGGCACAACAATGTGAATATACCTAACACTAGCGAACTGCACACTTAAAAATGTTTAAGATGGGGGCTGGCCCCGTGGCCGAGTGGTTAAGTTCGCGCGCTCCGCTGCAGGCGGCCCAGTGTTTCGTTAGTTCGAATCCTGGGCGTGGACATGGCACTGCTCATCAGACCACGCTGAGGCAGCGTCCCACATGCCACAACTAGAAGAACCCACAACGAAGAATACACAACTATGTACCGGGTGGCTTTGGGGAGAAACAGGAAAAAATAAAATCTTTAAAAAAAAAAAAAAAGTTTAAGATGGTAAACTTTATGTTATGAGTATTTTGCCACAATTAAAAATTAAAACCTTTTTTTTTAATTAAAGTTAAAAAAAAAAACAACCCAGCCAGCAAGCCTACGACATAGGAAGGACTCCGCACATGGCTTTGTTATTATTGGCATGTGGATTTCGGTGCTGTACCAAAAAGTCCATTACTGCTCATCTTCACTAGCTACTTTCCTAGGTGAGTGAACAGCAGGTTAATTTGTTTCTATTCAAACTGTAAAATTGGGAAAACCTTATATGCTGTGGGTGCCAGGAGCACCGGGCAAAGATTAAATAAGATCAGCTGATCATCACAGGCTGCAGAACTGGAGACCATCCCAAATAATCAGAGAGAAGGTCGGGGGCCTAGGCCCAAGACCACTGCTTACAGAATGATTAAAACAAGGCCCTGGACCCTTGGAAAAAGGAGCAGGGATGACTCAGACTTGAGGAAAGTTGGAAAGGACAGAAGAATTTAAGTCGTTTACGTAAATCCTGGACCCGCTGCACGAACGGTGGAGGAACTTTCCTTCTCTTCACAGACCATGATGCAACAAGGGAATGGGCCTCCTGGAAGAGACACAGAAAATCCCTGCCCAGTGGAGGAACGGGCGAACCTCGAGGATAGTCTGCTCAGTGAGGGAGGGCGTCAGGGAGTTCACCCACCATCAGTTGAGGACAGAAGGGGCTCTCTATAAAGGATGACTTGTAGCCGGTTTGCAATCACCAAGGAGGTGTGAGGATCTTGCTCCTCAAAGCGTGGCCCCTGGAAGAGGTGCCTTGGAAACAACTGGGAACTTGCTGGAAATGCAGAGTTCCAGGCTCTTTCCCAGGTCTTTGTATTCGAATCTGTATTTTAATAAGATCTTCGGGAGATTCATGTACACAGTAGCATTTGGGAAGCACCGGGGTAGATGGCCATCTGGCCCATTCTTACTCATATTCCATCATATCCAAATACCTGTGCACTACAGGAAATAAGTCCATGGAAGGAGCGTTCGGTCCAAGCTTGACTTGAACTTAAGAACAACACAGGCCTGCCTGCATCAGACTCATTTCAGTTTAATTTTCTGCCATTGGCTTAGGTTGTCCTTTTTTCTTCTCTTCTTCAGATTGCCATCTAATAAGATATAGTAGGAGATAAATCAGCCTCCTCGTTTGGGGCATTAAGAGATTGTAGTAATGTGTTCTAGCAGCCCGCTGGAGTTTATTTCCTTCTATTTCATGACAACTGAGGCATTAAATAGTCTTAAATCATCGGGCTGTCCCTTGTCTGCTCTGTGACCAC
This sequence comes from Equus caballus, assembly GCF_041296265.1. NCBI lineage: Eukaryota > Metazoa > Chordata > Mammalia > Perissodactyla > Equidae > Equus > Equus caballus. The sequence continues at coordinate 6,808,044 of NC_091684.1, forward strand.
TCCTGTGGCTTTGAAAATCCAATATGAGAAATTATTCTTTATGGCAACCTCTGTAGCTGCAAGCAAAGCAATTCAGAGAACACTTTTATGAGAACAGTTTCTATATACTCTGCTTCTGTTACAAATTACTCCCTCGTTTCGACAACACTTACAAAGTATGCAGTTTAAGTCATACAAAGGCATTATCAAATTTCCATGATGTAAACAGACAGAAAAGTTGTTCCCTATCAACAAATTCATAATAAGGCAGCAACAAAGCTCAACAATTTACTTGCCATCCAGCCATTCCAGCCAACTTGGCACTCAGCTATTGAAGGAGAGCTTTGAGCCCATTTCCTTCATTTCCCAGGGTAATCTGCTTAATGCTGGATGGGCTGCTGCATTTTTTCTTTATATTAGGAAGGGGGGTGCGGTGGGGTGTGGGATACAACATGCAACACGCTCCCATTATAGAGAATCCCAAGTCCGAGTTCTCAATTTTAATTATCACCAAGACCTTAATAAAAAATGCGATCATGGTATTCCCTTGACCTAGAACATAAGATGTGAAGGGACTTGTTTAATGTTGTGAGTCATCTCATTAATTAAAGAATATTAACACTGAAAATTAACAGAGTCCTCCATAAGACTGGTCCCAATGCCTTGGAAATGGTCAGAGAAACAGACACTTGGTCGTGGCTATATAATTAGGAGGACGATGTAGATAATACCAAACTGAGGTCAAACAGAGAGTGGGCCTGCATCCCAGGTCACCTCCACCAGGAAGGAAGAACAAGGAGGCCGGGTCCCATATCCGAGAGGGCAGCTGGCTAGCTGCTAGCACATAGGCTCTGTCCCAATCAGGTACCAAAATACTCATGAGGATTAACAGAAGCAAATGTAAGCTCCTAATGGCTGCCATGCCAGGAGAGAAAGTCAAGCAGTTTCTGAATTTCCACAAACCAGGCTGCCAACAGGATTGGATCAAGAAACACAGTGTGGGGGCTGGGCCGGTGGCACAGTGATTAAGTTCGCACGTTCCACTTCGGTGGCATGGGGTTCGCCAGTTTGGATCCTGGGTTTGAACATGGCACTGCTTGGCAAGCCATGCTGTGGTAGGCGTCCCACATATAAATTAGAGGAAGATGGGCATAGATGTTAGCTCAGGGCCAGTCTTCCTCAGCAAAAAGAGGAGGATTGGCAGCAGATGTTAGTTCAGGGCTAATCTTCCTTAATAAAAAAAAAAAAAAGAAAGAAAGAAACACAGTGTGAGACTCATTCTATGGTGCTTCTAGAAACAGAGCAACCACGTGCACCAGAAAGTAGGTGTGACAACTCCAGCCACTTCCCCACAGGTCTACTGCTGGTTCAAGAAGCAGTCTTCAATGGAACCAGCCCACCAGGTGGCTGTCCCATTACCATATGCGGACCACTTACGGAGACAGTCAGAGGGCTACCCACCCCATCTTCACCCATACAGAGCCTCACCTTCTGGGCTATGACAACTCCAGGGAAACAAGTGGCTGAGGAGATAAGGGACCCTCCTGAGAGGAGGAGGTCCCATGAGAAGACTGTAGGTAGCAAGAGACAAAAGAGACAGAGAGGCCCAGACAGCAGGATTTCCCAGAGATGGTGGTACCTGCACCTTGTGATGTCTTCAGACACTCAGCAGGGTGGGTGGGAGGGGAAGCAGACATCTAAATGTAAGCCTGCGAGACAAAGGAGGTGGGCCAGGGGCGCTGCTGTGAAAGGGATCCAAACAGGACCCAGGTTCAGAGTAGGGCCTCACCCAGGGAGAAGACAGGCCTGCGAGGGCAGCAGACCTATGCCAGGGGCCTCCAAGGTGTCTGGCTTCTGCCTCTGTCCCAGGCCAGGCTGTGGACAGGTCACCGGCATGCACGCCACCCCTCCTAGGATCTGGGAAGGGTGTGGCTGCATGCAGAACAGCAGAACACATTTCTTTCCCATTTGGACATTGTTTGCTATGAAAGTGCATCGAACATGAGAACTGCCTTTGAGGATTTAGTGTCCGCTTTTGGAAACCAGGTTAAGGGCTAAATCATCTCCAAGGACATGAGGTTAGGTGGGGAAGAGAGGATGGTCCCGTAGAGAAAGTGCAGATCCTGAAAAGGTAAAATGACAAAACGCGAGAAAGCAGCACTTTGCCTTACAATGCCACCCCACGCCGAGGACCCAGCTGCCCAAATGTGTGCAAAAGAAGGAAGGATTTTCACCTATCTTTCATAAAATGGCAATACTGTCAACACGCAAGACTTAAATATTCGAACAAAGTGATGAAAGACCAGAAAAATAAGAAGAACCATAAATTCGATTTGCACAGTCCCAGTTGGCTCTCTCAACCTCTTTTTACCCACTTTCAAAGTAATATATTGAAAAGTAACATATTGAAGTTATCAAATTAACATTACAAGAACAAAAATGAAAAGATTTTCTTATAAATGGATCTTAGTTTTAATCTTAAAACAGTTCCCAAATTATTGTCGGTGTATTGCATCTTTTCAATTATGGCTAATTTAACTGTTAACACTTTGCACATTATACATGTAAATATTTGTCTTAATTCTTATCCAGAGAGAGATTATGGTAAGATTCCTTTTAAGAAATCAAGACGTTCAGATTCTCAAACTTCCATTTTAATGCCCCCCTGCTGCTTCACTTTTGGTTTAATTTCATAATAGCTGAAAATCTAGCACACAGAGATAAATTTAAAAGCCCCCCAAACAGTTATCCAAGCTTCCCATAATGTAGTCAGTATAAACAAAACATATTTCCCTGATAAATTCTGAGGACCATAAAATGCCAAAGTCAGAGAAAGTAGGTCTAACGCTGAACTTAGGAAAAACATCTACGTGAAAGAAAAAAATTCTCATTCCCATCAACACAAATATGTTTTCTGTAGTCAGTCTCCTAAAAACGCCTCTAAGAGCCCCTGTGAAACCAAAGTTGTGCTTCTACATGCAGTCATGAACCAGGCTGTAAGAGGAACACCGACACTCACGCTCCTGCACCTGTGAGCCAGGGGCATTGCTACTGCACAGAAACCATCAAGAGCCCACTTAGACAAAAGAAGTGAACATGGAGCCCTGTTCCTAGGAAATACTGTTTTTCTGACAACCCACTCTTGAGGTTTCCAAGTTCATACAACTCCAAATCTAATATACATCTAACATACACTTGAGCTAACCAAAGGAAACATTCAACGTCAAATTACCTTATCTAAAAACATAGATGCCACAATCTTGGCTTCAAGCCATCTGTCAATCCAGTCAAGGTCAGGGACTGGTCTATGACATGAACAGCTGAAATGAACCCTGCTCTGAAAAAAACCTACCTCTGAAATCAACCAGAAGGAACAAATCAATAAACTTCTATCTTAGCATAGAGATGCCACACAAATGGACATCTCAATTCTGCATCTTCAATGTAAGTTCCTCTGGATTCTTATCTGATTGCAAAGAGATTGCCAATCTGACATAAGATTTTGTTATTGAGGGTCAGTGTTTGAGGCCTGAGCACATTTACCACTACTGCTCATTGGCCCCCAGGGGCTCCTTGCCTTATCTTCCTGATAAGATAGGAGGGCACGTCTCATTTTTTGCACTGTGTTACCAGACTGCCATCCTGCCTCCTAAACTGTATGCCCGAGGGTGGTACCAGGTCATATACATCATAGGTGTTCCCCTCAAGACCTAGCAGCACAGGGCTACACACGCGTAGGGGGCTCAACTACAGTAGAAATCCTCTTAAGTCATTTCCAGGGAAACAAGTCCCAGAGTTCACTGATGCTTTGCAGGGCCTCAGCAAAACATGCCGACCAGTGTCCACAGCGCAATGACAACTGCAGCCCCAAGCTCCTCTCTAGACAGAGGGGCTCTTCTGATCACCCTCGTCAGTGTGCACCAACCCAAGGTCAGTCAGGTCATTCAATATGATATGAAACAATGAATTATGAGTGCCAAAAAGGAAGAGCCACTTTTGGAAAACCAAATTGAATGCTTTAGAAGATTATAAAGGTAAGTAGCTAAAAAAATTCTGCAAAATTAGGCATGGGTAAGACAACTAGAAAAACTAGAAAATGTAAAAATCTTCTAACTCCACTTTAAAGAAACCTTGGATGGAACAGAGCGACCATGCATTATGAAAGTTAATCAGTGGAACCACATTCAAAAGAAGGCATTGGCCCTACATAAAAAGATAAGCCAAAAAAAGAGAAAAAAAGGGAAAGAAAATAAAAAGCTACATTTATGTGTTTTATGTAAAAATAAAAAGATTAAGATAAAGTGATAGTCACAAAATAGCTTCCACTTTTGCAATTAATCACCTAACTTCCGGTTTAACCACACTGCGGAAGATTTCTTCTACTTTGGAAGACTTTAAAATTTAACTGAAGGGCACGAGTGGGTACAAGAAACTTCAGGAAAAGGGTTGACACTTTGCTCTGTGGTATGATTAGTGAAAATGCAAAATACACTAGGATTTTGCTCATCACAAAAGGATTTTATTTTCTGAAGTCCATGAGGGACCACTAAGATCACGTCACGTCAGCGAGAGCTGGGTAACAAGTTGGGAGGGTGGTTCCTCACAGAGGAGCACAGCTTTGATTCTTTTGTTAATGCTGGTTGAGGTTCCCTCTGCCTACTCTTCCTCTCAACTCCTGAGCCTCCAATGCTCCTTGGGCCTACATGGAACCCTCCATCCTGAGAGGCAAGGAGGTTCTTGTGCTCCTCATTGCTTTGCACATGCTGTCCCTCCATCCTGATGCCCTTTCCACTCTCACATACTCTCATCCTAGCAAACTGTTAAAAAATCTTTGAAGAACATCCCTAAAGTAACTTCTTGCTGAACTCCCCCTGTGTCGGGCTGGCCCAGAGTGAACCTTTCCAGTTGATGAGCCCACGCTGTATTCTGTACATGATTCCATCCTTGCACTTTTCAATGCACTGTGATTACGTGATACTCTCTCTCTCATCCTCCACTAAGAATTCTTTTTAAACCCCACTGCCCAATCCAGAAGATGTCAGTAACTATTGAGCAACAATCAAGTGCTGACAGAGATTCTCTCCTTGAGCAAACTTTAGTCAGGCTCCTCTGAGCCCTCTTCTCAACTAGGTCTCAACTTTAGCCCATTTTTGCTGGGCCCGCACAGCTCTGTTTTAGCAAGAATCCTGCTAAGTCAGTTTAGAGAGAACCTCCCACCCTCAATAGCTGATCAAATTTCCCATTCCCCGTCTTGGATGGATAAGTTCTTGGCCTTGTCTTTTCTTAGTAATTTTCTATTCACTGACCCCCCCCACCCCCTGCCCCCAGCCTGCTCCTTGGTTATAAATTTCCACTTGTTCTTGTTGTATTAGGAGTTGAACTTGATCTTCTCCTCTCTCGCAAAATAGTCTCAACACCTGTCACAACAGGACTGAATAAAGTCTTCCTTACCATTTTAACAAGGGTCAGAGCAATTTTTTTAATAGTGTATAGCATTTTTGTTTTTTACTGCAAATTTAAAGACAAGATTTAATCATGCTACATTTTGGTAAAATATTTAGCATCGCACTGGTGTTTCAAGGAGCTAGAAATTTAAAGAACCATGCAGCTTTTCTAGGGACCTCAAACCTACAATTTCATTGCACACAGAGCTGGCATCGCATGTCCATGTTGCATGCTATCATGACAAGATGCATTTTGAAATGTTTCTCTTCCATCAGTGTTTGGAAACACCCACGCACACCTCCTCCAGGGTAAGAGTTGAGGAAAGGCTGTACCTGTGTATAGAATAGTGTACCTACCAACGATCGGCATTAACCACAAAGACTTCAACTGAAACAATAAATTTAGAGAACAAAATTGTTTGAATTGTGCCCTTCAGCACTCCATTTCCACAGCAAGGCTTGGACTTCCGACACAGCCCCAGATGAGAATGGATTCTGTGGGGGGAAATATCTTTGCCGTCCTCAAATTGCCTTTAACTATGGAAAGCAGCCACAGCTTTCCTTCAGAGCTAAGAGAGAATTACAAAACAGCCTCAGAATTCCCTCAGGTGGCAGCTCTGGCCCCACAGGAATTGTCTCTGGGCATCCTCCCTTCAGCTCAGTGCCCATCTTTTCTGTAAATGATGTCTGAGCACGTCACTCCCATCAGCACTTCCTCAGCAGCCTGCCCTCCTGCCTCCCTCACAGGCGGCTGTGGAGGGGGCAGCGACCCTGGGGTTTCAGGTACACGCTCAGGTTGGCCAAGCCGAGCAGTCAAGACTGGCTTGAACCCTTCGAGGGCAGACTGAGGGCAGACAACAGAGGCTGTGGAAAAGAGCTGGGCCTGAAAGTGACCAAGATCAGCATTCGAGGCTCTTACAGTATGTGGAGTCTGAGGGCTGCCAGTGAGGACCCTGTCCTGTGAACCCACAGGGCCACCGGAAGAGACAGGCCCACAAGGCCATCACCAAGCGACACCACAGAGGTCTGGGGGCAGCAGGATCCCACTGTGCATCTCCCATTCAAGGATCCTTAGGGAGCTGACCCCATATAAACCCTTGCCTGTGTACATTCATCTTTTTTATGAATACTGAAACCTGGACGTCCATATTCACAGGCGACCACAAAGCCTTGAGAAATTATTATTCCACAGCTATGAAAACAGCCAAGTGAACCTGTCCTGCAAACATTCCTCCTACCCCTGCAAAAAAAAGTTGTTAGTTCAGTACTCACCGAAGTTAGTTTTACAAACTCGGGTATGCTAAATCAACCAAATATTTGGGTCATTTTTCAAGGTCAATATACATGGCTAGAAGCTCAAAGGAAGCAAAATTTACTTTTCAAGTCTTTTGTTGAATCGTGCTGGTGCATAAAACTGCATCGGAGAAACCATTAACTCTTGGTCCAGAGGAACCCCACCCGAGGTGCCCTGCATCCAAGTGGTGCAGACACGGAGGCCCGCACCTGCTCAGAAATGGACGGCAGCCTCTCACTGCAACTGGGAAAGCTTCAAAACCCCTTTGTTGATCTTGGCTCCTTTTATAGAGATTCAATCTCACAGATGCGTGTTGTCTCTGCTAAGACAGAAACATCGACTGCTCTTCCCAGGGGAGGTATGATTCTGACATCTCTCAAACAGTTGGAATATTTGAACAAGGCTGGAGGTTAGAAAAAGCTGGTATCTGTTCTGGGGATTACAGGGAGGGGGTGTGCCCAGCCCTCAAGGCCTGCCGGGCTCCGTGGGGGACTGAAAGCATGAGATGGTTCTCCAGCTCCCTGTCATCGCCTTCAAAAACAGCCAGGAAGAAAGGGTGGAAGAAGTTTAAGAGCAAACAAAGCAGAGAAAGTTGGGCGGTGCCCTCAAGAGGACAGGCAGGCCAGCCTGGAGAGTTGAGGAGGGCAAAAGCCTGGGGCAGCCATCGGGGTGGTGGCTGGTGGGAAGACCAAAGGCACCCCAAAAATTAACAATCAGAAAGAATTCAAAGATGGATATATTCAGAACCCCACCTGAAAAGGAAAAAGAAAATAAACTAGAATATAATCCCTGGTACCAGCACGATGGGTAAAGTTCATGACATAAAAGGGAGAGAGTCTCTTTTCTATTTGGTGGCCTAACACAATTTCCCTGGAGGGCGGTCCCCAGTGGACCACTGTCTATGCATTTTCATAGCTCCCTGCTATCTGCTCCAGGGTGCCCCATTCTAGAACACACCGACCTTTACTGCTTCGGCCATCTTTGTTCAAGCCCAATCTCTCAGTGGCTTAGTTCCTATTTAGCTTTTTCCGGCGAGCTCAGAAAAGAATCAGAATTACCGGGAAAGCACAAGGATAAGGATGGAAGATGGAGAGATGCTGCAGACAGGAGCAGGCAGGGATGAGGGAGGCCTTCTGATTTTGCCTTTAATTCCCCCTTCACTTTGTGGTCTCTGGCAATTCCCAAGAGCTCAGGTGGGGACAAGAGCGCCCCCTGCTGCAGCCCACCAGCATCTGCCATCAGGCGGGAGGAAGCTGGCTGAAACCCCAGGCTGCTGCTGGCCTGTGGAACATTCCTGAGAGGAGAGCCAGAACTTGCTGAGCCTGTTGAGTCCCCTGGCCACCTGTCCTTCTGTGGTTTTCCAGCCTTTCTGCCTGGATCGTCTCCTCTCAGCACTCAACTAACACGGGGAGCTGGCTTTGGAGAAACAGAGTCAGCTCCCAAAGGCCAGGATGTTCCCAGACAAGACCCTGAGGGGTGTCCAAGAATGGAGTCTGAGATAGAGAACTTCACACAGGTACTTTTCTTTTATAGAAACTTATCTCCAGAAAGGCAGGAGAAAATGGACAGCATGCAAGCTTTAGTTCTTCTGGGTTGAGGCTAACATGGGCTACAAGAACTTAGTTGAACTGCCTGAGTCCTGTCAACCCCTGACTACAACACGGTGACCTTCCAAAGTAGCCAGAAGAGGTCTGGGACATCACATCAGAACTTAACCAGAATCGCTGAGAGATGGTGCACTTGTCTCCCAGGGCCGCTGTAATAAAGGACCACAAACTGGTCGTGCAAAACAACACAGACTAATTCTCTCAGAGTCTGGAAGCCAGAAGTCCAAGATCAAGGTGTCAGCAGGGCCAAGCCCTCCAAGAGGCCTGTATGGGAGTCTGTTCCATGCCATTCTCTTAGTAACTGGTGCTGCTGGCAGTCCTTGGATTCCCTGTAGACACATCACTCTAACCTCCGCCTCTGCTGTCAAAGAGCATTCTCCCCGTGTGTCTGTGACTTCAGTGTGACTTCATCCTAACTTGACTACATCTATTTCCAAATACGTCACATTCATAGGTACCAGGGGTTAGGAACTCAACAGATCTGTTGAAGGACGTAATCCTTCACACAACAGATGCCTTGGCTGGCTGTATCACGCCTCCACTGAACATTTCTAGATCATCTGAGTTACTTTATGAATGAAACAGTCACCAGGCCTTTTTGTCACCTCTGGGTAGATTTTCTCCTCTCTCTCATGAGCAGGGCCTTCATGTCCCTTCCACAGTCAAACTGCAGTTAAGTTCTGACAAATGTGCCCAACTGATTTTCATAAGTGATGTTCTGCTAACCGCAGGCCCTGGGTCTTGTGATATAAACTCAGATAAGTCTGCTAGATCTTGAAATCAACTCACAGCAGTTTTCATGTGTCTTCCTAAGGTTTAACAGAGCCCAGCTCTGAGCAGATCCTCGGCATCCACGTTCCCTAGAAGCAGACAGCAATCTCAGTCGCGGGACAATTTATGGCCCAGCTGGGAAGAGAGAAATGCTGAGGGGAAACGCTTTCTGGTTGACAATGGTCCAAGCAATCGCTTGGTTCACCCAAGGAGAAGTGAAGGGTACTCCAGTAAATTTAAAAAGAAAGGAAAACTCCCTATTAACTCAACCATGAGAGGTAACTTAACAAAAAGCTTTCATTTCAGTTAATGAATGATTTATCGAAAATGCAAACAAATTCAGCCCTCTGCTACAAGTATCACTAGAATTTCAAAATAGGGAACTCACTATCTAATTAGTCACAGATTCAAACTAACCCCAAACAAAGGGATTCATCTATGAAACATCTGATTGGCTGACCTGTGATATTACCGTCTAGATATTATTTGTATGGGTATTAAGGTTTTAATGTTACAGAATACAGTTTCACAAAGTATGCATGAGCGAATACTAAAATTATGGTGCTCATAACTAGGAACCAATCTGATCCTAACAATAGTTTTAAAATTCACATTGATTCACACTTAATGGATTATTTTCCCTACAGGTGGGTTATTACACATGGTGAGAATAATTGCTTTTCTGATATTATGTTTGGTGGGATTAATTAAGTAGTGTTTGTTTCTGTTCAAGATAATATAGACAAAACCTTGAAATGAATAATATTCAGATTAAGAAGCAGAGAAGAAGGCATCCCAATAGGTAATGGGTGGTGGGATCAGACTCTCTCACTCCGACAGGATGCTCATAGCTGTCATCAACTTTCTTCTAAAAATGCTTCCCTTGTTTCCTTTCTCATTGAACTGAGTTTCATTGCAAGGGCTTCCAAGCTAATGCCATGAGAATTGGGTTTATGTTTTCAATATTCCAAGATGCTAAAGAGAGTTACTAACATTTATTACTGTAAAATTGGGAGGGGGATATAGCACGATTGAGAGGTGCTTCGTGTTGCTAAGGAATATTATCCTGTTGTTTAATCACAAAAACTTGATGAGAATACATCTCATCTACCGCTGCCTTCATTGGCATAAGCTGCACAGCTCCAGGCTGGTTCTTCTGCTCTTCTTCACTGTTCACTGCCCATCTCTCCTCTCTTCTCTGCCCTCTTCCACGAAGATGGTCCCCCGCTTCTTTTATCACTCTTCTCACACTCCAGAATGAGAGCTCATTATTCTTGTGACCCATGGTCGCTCTACTATCCACCAGTTTCTCCAGATGCTACTTGCTTCTGAGCTCCAGACTTGTACTTTCCACATTCCTGCTGATCAGCTCATCCTGCTGTCCGGTAGGCATCTCAAAGTAAGCATGTCCCAAATCAAATTTTAGACGACCTTCCCTTCTAAACCTGATTAATATCTAATAATAGCATCCTTCATCTTCCCTCAGGCCCTCCTTGCCTTCCACAGCTAGACAGCTGGTAAAACAACAGATTCTGACTCCTAAACACCTCTTGCTTCCATCCTTCCTTTGCACTCTCCCAGTTGCCGATGTCCTCTGAATTGTGAACTGCTGCCCCACCCTCTGCACTGGTCACACTGTCTCCACAACCATCCTCACCTAAGATCACAGCACGTGGTCCAGAACACCTGACCCTGTCTCTCTCCTGGTAAAAAATCCGAACGACCCGACCTCCAGCCACTGACAGGACACAGCTCACATCGCACGTGGCTGATGGGCCCCCTAGGATGCGTTTCCAAACTGTTCCTCTCCTTCACTGTGCCCCCTGAGATTCAGCAGCACAGGGCCAGCTCCCAGCCACACACCAATCTCTTCCCTCTGTGGGAAGGCCTCCACCCGTCCTCATATGCATGCCAGGATACCGGCCTCCTCTTCTTGCCCTCATCACCTTGTCCTGGGACTGGCTGTGCACAGGCCCAGCCCTTCCAAAGGACCAGCGGTTTTTGGAAGGTCAGCACAGAGGCGGATGAGCAGAGCATCTGCTGCACAGCAGCCACTTCCCAGATGTGTTGACTCGGAACTGACTGAGGGGGCACGCAGGGATCAGCAAGGTCTCACCCGTCATTGACAGGGCCTTGATGGCATCTTGAGAGTGAACGGCACGTGTCTGGTTTGCTCACTTTGGCAGTGGGGGTAAAGAGAGAAAAGCAAACAACTGCTGGATAATCTTCGGTTTTACAAAGGAGATCACCGCTAGTCTGGTTCAATTTGTTGGATACTGACATGCAAAGAACAGGCCTGCACGTCAAGGCACTGACAGGAGCACGGAGACCTCCCGGAGATGGCAGGTGCAGCTGCACTGCACAGGGGAGGGTCTGGCTTCCGGCACCACGTCTCCCTCTTCTTCTGCTTTCCCTTGTGAGTAGCTGTGATGTTTCAGGGTTTTGTAAGGGTCTATGTGAAAAAGAACTGGCTAGCTTGCTTTTCTAACGCAATCTGATGACTGCCTGGAGAATGATCAGTCAGGTATGGAGAAGTAATCCCGCATCTTTGAAACAGATCTTTTGAGTGAAAAGAGGCTTCAGAAATCATACAGCAAATATAACATCCACTCATTTCTTAGATGAGGAAAGGAAATCCCAGAGACCTTAAGAAACTTACCCCAAACCACACAGCATGCTGTAAGAAGGCCAGAGCCAGTCCACCCAAAAGACACTCCTTCTATGTTTAATTTTACTTAAAACCCAATTACCAGTATCCAAGGGAGAAGATTTAAATATTTATTACAAACTTGATTTTAAGTTTTCCATGTTGTCGAGATCTCAGTGACACCTACAACTGTTTTTAGGAACAAGAAGAACTTGATATATTGTAGCTATCTGATTGGGTAATCTTGGGGTGAGGCAGGAACCCTGGACCTCCATCAGCACTCAGCCACGGGCCGTGTTTCTTAAAGGGGCTCCCTTCCCTGTCCCCAAATCCCTCCCACCATAGTTCTGTCACTCTTACTTAAGAATAGGAACAATTCACATAAAATACAACACTTGGTGCAAACACCCATCTCTTGGGAAAAAGTTCAACCTGTAAATAAAAACTGTTTCACTCCATTCCAGGTCTACCCGAGATCAGGCTTAAAACAAGCAGGCAGTGACCACTCAAAGGAACACGAGGATGGCAGGCAGGGGGTAACCACATAAATTGAGCTGGCGAGGCAGCTAACTGCGAGAGGCCCCCCCCCCCCCCATCTGCCCTGGAGGCTGAGCATCGTGTGAGCAAGGGCACACTGGCTTTCTCATGCTGCATACCCATGGCCGGATCCTCAGCCACTTCCCTGAGAAGTGAAGAGCCTCAGTGCACTCGAATGCTGGAGGTAGACCAGGTCAGGAAGGTTCTAGAACCTTGTCAGAGGCAATCTGGGGGAGGAGGTGCTCTGGAAGAGGAGGGCTCCTGGCTTTTCTCACAGAGTTTTGAAGAATCAAAGCGGCTTCCTGTTTTTGCTTGGTATTTTTCTTCGTGGAGTCATTCCACAGATCTCTATTAGGTGCCACCTACATGCCAGGCCCTATGCAATATCTAAGGGTGATTGGGTCACAGAATCTGTTGCCCAGATCCAGAGGGGTGGATTATCTGGCTCATTGGGCAGGCAAGGACCCCTGCCATGGCCCCACATTCACCCCTCTTAAGGCTGCCCAGCAGGTTGAAGAGCATGACCTGTCCACAAGGGGAGGGGGGAGAGGGAGAAGTGTGCCTTGGTCAAGGACACAGATCCACCTTGTCAGCAAAGCCACTGCTCTCTTCAATGAGAATGGACCATGAACCCAGTCTAAGCTGGGTGCACTGAAGGAGGACACAAGTGACACACAAAACTGGGTCCTGGCCCTTCGGTGTCCAGACAAGGATGGGAGCATTCCTTCTTGGGCCCCAAGCTATAGGTAAGGGAGAGCCACAGCTACCTGCAGGCTACCAGGGCCCTCTCCTCAGAGGCCGGGCCACTGGGGTCCTCTCCTCAAAGGCCAGGCCACCGGGGCCCCCTCCTCAGAGGCAGGCATTTGTTTCTTTTCCTGCCTGCACCAAAGTCTCCTTCAAGATAACAGAGTAGATATCAGGCGACAGTGCCTTATGTCCCGAGGAAAAGCCACTCTGTGCTTCTTCTGAAGATAAGGAGCAGCAGATACAGAGCAATGGGAGCCCCATGTCTCAGAACCTTCCTGACCCTGGCTGCTAGCAGCTCTTCTCGCAGTGCATGTGGAGGAGGCTCCAGGCCTCCCACGAGGGATCTCTCTGACACTCCTGCCATTAGCAGACCCCTTTTCTCTCTCAGTCTGGCCAAGTTCTTGGCCAGCAGGTTTGGCAGGGCACTGCTGGGGTCTTTGATTTATTTTTTCTCAGGGCTTTTCATATTACAAATTGAACCTGTCAAGTTGGGACTTCCCGTTCCTGTTTCTAATATCCCTAACAACTCCGAGGCAGCAAACGGGTGGCCAGGAGACAGGGCATGAAATTTGTCTGCCGATACCAACTCTCAGCGGGTCAAACATCACTTCACATCATTGGCAGGTTTTCCTTGGCAAGTGCAAAGCGTAAAGCCCATCGCTGTGGGCGAGCGGCGGGAAGGACTTTATTTCTTCTGAAATAAGCGTGGTCAATAGCTATCTGACAAGTGTGAAACAGAGGCCCGGCTGCACCTTTAATCAACCAACAGGAATGCAGAAGGACACAAAGATGTATGCAACGATGAATCTGAAAACAGGTGACTCATAGATAGTAATACCCCACCTGGATTTGTCAGTTTCTGTTGTTCTTTTCTTCAGAGTTATCCACACTGTTCCAAGGCCTCTGTTCCACGTTATTTGGGCATGATACTCAGAAGCCCTGTGACAAACGTTGGTGGCCCATCTCTCTTGTAAAGACATGTATGGGAGCACTGTTTCATATTCCCATATGCTATGACACAAGACAAAAGAGCTTTGCAGCAGAGGTGCCAGTGGACCACCTGTAGCAGGGAATGTCCCAACCAGCGGGAGAGCCACTCGAGTCCCTAAGCTCCTGGGGCCCAGGGAGATCCCTCACTTCCTTCCCTGGGGCTGGCATTAAAGGGTCAACAGAGCCCACAGTGTCTGGAAATATCCCATCTTGCCTAGACATGGAGGCCCCAGCAAACATTTTAGAGAAGATTTAAAAAGAAAAAAGAAAAAAAAAAAAAAAAAACATGGCAACCTGGAGTGGTCATATTGGAAATGCACATAATGAAAACTGTCTAGAGCCAGAGTGGTCTCTTAGAGCTGCTGTCAGAGGCCAACTGTGACTCAGCTCAGGCAAGTCGATGAATTACAGCCAGAGGCCCTCTGGACACGCAGACTTTCCAAGGATCTGCTGCTGCTTATGTCCTTGTCAAGACACAGATACTTGCTCCAGAGTGGTGCTGGGCACGGAGCCTGATGCAGCCGTGGATTGCTGAGCACGCCACGAGGACAGAGCGAGCCCAGAGAGAGCCCGGCTTCACCTGTTTCCTCACACAGGACCTCCTACTGCCAACGACCCCTTGTTTAATGGATTATTTATGGCTGCAATTCATTCCACTCGGCTTCTGACCAGAAACGCCGTCGGTCCCTCTGTATTCTATCTATTTAGGCTTCTAATAAACAGCATACACCCTCTGCGATAGGAGAGCAGGGAGGCTGAGCTCTGCCTCTCGAACAAGGAGAATTAAGCAAAGCCACAAGGTAGGAGACAAATAACTGGCCATTGTTGCTGAGCTGCTGAGCCCCCATATGACCTGGAGCAAGCCCCCTCCCTTGTCAGGCTCCCATAGCAGATTAATCCAACAGGGGGCGCTCTTGGCTTACAATGATCATCCATCTCTGGCACTTGGTTGATACAGAGTTGTGAACTAACCATCTGACCTACCAGGACAGTCAGAGTCCCACCTATGGATTTCCAGAACACAATCTAAGGGTCAGGTATGAATCTCTGTCTGCGAGTGGGAGCTGTGGGACCTGAGACTGAGGATGGCAGGTGGCCATACTCTCTGCCTGCCACAAGGATGAAGGGGGACAATGGCAGGAAGGAACGAAGCTAGCAGGCACTAAGAGGCAAAAGGACAGACAACATTCAGGCTACCAACTCTGATTATCCCCAGATGTCCATCTAACCACTGCCTTACCTGTGCCTACAAAGTCCTTTTAGTAAATCCGTGTTGTGCCCAAGCTACTCTGGGCCTGTGTCCTGACCCCTGTAACCAAGAGCCTCGACTGACATAAAAGATTCAGATGAGAGGACATGTGATGTCTTCTCAATCTCAACCTACACCAGCAGCACTCAGGTTCTAGACACGTGTCCACAGTTGAAGCAGGAGGGGATGAAAGTCTCAGTTATGATATGCACCTCCTCAAGGCCCCAGCAACCTTAAAATCCTGCCTCCCAGGTTCTTAGAAAACTCAACATGCAATTACCATATGACTCAGCAATGGCACTCTTTAGGCATTTACCCAAGAAAAATGAAAACTTACATTCAAACACCTACACATGAATGATCATAACAGCTTTATTTGTAATAGCCCCAGACTGGACACAACCCAGATGTCCTTCAATGGTTAAAGCCCTGTGTTACATCCACACTATGGAAGAGTACTCAGCAACAAAAGGAAAACACTATCGATACAATACAACAACCTGAATGGATCTGAAAGGAATTATGCTGAGTGAAAAAAATTCACTCTCAAAAGGTTATGCACTGTATGATCCCATCCACATAACATTCCTGAAATGAAAAAATTATAGAGATGGAGAAGACATTACTGGTTGCCAGGAATTAGGGAGGGCAAGGGGGAGGAGGAGCCGTGGCTATAAAAGGTAACGCAAGGGATCCTGTGGTAGGACTGTTGGTCACATGAATCTCGACTTGTGATAAAACTGTAGAGAACTAAGTATACACACACATACACACAGATGAACAAGTGCATTAACACTAGTGAAATATAAGCAGAGTCCATGGCTTGCATCAATGTCAATTTCTTGGTTATGATATATTATAGTTATGCAAGATATTATTACCATTGAAGGAAATTGGGTGAAGGGTATATGGATCTCCCTGTACTATTTCTTATAACTGCATGGAAATCTACACTGAAAATAAAAAGCTTAAGAAATGCAATAAAAAACCTTTTTCTACTCAAAACTACCTTCACTTTCATTTTGAATATCACAGAAAAAAAGAGCTGATTGTACAATATAAATATATACACTATAAAAACACATGAAATGAGAAGAAAAAGCAAATTCTATCTGAAATAAGTAACATCACCCAGATCCTCAATTAACTCTATATATTTTATACATATGCTCTCTGGCATTAATTTCAGAAAAATCCAGGCATATAAGAAATCAAGATATAACCATACCCCAAGACCCCCTTCTCTAGAAAAAAGACAACAGAAACAGACCCATGGCAACAGATGCACCAAGAGTGTTTAAGTGATTAAGAGAATGGATAAAGGATTTTAGTTTTTGATTAGCAAAAACAATCAGAGGGAAATTCCATAACAGAAATTAAGGACAAAATACATAGGTTACCAGCAAAATTACATGACAGAAAAAAGAAATATGGACTAGAAGATATTTCAGAAAAAGCTATTTAGACTAAAATACAGACAGAAAATGGATGGAAAATATAAACAACAAAAGAACATAAGAGATATATGTGATATGATGAAGAAGTCTACTACATATATTTCGGTTCCAGAAAAAGGAGAGAAAGAGAATGAGAGAGAAGCAATAATGACAGAGATACTGACTGAGGATTTTCCAAAACATTATGAATTCCAACCACTATAGAAACAAACCAACCAACCCCCCACCCCACATCTAGACATACAAAACTACATTTCTCACTTGATAGATTGGGAAAAATACAGAAGTTTGGCAACACAATAAGTCAGAAAGACTGTGGAGAAATAAGTAAGCTCATTTATTTCTGGTGGTAAAGTGCAACTGAATAATCCTACGGAATGGAGCTGGGTATTATTTACCAAACTTGCATATGCACTTATCTTTCAATCCAGCCAACCCACTGCACAGAATCTTCCCGGCAAAACTCTGAAAAGATGTGTGACAAGGCTATTACTGGAAGCACTGTCTGCTACAGCAAAAGAGCAAGAACAAGCAAATGTCCATTAACAGGGACATGGTGAATGCACTGCGCTATTATCCACACAGTGAAGTACAATGAGAAGGTAAAAAGTGACAAGAAATATTTCTATAAACTGTTACTGACCAATCTCCAGAGTATAAAGTTAGATGAAAAGAACAAGGTGGAAAAATGTATGTACAACATGCTACCATTTAATTAAGAATAAGAATGGGGGAGGAATATAAATGTGTTCGTGTATTTACTTACATTAAAAATTAAATAACAATGTACAGATAAAGCACAAACTAACAAAAATGGTTTCCTGTAGAGAAAGGGAGTGGCAGAAATGAAAGTACTCTAAAAACATCTGTTTAGTGTATTTGAGACACATAATTATAAAACAAAATAAAAGAGCAACCACCAAAAATCAAGAACAGAATGAAATTATCCTAAATATCGAATTGATGACTTTAGCCACATGAGAGGAATCACCTCATGTGTGTGCCAAACAAAATAATTTGACTGTATATTTCTTCTGGGGTAAATCCTAAAAAAAATAAATAAACTATTTTTAGTAATCATATTGTTGGTAATAATATTGATATTGCTATTCTGAAGCTATTTTATAAACTTACATGTGTAAATGAGTATGAGAAATATATACTATATGCTATGTGTTCTGTATTATATACTATTATATATTATAAATTATATATTATACACATACATACACACACACACATATACACACACACGTATATATGGACAAAGCAACAAAAAACAATTATGCTAGTGTCATTAGGAACCAATATTTTCAGTGTGAAAAAAATTAGAAATAAAAAAATCAAAAAAGAGAAGTAAAAATTCCATAATCCTAAATTGGAATTGGAAATATCAGTATGAGTTCATGTTGTTGCTTTTTATGTTGAAAAGGTATTTTCCAGCTCTGCTTACTAAAAGGCTTGGAAACAATGACTAACTCAGTTGCAATGAGCACCTTCTTGCCCAGCGTATGATCTCTAAATACCAATTCCCACTGAAAGCAACTACAGCTATTGGCTAATTCCAAGTCTGGGGCAGGAAATGCGCCAGCTCAGCCTGAGACATCTTGTCGTCTCAGAAAGCCAAGCCACTATCTGAGAGGACTTGGGCTGTGTGAAAAGGACCCAGGAGTCCACGTGAAGAGAGTACAACTGGCCCAAGATGGGACAATTTGAGCAGCAAAATCACATGATGATTCCTGATGAAAAACCCAACCTCATCAGTCATCCTTGGAGGGTGCTATGGATCCAATTCACTGTTCAGAAAACAAGTAAATAAAAAAGGCAAGTATTTATCCTTCCTTTCCTTTAAAAAACTGTTCTTTGGGGTAACTAAATATTTTGTGAAACAATTTTCTACTTTATGAAAGAATTCCAGCTAATGAATACAGATAAAATAACAATTAGAATAATAAATTTTTGTAACTCCAGAGGAAATAATGGACGTAGTCAATGATCATCACTAGCTCCTCTATTAGGTTAAAACCAACTACATTTTGAATATATCTGGAGAAATGGGTAAGTGCTGACAATACCTAAAGACCTTAATCAATCTCAGCATTGGACAGACAGACAGACATACTGTGCTTCCCAGTGTGATGGCTATACAAAGAGCACCAGACCACCTATGATGCGTTCTTGTCAAACAACAACAAACAAACAAAGAAATTAATTTCATTGAGTCTGTAGATCTATCAGTTTACAGTAAATAGAGTGGACAGAGCGACACGTTAAGTAAACACCATGGGGATCCAATTTGCAAAATCCCGAATGTGGAATTTCCTATAGGACAAAGATTGCAATATTTTCAATAAATAAATTGTAAGACAAAAAAAAAGTGGGAGATCGAACCTAAAGATTATAAGAACCTTACTAAAAATAAGCACCAAATGCAATGTTTGTACCTTGTCTAGATACTGATTTGAACAAACTATAGAAAATAGATGTGGGACAATGTTGTTCAGGTATAATAATATATTGTGATGGTGTTAAAAAAATTATTTTTCAGAGATACAACTGAAGTGTTTATATTTGCCCTGATATAATGCCTGGGATTTGCTTCAAAATAATGGTGAAAGAGACAAAGTTCAGGTGATAAATAAACAAGCTGAGCCATGGTTTATGATAGTTCAAGTTAAATAATGGGTATAATAGAGAGTCATTACACTATTCTACTTTTGCATATATACAAAAGCTTTTATAATAAAAGCTTAAAAATCGAAAACACATTGGGATTAAAATCCCACTGGGGAAAAAGCTACATTACCTTCAGAGGAGCAATAAGATTCAAAAGACATGATAAAAGCCAAAAGAAAGAAGAATAATTATCTTCAAGTTGCTGAAAAAGGTAACAGCCAGACTAAAATTCCTTACCTGAAATAATAATAACAATAACAAACAATAACGAGAGAATTCAAAACCAGCAGACCCAGGCATTCCTCAAGCAAAAAAAAAAAAAAAAAAAAAACACCAAAAACCAAAAAAATGATCCCAGGTGGAAAGTAAGAGATACACGACTCATAGTTTAATTACCACGGAAAGGGACTGAGAAGGAGGCATACACTGGAAGTTATCTGAAGGGAAGGCAGGAAAAGTGGAATAGGAGAAAAGCAGGCTGGTAGCTGAGTCCAGGAGAGCATGCTGGGGGTGAGCGACTGGGAAGGGCATGCGGGGACGCCATGCCCCAACCAGAGGAGAACACCTGCTCTGGCTTTGGAAGGATGGTCTGAGAGGGAGGCATCAGCCCTAGGCTCGCTGGAGCCCAATTCTATCATATCTGCTCATTGAATCATCTGCTTAGACAGCTCCACTGAGCCCAGAGGGAGGTCTTTCAAGTAATTCCTTCCTACAAAGCCACTGTCTTCACAGAGAGTACATTGTCGAGCACCATGGTAGGGCTGCTGCCGCAGGTTCTGAAGAGTATCCTCAAAGCCCTCATGCCCCTTCCTTCTACTCTGGCAGCAGTTTATACAGACCACCAGCGTCCAGAGGACAGAGCGACCTTGGCCATCTGACTGCACTTTCGCCAAGCCACCACATCTGCTCCCCTTGCTTCCTGGGTCTGGCCCCGTGAAGATGGGACAGATGGTATCTGGGGTCCTCAGCATGGAGTCCCTTTCTGACCTCCGCACTGAAGGTGAAGCAGGGTTGGGGAACCCCCCACCGCCAAAGCCAGTAAAGGGGAAATATGCACATAGACTGGAAGGTTCTACACTAAATGGTCAGCAAGGTCATTTGGGAGTGACGAGCAACTTTACTTTTTATCTTCCAATGTTTTCCATAATAAATATGGATTTCCTTCTCAAAATAAAGAAACAAAATGCATTGAGCATGAAATCTAGCACCATAAGATGTGTCTGGTTTACATACAGCTCTAATGCAATGAATCAGAATCTGAAAATAATTACTTTTGATAGGAGATTTGACAAAATGATTTTAAATTTCATTTGGTAGAAAAATACCTTAGAATATCAGATAAACAAGAATGAGGGAGCACTGATGCTGCCAGATATTAAAACAAACCATAAAGCAGTAGTAATTAAAACAATGTGCTCCTCACCTAGGAATAAAAGATTGTATCATTGAAGCAACAGCTTGCCGAGAAATGACTGATAACTACCAAAAAAATTTAATTGAAAGAGTCATTTTTAAACTATAGAGGATTATTTAATAAATGGTGTTGTAATAACTAGTTGCGATTTAAAAATCAATTCAGATACATTTAGCACAAAGACTCAAATTCTGTATAACATTAAAAGTTTAAATATAAAAAAATAAAAATAAAACCTAGAATTGAATATCAAATTTGTGGACGGAGGATGCCATTATAGAGAAATCACAAAGAAAACAATGGAAAGATTCAATAAGATAAAAATTTGTATGTAAAATAACAAAAAACAAATTTAAAAAAGAAACAACAACAACAACACAGGAAGAATATTTGTAGAAATATTAAATGGGTTTTATGAGCACTGTATAAAAATGGTGACAAAATCCTTTAAAAAAAATTTAAAGCCAATAGACAAATAGACAAAGGCTGTGAACAGTTTACAAAACAGAAACCACAGTTAGAAAGAAAATGGATGGAAAGTATTTTATCATGCAAATAATCCAAAAAATGCAAATGTAAACAAAATAAGGCAACGTTTTGTCTATTAAATTAACAAAACTTCTCTTTTTTTAAATACTGAATTCTGGCAAGGCTGCAGTAAAATTGGTACAGTGCTTTGGAAAGCAATTTGACAATACGTATCAAGCCCTGGTAATCCCATTTCTGGGAACGTATCCTAGGAAATAATCCAAAAGACAGACCCCATATGCATGAAGACACTCACCACAACGTAATCTATAACAGATAGAATCGGGAACAGACTAAATGCACAAAAAATGGGGGAATGTGCTGGCAAATCACTGGATAGATTCTTATGCAGCCAACAAGAAAGCCGGTGATGACAACTCTGTAGCAACATGGACAAATGCTTGTGGATAGACTGGTAAGTAAAAGTGTAATGCACAGACGAAATTTACACTAAGATTACGAGAAAGGAAAATATTCATGTAAAAAGATCTGCAGGAATCCAAATGGAGAAGAGTTGTGCTAGTGTAGGATTACACACACCTTCTTCACTCCTTCCCAGGCTGGGAATAGGACGATTTCATGCCTTCTATAATTGATGAATATAATGGACTGAACGGAGACACTACTCAGTTTGCCTCTGCCCAGTGAGGGTGGGAGCAGGCAGCGTGACTCCTGGAGCCTTCTTTAACCCCCATGGTGAGAAATCAGGTCAAGACTGCAAAACTGGGCTCAGCCCAAGCTAAGGGCTTTGCTCTGACCTCACTGGCTTGCTTGGCTGTGAAGTATACTCCTTCCCTCCCTTGCCTGACCTGCTACTTCCAACAATTACTGCCTGTGGCAGACAAGGAACCCAGCAGTTCCATCCAAGAGCGGGGGCGTGAAAACACAGCTGGGAGAGCAAAACTGATGACTCATTATTCAATGTAGCCAGGCAAAACCCCAGTGACAGCTCCATGAGCACAACTTCCAACGGCACTGAGGCCTCCTTCTGGAGTTCAGCCAAGGGCACCATAGCCCAATGCAGTCCTCAGCAACACTCCTCCTCTTAGCCAAATAGGTCCCACGGAAGACCCTGCTCTTCTAGCACATTTTGAATTCACAGGACGCATGGCCCCTGTGTGGAGAACTTTCCACATTTATCTGTTCTTACATGGTAGGAGGGAAGAGGACGGAAAAGCAGTCGGTAAACCCATGAGTGAACCTCGGTCCCCTCTGCCAGGTCCCCAATATCACTCTGAAGAGACTGCCTTTTCTTCTTTTTTTTCTTAAAAAAAAAGTCTGCCTCTAAGAAATGACACCTGGATGTCACCAAAGCAGAGCTTGCTCTCAAGAATGATGTGGAAACAAGCTGAGGTAAAGAGAATATGTAGCCAATCAAATGCTTGTTGCTGCTGAAGAAGCAAAGGAAGAAATGGCCAGGAGAAGAGAAGAAAAACGTGCCTGGGAGAGTGTGGTGTGTGGTGGACGGGTGAGCTGCGCTGCGGCTCTCCGCAGGTGACCTCTCTGTGGGCTTACCTTGGCTTTTTACAATTGATCTTTGCAACACAATTCTGATTCATTCCTGAACAGATCACCATCTGCTGGCTAAGGCCTCAAGGTTTCTGAGCACAAGTCGGCCGAAGCCGGCTAAGGCTGGATCACCTGCACAGCCCAGGTAGAGGAAAATCAGCTGTCAGAAGTCCCGGCCTGTGTCTCTCAGGTTCATGGGAGACAGCCAGCTACATCGAGGGACCACAGAGCTCCCTGTAGGCCACGTTAGTCTGTGCCTCTGGCCTCTCTTCCAGAAAGAGAAAAAAACTGGAGCAGAGGGAAGAGGCCCTGAGGTCATCCGTGCCAAACACAAAGGTCCTTTAGGCCAAGAAACTGTGAGCCTTCTGGAAGGTTCTCTGACCCTGTGTGCCTGAAGTCCTGAAGAACAGGACATGGCTGAAAGATGAAATGACAGCTGTATTTCAGGCATGTGTGATTTCACCAACCAAAGGAGTCAGAATCGGGGTTAATAAAGCCAGTTCTCGGGGTTATTATCGCAGACTTGAAACGTTCCCACAAAGCTACACAAAAGGGTGGTGGTGCTTCAAACTCATTCTCCCAACATGACCTCAGAATCAAGAAAGTTTTGAAAACACTCTATACACTTAAAATGAGTGAATTTTACTGAATGTAAATTATACCTCAATAATGTTGATTAAATTGAAAGGTCAATCAAAGAAGGGGTAGCAAAAACTCCTTTGAAGCAATGATCCTGCTGTAAGCGCCCGCTGATCATTTCCCCCGCTAGAAGAGGAGTAACTACTTTCCGCTTAGATTTCTCCAAGAAACTTGTAAACTTCACCCCACCCCCTAACCTCCCGAAAAGAAAAGAAAGTTAAAAAACATCAAAACATTAGTTGTGCCTATTTACATATATAAATCTTCCATACTTTAATCAACTCTAAAGAAAGCATTGTGTTTGCTGGCCAAAAGTATTGTAACAGCCACAGCAATTGAGAAATTCTTAATGTTTTTTTGGATCAATGTCATGGGTTGGTAAGAGTTAATAGGTGTAGAAAAGTCTAAAGTTGATTAAGAATTTAACTGTTAGAGACTCTAACTCAGCTGAGCCAAAGGAGACATCTCAACTTCCCCTGAGCCGGAGACTCAAAGGAAAGATCATCTGCCCTGAATCAGCTCGGGTATAACTTGTATCAAAGGAAAAAATTTTGGTCAGTGCCCCCATAAACCTTGTACCAGAACCTCCTAGAATAAAACATATATATCTCTCCCTAAGCACTTTCAGTGGCAGGGAGGAGAAAAGAAAGAGGAAAGCAAGCCTTTGTAGTATACCAACTATGCATCCCAGGATAATGTTTGAGCACCTACTAAGTGCCAGGCCCTGTTCTAGACATTCACATACTGGGACCAAGACAAGCCTTGCCTGTTTTGGTAAGCAGAATAACAGTCTTCCTTACTACCCTTGAAGATGTCTATGTCATACTCCACAGAAGCTGTGAATGTGTGTTAGGTTACTTGGCAAAGGAGAAGTAAGGCCGCAGACAGATTAAGGCTGCTAATCAGCTGACCTTGAGATGGAGAGATTATCCTGGAGTATCTAGATGGGCCGAATGTAATCACAATGGTCTTCATAAGTGGGAGAGGGAGACGGGGTCAGTGTCAGAGTGATACAGAGTGGGAAAGATTCAATCAGTCATGGCTGTCTTTGAAGATGCACGGGGGCCATGAACCAAGAAATGGAGGCAACCTCTAGAAGCTGGAGAAGGCAAGCAAATGGATTCTCCCCTGGATCCTCTGAGAAAGCAGCCCTGCCAACATCTTGAATTTAGTCCATGAGACCGTTTTGGACTCTGACCCCCAGAACTGTATGAAAATAAACATGTGTTGTAAGCCACTTCTTTGTGGTAATTTACTACAGCAACCTCAGGAAATCAGTACACCTGCTCTCCCCACGCAGGAAGCCGCTTGACAGCTCCTATGGAAACAACGCCTCCGGAGGGTGCCATCCCGGACTCCTGTGATCTGGCCTCAGAGCCCCTTTCTTAGGCCCTATCCTGCTAAATCCTGTGTCCTCCTCTGCTCAGCCCTCCTAGGTTATCAACTGATTCCTAATATAGGCCCTGGCACAACTCCTGGTCTTTCCACACTCTGCCCTCAACCCCAGGAACCTCCCTCCTGCTTCTGCAGACCAAATCCTATTCTCCATTAGAGCCCGGTTCCCAGATCCACTCTGCCTAATGCTCCTCGTGAACCCCTGTCAGATGAGCCTGCACCGGCGCCCACAGCACACGGCATGTACCTCCATTCAGTGCACATTTCTTCCCCACGCCAATGGTTTAGCCTTGGTTGTTTACACATCCTTCCCAGATAGGACTTCCCCCAGAGAGAGAGAGATGAGAGACGGGAGAGAGAGGAGAGAGGGAGAGGGCGACATCGACCACGCCAGAAGCTGCAATGTCTTCTATAATCTAATCCCAGAACTGACACACCGTCTCTGACCTCTAGGGCAGTGGTTGTCCTCATCCCCGTATCCCCAGCATCAGGGCTGAAACCAGCCCCCCAAGCGTCGCTGCTAAGTCAGCATCTGCTCATCTGAATCAACAAGTGCTCTGCTCCATTTGTGTTTCGAAGTATCCTGTTCAAATACATACCCAACCCGAGCTGAGAGTGTGCGAGCACAGGATTACCTCAGGTGTCTTCTGCCGACTCTGACCATCGCAGGCTCCCTCCCCTCCTCGGCAATGCCAGTGAAGCACTGAGTCATGAGACAACCAGGAACCCAGCCCGGAATGCGCACCTTCCAGGGACATCAGGCCTGTGTAGTGCTGGCTATACCCATTCTCGTGGACAGCACTGATTCCTGGCAAATAATGAAAGACTTTCCTCCTAATCCTTTCTGGAATGATATGTCCTTTTAAGTTCCTCCAGGAGGGTCGAGAACTATCCTATTACAAATTCTCCCAGCAAAGGCAGCCTTAGTGCGCCGCCCGGGTGCTTAGGCACACTAAACTGCGTATCATTTTCTCCCCAAGCCACAGACCTGCTTGAGCCCCTTACAGTTTGCTGTGCCATGGCTCAAGGAGCTAATCCCTCTTTCTTGCTAACTTTCTACCAATTATAACTTTGGCATTGCAGTTTAGGAAAGCTGCAGCTTTATGAATTTGCTTCTTGAAGGACATTAAGCAAATCCACTTTTCAATTTAAAAATAAAACTGTAACAATGTGGCAAAGCCCTGGGGCCTCCATTTCCAGCCATACTGGAAACACAGAAACAAAGTCTCCAGCACAAACCAAACAAGGAGGCCAGGGCAGTTATTTAAAACAAATACTCGCTAAATGGAAATATATTAAGTAAGGCTTTACTGTAAATTCCAACGGAGTGACTTGCTAAACTAAATAGTGTCGGTGATTTGCTAACTCAAGGAATAAAGTATGGACCATGGGGCTGAACTGATCTTCATTTCCTCTGGTCTATTTTACAAATGGGAAAGCTGAAAATATTCTTGATTTTCCCTGGCTTGGAATAAAAAAATGAAAGGGAGGAAAAAAGACAGAAAGACATCTTCAATTCTAAGTGAGCACAGGTTATCGAC
Source organism: Equus caballus (assembly GCF_041296265.1). Classification (NCBI taxonomy): domain Eukaryota; kingdom Metazoa; phylum Chordata; class Mammalia; order Perissodactyla; family Equidae; genus Equus; species Equus caballus. The sequence continues at coordinate 6,834,468 of NC_091684.1, forward strand.
GGCAGTATTCAGCCTCTCAGTGGACGTTGCAGAACCGTGGCGTTCTGCATTTCCACTGTAGGCTCCTAACCCTCCCTGCACACAATTTACCTCTGCAGCACTGATCCGCGCCCTGGATTCTCTGATGTCGAAGTGCTCGGCAAGAGGCTGAGTGCAGCGAGAACAGGGAGCAAATTGCCAACACTGTCCCCAGCAGTTGTCAAGGCTGAATGAATCCCCTTCATTTTGGCCTTCAATTTCCCAAGCGCCTGAAAGCTGTCTGAATGCAAGGCGATCAGAGAGGGTGAGGAGGCGGATCCTGCGTGAAATAGATGGCACTTTTGTCTAAGTCAAAAAAAAAAAAAATCCTTTAAAAAAAAAATGTGTTCACTGCCAGGGAATTTTACTCAAAGAACAAAGCTTTCTCCCTTTTAAAAAACTAAAATATATGAAATAAATTGCTTAAACCACAAAAATTCCCTTAAAAAGGAATGTGCTCTCAAAGTATGAAATTTGACTCAATTTTAAGGTCACTTTTCTACAATTCTATTAAATGGAGATATTATGGAAAAGCTGCTGCTGTGATGAATGAGCAATGATGGAGGAAAATAAATGTTTCCTTTGCACGCAATCATCTTTTACAGACCGCCACGCTCTGCACGCTTCCTGAGCTCCCCACATAAAAAGGAGAAGCACAGCGGTCTCTTAATGCAGCTGCAGTGGGCGAAAGTGCACCAGGCTTACCGGGACTGTCCTTCTGGGCTGTTTGTCCAAAGCACGTTGTGAAAACATGAGGACAGGCTCTGCAGTGAACATTAATGCGCTTCTTTATTTGAATTCCAGCCATGTTTCTGTCCCCTGACAAAGATTCCCTCCTTGACCAAACCCAGGCTCCCCGAACTCTCTCCTCCACCAGGCCCTGACTTTTGGGCTCCTTTCTTCCTCTCTGCATTGTCCAGTTTTAGCAAGAATCCCACTAAGTCAGTTTAGCCAGAATCCCCCACCCTCGATATCTGATGGGGTTCCTCAGCCTCCACTGTCCCCCAGGTGACGTCTGAGCACCCTGGCCTACCTTTAGCAAGAATCTTCTCAAGTCAACTTAGCCAAAATCCCCCTTACCCATGAGGTTTCCCCTTGGTGATTTTCCATCCGCTGACCCCACCCTGCTCCCTTGGCTATAAATTGTCAATTTCCCTTGCTGTGTTTGGAGTTGAGCCCAGTTTCTCTCCTTCCCTGCAAAATCCCATTGCAGCGGTCCCTACACCTATCATGATGGTCCTGAATAAAGTCGGCCTTATGGTTCTCCTTAACAAGTGTCATGAATAATTTTTCCTTTAACACCCCAAACATTTACTTGGCCGGCAGAGGGCTAAGACGGGAGCAGGAAGGTCTATGTAAAAACAATAGGGGAAAAATGCTTGTCCAAGCAATTACATTATTGGATGTTATTATCATGCCTTTCTCCCAACTCAGCCCCAAAAGGATAAAGAAGGTACAATGAAGGTGAAAAGTAACTGGAGATTAAAAAAAATAGAACATGAACTTTGGAGTCAGGCAAACCTTCATTTGAATCTGGTCCTCAATGACTTTTTATCCATGTGACCTTGCGGGAACTGCTAAGTCAGTATTACCTTCCGCTCCCTCACCTGCAAAGTAAGGCTCACATGACTGGCCTTCTGTGGCTACTGAGAGGATTAAATAAAATGATGCAGATAAAGTGTGCAGCCCAGACTAAAGGCTCGACAAATATTAAATGCTTTTATTATGATTTTCATTACCCTTGATAATAATTCCTGCAAAATACACCTAGAAATCTAAGAAAGTATTTGGGGCTTTTGAAGCTGTTTCAAAGCATCAGGAATGCCATTTTATTGTGAAAAAGCCATTTATACCCCTTGGAAGGAGATACTATGGTGGAAAACTATTAATTAAATATAAAGCAGGAACAACAGAATTTGTCAATTCATCAAACGGTTTTTGGGAACCCAGAATGTTCAGGGCACTGAGTATATCGGGGGGGCACAATAGCTCCATCAGGTGGTGGGCCTTGTGCTGGGTTTCTGTGAGTTCATACCTCAAGAGTCCATTTAGGTACCTTTTGCCTTCATCATCTTACAAGCAGCAGATCCAAACACTGTTGCTCTGATCTCCTATTTGTCATATGGAAGCAGACTTTCTGATAAACAATGCCAAGAGCATCTCACTAGTTTGCTAAAATCAGTGATTATATTTTGACAAGAAAGAGCACATCTTTTTGAAGGAAAACAAAATAAGTTTCTTTTCTCTCTTCTCTTCACCTGCCCCTGTCCAGCCTCCTCCTCTGCCAGTCTCAGTGCCTGCGTGGTGCTTCCCCACATGACCAGGTACCATGTGATCACATCAGGTACCACGTGATCACATCCAGTACTGTGTGATCTGGTACCACGTGATCAGGTTCAATACCCAGAGCGAAGGAAGAATGTAAACCTTTAAAGTTAAATGACCTGTTTTTTATAACTTCCTCAACTTAGTTTCGTGTAACTAACTCCCTCAAACTCATATGATTCTCTCCATATTGGATGAAAGATATTTAGGGGAAAAGTGAGAACGAAACCCTCTGGACCATTGAATTCTAGTTCTGCTTCCTTTAGTATTTTTCTCTCAGATCTTAATAAAGCCTGGTTTCATTTTCTAAGGATCTGAGAGCTTATCAACCTGCCATCTTTGAGAGGTAGGTGAAGAGCTAATTAGTAACAGTAAACAGGAGTAGGTGCATAATTGCCAGTATTGTATTTAATGCTAATTTAAATATGTTGATCCCTTTTGCTTGGGAAGGTCCCATACAATCTAGTTTAGGTCTCTTTATTCTCATGTACGTGGATTTAAGGGACATCCATATGCAAAATCCCTTACACCCAACACTGACCAAGGAGGATCTAATTTTTACTTCAACTGAGTTTTTTATTTGTTTATTTATTTTATTATTATTATTATTTTTTTTGGTGAGGAAGATCAGCCCTGAGCTAACATCTGTGCCAATCTTCCTCTATTTTGTATGTGGGACACCCCCACAGTGTGGCTCAATGAGTGGTGTGTAGGTCCACACCCAGGATCAGAACCCACGGACACCAGGCCGCCAAAGCGGAGTGTGTGAACTTAACCACTTTACCACCAGATCAGCCCGTTTTTTATTTTTTTTAAATCTATACAACAATGACACCACAGGTTCCATTAAACAACTCCCCTAGTGAGGTTATCATGTAACCGCTACAGTTAAGAACAAAGCACATACATACGTATCGCATGTATACACAGTTGTATGTGTTTTCAACCTGGCTTATACCCTTTAAACCTGTTAGCATTAACAGCATAATTTACTTAAATATTATATAAAACAAATAGAACATAAAATATGACTACAAAAAGAAAGTTAACTTTTATGTGAAAATGAAATTGAAAGGTTTGAAGAGACTAAAGATGACTCACTTTAAAAACCACCATCAAATCAGATGGGTATGAGACCACTGGGAGAGTCAGAGACGTCTGAAGGAGTTCAAACTGCTGTACAACTTGTCTTCAGTTCTTCTTCAGTTTTAAAGGGAAGAAAACTGGTTTATTGTAGGTGTTTTATGCCAGAAAGACTATGTGAAATGCTAATCAATAGACCTATCTTAAATCAAATACACAAACAAAGCAAAGCAACACGACAAAAAAAATGTCTTGTGAAATGAATGTACACTTATATCTTACGTTAAAGTGTGCATGGAATATCTGTATTATATTTTTTTTAATGATCCACTGCCTTACCAAATTTTTTGGTTAACAACCAAAAACGTTCATGATCATGTTGGATGAAACGCTTCTGCAGCATTGAAAATCAAGAATTTTTTAAAGTTAAAAGGTCATCAGAATCACTGATGCTCGAAAGATATTTCTAGATTAACATTCTTTTCTAAAGGGAAACTGATTATGTTCCAATTGAGCTTGGAACCCAACTCTCAACACCAAGGCAGCTGAAAGAGGAATCCCTTCTTAATGGCTGCCCTGGCCAGCATTAGCATTTCCAGCTGGACCAGAGATATGAGACATTTCTATATGAACATGATCAGTAAGGTGCATCTAGGCCATTAGCTTTCTGAGTTCTGAACACACTGACCAGCTGCTTGCTAGCACCAGGGACATTCATCTCATGTCACTGAGGAACTAGGAAGGTGAAGTCAGCAGTAGGAAATGACCCATAACGCTTACCATGTGATTTCTTAAATCCTTCACGCCTTCTGCAATAGAGGAGTCGGAAAAACAATGGCCTTATGGAGACCAAGGAGTAATCGGGATGATGTAGGAAGAATTTGGTTCTCAAAATGTTTGCTGTATCCAAGATTTCCTGATAAAGAAGATTTTCCTGATAAAGAAGCTCCGAACAGAGCTGTATGTACTATAACCCTAAACAAAATAGAGAAAGGATTGCAAGACACCTGACTGAAGTGTACCACAGGTGGGACCCAAAACGGCCATTATGACAGTGTGTCCTGGCTTTGCTTTGCTGTCCTTAAGGACCGGAGTGGGGAGGGAGGAAGACACAAGGTATGAAAGAAAAGGAACAAGACAGTAGTCTTCCAGGATTCTAAATTGAAGCAGCAGAAAAGGAACATCAGGGGAAAGGGTTACAGAAGACACCCAAGCATCACAGAACATACAGCAGAGGGAAAGGAAGGCAGTGAGCAGTCAAGGTACCCGCAAACAGATGTTTAATGCGTCCCCATTCCAAAAAGGGAATGCGCCTAAGCTGAGTCAAACAGAGAAGAAGACACATCCAGCCATTGGGAACCCACACATCAGGAAGCCCTTGGGTATAGGACAGCTACAGAAGGGAGGTGGGCCCTGGATACAAGTCCTCTCCAGTGGGCTCTGGTCCCTCATTACATAGCCAACATCCCATCCCAGCCTCTCTAGTGGCCACACAGCCATGATGCACGTTGTGGGAGGAAGCAAGAAGAGGGCTATTTTGAGAGACTAGAAGGTCTTGATGGCTAATAGGGTTTGCTGAAGCCTAAAAGACAAGATCCATCTAGAAATGTTCACAGAAGGATGATTTCACATGAGTTATTTAAAGCAATGTATCCTTTTAGACTTGTCTGCTTGTGAGGCTTCTACCAGGTTTTATGTAAGAGGGCAGCATGAGCCATGGGACCTCAGTCGGTACCTGTGAGTGAGTATTAGTGGGGAAGGGGTATAGGTGAAAGATTCATATGGACATCACAGAGATGTAGGTGTAGCTTAATCCCTGACTACTCCCTAAACCCCTTCTTAATAATCGCCTTGCTTCATACTTTAGTGAGAAAACAGGAAGAAATCACAGAGTTTTTCTCATCATCCAACCCCCACATCTACACACATGGTGACATTTGTACACATTGTTTTCTCTCCTGTTACAATGGATCCATTGTCCTTATTCCTACATTGTCCTGTTCCATCCCTTCCACTTGAGACCTCATAGATCCCACTGACCTCCTCCACCACTCCCACTCCCACCCCTCATCAGTTTCTCTCTCCGCCAGATGATTCCCAACACGCCCTATATCAACAACGAATACCTAAAAACCCATCTGACAGCACAGCTCCCTCCAGATACTGTTTCTCCAACCCTGGCATCACTCAATCCTGATGGAGGTGCCCACAGATAGCATAACCACTTTTCTACATTCCACTCTCTCCACGACCCACCACAATGACCCCTGTGTGGCCAAATCCTTTGGTCACTTCTCTGTTATCTTACACACGTTAGAATTCACGTTAGAATTCACCACTGTCTTCTCTTTCCTTTCTCCTGTTATTGGGAACCACTCTTGGTCTCCTTTGCTGACTTACCTTCAACTGCTACGCCCCTAAATATGCGAATGCCCTGGGGCTTCTGCCTAGTCTGCTTCTCTTCTCCAGTTACATTCACTCTCCAGGTGGCCTCAGAGATCATCATCAAAATGCTAGTGACATGCCAAATTGTATCTCCTAATCTTACCTTTCTTCCGAATTCTAGTCTTGAATTTCTAGTTGCTGCCTAAACCTCTCTATCTCGCTGTCTCCTAGGCACCTCATAATTAACTAGGTCATTACCTAGGAGGCAATATCTCCCCTAAGGGGGTGAAAATTGGTTCTTGGAGAGGGTGAAGAACATTCTAGATATTATACTGGCCCAAGGCCCTCCAAGCATACCCTACCTTACAAAATCTTATTCCTTAGCATTTAATGTCTCTTCTTAATTAAATTTAAATCTAATTTAATCCTTCTCCTTAGGAGGGTGATAATGAAAAAAAAGAGGTTGAGAAACACTGAACTAGGGCAACACAGAGCTCGTGAACACCCCCCACCCCCCAAAACCTGATTCTCCATCTCATTAGAAGTTCCACCAATAACTTTTGGCTCAAGCCAAAAATCTAAGACTTTTCCTTGATTCTTCATTTTCCTTCCCTGCCTGCATACAGCCTGCAACAAGTCCATGTGACTCCACCTCCAAAAGTTGCCCCAAATCTTCCATTCCTCTTTCTCTCCCCAGTGACCACCTAAGCCCAGGCAACAGCCATGTCTTGCCTGGATTATTCCAAAGGCTCCAATTGGCCCTCCAGTTGGCACTGTTTTCTCCTACTCTCTATGCTCCGCACAGCAGCCCAACAGTCTCATCAAAACATAACTCAACGATGCCATTTCTGCAATTTAAAGCTTCCAGCAACTTTCTGTCTCAAAAGTAATCCCTGACGTAACATTAAGCCCAGGCTTCTCTCTGATCCTTGTATTCTGTGCTCGTATGCACTCAAGAGCGTTTGTACCACCTGCTCTCTCTGATTAGGACACTCTTCCATCTACTTATCATCATTTAGATCCCAACTTAACTGTGACTCCCCTGGAGAGCCCTTTGCTGAGCCCCTGGTCTAAAGTGTCACATAGCCTTGCCTATCACAGCCTCCTATTCAAATGCTCTGAACGATCCTCATCACCATCTGGTTATTTTCCAACTTGCCTCCTGCATTTTAAAAAAAGTTTAAATAAACGTAAGTCTTAGAATAATTTTAGATTGACAGAAAAGTTGAAAAAGAGTTCCAGTATTTATTCCTCATTCAGTTTCCCCAGTTGTCAACATCTTAAATTCCTATGGTACATTTGTCTCCATCAAGGAACCAACACTGCCTCATTGCTATTAACTAAACCTCGCAGTTTATTCAGATTTCACTAGTTTTCTCCTAATGTCCTTTTACTGTTCCAGGAACTCATCCATGATACCACAATATTTGTAGTCTTCATGTTTCTTTAAGCCCTTCTTGGCTGTGACAGTTTCTCAGACTTTCCTTGATTCTTGAGGACCTTGACAGTTTTGAGGAGTACAAGTCAAGTATTTTGCAGTATGTCCCCCACTTTGGGGTTGTCTGATGTTTTCCTCATGGTTAGACATGGATTTATTAATTTGCTTGCTGTTCTGTTCCTTGTCTTTCCCCAATGCCCCGTCCACCAAATGCCCCTGAAGTCTGACAGCTGAAAGGCCTAGAGTTCCTGGAGGCTGGGGCTGCTCTGCCTTGTTCATTCTATGTCCCCAGAGCCAGAACAATGCCTTTCCCTCAATGAATTATCAATAAATATGCACTGACAGATGAGCAAGAATATACACATAGACCACAATCTCTGCCACAGGAAATTTTCCCACATTATATAGAGTATCATACAAAATCACACACACAACTGTGTGTGTGACTGAGGGTTTCACACTGGGTTAAAGATGTTCGTATGTCGTTCAGATGAAAGCTCCATCTTTTGTCTATTCGCAACATCTTTCTCTCAGTGTACTTTTAGAAAAGTCTTCATTTTTAGAGGTACCCGATCCTTTGCTATGTCCTGGTTTGCTTTTGTTTTTCAAAGACACCGTGTATCTATTGTAGACCAGTTATTTGCTTTACAATATCTTCTGAAATGCTCATTGCAAGTCACTATTATCTCCATTTTACGAATGAGGAAGCTGAAACTCAAGGAATTAGTGGACTTGCCCAAGGCTATGTGCCTTCCAGTGAAGGAACTCAGTTTGAGCCTCAAGCCTGAGCCTTGGCCAATCCCTCCACAGCTTCTATGACCATCCACTCACTGCCTCTTGGTTTTGCCTCCTCGAGTAACTGTGTGGATGAGAGGAGCTACGACACTTATTTCAACACAATGTGCATCAAATGTCTCAGATGGAGGAAAGATACAGAAATCCCAAAGGAAAACAATGCATGAAAAGCCAGTGGAGGGATGAAAGCAATGGAAACTGGAACAGAGAGATCTCAGCAACCATAAGAACAGGAGGAGTCGGGGTAAGACACAAGAGCAATGGCAGGAAAGGAGAGATCACAGGCAAAGGAACGCGGTCACCCAACAGCCATTACTCATGGAATGAAAAGTAAAGACACCCCAAGTAGTTTATAGAGAGTGTAATTTTTGCAAATACAGATTGCCAAATTGTAAAGTCTGAGAATTGGGAAACTTGAAAGCTCTGTGCTATTTTCATCCCTTTGTTCCCTTTGTTGAGGATTTCCGAAGACTGGAAGCATCTTTAGGTATCCCTCTATCTCCACAGCCATTCAATAACAAGTATTCTTTAAATCCCAAATTTGTGCGTAGCTTCATGGTAAGGGCCGGGCTGACCCTCTGCCAAGTGAGAGAAGACCTGTCCTTGAATAGCTCAACTTTGAAGCAGAAATGGGTATTTGAAGAAAAAGATAAACCTAGAAATCCAATGGGAATTACTTTAAAGAAATGAAGACCTGATTAAAGTGAAATTTAGCAATAAGACAAAACACGATCTAAAAGAGACGTAGTGATGTATTCAACACCTTCATGATGGGACTTAAAGATGCTCTCCTGCTACCCACGGGGCTCACTGTATGATCCACCATGAGCTTCCCAAAGCATCCCAACACAACCAAAAGTTTAAACAACTAAATTGACAAATATTCCCTTTATAAGCAGCAGAATCTCAAAGAAAATAACAGAGTGAAAAGGAAGCATATCTGGAAGTGTCCAGGTCACAAGACAGTGTGGCGTCTCCCCTTCATCACAGCGATGGCATGTGATCATGGCCGCAGAGCTCTGTCCTGGCTTACCAAACCTCGCTCCAGCCTCGGGCATGCCCCAGCTCTGGGAGTACATGACCTTGATTTGTCTCTCATAGAACAACTGTAAATCAGTATTGGAATCCCATCAAATACAAATGGTTCCCCTTGAGTCTACACTCAAGAATTTTGAATGATCTCAAGACACCCACTGCAGAATCTGCCTCTACCTCAGTCATTTGGGGTCACTCCAGGTGATCTGTCACAGTGGGTCCCACAAGCAGCTGACCAGAGGCTGCTCTGAAGCTACCAGACCCTTCCTTCTTCCTCTTCCTCAAGCCCAGAGTTCTGAGATGCTCACAGCCCTGGAGGCTTCACGTTCAAAGGGCGGGTTGTTTCATGGACTCAGCACCTTGATAGGAAGGTCACAGCTCCTCCTAAAGGAGCACCTCCTTGGCCCGAGGGGACCAGGTCATTCTTCCTCCAGGAAACATTTTTGGCTGTGATTCACCCCAGCTCTGTAAACTAAACAGAATCCAGCCATGAGGGGGATTTTCTTTCCAATTCTGCACACATTGAGCAGGAAGGCAAAGGGTGCTGCCCAGTGACAGCTCCATGGCCCATGGCACAGAGCAAACTCTCCTCTGGGGTCCCCAGTTGGCATGTGTCTGGCTTCCTCGGAACAAGCGTTGTTGCCTGGGGTGACAGAGAACTCAGGCTCAAGGCCACCAACACTGCCAGACAAAAAGAGCATAGGGCAGTCAGAGGCCGTGAGCTTCATTCACCCCAGAGAAGACCACAAGGGGAAACATGCCGCAAGGGATGCAGATAAAGGCCTCCTGGAACCTCAAAGAGAACCACACAGCCACGGCCGGACCCAGTCCTCATCCTGCTCACCACAAGAACCAGAGTCAGGGCCAAAGCCAAGGCTGACACCCTCTCAGGTCAATGGAACTGGACATGCACAGCACTTAAAATACAAAGTCATTCCAGCCCCCCCAAGCAGGGTTGAGCAGGGCTCTCTCAGGGCAAGAACACACTGAATCACAAAACTTTGCCACCTGCAGTCCACACCATGGATTTATCTCCATCCACTAATCCAGATCACTAGCACTGCAGACAGCTTGATGCAGATAGCTCGGCATGCTGCCCCTCCTGCAAGGCCAGCTTACCTGACAATGAAGAGAAACACTTGACAATGAAGAAGCCACCAGAGCTGCCCTGCTCTCCGGCCTCCGAAAGCTTGACCCCTGCCTCCCACTAATCCAATAATAATCATCCAGTAACAATAATTGTGAGGATGGGGAGGACTCTCCCACCAGCCTTTGTGGAGTGTTACTCTTTGCGAGGCACTAGGCATACACCATCATGAGTCTTTCCAGACTGTTTGTAATCCACAAGTGGCCCAGAGAAGTCAAACTACTTTCCTAGGCCACCCGACTCAGGGGTGTGTTGAACCACGATCCGTCTAACTCCAAGGAAGGCGTGCTTCTCCCTCTACAAAGTGAGTGCCTGACCTGACACAACCTCAGCGACCTTGGAGATACTAGCCCTGAGTCAGCATTTACTTTCACCTTCTGACTTTGACCCAGATGACCACCATGAGTAACACACAAAGAAGGCCTGTGCGACTTCTCCAAATCTGACACTGAGGACATGTTCTATGATGTAAAACAAAACAAAATCAAGCCCTACCTCCCCTCCAAGGACAGCAAGGAGAAACTTCCTTAGAAACTGGTGTCAGGGAAAAGCAGGCCTCCCCTGGAGAAAGAAGTAGTTTCCTTTCTGATTAGACCCCAAGAGTGATGAACTCACAGCATCCCTCAATAGTCTGGGCTTAGAGACGGTTGGGAGCAAACTGGGGTGCTTCCCCACGTGCCTGCCTTAAGCCAGAGTCCCATAGGATCCCCTCCAACTCCTTCTCCCCTCAACAATCCCCATCTCACTACATGTTTACCTTCAAGTGTCACGTTGTATATACAGTTTCTTTAAACTGAAAAATCACCCCAAATGCATTTTATAGGCAGATTATCAATGATCAGCTGGATATTTCCCTTCTCTGCCGTTTTCCTCCATAATGGTAACTCACTTCAAAATGCACTGGATATCAGGGAGCTTAAGGTCCATGAGAGAGCACCTAACTACTTGACAAATGCTGCTCAGAAATGCCGGCCCCGTAAATGACATGCAAACCACGTTCACCTCGCAGCGTATCTCGTCAAGGAGGAGCACTCCATTCTCTCTAAATCAAGCCTAATTCATAGGTTTAATATCAAAAATAAAGAAATCTAGCCAACATTCACCTTGCTTCTTATATTCCACTTCCAAATCATCAGCGGGTTAATAGCTAATTAGAAACACCTTCCACGCAATGCGCTGCAGCCTCAGATGGGAATGAGACGGCCACTTACTTTAGTCGAGCAATAACATTCAGTCTGAAGAATCAAATCAGATTCCTGACCCCTTAATCCCAGGGATGTTGGAGAGTGCAGCGAGGAGGCCAGCTCCCGCAGGGCAAGGACTGGGGGGCTTCCAAGGAAAGGGATGGAGGTGCCACCTGTCAATGCCTCCATTGCCACCGAGCCCAACGCAGCCACGACAAAGGTGTGCAGGACGGAGGTGTAGAAAGCTCCCAGATGCAAATCCAGATTGGGAGGTATTTATCGCTTAGCCTCCATCCAGAGAGCCCAGCCCTACAACACACTCACCCACGTTTTCAACACATCCATTCCATCCCACTGCATCACAGCTGAGGGATTCAATCTGATAATTTAGGATTTTCTAGCTCTTGCAGAAAACCCCACTCAGGGTTTCCCCCTAAACACAATGAATCAGGAGACAAGGCAGTATAATCACAGAAGAGGAGAGAGAGTGGGGACTCCTCTAACCTCCCCTCCCGCCTCTGCATCCCAGGCAGCCCCATGATAGGGATTCAACAGCAACAAATCAGACAAAGTGGGAAAAAGATCTTATCTGCTATGAAAAATAGATGGCATGCTGAGAAAAGTGGCAAGTGATAAAAAGCTACCCATAAGGTCGAACAGCTAAGAGCTCCTTCCCCTTCTGGGGAGGATTAATATTTATATTCACAAATATTAACATTTAGCGCTATCCATCCCTTCCTAAGATCCTGTGTATCCATGACACGGAGTCGATGGACACTGGACCCCAAGCATGGAGAACGGCTTGTAGTGTCTCTGATACAGCAAAGTGGGGAGAGCCTTTTGGAGCGGAGTTTTTGTTTTGAACCATTAGAATCCACTGAACTGAAAAGACCAAGCTGTCAGAGTTCGTTTACTTCTTCTATCAACAAAACTGTAGAATAACACAAAATATTTCACTTTACAATATAATTTGTAACCTCAATTTACTTGCAGCTCTGGGAATTTGACAGGTACCGTATTAAGTAAAAACCCTCCTCAGAAGTCTTATTGCAAAGGTTAACCACAAAACAGCAAGCTCCAGCAGACAGCAGCCTCCTGCAGCTTACAGCCCCGCAGTTAGCATGCAGGCTCGTAGGTATAAACCGGGAGCTCCCGCGTACATTTTGTAGTAAATTTAGAACAACTTTCCATTAAAGAAATCCACTAGCTAATAGATCTTTGAGATAATAAGAGGTGTTATTTGTTCAATGTCTATCTACATCTAGAATTATTTCTTTATGTATCCAAATATAAAAAGGGTAACTGCATTTTATTCCTGGAAAACACCTGCTACAAAAGTATGTCATGTATTTTATGAGTTGACTCTGCAGTAAAGAACATTTCCCACCGATACTCCTCTTTCAGTCAGTCAACCACTGTTTGTTGAGAACCTGCTCCATGCCAGCAGGGCCACTGGGCACTGAGGGGCCACCAAGATGATGAGGAGTGATTTCTCCCACGGAGCATCCAAGATCTACATACAAATGTACTGAATTGCACGAAAACATAGTAAGTCACCTAGAAAAGTGTCTTATATGAGTAGAAATACATAGAAGATGCAACAATCCTATTAACACTTCATTTCTTCTTCTTTTTTTTTTTGATAAGGAAGATTCACCCTGAGCTAACATGTACTGCCAATCCTCCCATCCCCCGCTTTTTTTTTGCTCGGGGAATGTTAGCCCTGAGCTAACACCTGTGCCACACTTCCTCTATTTTTTGTATGTGCAATGCCTCCACAGCATGGCCGACGAGTGGATTAGGTCTGTACCCAGGATCCAAACCTGCAAACCTGGGCCGCTGAAGCAGAGTGTGCAGAACTTTAACCACTCAGCCATGAGGCTGGCCCCACATACTTGAATTCTATGGAGAAATTATATTAAATATTATCATTTTTTATAGATCTGAAAATGTATTACATATGTGAACTTTTAAAAATTTAAGTATTCCACTGTAAGGCTTTCCTGAAAATGGAGACAAAATATTATTCCATTTTATTTCTGATTTTGTGTCTAGAAAATAGCAGGAATTTCATAAATAATGGTGTAATTCCACATTCAGTCTTCAAGATGATTTCATTTCAAACACTGCATTTCATGGAGCTTCCACACAGAAACAAGGTAAAGCTCCGCCATCTGGACAGTCACCACGCTGGTGATGATCGATTCACCAGCAGGAAGTCCACTCAGTTTCTTTCTGCAAAAGTCTTCAAAAGACAAATTTTTTCAAGAAATTTTTTGAATAAAAAATTTTAATGTCAACCAACAAAGCCAGAAGAGTTCCTGAGTAGGAAAAGCTGTCTGTTACACACATACCTGAAAGAGGGTTCAAGCACAGAAGAAAAATGGGATAAGGGGGTAATATCCAAAGATAAGGTGTTAATGTCCCAGATATACACAACTCAATTGAAGGACGCAAGCAATCCAATTAAAAAATGGGCAGAGGAACTGAATAGACACTTTTCCAAAGAAGACACATAAATGGCCAACAAGTACATGAAAAGGTGTTGAATATCACTAATCATAAGGGAAACCCACACAATGAGATACTAGCTCACATCTGTTCGGATGGTTATTATCAAAAGAGAGCCTTGATGCACTGTTGGTGGGAGTATAAATTGGTACAGCCATTATGGAAAACAGTATGGAGGTTCCTCAAAAAATTAAAGATAGAACCATCATATGATCCAGCAATCCCACTTCTGGGTATGAATCAAAGGGAAGAAAAACACTATCTTAGAAAGATATCTGCCCTCTCATGTTCTCTACAACATTATTCACAAGAGACAAGACATGGGAACAACCCAAGTGTCCATCGAAGGATGAACAGATAAAGGAGATGTGATATATATAATGAAATATTATTCAGCTCCCAAAAAGAAGGAAATCCTGCCATTTGTGACAACATAGATGGACCTTGAGGGCATTCTGCTAAGTGAAATAAGCCAGACAGAGAAAGACAAATACAGTATGATCTCACTCATATGTGGAATCTTTAAAACAAACAAACAAAAACAATGAACTTCTCCAGAAGAGACACTTGCTAATGTTTTCCACACATGTCCTATATGCCAGGCACCGGCAGGGTGCCTGGGATATACATTCACATCCCTGTGAGCCCAATGCCCACCTTGTTCCCATTGCCAAGTGAAGCTGAGCCACGCCAATAGGGATCTGCTTTAAAGCTGGAGCACTTGGCAAGGAGTCTTGGGGGCAACTGCCTCCAGTTTTCAGGTACCCCCCTAACACATGAAAGCTCTGCTCTGGCATCTTCAGGGGACTGCTGCTATTATTTATTCTAAGGAGTGCTGGCTTTGCTGGGTCACGTGACATGGAAGGGTGGCTGAGAAATGGGAAATAAAGAGGGTCATTGAAATGAATCGCAAGTATTTCTATTAAGTATTTAACATCACTGAGACTCAGTTTTTGCATCCACAAAATGGGGATATTATTGACATCTTGATCAAATGATTCTTTGGAGTAAGGGGCAGTCCTGAACATGGAAGGATGTTTAGCAGCATCCCTGGATTCTACCCACTAGATGCCAGCAGCGCTCATTCCACCAGTTGACAACAAAAATGTGTCTGGACATTGCCAAACGTCCTATAGGGGGCAAAATCCTCCCTGGCTGAGAACCACTGAAAAGATATCTCAGACAATTCTGGCAAAGCAGCACGCATTCAATAAACATTGGCTTCCTCCTCCTCCTCCCATTCTCGATTAAATTAAAAGCCTAACATCAGAGCGTCTTATACTGCATAGGCTTTCTTCTAAGTCCCAGGAGCATTGCAGGTAAAAATGTAGGATGGAAGGATCTGGAGAACGACCTTAATTAATAAAATGTATTGCCTCCGTTTTGTTTTGCATTAAGAGAAGTTTCATGCATCACACAGAGAAGGCACTTGGCTTCGTTCCCTGTGAAGTGGAGTACGTCCTCCAGGATTAAGTGCCAGCAGGACGGCATCGTCAACACCAGCCAGGAGCTCACAGGAAAGTTGGCGCCGTCTTTGAGAATTCTTAAACAGGCTTTGCCCTTTCAAAACTTTCCTCCAAAGCCAGCCTCCTTAAATAAGAGCCCTGGCTAAGAGCTCTCCATCACTGCCATTCCTTTGAGAGTAGTTTGATTTTTCATCTCTGAATTAAATAAAGAGGCAATTTGAATAAAACCCATCTGTATAAAATATCTATGCTATGTGCAACAAATTGGTTATAAACAACCAGGTAAAATCTGGAATTATGTGCTTTAATTTTAAGCCAAGCTTAATTATTAAGACAGGAGCAAAAGCAAGCATGCCATAGAATAACTACAAGGAAAATATTAAAATAATTTATGAAAACACCATAAAGGATAAACAGAACTCCAACTGGTAGCAAAGCACGGTGCACATGGGGTCCTTTTCCTGCCATGGGATCCAGAGCATCATTACTAGATCCAAGTCAATGTCAGTCTTGAAGACCAGTGCTTCAAGATGGACAACTCAGCCCCAGAGGAATGTCTCACGTGTTTCTCTGGGAGACTAGCCAGAAACGTGCTCTGGTGCAGCCCAGGTCAGCCCCAACCAAGGAGGCAGGCCTGTGCCTCAGTGCCCACAAACTGGTGTCTGAGCTAAAAAATATCTGAGGCAAGACCAATTTCCTTGGAAAGGACGAAGGTTCAAATAGCATTATTATTAAGTGTATGAGCTGGGGAAAAGGCAGGCATGCTGAGCTCTAGGGAAATTTTCATTCCAGAATGTTTCCATTATACTGACTTTGAATTCCTATTTCTTCACTGAAAAACAATATTTATTTTTTTTCCTTTTGGTCCTTAGCTAGTTGTGTTGTGACAGTGTTTATGTCAATAGCTTCTGTATAGTGTTTCAAAGGAAAGAATTATTCTTAGGTGTGCTTAAAATCTTCAAGCTATTAGGTATGCAAAACCTCAACAGGAAACCAGTAAATTTAAAAAATAAATTAAATTAAAAGTAACAACATTGACTAAAACCCAAGGCTTCAAAGGAAGGAAAAAAGATGCTGAGAAGA
Source organism: Equus caballus (assembly GCF_041296265.1). NCBI lineage: Eukaryota > Metazoa > Chordata > Mammalia > Perissodactyla > Equidae > Equus > Equus caballus. The sequence goes on from NC_091684.1 coordinate 6,850,938, forward strand.
AATAATCCAGGAGTCTCTTGAGCCCGAAATGCTTTATATCTGTGCTTTCAACTTGCACAAAGATTTCAGCTGCACGCCCTTTCTCGGGAGAAGTGTTTCCTGGGAGGCAGACAGAACAGGAAGGAAAACACACAGTCCTCCCCAACTCTACCATCTTCAGGCTGGGGCTGGGGCCAAGGTCCTTGAGGCAGACCCCAGCAAGTGGGGACCTCCACCTCTCTCTCTCCCATCCTAAAGCAAATGGTACATTTTCTCCGATCCACAGACCTAAGGCATAGCGCTGGCAAGGACTAAAATTCTTCCACAGCAGTGACACCAAATGGCACTGTACCTGCAAATAGCCTACCCTGCAAAATTGCTTTCTGAGCATTACCATGATTTATCCCTAAGAAACCTGGCTTCTCAAAGGGGGAATCCCTTTCAAAGGCTTAAGGCTCTTTCCTGTCCTGACTACATGCCAAATTAATTTTGGCCGAAACATCATTGAGCTTTCCATCCTGGACTCTGATACATCTGACGAATACTATGCAGGAGTGGGAAATGTATTATATTTAAAAGGAGAGAACTGCTGGGTCACAAAAATATGTATGGAAAATTTACCTTATGAAAGGAGCCACACATGATTATAAATGATTATAAATGTCTATTATGTACATTAGGTTGGTGGAAATGTAATACACTACATTAATGGATTGAGGAAAATGCTTCCTGGTCAAAAGACGCCTGAATCACAGGTGAGAGGAGAAATAGAAGGGGCAACACAGAAAGGAGCCAACGCTGCCGTCAAAAGGTGATGAACTACGCAGATGGTGCAAATATCATCTTGGACTGCTCTGGGACAGTCTCCACGTGGCCATGACCAAAAACATGAGTGACACTTAGACACAGGAAATAAATAGCAACAGGATCTCACAAATTCCGAGTTGGAATGCAATTTCAGAGTTTGAAAGGACAAAGGAACAAACCTAAGATTAACTTGATTCTAGATAAAATAAACCAGACAACAGTTTTTGACTGGTGGTCTCCAATGTTTAAATGGTCAATATCTAGACAAGACTAAATTGGGCATGTCAGCAAAATCCATTATATTCAATAAACTAGTCTTTCGGACAGGTCCAATTATCAGTTATGGCCAACCTCGGTTATGGCCAACATGCTGACTGGTAACATCTTAAGCATTTCAAAATTGAAATAATAATCTCTTCCATTTTCGGTGGGCAGAATTGTGAGTTCTCAACTGATTCTTTAACTATGATATTCTCTTGCTCAATGTGTCATATATAAGGATCTACATCATAAATTGTCCGTCTCCCTTGACAAACTGCAAGGATCTTCTTTATCATCCAGTGAGAATTTTGTGATCCATTATATTTTCCCTTTGGCCTTGACTTCCAGGCAGCTTCACGTCTTTTGGCTTCTAGAAAGCTTCAAATTTTCTCTATGGTTTTACATGTTCTATTTTATATTCATGGTCTATGAATCATTCTTTGTAAAGCATACCAAGTCCTGTATGAAAGTGTGTAGAATATAAACTACAACTTATAAACATAATCTCCTTTAAGCCTCAGCTTAACCTGAAAGAAAGTGGGAAGTATGAGACACAAAATCTGTGGTAATAAAGAGGGACACATGAGAATGGTTGACAGTCACAGTTGCAAACTCTGATAGCTCAAAGGAAGTAAAAAACATTGGTTTCATTTATTTCTCACCCTGAGGGAGAAGGACACAAGCAGCAAGGCCTCATGAGAATTTGAATCAGGGTAGTTGAATTTTTAAAAATTCTGTCGCGAGTCTGACTAGTTGACAAATGTAGCAAAGGTTTTGTTGCAAGTGATGCAGTCAATACGAACAAGAGAGCTCCGTCTAAAAGTCTGAAAATTATACTCAGTCCTGCCCCCTTTTTCACCCACTGCACACTGTAGAAATGCCTTTCTCAAGCGAAATTAAAGCAGTTAATAACAAATGCTTTCTTCAAGCTGAAAAAGAAATTCAGTCAAACCAAAAGACTCATTTCCTACCAGGTCACTTCTATGCCTTAAAATTCTAGTCGGGGATTATTAGTGTACAAACACCCTACCGGGATGAATTCAAGCCCTAAGACTAGAAGAAAGACAAAGAAACTCAAACAAGTCAACAACTAGAGAGAACTATATGATAGCCACACATATCTCTTCAACATTAGACTATGCTACGCTCACTGCAAAGCGTAAATCTGAAAAATTTAGATAATGAGTTCACTGATGGATGCCAGCACTTAAATGCTAACAGTGACGGCCTGTGCTTCCAATACAACCTGAGATCTTAAATGGAGACTTAGCATTTGCTTCCCACTGGGAAGATGAGAAAGCGCTTCTGGAGGCTAACACACAAACACACTTCTCCTGTGTCTGAAGTGTGCTTATCTTAAATGTCATCCTGCTGTCTGGCACTATCATATCCTAGAGCAGAGCTAGAATGTCAGGCCACTGCCAATCAGTTACTATCTTGAACACAGCAACCAAATGACTGGTGTCCTTTGGGGTATTCATTATATCCTATAACTTGGATTCCTGATTTACAAGTTGTTGCACCAAAACTAACAGGCGCTATCTTTAATTACATTTTACAAGCCCCATGAATTGAAGGAACAGTACATCTGCAGGGACAAAGCTGAACAAGCACACAAATATTTAAGAGACCACAGAGGCTGATTTTGTCCATTTCTAAGCTGTGGGTGGTCAAACTGCATGTCCAGCTGTGCCATTAAAACTTAAATACAGACTCCAGAAGCTTCTGGGAATCACTACTTATCCTATGGAGGCAAGGAAGTCTCTGATGCATGCCAGGAGGAGGAGGAGCAGGGAAGGCTGGCAACATGTAAGACATGAAGCTATTAAGTTATAGGCAAAAAACAAGAAAAAGACAATCAGATAATGACATAGACACAATGTTCTATGGCATCTATGTAATTTCTATAGGAATCATTTGATTATAATATTAGTGAGACCTTGTTCTTTTAGAACTTCACAGCAGGACTCCATAAAGCTCGGTAAGGAACAGGACCCTCTTTTAATAGCACAGACTTCTAATGGTACCAAAACAGTATGTAGGAACATCTTGACCTCTGGGCTTAAAATTCACTCAGGTAAGTAGTAAGTTTTGTGGAAAAGCTGTTAGGATTAAAAAGAGGACTAGGATTAGTTGTTAGGATTAAAAACAAAACAAAACATTCTCTGGGAAATAGGAGGACTATGCAAGGCGGCAGGGTGTGGACACGGGCGTGGACAGCCTACATTTAAATACTGGCCCTACCACTTCCCAGCTATGTGGCTTTTGGAAAGTTACCAAACCTTTATGCCTCAATTCCCCCATCTGTAAAGTGGGCATAGAAACAACAGCTGTCTCAGAATGTTGCTGAGGGTGTTAAGGACACGATTACACGCAATATCCCCACTGCCGTGCCTCGCACATGGAAAGCACGCCAAATGTTGGGTCATCCTTAGCCCTAGGACGTGAACACGTAACAGATCACAAAGAATGAGTGCATTAAATAACAAATGAAATAAACTCTTTATTCTGAAACTGGCATTCAAGCAAAGATGGTAAAGAAAACTGAAGGGTCATCAAACCACATGTCTTGAGATAGCTTTAAGTTTTACCTAGTTGGCTGCATGAAGGCAATACCCTCTCCAAACATCCAACTGATTCAGCTTCTAAAAACCACTATTGTTTATTGAACAGAGGAGCAGCATTTGGGGGTAGTGGGATGCAGGCGTAAAGATTACAATCATCACAGCCCAAACTTCGATCAGAGTCTAACATGCCTCTTTGGTGGCACGCTCTTCTGCTATTCATGTTGGCTTGGGAATTGTTCTTGTGGACAGTGTCAACTGTGACGGGAATGCCAATTTGTTTGAGCTTCTCAGAGTCAGAATCTCCAATAATAAAAGTGTCTTTACCTGACACCAACAAACCCACACATACATGTACACAGACACATACAGACAACTGCATGCACACATACACCACACACATAAACCACATGCATGCACAAACACGCATACGCATGTGCACGCACACACACGGTATCCACATACACAGGTGCATGTACACAAACATCATACACATGCACACACACTGCTCACCCTTAGGAAGCTCCGATGGAGGAAACACTGTCAGCTGGAGACTTGGCCTCAGAGTACTAGAACGCTAGATTAGACAGTTCCACATGACATTTTGTGCACAATGTAAAATAAACCACAGGGATTTCACATTCAGAGTGTTTCCCTTATCAAGATGTCTTTTAAGGCTGTAGCCTGTATGCACACTGAATGAGAGAACAGGATGGACTTCCGGCTCCAGGCTTCAATTCCATTATCACCTACACAAGCCTTTATCCTCAGAAGCCTCCATCATATCCTTCACTAAGAAGATACACTAAACTGGAGCTTCTCCCTCGTAGTGTCCTTTCCGAGAAAACAAAAACTCTCCTCCTACGGCTGAGGTGCAAAGGCTTGAGTCCAAGATGCCACTGCACACCTGCATCTCTGTCATGCAACTGGCCCTGCAGAGGTACACTGGTGAGTAGGGACACAGGGACAAGCTGGCTCTGGTATGCGGGGGATGAACAATTCCAGTGAGCACAGGTCAAGCCAGTTCCTCACCCCAGAAACAATAAAACATCCTGGGAGAAGCTGGACAGGGTCTCTGGAGAAGAAAGTGCTGGCCGCAGTGCTCCACAGTTTAAACCACAGACACGTGGCTTTCACCCACATGCAGTTCTGGGGCGACGCTCAGATACTTCTGGGTTGGCGGTAGGAGGCAGTTGATAGAGTAGCAGAAAGAGAGAATGATGCACCAATAATGCTAAAACTGAAAACAGATTCTCAATCATCATAAAAATAGCATAAAACTAAGTAAATAGAGTATGGCTGTACCCTCCTAGATGAGTGAATTTATCTTGGTGAGTCCCCTGGGAGTAAGGGCACCAAGACATACAGCTTCAGGGAACTCATCACATCTGACCTTTGCAGGAACTGTATCCCCCAGGGGTATGGAAGGCACAGCACGGGTGCCAGGACATGGCCACCCTGCAGGGGAGATGCAGAGCAGGTCAAGTCCACGTGTAGGGTCAGGAGGCAGAGAAAGGAGTCCACACTCACGGGTTCCCCCACTCTGCCCCAGGGGCCTGCCCTGCTGGCCTGATGCAGCAGTGCCCTCCCGTTCTGGTCAACAATGTAACGGGGTCTGTGGTTTCTTTACTGATGTGGCAAATTAATCTGCCCAGTCTAGTTAAAATGCAGAAGCCACGAGTGACTTTATTGCTAGACAGCAACGACTGGTCTGTCATTTTTGGCTGTAGCCCACAGCAGAGCAAGGAGGATATGGGTCCACACGCTGATCCAGGACAGTTGGTTTTGTTTGCTGTTGATTTGTTTGTTTGTTATGTGAAAAACAGGCCATTCGAAACACAAACACTGCAGCCCTTCAGTGTAATTCTAAATTGTCACTCACAAAAGTTAATCTTGACAGAGAAAAAGAAGAGAATACTAGTGCTTTACTTTAAGTCTCTCGTTTTCTAGATGATTCAGATGCCAAGAGAGCCACGTGAATAATCTAAAGTCATACAGCAGGTGGAAACGCGAGAAGCCGAGGCCAGGACTCCACCCTGATGCCCAGGCCATGGCTGCATCCCAGCTCTCAGCTGCCTCCCCTGGTCCTCTCCACTGTGAGCGCTCAAATGTTGCCTGATGTGTGGAAAGAGGTTTCAGTCACAGCAACGTATGACTTAAGACGGACGACACTCACTCGGGCTTAATCCTAACGGAAGCACGCTCAGAATCCTGCAGCAGTGGTGCCCAAGACTAGTTTTGTCTGTGCGGTCCCAGAAAGCAGCAACCACAGGAAAGGCTCTTGCTGCTGAGGATTTTCCACAAGGTGGAGAAAAAGCATCAAATGAAGGGCAAAGCCATCAGGGAAAACACAAATTAAAGCCACAATGAGACACACTCCATACCCACCACAACGGCTAAAAAGAAAAATAGTGACGACAGCAAATGCTGGTGCAGGCGCAGAGAAACTGGATCCCTCTTCCATACCTAGTGGAATGGACAGGGGCACAGCTATAGTCTGGCATTTTCTTATAAAGCTAAACGTGTAACTGCCATTTACCCAGCATTTGCACCCTGGGGCATTTGTGCCCGAGGAAGGAAGATTATGTTCACACAGAACCTGTATGTGAATGTTCATAACAGTTTTATTCATAACAGCTCCAAGCTGGAAATGGCCCAGATGACGTTCAACAGGAAAATGGATAAACAACAAACTGGTACATCCCTACTGTGAAACACTACTCAGCCATGAAAAGGAACAAACCTAATACACAACCTGAATGAATGTCCAGGGAATTAAGAAGAATGAGAAGAGCCAATCCCCAAAGGCTACATACTGTAAGATTCCATTTATACAATTTTGAAATGACAAAATTTTAGGAATAAAGAAGAAATTTGTGGTTGCCTAGGATTAGAGAAGGTGGAGCTGCGGGGAGAGGAGGGTGGCTCAGAAATGGGTAACAAGGGGGACACTTGTGGTGACAGAAAGGACAAGTAAAACTGGGAAAATCTGAGCAAGATCGTGAACTGAAGCAATGTCAATGCCAGGGTTGTGGTTGGTGCTATACTTTTGCAAAACGTTCTCACTAGGGGAACCTGGGTAAAGTGCACAGAAGATGTCTGTGTATTACTTCTTACAACTGCACTCCGTCTAAATCTACAATTATCTCCAGAAAAACTGCAATAAGAAAGAAGGGAAAAAAAGAAGAGGTCAACATAAATTTCTCCTAGAAATCGCATGTGACTGAGAACACGATGAGCTCTGTTGGTGCTAAGAGAAATTATAAAACCCAAGTGCTGGAAAATGAACCAACAGCCCTCACAGGGAGATGAGAAGCAAGGCATAAGTTTAATATTTCATAAGTATGAAAAAACGCTTGTGATTTCTTTTAAAGCTGAAATATGTGAAATGCAAACAAACACTTTCAAAACCCAGCACAGTGCTGAGAATCCCTTTGGCTAATAAACACATGTGGTTAAAATGAGATGGCAAACTGATGGCAAACAGTGCCTCCCTGCCCTTGACAAAGACCAAGGGTGGCTCACGTTCAGCTTGGTTTTCCTCCAAGGGGCAGAGCTCAAGGTCTTTGTGCCAGCACCTCCTGTTGGCATAAGGAAATCACCCAATCTCCAGGTCCCGTTCTTCAAATAGCTATTTGCATCCCAGAAGGGGGAGCCCCCATGGTATCCAGGCAACACCACCAGCACCCCCCAGACATGAATTAGGTGCCTCATAAAAGACGAGAGCGTTCCTCCCTGTACTTACTTATTCTGCATCATGTTCATTATCACCCAGTCGAAAGGGTAGACGTTCTTCCCAATGAGGTTCTTAAACATGATGAATGTTTCCATCAGGAAATCCTGAAACAAAAACCAAAACATTGAGACAGCCCACCAAGAAAGAGGGGAAAGCCAACGCCCTCCTTCAATAGCTGCATTATAAATGACCTCATTTTTGTTAGCTGAATGAAAACATTCTAGAAAGTAATGAAGATGTATTTCACAGGAGCGTGTGTTACTTTTATCTTTCTGTTTGCCTGAGCACTTCCTGCCCGGGAGAACTTTCTCAAGGATACATTTGGAAATAGACCCTGGGTATGTCTCTCTAATAGTTATAAAGAGTCAATCCCCAAACATGCATTCTTATTCTTTCTGCTTATAGGAAAACATATCTCTTACAAACATAACATGCAGGTTCCAGCCATTTCTTATATTCACTCTACATCCATTTTTCATTGTGAACAGAGCCTATCAGGTTGAATATGCCACATAATTATCCATTCCTTTTTCTTATGTAATTTAACAAACAAAAGGCTCAAACAGGAACTCCTGCCATCGGCACATGTTCAGCTTGCTGTAAACCATTTGAGCATGTGGTCACTTTGCCAGACTCTTGTATATAGCAGCTACAGCCCCATAAACTACTCATTATGCCTCTGCTGTCTCACAGATGACCCTCTGAGCTTTACGGGTTGTGTCCTGCTGCCCCACCCAGCTTCCACACGCACAAGACCGCCCCTGCCTGGGGAAGAGGTACCCATTTCTGAGAGGTCCACCCTGTGCCTGTTGGAATTAGGAGAATTTGTTGAACCTGACAGGTTGGCACTTTTTCTGAGCTAACCTGAACAAAACAGGTGGTTATCCTGAAAACCACACCCCCCCCCCCCCAGTAGTCCACATGCTTTCCCAAGATCTGGGGTGGGAAGGAAAAAGGCAACTGAGAATTCACTTGGAAAAATGAGGCCATGGTCAGAGATTGCCAAATGAGTGGATATTTCTCATTTATTTAATCTACTGAATCATAATTAGGTGCAATGGCTGTGAAGACCAAAGTGGTGAACAGAATTTAAGCAGCCAAGAAAGCAATTCCCAGCACAAAGTCCTAAACAAGTACTTCTTGCAAAGAGCCACAAGTTAAATTTGATAGCGACGATAAACTGATGTTCAAAGTTAAGATACTCTCTCTGCAGCCTTAATAGCAATGCCTGGTTGCGGCAAGTATGTCTGCTGTATGAGGGGTTGGGCGTGCCTCCACCATGATGAAAACTCAGGAAGCAACCGTGATCACCCTTGAACAGAGGCCTCCAGTTCAGGAGCGGTTAGGGACCTGGGCAAAGTCAAGAGGAAAAAGTCAGCACAATGTCCTCCAAACTCCGCTCACACGCGCCTTGACACCAGGCCTTGTGAGCAGGAGTGTTCCAGGTGTCCCCCTGCACAATGAATGGCTTCTCTCTCCAGTTTAATTATTGAAATTCAGATTTCACGACCTAAGTTTCCCCACTTTGTCAAGAGTTTCACATTTTAATGACCAGGTTGCATATTTTGCCAGCTGAGTGCCATAATTTACTCACATCTCCATTTGCATGAAATTGCTGGCTTTCTTGCTGATCACTCCTCAAAGCCTAATAATTGAGATACAGGGTCTGGATTTTATTATTCTGGAAGAGAAGCCTATTTTTCCAACTCCTTGTTTTTTTCTTTTCTAGGGAACACAGTCCCATACTTCATTAGTATGGCTCAGCTGTTAAATTTTAGTACTTTGCTGATCAAACAAAATGCTGCATATTGTGGGAGATGAGGTTTTGCAAGGCTTCCTTGTTGGTCTGCATAATTTACTAGCCATGGCGGTGGTCCCCATCACTGCATTTGCCTAGAATGGCTGATGAGGCTTAACAGACTAGTACAGGATTAATATGGGATATTTTGTGCAAATTTCATCATTCTACACCAATCCATTCCTGCCGCATTTTTTAATTTCATTGTTCAGAGGATGCACCATATAGTAGGGGGCACCTCTAACAATAGCAATCAGCGTATTCTATACGCAAAACCTTCTTGTCGTAAACCAATCTGCTTCTGTCCATCCCTATCCCCACCCACTTGAACAGACAGTCATCCTTTCTCACTTGGACTGCCAGTGGGGAATCCTAACTCATCTACCTATGTCCACTCTCGGTCCCCACACTTCATCCAGAGTGACCTTTTCAAATCGCAAATCTGGTCAAGGCACCAATGCTTCCCCAGTCTCCACTTAAACCACAGCCCCAGTGGCTTCCCAGTGTTCTTAGATTAAAGCCAAAGCATCTGGACTCTCAGAAGTAGGAAATCACCATTATGCTATGCCAGAGAAATAAATGTTTCAGACAAGGACCATCAACGGATGCCAAACTCACCAGATGAAAAGACTGTCAGAAAATAGGATACTTGCCAACTTTCTGTGGATGCCAAAGTATTACGCAAAGATTACATGACTATTGCAAAGGGGTGTGTATCTTCACAATAGAGAGATCTGGCAGTTACTCCCTTTTAAGCAAGCAATGGAACTTAACATCATCAGTAGTGGTCAGCCTGGCATTCCCAGCTCCCAATGGACACAACAGGGAGTACATACACCATCTCTGAAGCACTCCTGCCAAAAGGATGAACTTGAATTTTAGACCAAGCTTCCAGTTTGCAGGACATTCAGAGGGATGGAGAAACATCTGAGAGGCATTACCAAGCAGAACTCAAAAATTCCCGAATGAGGGATATCTGCAAAGCTATTGGCTTGGTCCCTTCAAAAAACTAAAAAAGCAATGCCATGAAAAGAAGAAAAACAAGGTGATAGACCTGTTCTAGAACAAAAGGGATTAAAGAGACACAACCAAATGCAATGGGTGAATCTGGACTGGATTCTGATTTGAGGAAGCTCCTAAGAAAGAAAGACTGGGAAGAATTGAAGAAGTCCAAATATAGATGGTATGAGGGGATGGTTGCCGTGTTCTGGAAGGGCAACAGGGCCATTGGAGACTGTCTTCATTCTTGAGAATGTTTGCTGAACACTTAGGGGAGGAGCACGTTTCTCACATCCTTCCAGGATTTCGCTAAATAGAGGTACCTGGAGATACACGAAGGAGGCAAATATGGCCAAGCGCCCGCAACTGTTGAATTCAGGTGATAAGAATAATAGTTTTCATTGTACAATTCTTTCAGCTTTTCTGTATGTCTGAAATTTTTCATGATAAATAGTTAGAGGGAACAACACATGGGAGACTGGGGGAATCAGCAAGAGATCAGTAGACTGCACCAACGCCAACAGTCTAGTTTTCATATTGTACTCCAGTTTGCAAGACAGTACTATTGGGAAAAACTGGGTACAGCATACACAGACCTCTTTGTATTATTTTTCACAGCTGCATGTGACTCTACAATTATCTCAAAATAGAAAGTTTACTCAAAAAATCAATGCTTTAAAAAAAATTTAAAACAATTAGGGGAAAAAGGGAAATGGATGACACAGAAAGTTGAAAACACACAAGCAAAGAATATAAAGCTTCTGAGCATGGCTTATGGGGTCCTGTGTGATTTGACACCCTAGCCCCTCTCCGGGCACACCTCAGCCCCTGTCCTCTCACTGCCCCCAGCACAGGCTCCTTCCTGCACAGGCTGCTCCCCCTACCTGCATTGCTCTTCCTCCTGTTGCTCAATATCCCACAACCCTCTCCCTTGTAAAGAAGCCTTCCTGACCCCCTGACCCAGTCCAGGCTGGCTACTTTACAAGGACCATTCCTTTGAAGCATGGATAATTTGCGTTGGTTGGAAGGACTCCCTGACTGTGACATTCTCCTCTAGCCCATAGGGCCATGAAGGCGGGACCTATCCACTCTGCCCACTGTTTCATCCACTCTGCTAACACAAAGTCATCGCTCAATAAACAGCTATTGAGTAAATTCACTGGGGATTCTGCACCCCCCAGACTCATTGTCCAGTGTAGAGTGCCTTGATTAAGGCTTCATTTACGAAATGGTCACAGGAATAAAGAATCAGATGTTCAGCACGAGACTTCTCCTCCCACTTGTGACATGCCCTACACAGGCTTGCAAACTACCCTTCGGTGGCTGTTTCACATGGAACTCAAGGCTCTTTAAGACTAGGCATGCCCAATAGCAGAATGTTTCCTAGGAAGGGCAGGTACTTGGTTAACATTCTTGCTTTCATAATCCCCATGAGCCTCCTCACTCACTACTTCCCAGGTGTGAGATGTCACCCTGCACCACCACAGTACAGGCTGCTGGTCGATTGGCATGGACAAGGTTAAGAAGGAAGGGGCAAAGGGCAAGTGTCTGCCTGGTGAGTCCAGGGCAGGTGTCAGGTAGGGGTTCTCAGAAGGGTGGGACTGAAGCTGAATAAAGGCGGGAGGACATCCCAGGAGGAGGGCCCTGAGAGCTCAGAGGCCTGCCTGACTCGGCTTCCCTAGGTGACTGACAAGTGGACCGAAGACGGGGAGGCCACTGGAAGCAGTGGGGCCGCACAGTAACCTGTGGCTGGCCATGAGTCCTCGCTGGAGTTGAGAGGGACGGCAGCACCCCGGTTCTGTCAAGCATCGCTGTCCTTTATCCTGCATTCACTCAACCTTCACCCAACAAGCATTACTTCTACCGGCACTGTCCTTGAATAAGTCATTGTTCACTCAGTCACTCAACAGACATTTCTCAAGGGCCTCTTAGTGGGAATTTGGGATGAGCGGCAAGACAGCATCTCCCCTGGAAGGTCCAGAGCACTCCTCATCACCTTCGATCTTACTCTGGAGACTCTGAGCAAGTTCTCTACTTCTGTTCCTGATTCTGAGACTCGGACACATGACAGCTAGTGGCCCATTCTGCAGATCAACAACCCCACTGCAGAACAAGGATTTACAGATCCTGTGTGGCTCACCATCCTAAAGGGGCTGCCTCCGTTGTGAGAGAGTTTTGAGGTGATGTGCCCATTCTTTTCATTTTCTGTCTCATGCTGTGCTCCATCCTGGGACCCAAGGGGCCATTTGAGAGACTGTAAAAGTCACAGCTCTGTGGCATGTGACTTTGGTGTTGATAATAACTGCAATTTTGTACGGGAATAACTCACTCAACCAAAAAAGGGCTAAATTTGAAAATTTGAAGTAGCACTTGTTATAAAGAAGTAGTCTTGAGAAAATGGTCTAGTCTATTTTCATATTGGAATACTAATTAACTCCCAATTAGTTAACACAAAGTGATCTTTTATTTTTGTGATAGGTTGTCAGAGCAGAAAAATAGTCAAATGCTCTCCATGTGTAGTTAATGGATAAGAGCACATTACACAAAGGTTCTAACAGCTCAACAACAATAAAAGAGGTTGACAGTCCTTGCAGTACAGATTCGGGACATCCAAACCACAAATGCCGTTTTATAACAGATATCAAATCGTCTGCAAATAATCGATTTTCTGAACTGCCGTGTCTAAGGAAAAAAATCCCTTGGGAAATCAGGACCACAACATGTAGTAAGTATCCGATCATCTGCTCTGTGCACACACTTGGAATTCAGCAAATTACAGTCATTTTTAAACACCATTTTGTATAATCACTTTTCACAATACACTGAAGCTCCCCAATCAACAGCGCCACTCCACAGCTCACATTAAATATTTTTAACAGTTTGCATATGTGGATTTTGATCATATGACTGTTCTCATAAAGGGCAAATTATTACTTGGAGTCCTCAGTTTTCAGGATGGGTAATACTTCTCATTCTGAAAACTTTGTTATTCAGCCAGGAATGTTATTTAGGAAATTGTTTACATATAGGTGCAGCTAAACTATCCTTCCACTGACCAAGACAGGGCTGAGGGATGCACGAGGCATGAAATGTTACACATACCAAATTGGATTTCACTGCGCCATAATTGCTCAAGAACCACAGGATAGCAATGTGATATATATTACATATACCAGTATACCCCTACTTCAAATTGCTCATTAATACTAAACAAATAAAAATTAGAGGCCAGCCCTGGGGTGTTGTGGTTAAGTTCGCATGCTTCACTTTGGAGGCCCAGGGTTCGCAGGTTCAGACCCTGGATGGACCTACACACTGCTCATCCAGCCACACTGTGGCAGCATCCCACATATGAAATGGAGGAAGATTGGCACAGATGTTAACTCAGCAACAGTCTTCCTCAAGCAAAAAGAGGAAGATTGGCAACAGGTGTTAATTCAGCCAATCTTCTTCACCAAAAAATAAAAAAATAAACATAGAGACACACAAACATATACACATTCTTGTTCCTTGACTTTTATTTGAGGGAAACTGCTATGATTTTAAGGTATAGATCCACTTTTGTCTTCTTGGAAATTTAAATATATATGCATATATAGACACACACACACATATATAGTGGAAACAATTAGGAAATTTCTTATTAGAAATAAACCTTTGCAAAAAATCATTAAATGCATTCTCTTCTTCCCATCCCTTAATAAGACAGATGTAAAGTGCAACACCTTGCTCTGGAATCATTTGTAGCATTTGCTGTACTCTGTAGGAATCTAGGGGCCTCAGAAATGGAATCTGTGCTACCAGACACCAGAGTTGAGGTCAGTGTCTAATCGGGAACTCTGCCAACAAGTTTGGTTGCAGCTTTGCAGAGGACATCTGCCATATGGCCATGTGACTTCAGGTCGCTAGGGAGGGAGCTCCTAAGCAATAAATTTCCCTCTATTATACCTCTCCTAATTAAGTTGTATCATAGTTTTACGGAGGATGACTAGAGAATTATTTGGAGAAATGCTGATGAGTTTCCATGATTAGAGTTAATTAATAACAGAGTATAATTTAAGGCTGAAAAGGCTCTCTGGCTTCTGCTATTAGGAAGTCAATCAATAAACGAAGTTAATGGTAGACTCTCCATGGGTAACACCTCCAAATTTTCAATGATCCCAAGGCACAAGAAAGGAAATTTTGACCTAAGAAGAAAAGAGATTTCCCTGGCCTTACATCTGAGTCCCTCCCCAGCCCAGCATGAGAAGCAAGTCTACGTGTCAGGACCCACAGATTCAGTTAGACCTTTCCAGGGGCTTCTGAAATCAAGCGGAGGCAAGTCCTCATGCAAAACTCATCCTTAAAATGGAAATATTTACAGCAGAGTTTTGCCTAAAATGCTGGCCCCAAAACACAGTTGTGTGAAAATGGTCAGTTACACTCACCACCACATCAGTCCTCATTTTCCCGAAAGTCTTGATCAAATGGGCATAATGGTAATCTTCCATTTGCCGTAAAATAGCGGTCATACAAGCCACAAAGTTTCCCTGTAAATGAATCAAAGGATACAATTAGATGGGGAATGAACAACACTCAGGGCAAAAGTTGGTATCAACTAAAGAGTCCGGAATCGAAACCCGTCAGAGAGAAGCAGCCAGGCACGAGTGACAAGCCCAGAGTTCTGCCACCCCCTCGCTGGCCGACATCGAAGGTGACCAGCCACTTCCAACCTCACCATCTTTTTTTTTCCCCCCTGTTTCCTTCTCTCTAACTGCCCTAAATGCTTCCTGACACATGGCTGTCCAGGCTGGAAAAATAAGCTTTAAATATTTTTGCATTAAATACACAAAACTGAAAGACAGGACTGAAATCACTGCCACTTATGTTCTGTGCTCTCTGGAAAGTTCCCGCCCTTATTACCAAGCGAAATGTGTGTGCAGCCCCTCCTCTTGGGCCATGGCAAACAGAGGCCTTTTATTTCTCAAAATCTGCCTGTATTCCCTTTAGCCAATGTGGAGGCAATCACCAGCGACTCCACAATGAGTTATGGTCCAATTCTCCTGCAGGAGAAGAATGTGTGGAGGAACGCAGGCTCATCAGAATGTAAAGTGGGAGAGAGGGGAATCTCTCACACCAGACAGAGCTAGGAGGAAAGGAAAAGAAGGAGAAAAAAGAAACCAACAAACAAAATCAAGACAAGGAGAAAGACAAGGGCCAAAGCAACTAGCACATGGAAGTAGTCAGTCTGCGTGCGGCTGTGGGTGTGCACCCGCTTGTGTGTGCAGCTCTGTGCACGCGCGTGTTTGTGTGTGCGCACCGAGGGGATTTGGTTTGGTGAGTGGGCGGAAGGCCAAGCAGTTCTGCCACCATTAACCGCAATGTATCACTTCCGGGGTTCATGGCTAACAAAATCTTAAAGGGCTTCCTTACTTTTGAATATTTTCCCCTAAATTAATGACATTTTAAGAAACATAGGATGTGTATTTTCTCCCATTAAACCAGTACAAGTCTGGAAAAATTATAGGATGAGACATAATTTCAGACATGTCCCTAATTTTGCCCTTTTAAATGAGTTCCCAAACTGCATTTTTTTAGTAGCTCTACTTTTACAAGTAATATATTTGAACGCCTAAGTGGCTTTTGTATTAATTTGGAAGACATGCTCTACAGTCAAATGTTAAAGTCCAATATTTTTTCCAATTCATTTTATATGTATAGTCTACATATATCCTTCCAAATGAGTTCTCAAAGGATGTGCTACAAAATTACAAATTGAGCAAATATAATAATGATAATAAGGTATCTTCCATTTGTCCAGAAATGTAAATTATTTGTGAATGATTATAATTGCTGAGATTTATATTTCAAGTTGGTGTTCAGGGAAAGAAGTAAATAATGCTTGTTGGCCATGGGAGGGATGAGATATAACATGGCAAAATGTCTATTTATGCATATGAACATCCAAAATATGTAAATACCTGGCATCCTGTTGAGCTCCAGAGGAGCTGCCTTTGTATTTTCTTTACTCCCTATGAGATGCCATCTTTTGGACAATGGTCTTCATATTACGTGTTGATCAATTATAATGTGGCAAGGGCTGTTCCGGAGCCGTGAGAACCACAGCCTCATTCAATCACACCACAGATTCTCTTCCTGTCTCATTTTACAGGCAGTGAAGCTGAGGCTGAGAGACGTTCCCCTCTGAGTAAAGGGCAAAACTGGGTGTGAATCCAACACGGCCGGCTACAAGGCCGGTGCTTCGTGGCTGAGCGAATTTCTTTCCTTCTTATCCATATATCATTTTAATTCTTTTTCTGACAAATCTGAGGCTGCTACTGATGGCCAACATGAGCTAGAGATTCACTTGCCCACCTTCCTGCCTTCACCAGGGGAAGCTGGAAGAGGATGGGAAAAGATAGAGGCAACCACAGATGATGGCCCACCTTCCACCCTGATGGAGCTGTCCACGACCCAGACTCCACCTCGCTAGATGAGGAGCTTTTCCAGAACAAGAAGAGGCCTGCAGTGGCCAATGTGCACCTAGCAGGGGCTCACATCGATTTTCTGCAGGTCAAAGGAGTTAAACGATGGAGGCTTACACATTAGAATCGCTGAAATCACAAAGCCAGCTGTGCATAATCAGAAGTGACATACTGATGGCTTAACTTAAAACATCAAGTTGAAAGTACAAAGAAAAGCAAGACCTCAGAGCGGTCTCGAGAATGCCGAGGGCTTGAGCACTGAGCAACAAGAATGAGGAAACCCAGGGCACCAGGAGTCCGGCCAGGTCACCAAACAGGTGACATGTGGACATACTCAATGCAAGGAACAGACTGCCACATCACGCTGAACACTTCACGCAAGGCAAAGGCTGCAGGAACTGACATGATGCCAACGTGAAAAACTGAAGTGAACGCAGCAGTTCCCAGAAAGCACGTCCTGGGAATATGCAATGGTCAGTCAGGAAGTCGTCCCTCCAGATGAGAACGTCACAGTGAAGGTAACCAAATGGCCACTTACTTAACAGCGATGGGGACTAAGTGGAGTAGGCCCCAGGGATGAGGACAGAGGCAGGCCATCACCATGAGTTAGAGGCCAAAAGGCCAGGTAGTGCCAGTGTGCTCTTTATTTAAACTAAGAAAACCGTCCGGGAGGAATTGGTACTGGTCAGTCTTTCCTTTCTTAGAAGAAGCAAATCTCACTATTTCATCTTTTCTAAGCTGAAGCTTTGGATCCTACCATGAAAGGGACGATATTCCTGCTAAAATTCACAGAAATGCTCCCCCATGCCTTTGGAGTGGAGTCCCACCCATGGGTAGCAGTATTTTTAGTGTTGTGGATACCATGAAGCTGTACTGCTCACAGGATCCCAGCAGATGCCTGAGCAAATTGGGGGGCTTCCGAGGGTGGATAAAGCAGGTATTTATGGAAGCTATATTTGAAACCAGTCATACACTAGAAACAGAAATGAGGGAAAACCATAAAACGAAACTTTTATTCTGCAGGCTCAGAAGAAAATTATTATTCTCTGCTTTTTAACTGATCTATTCGGAATTCATTTAGAAGTCACCTGAAGCTTTTATTTTCAACAATAAGAAGGTTGGCAGGTAGGCTGGTGGTGATTGTGCAGAACTCGTATGGAACCTGGTCCTGAGGGATGGATTTCAGCCCCACTGGCTGAGTAAAAATGAGTAAACATAAATAAAAATAAGACATATTCTTTATGACTTCAAAGCAATGCAAAATAGGGATAAAAGAAGTCAGGATACAGTTGCAGGAAATTTAAAAATCAGGACATAGAATGCTTAATAAAGAAAACATGTGAACTTCATTAGTAATCAAAGATGAAAATGATATATCATTATTTGCCTGCCAAAATAGCAAAGAAGTATTTAAGTGATGATAGTGTTAGCAAGGACGCAGGAGAAGAGACTCTTACACGCCGCTGGTGGGAGCATAAATTGCTATAACCTTTTTAAAAAACGATTTGGCAATAGGTTTGAAAAGTCTTGGGAAAAAGAATACTCATCTCCTTGGTAATTCTACTTCTAACAATCCACTTAAGGAAGTAATTCAAAATAGGAAATTTTACGCCCAAAGATGTCCATTGCATCACTGAAAACATCTACATATTCAATAGGAAGAAACTGTATAAGTAGTATGATATTTTGTAGGATTGCAAGATAAACACAGGACGCCCAGTTCAATCTGAATCTCAGATAAGCAGTGAAAAATAAGTACGTCCCAAATATTCCACTGGAAATATTGCATGAGACATCCATATACTAAAAACTTATGTGTTGTTTATCTGAAGTTCAAATTGAACTGGGTATCCTGTATTTTTATCTGCTAAATCAGGCAACTATACCATCATGTTCTGATGAAATGTGCAATCATTAAAACATTAACCATACAAATATGAAATATTTTAATAACATGATAAAAGCTTGAAGGACAAAACTGTACATAATTATATAAACATATTTTAGCAATATAAAGAATATAGCATAGAAAAAGAAAAAAGAAGAAACAACTAGAAGAAAAGACACCAGATAGTCTTCAGGGGTGGGAGAATGAGCCCAGATTCCTTTTATAAACAAAAAATATATTAATATTTTAAAAGTTAGTCCTGAGAGAAAAAGAGCCCATCTGGCAGCAGAGACCAACTCCCCCTGCCCCTGAGACCCACACTCCCTCCTCCCGTGTCCTCACCAATCTCTTTCACAGGGCGCCCCTGTCCGTGTGGATGTGGTTACTGCTTTGCACTGCTCCTCAAGCCCTGGACTGAACTCGCCTCTGAGCCCTCCTAGAACTACCCTCAATGCCCAGTTTTAAATCTGTTTGGGCCCCCAGTGCACTGGGCAGGTGAACAGGTAGAACAGAGGACATGTAGAATGGAAGACAGGTAGAATGGAGCACAGGTAGAACTGAGGACAGGTAGAATGGAGGACAGGTGGAATGGTGGACAGGTGGAATGGTGGACAGGTAGAATTGAGGAAAGGGAGAACTGAGGACAGGTAGAATGGAGGACAGGTGGAATGGTGGACAGGTAGAATTGAGGACAGGTAGAACAGGGGACAGGTAGAACGAAGGACAGGTAGAATGGTGGACAGGTAGAACAGAGCACAGGTAGAATGGTGGACAGGCAGAATGGAGGACAGGTAGAACAGAGGACAGGTAGAATGGAGGACAGGTAGAATCGAGGATAGGTGGAATGGGGGACAGGTAGAATGAAGGACAGGTAGAATGGAGGACAGGTAGAATGGAGCACAGATAGAAGGGAAGACAGGTTGAATGGAGCACTCGTGGTGGAGCAGGAGACATTTTGTGGCAGGCAAATGAACGTAAGATGTTACTGCAGGATGTGGAGACAAAAAGTTAAAAAAAGAACAGACATGGGAGAATGGGAACTTAGGATGAATTCTTTTTGTTGTTGTTTCTTTTCTTTTTACCTTTTTTTTTTAAGACTGACAACTGAGCTAACATCTTTTGCCAACCCTCTTTCCTTTTTCTTTTCTTCTTCTTCTCCTCCCCAAAGCCCCCCCAGAACATAGTCATATATTCTAGTTGTAGGTCCTTCTGGTTCTGCTACGTGGGACGCCACCTCAGCATGGCTTGACGAGCGGTGCCATGTCCCCTCCCAGGATCTGAACCCGTGAAACCATGGGCCACCGAGCAGAGCGCAAGAATCCAACCACTCAGCCACAGGGATGAATTCTTTTAAACAGCATCTTTGTCAACTTTGCCTAGTTTAAGATCTGAGTGACTGAATGAATTAGAAGAAAAAATCCCAAGGATTTTAATTCATATTCCTGAGGAGTTGTGAAGGCATGCCTCATTTACGTAATACAGACTTAGCCATGTGACTTGAAGGTCAAGTATGAAGTTGCTCTTGGTAATTTGGTCAACCAGACAAGAACATTTCCTATGACCCTGGAGCTCACACTTTGCATGAGGTACATAGCCTCTCTCTGGGACACATGGCACAGGCAGAAATTTTAACTCTCTTCAAAGAGTTCTCAATGCCAAAGGATCTTTGGGAGGCTCCAAACAGTAGAAGCTGCAAACACTGACGCAGAAGCACTGAGTCTGGAGGGCAGGCACCAGGTTTACAAAAAAAGGAAAATTCCACTTATCAAATCTGGGATTACACTCCATGATTGCCAGTGATGGCTTGTTAAAAATTTTAAACATGTTTTCACCAAGGCAAGTACTTTGAAGAGGAACTCTCATTTGTATGTTTAAATTTCAAATACATCGATGAAAACAAACCTACCTCATAATTATCATTAAAAATTAAAGAAAAAGTAATCTTCTAGTGACATGATCAAAATATTGCTAAATGACGCTGAGCGAGAACTGTAAGTAAAGGTGGGAAGATGTATGGCTTGGTGAATTCTGAAAGACTTTCGTTTTAGGGAGCATTCCAGCCAAAGAATCCACACTGTAAAGGAAAATTATAAGGACTAAAACGCAGGAAAAGCGAATGCAGCTGAGAGACGAGTCCTCCATTTAAAGGCAGGTATGACTTGAAATAAATCCACGTGTGGGCAGGTTGTTGGTACAGATAAGGTGGAAGCACTAGGGAGCACAAAGGCTTTCAGCCTTCAAGAGGGAAAGCCAATGGGAAATGTTTAAAGGTTCTATCCGCTCCAAGGAAATTTAAAAGAGAAAAACAGGGAGTCCAAAAAGTTAACACAAGGAATATCTCAAAATGCTATTAACTGGCCCAAAGATTCCTCCAAAGTCTCCTTAGAGATGATGTTTGTGAAAATATACTTAGGGGCTTCACATAGCAAATTCAAAACCATTCAAAACATGCATTCATCTCTGTTTCCTCACATTAAACTGACAATAACGAACATTTGTGAAACTCACAAACCCACAGGGACCAAGAGAATGAGAAGAGACACAACTACAGACAGGAGAATTCGGGAATGTGAAAAGTGGATGCATGAGAGGTTGCTGGCAGCCCTGGAGGCAGGACAGGCAGTATTATCTAACGGGAATCCTGTTGATTCCTAGCACAGAATCCTAGGAAGTCTCAGAAATTGGAGGCACCAATTTCTCAGAAAGCGAGGCTACATGTGAGGTGGAAATCAAGAGCATTGATGTCTTTACAATGTGGCCTGTATGCCCACTCCCAGCATGTCCACCAAGGCGACTCTCCCACTCACTGCCTGGCAGGAGACCACAGGTTTATTCTCTGGGCAGAGGGGTGCCTAACAAAGCAGAAGAGAAAGTATGGCAGGAGACCTCCTCCACCAGTCTTAGCCCATATCAAACTGGAACAGGAGAGCAGAGGAATCCTCGTTGGGGAAACTGACCAGCCCCAGAGGGCATATCCACTAACTTCCCATCAAGGTTCTGACCGTGCCCGTGTGAGAGCTCAGCCCACACAGGGTCACCAGGCAGTAACTCCCCCAGTCTCCAAGCTCCCTGCACACACAGGAAACAGGATCTGAGCAAGACTGCAGGGCCTCAGGGCTAAAGGCAGGCAAGTATCAATAAGGGAGAGCAAACAGACAGAAGTAGAACATGGAGGAAAGAAGGAAGATTCAGGAAAGATAAGAGAATTCAAAGAACTATAATTATTATCCTTAGACAGATATAAGATTATATCCATAAAGCAAGAATATAATGTTATAAAAAGAACAAAGACAAAGAAAGGATTCTTGAGTATTTATACTAGCAGAAATAAACATTTTAATAGAACTGTTGGAGGTAAAACTAACGAAATCCTCCTGAAAGGAGACCAAAAAGACACATAAACATGCACAGAGAGAGAGAGAAGAGAGAGAACATCAGGGAATCCATCCAAGAGATTCCAGATCTAATAAATAGGAGTTCCAGAAAGAAAAAACAAAGAAAATAAAGACACAAAAGCTACTGTTACAAAGTGATAGAACATCCAACAAAAAAATTATTCTAACTAATAAGTGAGTTCAGCTGATTGCAGAATACAGGATCAAAATACAAAAATCAATTGCTTCCCTATTCACTAGCAATGGACAATCCAAAAATGAAATTCAGAAAATAATTCCATTCACAAAAGCATCAAAAAACCAAAATACTTAAGAATAAATTTAACAAAATAAGTATAAGACTTGGACAATGAAAACTACAAGATGGTGTCAAACAAAATTAAAGAGGATATAAATAAATGGACAGATACCCCATGTCCATGGAATAGAAGACTTATCATTGTTAAGACGGCAAATTGATCAACAGATCCAGTGCAATCCCATCAAAATTCTAGCTGGCTGCTTTGCAGAAATTGATAAGCCAGTCACATTGACAAGCACATTATATGATTCCCTTTCTAGAAAATATCCAGAATAGGCAAACCTATAATGACAGAAAGTAGAATGGTGATTGTCTAGGACTGGAGGTCTGGGGGAAAATGAGAAACGACTGCCAATGGGTACAAGTTTCTCTTAAGGGTGATGACAGTACTCTAAAATTGATTATGGTAATGGTTAAACAACTCTGTGAATATACTAAAAACCCTTAAATTGCCCACTCTAAACAGATGAATTTTATGGTATATAAATTATATTTCAATAAAGCTGTCAAAAGTTTATAAAAATAAAAAACTATCTAAGATAATTTTTCTAAAATGGCATGCATAAGTAGAATGAAAGGGCCCACTGAGTGTCAAGCATGACCAAGACTTATATTTGTGAGATTTTTAGAATACTAGTGATAAAACAATGATCCTAAAACATTCCAGAAAAGAGAAAAGCAAGAAAGCGTTGCAAGTGCGGACCGGGAACTGATCATGAAGAGGATGGCGCAGGGGACAGCTAATTCTCAGGATAAGTCAAACTATTTGCCCTTATAAACCAGCTAATGTACTACTCAGATTTAAAATAATAATTACATAATTGGAAAGATCCTTCCAAATTTAGGATCCTTGTGAAGTTGTTCTTTCTCTTTAGGTTTGTTGAAACAGACACAAGACAGTTTTTCCCCTTTGCCTTTTATTTCTTCACTTACGTGTTTTCACGTCCTATGAAATTTCTTAACCCTTTTAGGATAGGGAGGGGGAGGAGGGTAGAGTATAAGGAAGAAACGATCATTGAAAATGTGGGTAGAACAATGCTGTAAAATGAAGAAGCAGAAAACTGTGCCATGCGAAATATGTTAGAAGCACAAGTCGTTGCCGTATTCTGCAAAGGTATTGCATGTGTTAATTAAATATTTGATTAAGCATAAGATATAATAAAAAGGCTGAATCAGGTACCGTTGTTAAAACTGAGGTTCTTGGAAAAATGAATATTTACTCACATCATTTGAACTTACTACCCTTGTCCCAGAAATACAATCCATGGTAAAATTGAGGACTGAGTTTTGTTCCTTTTTTCATTTAAAGATAAACTCAGTCCCATGATGCTTTTATCCAATGTATGGTTAATTATTACTTATTTGGTTTCCAAAATACTGTGATTCCTTATTTTATAACGGACCATAGAGTGAGAAATGTTTGTAAAAAGAAATACACAAAATTAAAAATAGTATGATTGATAAATTATACTAGTGTCATCTATCAACTATTTTCAATTACTAGCCAACAAAATTAATCCTGATTCTTAAATTTAAATTGAGTGCTTGCTTGAATTCATAAAGTACTAGTATTTCATATTATTGCAGACACTCTAAGAAATCTAATTTTAAAAACAAAATCAATTTCAATTTTACAGTGGCAGTAACTGTAGGAAGACGTTTACAGGCCAAATATACCAAAAAGGAATATTTGGATCTTAAGTTACCCATAGCAATTATTTGCGACTTATTCAATGAAATAAATTAAACACATATTCGCATTTGTTATGCAGGCAAAAATAAATTACAATCAAATTTTATATATACAATTATACTTTATGGTATAACGAGGGATACATACTTTATATACAACTTGTTAATATAATTCATTTGTTGCTAACACAAGTCAGAGTTTAGTAAAGGAGAAAATTTTATATTTATTTTCATAAACTCAATAAATCAAATAATATTAGAACCTTAGAGAGCTTAGGATTTTCTAAGTCTTTTCCCATGATATACAATATCTGTAAACACAGTATAATAGAAACAAGAGTAATTTTGTCTTAATCAAATTTTACACAATGAAGAGACGATCAAATTGCCTCCATGTTTTTTTTTAATTGACTTCTGTCCATAAAGGACACTATTACCATCATAGCTATGGATTAATTTAAAGTTGAAACTCTTTCTTGGATAAAATGAAATTCCTCTATATGAATCACAAAAGGATATTATTTATATTGGTTGGATGAGTTAGTGAGAAAGAAACTATGCTACATACCAAGTGTTAAAAAAATTTAATGAATCATAAGGAGGACAAAATATATTTTGAAATAGGAGATTATTATATAATAGCAACAGAGATAATCTATTATAAGATATTATATCTTAGGAAATATTTACTCACAAATACATACATATATTGTGTGGGGATATATGCTAAAACACTACACATCACAATAATCACCCACACCTTGTCAGCTTACGATTACCTAAGCCACCAAAGTGTTTTGGGCAACTAAATGCCTTAGTGCTCATTTTCGAAATCTCCTACTGTGGGGAAGTGTGACTCAATATGGGGGTACTCAAGAGAAATTCTGAAGAGCAATGCATCTATCTAGCAATGTGTAAAGGAAAAGAAAGAAAGTACAAGGCACAACCCATTGGGGCTTCATATCTATCCTGTCTCCCCTTAACTTCCTTGAGGAAATCAAAGGTTCCCGAGATTCTGAGGAAATGGGGCCACTTGGAATGCATCATAAGAAACTAAGGGGATAAGGTCAAATGAGGAGAAGATTCAAAATGGTGCAGAGTATTAACAAACACAACACTCAGTAAACATTCACTGAGTGGGCGCCGTGCTGAAAGCACGGAGTTCCTAGAGGTAGGTCAGAAGGCGAGTAAGCACAGCCCCACCCAGGATGAGCACACAGGGAGCCTGGGACACAACTGTCTCCCAGACCAATGGCACCAAGTCAAAAGGACACAGGAGGGAGCTTGAGGAGGCTCCCCTGGCCACAAGGGGAACAACTGGGACAACCTGAGTATCAACATGAACAATGAGAGCACTGGATAATAACCCACTGAATTAAAAAAAAACGTCCAAGAGTCTAGACTGATTTGCAGGGAAATGAGAGACAAAGGTAAAGCTCTTCCTCACAGAAGACTAAAAAATGTAGATGCAATCAGAGGATTAGAAAATCGCCAGTCTCAACTCCTAAAGTCATGGCTGATTCCAGCAAGGACCCTTATGGGGAATTGAAGCCGTTAGGTCAAAGGTCATTGGGGAAGAAGATATTCACTCAGTCTGAAAGTATCACCCCACGGATCCTTCCTCATTACAGTCTCGGCCTCCTGATGTGATGAAATGCTAAGAACACATAATCACTTAGGTAGTATTTTTTGCCAAAAATGTTTAATCATGAGGAAATAAACAGACAGATCCAGAATGTGGGACATTTAACAAGACAACTGGCCTGGGTTCTTAAAAAAAGTTAATGGAGAAACTTCATTTGGGGCAGATATTCCATCATATTAGGGAATCGTTAATTTTTGTAGGTGTCGTAATATTGTGACTATGTAGCAGAATTATTCTTAGGAGACGCATGAACATTAGGGATGATGTGTTATGATGTCAGTGACGAGCTTCTGGTCTGGCAAAAAAAAGTCTACATTACACGTATATTCAAACACAATAGAGGGAGGGCAAGGATAACACATACATGGCAAAATGTTACTATGTGGTGGATCTAGTTGATGGGTATACAGGTTTTACTGTATTATTTTTTCTACATTTCCGTATATGTGAAAAATTTCAAAATAAAAAGCTGAGGGAAAACAGCTTCTACCCAGTCTGGTAGACATAACAATTAATTAAGACATAATGTTGTAAATATTATAAAAGGGAGTTATTACATACTGACAAGGGAATTCTAAGGAGGAAGTATTTCTTTTCCACACATAGGAACTACTACTGAATATAATAATGGGAATACAAGCAATGACTTAGCTATTTTAAGACACAATTAGGGAGGGGAGAGAGGAGTAGCGAAGAGCTTTAAGCAACCCAAATCCAGGAATATTCACTCAAGAAAATGTTTGAGGAGCTAAACTATGACTAAATGGAGGATTTTATTGCTTTTGCACATAAAGCTCCACCACATGCATTCTTTTTAAATGCAGGAATGGCTAATTTATCTGGACCACTCACGGTAGACATGTATGCTGGCCTTAACAAAATACAGTGAAGGTCGGAAGGAAGAGTGAAAACATCCTGTTTCCCTCCCAAATGTGGTTCTTAATATCACTCACATTCCTTTCAATATTTGACAATACTTTTCTTTTCAGGGTAAAGGTTTACAGGTATACAAGAGAAAATTAGTTTAGGAGAAAAGAGTAAAGGTTTCAGGGGCAGAGAGATTGAAATAATCAATTGACCAAGACTATGAATGCTGCATAAAGTAGAACAGGCTAATTAAGATCTCTGAGCCTCAGTTTCCTCATTATAAAATAGGGATAGTGATTTTAAAATCTAGAATTCTTGAGATGTTAAAATTCATTATGTATGTATGATATTAGCACAGTCCCTGGCTACAGAAACAAATGATGGTTATAATGATGATGGTGTGTGACGAGGATGATGAAGAATAAAATACAAAAACACACACAGGACAGTATTTTAAAGTCACAAAATTTGTATACTAAAACCACAAAACATTCATGACAGAATCAAAGAAGACCTAACAAACTGGAGAGATACATCATGTTCATGGTTTGGAAGAATCAGTATGAAGATGCCAGTTGATCTACAGTTATAAAATGTCAACAAGCGTTTATTATAGAAATTGACAGTCTGATTCCAAACTTTATATGGAAAAGGAAATAACGTGAAAACAGTCAAAGAAACCTTGAGCAAAGCTGAAGGACACACACTATCTGATTTTAAGACCTATTATAAAACTACAGATATCAAGGCAGTGTGGTACTGATGAAAGGACAGCCATAGATGAAACAAACTGACCACAATTAACCACATATGGTTAAGTGACTTTCAACAAGGGTGCCTAAAGTTCAGTGAGAAAGTATAGTCTATTCAAAATACGGTATTTTCAGATAGTACAGTTAGACACCACATGAAAAGACAAGAAGATAAGGGAGAGAAGAAGGGAGGGAGGAAGGAAGGAAAGAGGGGTCCATACCTCACACCATATACAAAAGTCAACTCAAAATCTATCTTAGACTTAAATGCAAAACTTAAAACAACAAAACTTCTACAAGAAAACACAGGAGAAAACCTTTGTGACCTTGATTAGGCATATAATTCTTAGGATATAAAAGGCATGAAACATAAAAGACAAAAATGATAGATAGGACTCTTCAAAATTATAAACTTTTGTCTTTTGAAAGACATTGAAAAGAAAGCAAAAAGGCAGGCTGCAGAATAGGAGAAAATATTTGCAGAATACATATCTGACAAAGGGCTTGTATTCAGAATATATAAAGAACTCTGAAACTTCAATAATAAGAAAACAAACAATCCATTGAAAAATTGGCAAAATATTTTTGAAAAGACACTTCACCCAAAAGGAGAACGCCTACAAAGGGCCAAGAAGCATGAGAACACATTCAGTGTCACCAGTCATTAGGAAAACGCAAACTAAACCACAAGGAGATACCACTATGCCTACTAGAACAGCTAAAGTTTAAAAAGAAAAGAAAAAAGCAGGAAGAGGCAGAACAGCTGAAATTCTCCTATATTGCTGGTCTGAAGGCAAAATGACACAGGCTTTTGGAAAACAGTTTGGCAGTTTCTAATACAGTTAATCCTGTATTTACCACACGATCCTGCTTCGAGGGATCTACCCAAGAGAAATGAAAACATAAGTCCACACAAAGACCTTTACACAAATGTTTATAGACAGTTTAATTCATAATTGCCAAACTGGACACATGTCTACTACCAAATAGTTGGATAAACAAATCATGGTACATCCATATGATGGAATAGCAGTAAGCAATAAAACAGAACAAACTACTGATGAATAAATGTAGATAATTCTCAAACACATTGGGCTAAGCGAAAGAAGCCAGGCACAAAAGGTGACAGAGAGTATGAATTCATTTTTATGACATTCTGGAAACAGCAAACACTATAGTGACAAAAGGGAGGGGGAGTTGACTCCAGAGGGGCATGTGGGACATTTTCAGGAGAACAGAAATATTCTAAATCTTGTTTTTGGTGGTGGTGACACAAGTGTACATACCTGTCAAGATTCAGAACTAAAAAGTATGCATTTTACTATATAACCTTAAATATACAAATTAAGAAAACGTTTTTGAAATCATAAAATTCCCTATAAGTGATATGCAACCACTATTGATATTTCAGCGAATTCCTTCTTGCTCTTACACATAATAGAACCAGGCTAGTTTTAATAAAAGTAGCATCATACTTTAATTACTGTAGCTTTCAAATGGTTTTGTTAATCAGTATTGCAAGTCCAACATCATTACCCTTGTTTTCCACATTTTTCTTGAGTATCCATGGCAATTTACTCTTTCACGTGAACTTTAGAACCACATTACTGAGTTTGAAATAAGTCCCACTGGAATTCAAATTGAGATTTCAGTGAGTTTTTAAACTAATTGAGGAGGTTTATGATACCGGCCTTCTCACTGACACACATACAATGTCTGTCCATTTGTTGCTCAAGTCTATTTTTATGCCATTCAGGAATATTTTGTGGTTTCCATCACATAGACTTTAAATAGCTCTTGTATTGCTGGAAGGATTGGAAGGACTGCTTTTTTCAAAATGCTTTTAAATTTTCTCTGTATTTGTTTTTGTATACCTGGGGAAAACTACTGAATTTGATGTGTATATTTGGTAATTGAATTTGCAGAACTCTTTTATCATTCCCAATAATTTTTGCTATGGGGGGGGGTGGTTCGAAACAAATCAAATCAACATCTGTCAATAGCTTTGTGCTGTCCTTTTAATCACTGTAAGTCTTATTTGTTTCCAGACTTACTACACAGGCTGTCACCACCAAGGAAATGTCAAGTTGTAATAAGAACGGCCAGTGTCTTTGTTTTCTTAGAGATTTTAATGGGCATGTCTTTAGGGTCTAATTTTTAACTAGTTGTTCCAGATTCTGGTTTAAGAAAGACCTTATGTATCATGTCCAAGAAGTATTCCTAACCTAGAGATCATCTATAACAAAACATGTGAAGGTAAACAAATATGGTTGTGTATATTGTTACAAAATAAGAGTTTACTTATTGAAGAGCAAATGGAATCAGCAATAAAATGAAGCAGTAAAAGAGAACACAGGGATGCTTTAAAATTCTTACTAATGGAGTAAGAATGGTACTCTCCAAAAATCATAACATAATTATGTAAGGTCAAGTTATGATAAAATAAAACTTAGAAGAGAAATATTTTTATAAATCTCATTTCCTAGGAGGGGAATGGAGCCACAATATTTACTCACTCACTTAACAAACATTTATGGAGGCAGAATGTGTATCAGGCACTATTTTTGAAGCCCTCGTGAAGTTCACATTCCATTGGTCAGAGTGTATCCACAGAGAGCTTATTGGGAGCTAATTTTAAACATTAGCTTCAGTTGTCAGAGTTGACATCAATTAATATCTTAAGGAGACCCTCTGATCCTGGAGCAAGGTAACATCACACACTTGGCAAGTATATACTGTAGATGCTTTCACATCACATTTTGCAAAAACAAAACAAAACCCTCTTGGATGTCCACTTGTTGAGAAAAACATTCAAGGGGCTATCAGTCAAAATATAGAGAAATTCCCCCAAGTTAAGTAAACAGTATTCATATTTCCTACTTATTTCTACATAGACATAATGAAAATACTACAAGAGGCCATTCCACTAAACTTATCAAAGTTTAGAGCTGCATTTTGTAATTAGCAAATTATTTAGCATTGATCATGATAGTGACCACCATAATTTTAATTAGAGAAAACAAAACATTGGTTTGTTGAGATTCTCTCCTCGAACAAAATTCACAGATTTTAAAGATTAATTTTTTAACTTATCACAATGGCAAATATTTCAGTTTTTTGCCTCACATGAAATTAAAAAGGAAGCATCACAAATCAAATTGGTTTCCCTTTACCTGAACCCAAAACTCTAATCACAAGCCACATAAAGAAGATGCAAATTGGAAGTCACTTTGCAACAGATGTTCAGTCAAGACTTTTTTATTTTTTTATTAATCTTGCTTAGACGAGATCTTAACAGCATGTAGTGAAAGGTAAATCCACAAAGTGGTACTATAATGACTAATTTTAATTACTTTCCAGAATCACTACTTGTTTGCAAAATTGACTATGTTGTTCACAAGCTAATTATCTGGCTACACAGTTAAAAGTTTGCAAATTGTAACACTCCTCATTCCTGTATAAACAAAAAGCATACAGGATAATGAAGCCCACTTGTTTTGAATTTAAATCAGCTCTTTTGGTGTCATGAAGGGGCAAAAAGCAGCAATCTAGGTTGATTAGTTAAGTAGAAGCAGGATCAATAAAGAGGCATTCATTTGAAAGAATCAGAAACTTCAAACACTACTACACGGGAATTCTGGTAAGAAAATCACCATTATTTGGGATAAAATCCAAATTATCACAAATAAAAACCAAAATTGCAGTACTAATGTGGACCAGCGTATGGGCCTACAAGACTATCCATGAGTTGCTCCCCCTTTCCCCTGGCTCCATGTCTGTTATAGGCTGAACTGTGTCCCACGCCCCAAAATTCGTATGTTGAAGTCCTAACTCTCAGGACCACAGAAGGTGAAGGAATTTGGAGATACAGTGTCTAAAGAAGTAATTAAGGTAAAACGAGGTCATTAGGGTGAGCCAAGATGATTGGTATCCTTATAAGAAGAGGAAACACATAAAGACACACAGAGAGGAAGGAATGTGTGAAGACAGAGCAAGAAGGTAGCCATCTGCAAGCCAAGGAGAGAGGCCTCAGAGGAAATGAACCCTGCCCAACACCTTGATCTTGGACTTCCGGCCTGCAGAACCAGGAGGAAATGAATTTCCGTTGTTGAAGCCCCCCACTCTGTGGGATTTTGTGATGGTAGCCCTAGCAACCTAATATAACTTCTTGCTCCCTTACTACTCTAGCCACACTCTCCATGGGGTCCTAGAACTTGCTCAGCTCCCTCCCCTGTAGACACTGCCAGCCTAAGCCCTCTGAAGAAGGCCCCTCCCCAAGAGGACCCCCTGACTCCCTCCCTCCCCTCCTTCAGAGCTTGGCTCCAAGGCCTGCCTGTCCAAGTGCTAACCCTGCCACATCCCATGTAAACGTATAGCCATCTCCAGCCCCAGCATACCTGATTCCATGATCCCACCTTCTTCATGCACTTGTCCCCTTCATATGCATTATATAATCTACCTGCTTATTACAATCATTATTTATCCTCTCTTCTTGCTAGAATGTAAACTCCATGAGGGTGGGGATCTTTGTTTTGCTTACCAACAGACTTCTCACACCTGGAAAAGACCAATAAATCTATGACAAGGCTAACTAATGCGTGCCTTGGAACATCAATTTTTTTAAAAGAATATTTAAACTCAAAGAAAAGAAGAAGGCCTAATATAAACAAGCAGAAGAGGGAATTATTCAGTCCAGCAAAGGCCAGAACTGGAAATAAGGAGAGACTGATCCTACCAATTAATAAAAGAATGTATTTCTGATGAAGTCACTGATTTCTTTCGAATCTTTTTAAAGATCTCTAAACCTACAGCTAAATGGTACCATTCTAAAGAAATTCATGCACCAAAGTACTTTTCACAATAAACTTGAAATGTATGTTCTGAGACATTGATGATACCAGAATTTTCTTGTATCTAATAGTACTGAATTCATGTTTTCAAAATGTCTCTGTGGTGGGGTTTGCCGTGAGGGTATTTGAATGTTAGAAAATACCTTGGATTCACAGTCTACCTTTTCTCTAAAGAAAGCTCTCCCTCCATGTTATCATTTTCAAAGCAAATTTAAATACTGCCCTGGAAAAAAGAATTGCCTGATGAGTCTAAAAGCAAAACTGCCTGCTCTGTCTAATGGAAATGACAGTAATAAGGACAGTCCGACAGGCTGAAGAATTTGTGCGATTTTGCATGGAGAGCAAAGGCACAGGGCCCTGTGGGAAGACAAAAGAATGGTCTGCGAGTCTATTTACTAGGCAGTACCAAGGCTCTGCTCCATACACAGTGCAGCCTGTGGCTTTCTATCCCGCGCAGAGCTTCACCTTGTGGGTCAGTCACATTGAATCATTGTAAGTCTCCATCAAAACATGCGGCAAAGACGAAGGCCAAACCCAAGTGTGCTGGTACCCACCAGCCATCACAATGCAGGCACATAATCCAGCAAAAATGAGGAAGCAGAAAACTTCATTTTGCTAACAGGCTTTTTATAGCATTTGACAGAACATCACGCCCAGGGCACTGTGCTGGTCACTGCCCAGCAGATGAGAGAAGCAGTGAGTCTTTCTGCCACTTCGGGGCCTGGGCAGTGTTGGTGTGACTCAGAAACAACATTCTGAAAGGGTTACTGGGCACACACTTCATCTACATTCCATCAGAAAAGAGGGAAATCATGCAGCCAAATTATTCGACTACCCGCACTCTACAACCTGAGACCATAATCCTTTCATACGGAAAACAAATGAAGGCAAATGTGGCTTGTTTTGAAATACTAAAATTATCTTCAAATTGCTAATGTTTTTGTGATTTTACCAGATGAAAAGTCTACTTGATTACTAACAAATATCAGTTATATAAAAAGGCAGGCAGTAAAATTCAAGCTAGGGGTTATTGAGGTAATGCGGAAGAAACAGCCAGAGCTCAGAAAAATCCAATATACCAGGCTTATGAAAGGTTCAAAAAGTCCTACTTTATCCCATGTTATACTGAGGGAGCTGAGTGGGATCGCTGAGAATCCATTTTCAGCCCAGCCCTAAAGTCACTCTGAGACTTGGCTTCCAGATCTGTGTCTGAGCCATAATGAAAACCCCAATGTCAATTTCCCAATAGAAGAGGCTTAAGTCAAAGGGGGCTTCATTCCAATTCCTGCCAGCATGGAGTGCCATGTGAGGTATTTACTGGCTGCAGCCGTGAGGCAATGAGGAAGAGATGAGCATCACTGTGGTTTCACCCCTTTCTATGCACTCCTTTCCCTTCATAACTGAGCACGAAGAAGCCTTTTCCAATCGGAGGGTACCATTTTGGGTCCAGAAAGAGCAAGGTCATTTCTGTGTGGACAAGAATGTGTGCAGTGCTCAGACCATCCACTGCAGGCAGACGCTGCCGTTAAAAGCTGCTGGCAGGTGGCTTGGAACGAAGACATCGGGGGACTAGAGAGCCCAGGTCACACCCGTTTTGTGTCTGCTTCCTGCCAGTCAGACAGGCACTCAGGACATGCTGAGGGTACAGAATGGAAGCACTAGGAACACTGCTTATAAAGCATATTAGATAGAAATAGTTGCCCACCATCTCCAGAGGTGAGGAAGGCCCACACTGGCAGAGCCTTACAAGTGTAATCTCACCTCCCCCTGCCCACAAGGGCTCTTGATGATGGCCAGGTGTCCTCCTCTATCAAGTATATTCGTGCTGCCCTGGCCCTGAAGAGAGGGTGTCCAAGACAGAAGCTCTAGAGCAAGAGAACCAATGACTAAGACAAGAACAATAGATAAAGAAGAGGACTGGCTGGCATATCAATTACAGGCGTGTTCTTCAGAGTGTAATGCAAGAGATACATGGTGAGCTGTGGCAGTCAAGGATGGCCACATGGAGAAGTTCACTGTAAACAAGGTCCTCAGTATCATCTACTCACTTCTCAACAGATATATGCATTATCGCTGGCTATAGGCCAGATCCTGTGCTGGGGCATGGAATGTGAACAGAAATAAATCAATATGGTGCCTGCCCCTGTGTCTGGGGAGAAATGACTCATTAAAGGAGCGATTGTATGCAATGTGACAGCACCGGGATGGGGTAACACGGGTTCCGTAGGGGAATGGAACAGGAGCACCTAAACAGGTGGAGGTGGGGATGGGAGGGGGCAGAAATTCAGTCCAGGCAGAGACGCTACCTAATGACAATGGGGAAAGCATCAGGAACCTGAGAGCTGGGAGCCAACAGGCCTTTTTATGGGAGCTTGTCAGAGAGGAGGAAAGTAACAGGAAGCCAAGACAGGGTTCTAGGCACCTGGCATGGAATGCAATGGCCTCTGGGGAGCCAACAAACCACTGGGTCTGGCTGGCAGCATTCTCCAATCGTGTTCTCATGTCTGACTTTCCATCAGAAGCCAAGAAATAATGAGGGGGGGAGGTGAGGGGGGGAATGACACTACTCAATTTTATTTGCCTTCAAGTTTCCTGGGTCTTGTATGTTGTCATTCTACTTGCAAATTGGGCACTACTCCACTCCACAAGTACAATCAATATGATGGGGAAAGAAGTTGCCTATTAAGAAAACATCAAAACACCAAGAACTTTGGTGTTCACCAAGAAAGAGCATATGATATTAACTACTTCTCATGGATGACAGCTGTTATTTGGCTTTCCATTCGCACATTCTTGTACACAAATGCAATTGCTTTCTTGGCAATCACACAGTGAAAAAGTGAAAAAGATAACTTTGAAGCAACTTATAATTTTCTAAGCTATGTGTTGAGCAGCTAGAACTCAGAATTCTCACTCCACATCAAGATGGAACCGAGTAAGCCCTGCGATTGGCTGCTGGTAGTCTGGGGCAATATGGGATGGTGAGAGTATAAACGAAAGATGGGTCGGTTGCATCCTCTGTTGTGTCATTTCTCTGGGATCTAAGAGGAAAGACTGACATCAGAGAAAATGTCAAGGTTCCCAGCCCAGAGGCCACGCCATGTGTTCACCTGCGTCTCTTCAGGGAAGTCTTGGTGGACACTCTCTTCTGCCTGCAGCTTTGATGGTGTAAGTGGGAGGACTCTTAGTTTGACTGACTGAAACTTATTCCTTTCCTGTCATTACCAATAAAACATTCAATTATTAAAAAAAAACTCAGTTTAGTACTTAGAAAATTGAGTTACAACAAATTACAATACTTGTTCTCCTTCCCATCAATTACTTTCTATATTTTTGACACATAATAACACAGGACTTCCCCTCTCTAATTCAGATTTACTGGCAGAGAATAGAGTTCATTAGTGGGAAATGTGAATTTCAAGATATATTTTGTAAAAATAGATTTTATGTATATATAGTGACTTCTTCAAAATTAGATTACAAAAGTATATACATAACTCTTGTGATACCTACTTGTAGTTTAATGATTATGTATAACTTTTTCTTTCTATTACAACAGCCCAGTTAACATATTCAGGTTCATTAAAACGTACTTAACCTTCTACTATTTTGAGTTTAAAAGAATTTTTATTATAAACACTCCTCTGTGCCCTTCCTCCAAAACTCCTGCCTCAAATTTTCATTTGAAATTATTTATTTCAAATATTTTAAATCATGAAAAAATACATGCATTTTAGAACATTAGTATTTAATAGTCTTTCTCCATCCTAAAAATCATGGTCCACGTCTTTGGACATAATTAATGTACAATATCTTTTTTTATTAAATAATTAATGGCTCATAAAAAAAAACCGGATTTTCCTGGGACAGAAAGTAAATACATGAATTTTTAAGAAGGAGCATGTAAGCCCAATGCATGGTTATAAACACATCCCCAAGATGTGTTTATACATCGTATACATCAATTTCTCATTTTTGTTGCCAGTTTCTGACTTATTTTGATAAGCTAACGAGCAGAAAGCAAACCCCAGGAAGCAGAATTTTCACAGGGTTACAGTAACTCATTTCTCCCTCAACAGCACTGCTGGGCACCATTTCACTTTATCCTTCACCATTGGATGCAGCAAGAACTATAGTTCCACTCTGATTCTCACTGTCAGCTAAGATTTCCTGGGTTCCTCTGCACACAAGGAGAGAGGGGAGCTACGGAGAATGGACCAACGTCACTAAAACCGCACTGCTTTACAGAGACAAATCCCTCTCCCAAAGGAGCTGAGCGCCCACTCGTAGCTAGTGTCTGATGCTTTGTCTTCTCTATTGGTTCCTCGGTGAAGAATGATATTAACATTCTACGAAATAAGTAGGAATTGGGGGGCTGGCCCCACGGGCACGTGGTTAAGTTGGCATGCGCCGCTTCAGCAGCCCAGGGTTTCACCGGTTCGGATGCTGGGTGCAGAAATGGCACTGCTCATCAAGCCATGCTGAGGAGGCATCCCACATGACACAACTAGAAGGACCCACAATGAAGAGTATACAACTATGTACTGGGGAGCTTTGGGGAGAAAAAGGAAAAAAAATAAAATCTTTAAAAAAAAAGAAAATGTTCTAAAATTGATTGTGGCAATGGTTGCACACCTCTGTGAACAGACCAAAAACCGCTGAACTGTACGTTTTAAATGAGTGAACTGGGGGGCTGGCCCCGTGGCCGAGTGGTTAAGTTTGTGCACTCCACTTCGGCAGCCGAGGGTTTCACCGGTTCGGATCCTGGGCACGGACATGGCACAGCTCATCAGGCCATGCTGAGGCAGCGTCCCACATGCCACAACTAGAAGGACCACAACTAAAAATGTACAACTATGTATCGGGGGGCTTTGGGGAGAAAAAGAAAAAATGAAATTTTAAAAAAAATAAAATAAGTAGGAATTAAAGGTACATTAGCAAAATGGAATTATTAGGCTCAAAAAATTGTGAGTTAAATAATAACATGTTATATTAAAGGGCATTAAAAGGTAATTTTGATAGGACGAATTGATTTTTATCTTTGTAAACAAGCATACAAAATTTAACAGTTGATTTGTTTTTGTATACATTCCTAAGCTACTTTCTTTCAAAATATCCCCACGAGATGCTGATTTGTGTTTTTCCAAATTTTTTACCGATCATTCACACTAAATAATCACACATCTCCATAAACTCAAAGTGATTTTCAGGGTTGACTGCTTAGTTGTGACACACGCACCGTGGGAATGTCAGATGCTGACAGTGGGGGAAATCGAGTGAGGGGCACACGGGAACACGTGATCTTTGCAGCTTTGCACTAAGTCTAAGCCATTCCAAATTATAAAGCTAATTTTAAAAAAAATAGGAGAAAACCAACAACAACAACAAAAGTGATCTCTATCTGGAGAAACCACAAAATTCATCTACCAAGGAAACTTGTTTAGTACATAAAGATTACTAACCAAAAAGAGTGAACAAAAAAACCCTTACATGAGTCAGCCTGCCTCCGCCCAATGGAGTCCCTCCTGATGTCAACTTCACAACACAGGGATTTAATCATTTGTAAAAATCTTGAATACAAGAAAGAAACTAATGTTTGAAAAATATATTTAAATTTTACAAACCCGGTATTTATGGGTATGCTAAACACTTCTGTGGCTCCTAAAAGCTAACTGTGAAAGAAGGTAAACGCAGTGACGCGGGGAGTGTTTCTAAGATGGGGTGTATTTTTTTTTTTCAGAGATGTGGAAGAGAATGATGACGAAATTGTGACTTAGTAAGCTAATTATGCAACTACTTTTCAACGGGCCACTTATAAGCACCAATCCTGATTAAAAATGAATGCTGGAGGGCCAGCCCCATTGCCGAGTGGTTAAGTTCGCGCAGTCCTCTTTGGTGGCTCGGTGGCCCAGGGCTTCACCGGTTTGGATCCTGGGTGGGGACATGGCACCCCTCATCAAGCCATGCTGAGGGGGCATCCCACATAGCAGAACCAGAAGGACCTACAACTAGAATATACAACCACGTTTTGGGGGGCTTTGGGGAGAAGAAGAAAAATAAATAAATAAATGCAGGAAATATCAGGCTGTATAAAATTTAACATCTGAACCCCTTCTGCACTGCTTCTCAAAGCTCAGATGCAGCAACTGCCCTCCTACAACCAAGTCTAAAGACTAGAGAGACAAAAACACTGAACAACACCACTAGAATCGCATCCCCCAATAGCATTTCACGGAATTAAAGGGTCTCTGTCAAACACTCTCACCATAACAGTACCTTCTTACCTAGCAGGCCAGTCTGCACACGGCACATCAGTCTCTTCTGAGCGAGGCCAATGGCTCTCCCGCCTTTCAGAACAGAAAAGCTGAACATCAAAAGATGCAGAATGTCCTCCCAAATGTTTAACTTCAATATTTTTTAAATGAAATAGCACTAAGCTCTGTATTAAAGTAAGGAAATAACTGAAGGAAACCCAGTAAAGGAAAGATAAGCCATAATGCACAGGTTCCACA
Source organism: Equus caballus (assembly GCF_041296265.1). Lineage (NCBI taxonomy): Eukaryota > Metazoa > Chordata > Mammalia > Perissodactyla > Equidae > Equus > Equus caballus. The sequence goes on from NC_091684.1 coordinate 6,889,448, forward strand.
CAAGAGATCATCAGTTCAAGACACATTCCGACTCTGAGAACTGCCCGTTACACCACTTCCCCAAGATGGATTGGTGAACCGTGCCAGAGAGCCCTCTGGAAGCTATCACTTGCAGCAGAGGCCGAATTCACTAAGTCCTTCCATTTCACTGTGACATCTCAAAGCAAGGGACATCTGACCTTAAGGGCTGACAGACTTTTTGGACATCCCCATTTACATGGTTTGTTTTGAGCACTGTAGCAGTGAATCTAAGGATCAAAGTAGCTGATGCTGAAGGGAAGTCAAAAGGGTGATGGGTGGTGACACAAGGTACACACGAGACCGCTCTTAGCTGATGTGATCAGACAACCAAACCACAGCTCAAACTGGAGAGGCACTGAACACAGTACACACATGCCTGTTACGTTTACTTAACATATGAGTACTAGCACCCTCATACGAAATCTGTATTAGCCTGCTAGGACTGCCATAACAGAACACCACAGACTGGGCAGCTGAAACAACAGAAATTTATTTTCCCACAGTTCAAGAGGCTGAAAGTCCAAGATCAAGGTGTCGGCAGGGATGGTCTCTTCTGGGGCCTCTCTCTTTGGCTTGCCATGGCCGCCCTCTGCCGCCTCTTCACGTGGCTGTCACTCTGTGCATGCACACCCCTGGGGTCTGACTCTTCCAATAGGGACACACCAGTCATATTGGATAGGGGGCCAAGCCTACCAGCCTCATTTTAACTTAATCACCTCTTCAGACACCTGATCTCCAAATAAGGTCACATTCTGAGGGACTGGAGGAGGCTGAGACTTCAAAATATGAATTTCAGAGGAAGAAATAATTCAGTTCATAAAAGGACTAGACCTCTTGGACTAGACCTCTTTTTCTTTTTTGAGTCCTGTGAATGGAATGTCAACTCCTCTTTGTCTCATAAATCATACCCATAATGCATTTTCCACAATTTCCAGTTTCAGTTCCTTTAAAAAGCTTGACAACACATCAAAAGCAAATTGAATAGAAAATTCTCCTTGATTTTTATGATTTTCCCCAATCTCTGACAATGGTCTCAGCCACACCCAATTCAAGAGCAACTGTCTAACGACTGGCCTTTCTTGGCCGTTCCACAGCTTGTTGAAATCAAAATATCTTCCAATGAAATGTAACAAAACTGAATAATTTTAACACAGACAGGTGGTATAAAGAGGTTTGGAAACAAAAACAAGTGACTCTCAGCAAGCACACATCTGAACCAGTGAATGTGCAGCTATCCTTAAAAACCTCCGCCCACCAGCTGCTCCCCTGAGCGTGCCGAGGCATCACACAGAGGGATGGAGAGCAATGGCCTCCTCTGAGGACGGGCTAAGCAGAGGGCAGTGAAGAGCTCTTGTTTGGGGAATGAGTTTGTGAATATTCAAGAGAGAACAACTCAAAACAGAGCTAAAGGCAAATTAAAAGGGAAAAAAAAGACAAATTCCTTAAAGGCGGGAGGTAGACTTCTGCAGCCCCATCCTCCCTTGTACTTTCCTGTAACCTACTCCCCCTGCCCTGAACTGGGGCTCTCCAACTGCTCATCTATCCTCACCTTGTCCAGCTCTAGACCCCGCCCCAGGGAGCCTGGTTCCCTCTGCAGCTGGGATGGAAGGACAAAATGCAGACCACCCTGTTAAATTTTAATTTCAGATAAGAAGCAAATTACTTTTAATGTAAGCATGTCTCATGCAATATTTGGGAGATCCTTATACTTAAAAATTGTTGCTTATCTGAAATTCAGATTTAACTGAGTTTCCTGTATTTTTATTTGCTAAATGTGGGAGCCCCACCTCCAGCTTATTCTTACCCATTCACCGTCAAAGCTGCTTTGCCACACCTATCCCTGGGCCTCCCAGTTCTCTGACTGTTCCTCCTCCTTCTCTTCTTCTTCATCCTCCTCCTCCCATCTGCTCAGTCCAGGTGCTCCCCAAGGTCTTTTTCTTAGCTTCTCCTGTGTCTCTCTGGGCAAACTTCAACTTTCATACATTTAAATACCACGTGAACTGAGAAAAGCAACTGCTCATTTACCCCGGAAGATACTCCAGGTCACTCCAAGGTCACTTCAGGACACAGGAGTGGAAGGAACTTTACCAAGATGAAATCTTTGAACTTTTTTTTCTGTAATTTATCCCTATTGCTCTCAGCATTTATTCTGACCCCATATTCTGTGCCAAAGACTGTACGAGAGGCTGAGGATACAGAAATGCGAAGACAGAGTCTCAAGACTTGAGCATCTCAATCAGCAAGGAAGAGGACAGTGTGAACACTGAAGAGCGCTGCATGGATGCGAGTCAAATGGTACGAGATAGCTCACACCTTCCCCAGGTGTAGGCCAGGCGCGTGAGAAGTATCACAGAGCAGGGTGGGCTGGGGACAGAGATGGGGCAGAGTGTAAAGGGCTCCGCAGACAGGGTCTCCATTGGCACTGGAATCAAGTGGGTTGAGAAGGAGATGACCAGGGGATTCCACATCAGGAAATGCTGTCAAAAGGAGCCCCAGTTACCCAGAGTAGTCAAATTCACAGAGAAAGAAAGCAGAATGGTGCTGGGGTCCCAGGGGCTGGGGAAAGGGGCACAGAGAGTTATCGATTAATGGGGGCAAAGGTTGCAGTGTGGGAGGATGAAGAGTTCTGCAGATGGATGCAGATGATGGTTGCATAACAATGCGAATGTACTTAATACCTCTGAGCCGTATACTTAAAAAAGGTTCAGGTGGTACATTTTGTGCTATGCATATTTTACCACAACTAAATTTTTACAAAAATTCTTTTGAAAAAATCAATCCGATAGGACCTACCCGCCCATGTGGACAAAATGGCCAAGTGGTGAGCGAGTGGGATGAGGAAGTTGGCAAAAAGCTGCATAAGTAACCCCAAAATAGCAGGAAGCTTAACCAAAACCTTTACTTCTTTAGGGGTGCTCTGAACAGACAGGCATCTACATGTTCACACTTGGTAGGACTTGTAGAGTATTTCAGCAAGTGCAGTCCAACAGCGAATTAACACTTTCTTTTTTATGGCCCTATCGACTTTCACCTAAAAGGAAAACTTCAGAACAAATGCACAAGCCCAACTCTGACTTTGGAAAATTAAATAGCCAATATCCTAGAAGTTAGACCTTAATGACACTGGTTGTCCTTTGGGAAGTAACAGCAGAAAGAAGGAGAAAATAAAGAAAAAGGAGCCTGAATTTTAATATGGCACACACAATAGGTATCAACTGTGGACACAGAGTAGAGAGACATGTGAACTTTGAAAAGGCACCGCCTTGTCTCAGTGCAGACTGTAGAGGTCATTGGCAGACAGCACTCTCGGCTGGTAGGGTGAGAAAAATCTGGCGAGCACAGGTTCAGGCAGGAGACGGGACCGGGTGGGAGTGAGAAGCCATCGCATCTAGACTGGCCTGGAAACTACACAAGTCACCGATTTTCCACGTTTAAAGAAGAGTCTCCCTCCCACCACTCCCAACCAAAAAGTATAAAAGTAAAAAGATTCCTCTGGTTCAAAATGTTATGACTTGATGATCCCATTTTGAACCAAAGTTACTTATCTGGCTCTACTACCAGCAATACAAAAAGAAAATTAGCAGATTCTACTTAGACACCACAATATTTTCAATCACACAGTCTCACATATACTAATGCACATTAAGTCAAATTATGCTTATATTTCTATAAAGGAAATCCCCATTCAAACATTTTAATGAAAATTCTCTTAAATTAATGAAAGTAATTATATTCCACAATTTTTATATCTCATAAAAATATTTTCCATGTGGCATTTCTTTCCTCAGATAAATGTTTAGAAACTTTATTCTTCAATATGCAAAAGCATATTTGAGGATGCTCAGATTGCCAGGATGCTGGCATTACATATCTGAAGCACGACTTTGGCATTATATCCACGAGGATCTCCAAACAGATAAGAAACTGTTAAGCGGACATGAAATTCATAAACTGGAAATATTTTAAAGATGTATCTTTGCTTTTTTTTGAGTAAGATGAAAAATTCTTTGGAGTTCAGAATCTCCTGGCAAAGCACAGTACACTCCACAGACTGCCAATACACACAGTAGGTTTCTCATCATTTTGGCTTCCAGCAAATTAGCATATTATCAGCTTATGAGAATTATAATCCACACACAGTATTACTAATGAAATAAACCCAGCACGAAACTGCTTAAACCGCTTACACTATGCAGTTTCACAGAAGTAATGCACAGAATCCAATTAAAACACCAGTTTTCATATCTTAAATCTGGAAATCAAGGACAAAGTCAAGTCACAGTGGAAGAAGAAGGTGTTAGCAGCTATCCCCTTAGCAGACACTGCTTCTGGATACAAGGTCCTGAGATGCGTGACTCTGGAATGTTTCTTGCTTTTCCCTTTCCCACCTCCTCCCCTCTCCCTCTTTGTTATAATATAGCCTCCATGAGGACAGGGAACATGGCTACAGGGTGCAGCACTGACTGCCTAGCACTGAGGACATGCGCACATGGTAATCACCTGATAAATATGGGAGACAAGTGAATGAACAACCTCTCTATCCTCCTGGACAGCCAACAACTGAAGGGAGGAGGAGAAACGATGGTCAGGGTGCATCCCTCTTTGGAGTTAACCAGATTAGAGCTGTGGGACGAACTATGCAAGATCACCAAACCCTGTCCCTTATACAGACACAACGATGGAAAGGTGATGGATGCAGCCAGCAACGGGGAGGCCACTGACCTGCTGGAGAATGGTTTTCCCTCCCAATGTGTACAAGGCATTTCCCCTGTCAAAATTCTGTTCAAATCCTCATCTGACTCCAGTCATACATAGGAGAGCGCTTCCATCTGACAACCTAAGTCTTCTATCAATTCCTGTCTGACTCCACTTGTGAACAACACACTGTTCTAAAGGCCAAAAACCTTCTACCAGCAGGTAAGAACATTCACGAAATCAATGAACTGTTACCAGGAAAACATTGCTTTAGTATAAGGGCCAAACTGGGTGCTTACTGTGGGACTGGATACCTCAACAGTTGACAGAACAGAATGTGGAATATTACCAAGAGGAAAAGTCAGGGAATTCAAACATGCTTGTTGAAATGCAAGCTCCTGACCATTTACTGATCCATGAATGGCTCTAAAGTCAAAGCAACACGCTGCTTACAGACATGACAAACAACTATACTTGATACATAAAGAGACATTTAAATGTTTTCTGATTTATAGATAGCATTTCATTTTTAGCTTTAAAGCTTATGCTTTCAATTTAATATTCCGTTTCGCTCATCTGATCTCCCAAACTGACATGCTTAAGTCCTCCTTTAAAATACTTTTGACTCAGCAACACCACTTGTGGGAATTGATTCTAAGGGAAAAAACCTAAATGGAGAGATGTTTTAGGCAGAAAGATGTTCCATACAGGATTACTTATCCCTAGAAATGACCTAAATATTTCATAGTTACAAAATAGTTCAGAAAAATAAAGAACACTCTGTTGGTTGACAAAATTTATAATTAAAAGTAGATGTTAGGAAGACAAAGCGATAGCATGGGAAAACGTGCCTGGCTTAGAGATTAGATATGAACCACCAGTGGGAGATGCAGATGAAGCGCTCTAGCAAATGATGGGAAATGCGGATGCAGAACAGAAGTTTGCACAGAAGGTCAAGATCTGTGCAGAGAATAAGAAGAAACAAGAGAAACTGAAACAAAAATAGCAGGAGAGTGACGACAGGATGGAACCAGCCAGACTAAGAGAAGCCAGAAAAAACAATGGGAAAAAGTGCTCAGAGAGGTAAAAGAAATAAAAATGAGGGTCATACACTGGGATTAAAGTGTATTTTTAGAAAATGTTTGGCTAGAATTCCAATTCTTTCATATATAATGTAACACCAGGAGAATTACTTAATCTCTGTGAGTATCAATACATTCCTATATAAATTTAGGGTGATTATTTCTACCCTCAAGTGTTGTTTTGAAAGGTTCTGTTACTTAATGGATAGTCAAATGTGTCCTTTCTGATTATCCATCGGCAACAAGGAAGAGGTAATCCAGTGCCCGTGAGACATCCAGAAGGATGAGGACTGTCTGAAGGGCTTCAAATGTGGTTATCAGGAGGCTGATAGAGACTCCACGACAGAACAGTGCCTGAAGTGAGAGGTGAGAAGTGACAAGTGAGAAGGCAGGAGGGGCCCTTAGAAGTGCAGGCAACAGCTGGATATTCTCTAGGAGTTGGCAAATGGTGAACCGAACAAAGAAGAGCGGACTAGAGAGACTTGGGATGAAGGATGCATGGCATGGCAGCATTTCTGGGGCTAGGAGAGTTCTAACACAGAGCATGAATGGAGACAAGAGGCAGAGATGGGAGATGCACGAGGACGTGGGAATAGTGAATGCAGCAAGTCCTAAAAAGGTGAGGGAATGAAAACAAGGAACAATTAGAATTGGCTTTGAAAAGAAGCAGGCATATTTGTCTCCAGTTCAGGAGAGAACTGTATATAGGACATAGAAAAACAGGCATTCTGAAATGAAAGTGAAGGAAAAGGAAGCCGAGACCACTCACATGTGATGGTTAGGATCAAATGTGTTTACAAAGCACGAGCTACGTGCAAGGAGCTCAAAGTGGATGGCCATGTCATCTGCAAGGCAGCAATAGGGGACACAGCTGGATGCTAAGAACAGTGATAGAAAAGAGACGTCCTATTCTGTGAACATCTGTATCCTGCAGTGCCACCTAGCAAAGCAGAGCTAACAGAATAACAGACATGTGCAAACTTCTAAAAAGCAAGAGCCATGCCTTGGTCTCAAGGCAGGATCATGAGGCTGGGACTTCAACCAAATGGAAATGATGCCGGTACAGACAGGATGTCTGCATTGCCCGGGACACGTACCAGCTCTGAAAGGAGAGCATGAAGTCACACCTGTTGTGCAGCTACTTTCTACTCAGGTCTGAATCTTTTGTTAAATTAGTAAGTTGGCCTTTTTGATGTTTCAAAACTTCACCCACATTGACAAGCCATGAGAAAAAGCAACACTTCCGAAATGTGTGATAAAGGGTACGTCAAGATATGCACAGGTTTCCTCGACAGCAAAGCTCTGGAGCAGATGAGGGTGCGGTGCAGTATTATTAATGCATTGGAGAAATTATGAATTTATCAACAGCAGCCTTTTGCCCCTGTGTGAGCACGGGTTTTAGCCTCTTCATTTTGTAGCAGATGGAATAGTGAGGTTCCCAACCCAGAGGCTGCAACACATGGTCCTCAAGAATCCTTCCAGGGTGGTACCTCCTGGTACACGCTCTCTCTGAAAGAATAAAATTCCCCTGACAAATTTCCACTAACTAAAACAGCAAGTGGCCTTCCCTTTAAAAGCTGGCAATGCTTCTAAAGCTATGCACTAATCTCTCTTCTGCTCGTCTCTGCCCAGGGAGTATCTGTACCAGGCACTTTCAGATCAGTTCCGAGGACTTGTTTTTTCTTTTTGACCAAGTATTCAAGTCCGCATGAAGTTTGGTAGAAAAGCTCACAGAAGCCACTTCCAAACTTGGGTACTGGAGAGTCAATATAACGAAAAATACCTTTGACAACTGGGTTACAATAGCTTGCAAGTGACTCTAAAGGGGAGCTCCTGATTTTTGTGTGTCCTGATGCAGCTCAAGGATGTGGCGGACTACACACCTTCTAGAAAACAATTTCATTCATGAATTCCACAGCCAGTCTTTTCCCTGACTGCCAGGTATCAGGGATTCTAATATGCCAATCCCTATGAGTAAATCCTCCTGTCACAGTAAAGATACATTTACTGGGGAGCAATATCACCATAAATTTACATTTCAGATGGACAGGTGCAGTCACATAATTCAGAAGCAGAGACACAAATGAATATTCACAGCCATATTTGAATAAAAGTGGTGAGTTCCTTTTGGCTGAAGGCACTGGGTAATAAAAGAGAAATCTTGCTCTCACTTCCTATGTTATTTAGATATTTCTGCTACTGTTGTTTTCTGGGGTTTTTTTTTTTGTTTGTTTGTGCTTGCTACAAAAAAAGTTGGGTTTTGACTATTTTGAAAATGTCCATAAATCATCCCATGCATAAGTAGGATTTTTCTGCCTTTTCTTTTCAGTAGCCCTGTATAATTTATCTCGAAATCAACCTCGTGGAAGCATATTTCAAGCCTCTGAATGGGATTTGGTTACAAAAAGTGCCCATCAGTCAAAGAGCAGTATCAAAGCCATCCTATCTATTTCAGGGTCTAAAAAAAACATGGCAGAGCTATTTGTTGACAATCCATCATTATTCGTACTTGCTAGCACCAACTCAAGATAAACAGGGTACAGAATTGAGCCGAGGTTTCTGTTCTAAATTGTCTTGATTACATGCCCTGGGCTTCCAGAGGAGCTGGAAGCCAGAGAGAGGCAATGGGAAGAGTACTCAGGGTCAGGCCACTGATATGCTCACATCACACAGAAGGTGCATTCGTACAGTTAAAAATACAATGCAGAAATATAATTCTGGATTAGGAAGAGAGAATGAGGAGGAGCCTGAGGAAGAATCACCATGACAGAGTGCCAGTTTCAACTATTACTGTGCAGATTGGAATTCTGGAACCTTACAAGCCCTGGGGACTCTCCTTGCCTAAGTATGCATTTGCCTCAAGGAGATGGTGACCCAACAATCCACTCCAGAGTACATGACTGAGAAACTCTCACATGGGTGTGCCAAGAGACAGTTAGATGGATGATCTTAACAGCAGTGTTCTGATAAAAAACACTGACACCACTCACATATCCATGCATGATGAAGGGGGTAACTTGGTCATGATATATGCCTACAACTGGAATAGTACGCAGCAAAGAAAATGAATGAACCACTGCTGAACCCATCAACATGGATAGATTACAAAACAGTAATGTTGAAAGTAAAGAGCACGTCACAGAAAAACATATATTGCATAACTCCACTTGTATGAGGGGCTAAAGCAGGCAAAACAAAAAATACTGTTAAAGGATACATAAATATGTGATGAAACTATAAAGAAAACCAAGAAGATAATTAACTCAAAAATCTGCCTAAAGATTACGGAAAAAGAGAAATATACTGGAGGAGAGGAGTATCTAAAGATCTTGAGCTAGAGGTGGCACAAAAGCCCATTTTATTATTTTTTAAACTGTACATACTTATTGTATTTATTCTTTTGTATGCATGATATATTTTGATAGAAAAAAATGATGCTGATGAGCACCATCAGTCATTTGGAACAAGGCAGAATCCTCTACAAGGTGAAAGCTCATGGCTCTACATGGAATACACAGCCAATGGAGCATCGTTTCCCAAAGTGTGTTCCCTGGAACACTGGCATACTTCACAAAAATAAATAAATAAGCAGCTCCCTGGAAAGGAACGTTAGGAAAACATTCTGATGCTAAGCCCTATGCCATCTTCTACAAATTCATAGTGTGCATTAATATGTTAAAGTTTCTGATAACACTGACATAGGGAAACATTTTTATTTGGTTCAACTTGGTGTTATCCAGTCTTACGTGACCAATCCATTAAGTACATCTTATCACCATGTCAAAGAAAATGTCTGACAACACCCCAAAATATGATTCCAAATCATATAGTTTCTACCCTAGCCCAGAAGAACACAAGAGAACTCTGTGAAGAATAAATCAGATCTTTCATAGGAACATTCTAGATGTATAGTTTTTTCAAAGCATTGAAAAATATCATTGATTGTTCTGAATAGAAAGAAAAGTTACATGTCGTGTTCCTTCTCTATCTAGGATCCTACTCGTTGTTTACAATGCTACCGAAAACACTTAACTTCCAAGTAGTGTCTTAAAATAACTCTTCCACCATGAAAAACAAACGAATGTATTTGTAGCAAAGATGATTAGTACTAATAAACTTGTTCTGAAAAATTAGGGGAGAAATTATAGCCTTCAGTTTATTAACAGATGAGGAACGTTTTAAAGAATATTCTGGTAAAAGAAAACAAAACACTTAGATCTCTGTCTATGAACTGCAAGAATGTCCATGTTAAATTGTCAAATGAAAAACCAATTTGACAAAACTTAACATGCTCTCACCATAAGATCCAGCAACCGTGTTCCTTGGTATTTACACAAAGGAGTTGAAAATTTACATCCACACGAAAACCTGCACACAGATGTTATTACAGCAGTTGTACTGATAACTGCCAAAACTTGCAAGCAACCAAGATATCCTTCAGCAGGTAATGGATAAGTAAACTGCGGTATATCCAGACAATGGAATATTATTCAGTGCTGAAAAGGAACAAGCTATCAAGCCATGAAAAGACAGGGAGGAAGCTTAAACACCTATTGCTAAGTGAAAGAAGCCAGTCTGAAAAGTTTCCATACTGTATGATTCCAACTATAGACAGTCTCTGACTTAGGATGGTTCAACTTAGGATTTCTCAACTTTATGACGACGCAAAAGTGACACGCATTCAGTAGAAACCGTATTTCGAATTCTGAATTTTGATGTCTTCCTGGGCCAGCAACATGCACTATGATCCTTTCTCATGATGCTGGGCAGCAGCAGCTCCCAGTCGGCCACGTGATCACAAGAGTGAACAACCGACACCCTCACAACCATTCTGGACCCACACAGCCGTGCCGTTTCTCACTTTCAGTTGGGTATTCAGTAAATTACACAAGATATTAAATACTTATCAATAGGCTTTGTGTTAGATGATTTTGCCCAACTGTAGGCTAATGTAAGTGTTCTGAGCACTTTTAAGGCACAAGCTAGGCTAAGCTAGGATGTGCAGTAGGTTAGGAGTATTAAATGCTTGCTTTGCCAGTGGCTGTCAGTGGTTCAGAGGAGGGAGGAAGGAACAGGTGGAGTATGGAGGATTTTTAGGACAGTGACATCATTCTGTATGATACTATAATATTGGGTATGCCATTATACATTAGTGGAAACCCATTCAGTGGAAAACACCAAGAGTGAACCGCAGACTGAACCATGGGCTGTAGGTGAGGATGACGTGCCCATGTGGGTTCATCCACTGTAGCAAACGTACCTCTCTGGTGGGGTTGTTGACAGTGGAGGAGGCTATGCACACATTTTCAAATTCTCTGTGGGTTATATCACATGCATACGTATTCCTTCAAGCATACATAAGTACCAAATAACTTGTAAAAAAGAAGTCTCACTTTTCTTAAAGTGTAACCAGTGTTGTCACATAGTGGCCTAGTGTAATTTTGCTTCTAAAAACATTTTTTACATGAATGCAAAGACCAAAATGATTCTTGAAACAATTTCATACTCGATCCAAGCAGACACATAATTGGAGAAATCAGTGAACTGGGGTTAAATGACTCGCCTTCCCTCAAGATATTATCCTCCGAGTCATTGAAAAAACACACATAACCAAAATGACGCACCCACCTGTGATGGGTATTTTTTAAAAGCCAAAAGAGATCAAATTGATTTTTACACATTGTCAAGATAAAAACCAATTTTGGATAATTTTGCAATATATGCTTATTCTCCAAAGTATTGAGCCCTTCATGGAAGAAAACACACTGTATTCTCAAAAGTGAATTGAGTTTTGTTTGCAGGTTTAAATCTTTTTAAATGGCACTATTTTCAAACTTTGCAATCATGGCACACACTGCAGTGCTCTGGAACAAGTAACAGGCTGGTTTACACTGTAGAAAGGGCTCGGCAAGATTCACTTCCACGTGCAAAAGGCCAAGGGCCAACTCAGGAAAGTGTGAGTGTTCCTGAGGACAGCTTGTATCTTCGGGCACCCCCCTGAGGGGACTCAGGGCCCCACCCAGCAGGTGGTGGGAGGGCAGCTACCAGACTGTCTTCACTTTTCACCAACTAAATGAATTACCTTTGAGTATATTTTTTAAAAAATTATGGTGTCTGAACTTTTTCTGACCAATTATCTAGTCTATAATTTCTACTAGGAAAAAAAAAATCAATGTATTAAAAATTCAGTAAGAAAAACTGTTAAATGTTAGACAATAATAAAAAGCACAGAGTATTTCGGGGGCAGTGAAACTACTCTGTATGATACCATAATGACGGATACGTGTCATTATACATTTGTCCAAACCCACAGAATGTACACCACCAAGAGGGAACCCTACTGTAAACTACGGAGTTTGGGTGAGAATGTTTTGTCAGTCCAGGTTCATCAATTGTAACAAATGTACCCTCTGGTGCAGGATGTTGATCGTAGGGGAGGCTGTGTGTGTGGAAGGGCAGGGAGTATATGGGAAATCTCTGTATCTTCCTCTCAATTTTGCTGTGAACCTAACATTGCTCCAAAAACTAAAACGTGGTTAAAAAAATTTTTTTTGATAATAAATGCTGTCAAAAGTCAGAAGCAAATATGACAATAATAAAAGCATCCTTTAGGGAGGACCGGACACTGGTCAGATCATATCTCAAAACCCCAAAATCACAAATAGGGGGTGGCAGTCACTCCACATGCCTCTGTAAAGAGAGAAAATAGGAGACAGGGATGCTGGCTTTGCTAAGGTCACTACACGAGTCTTAGGAACCCTGAGGAGGAGTGTTTCTTCTCTTAAGGTGTCTGACACCATCTGCCTGGAACCCTCGACCATTAACCCATCGAGTAAATGAAGAGAAACGTCCTGCGCAACAGAGGAGACACGCACACCCCTCTCTCCAGCAAGTTCCTCTTGGCAGTCCCTAGCTGCCCTCCCTGTGATGGGGATGCAGGCTCGGCAGCCCAGCTGGAGCTCTAAAAAGGAGACCAAGAGGTGCTGGCTGTAATGCAGTAAGTCATTAAGCCATTGCCACATTCAGAAATCAGCCACAGGCATATTCTGAGCTTTTATGTCACTCTTTTAAAGAAATTTAGTACTGCCTGGGATGATACAGCAGAGGGAGAGAATTTGCATTAGGCTTTAAACTTCATGTGCTGAGGGATCCTCGGGGAAGGAAAACAAAAACAGAGAAACCAGCAGAGGTCATCCTGCTCCCAACCTCGACCAGCCTGGAGGCTCCTGCAAGGAGGGGCAGAGCAAAGAGCTGGGCCTGGCACCCACGCAGGCAGAGGCCTGTGCCATTAGTATCTAAAGGTGCAACGCGGAACAGACAGGAGAACCAAAGGCCAAGAAAGCAGAGGAGGGACAAAGAAATGGCTTGACGTGGCTCCTGGTAGATTTGCATTTCTGAATTCCTGGGCTCCACCTGAGAGAGATTTCCCGGTAATCACAGACAGCCCCCTTCTGACTGCATTATCGTCCAACTGCACACGGTCCTCCATCCTTCGGAATAAATTCTCAGGCACAGGGCCCTTAACGGCGGCTCTAATGCCTCCCATCACCTCCTCGGCACTCCACGGCTTCTGGGAGAGTCATTTGCAGAGACAAGCAGGGGCTCTTCTTCCCGGGATGAGCACTGGGGCCACGTTATGGGCACTGATGGTGCCCACAGCACGTGTTGATGGGAGCAGAATGGAGTCTTTATGGTAGTTTCTATAGGTAATGGGACAATAACCACCAAATTTAAGACTTCATAAAAAATTTCATTCTCACTGTGAGGGAACCAAGGAACTGAGATAGAAATCTTCTCCTTTTTTTTTCTTGATTGAAAAAAAAAAAGACTGGCACAGCATCGTAATGTATCCAAGTGACTATAAAGCGGGAATGATGACTTATACCAGCCGCACAGCAGCCAAGCTAGGATTCCTTAAGCCAAGTCTCCATGCCCTTGGAAAACAGCATAGCAGACATCGAAACCCTTGTAGCCCTACTGGCGTGAACTAAAGTGAAAATGAGAAGCATTAATAAATGGGGCCCAGTTGAATGCATGTGCTCAGAGGTCCTGTGTATGTGAGCGCACTGCTAACAGGAGGAGGTGGGCACACCCATCTCTTAATTGTTGTCGTGATCCCTGGGTCTCTCCAAAGTTCTTTCAGTAAATTCTACATGTAACACATAGTTGCCCCGGTTTGGGGACGTATTTATTTTCACAACTTATTTGATGCAGCACTTACTAGTGTGAATCATTTTCTTGCCCTTTTACTACTTTTCTATTTTCCAAATCCATGATTTTAAAATGAAAGGCAGCTCTGACCAAGTAAAAATGGAAGGATTTGATGACTCCCTTTAAGCCCCGCACCCTCTCGGGGTGTTCTGCATGGTAACTGTATCCTATTTTCAGCGCTGACATGGGGATGAGATCTACCCTCACCCTCAGGTCTAGCAAGTCACGAAAACCGCCAGGCGGCCAAAGGTCACAGGTGTGCTGGACCCATCCCGGGCTCTGCTCTCCAGGTGGCTTCAACTTGCCCTTCCTCTGATCTTCAACATCCAGAAAATCTTGAAGGAGATTTTCCCACGCAGAAAGACCTCAGATTTTGCTTTCTTTTACGAAAATCCAAATCAAGACCTAAAACACACACACACACCCACTTGCACTTTTGTTCTTAAAGTACAAAGGCAAGCTCGATCTTCTCCTAACTTCTATGAGTTAAACATTCTGACTCATAAGTGAAACCTTAGTGTAAAGATGAAAACCGGTTCTCAAAGCTGCCACTCGTTGCTGGCTGAAGTATAAAACCAAAGAACTGCCCCTGGATACTCAAAGGAATTTCAGTGCTTTCAAGAGTTATGCCATGAGAAGATAAATTCAAAGATGAACGAAATGCAGTGTAGGGTAAGCTTCTCATTGCTAGGTAAACAGATGACCATCACCAAAGAGAGATTATATTAACTACCACCTGGTAAATTATAGCATAACAAAAATTTTATTTATCATTATTACTTTTTTTTTTTTTTTTGGTGAGGAAGATTGGCCCTGAGCTAACATCTGTGCCAATCTTCCTCTATTTTGTATGTGGGACTCCACCACAGCATGACTGGCTGAGCAGTGTGTAGGTGGTATCCGAACCCATGACCTGCGGGCCACTGAAGTGGAGTGTGTGACTGCAACCAGTATGCCACCAGGCCAGCCCCACAATGAATTAATTTTAATTGATAAAGGACCTCCATAGTCCCAATGACAGGCAGCACCAAAATGCTGCTATATAAAATTAAATTAAAAGTTTATCTTGTGTCTTTAGAGAATACCGCAAAGTACTAACATGACATAGTACTGACAAATTTTAAAGTGGGGTGACAACACACAATGAAGTTTATTGAATTCAATGATCTCTGTGTCACATTTTTGGCATGTTTGAAAAAATGATACAGGGTCATGAAATCTTTACTCCCTGATGATATTCAAATCTAAAAAGTTAAATATAACATTAATAAGGATATTTGGCTGATTATTGATCCTTATTTTAGCGAAAAGTTCACATTAAGCTAATACTTAAATCATTTTTCATATGGTACAAAGAACAATTACTGAAACATAGCTATTTATCTCAGTTGTTTAGAAACTACCAAAACAAAAAAATATATACCGTATCAGTCACCATAACAGCGCCAGTGTTAAAAGCCTACAGCAAAGAGGTTCCATTTGGTTTCATGAGGCACTTAAATAAATCAGCCAGAGATGAAAATCCAATATTAACTGTCCAATATTGTCTTGTCTTGACTTATACAGTGTTCTCTCAGGGGGAGTGTGGAAGGGCAAAGACCCCCAACATACACAGCTTTCTCTTGGAAGGGATTACCGCATTTTAGCTCCAATAACTATGGTATTCCCATAAGCAGCAATGCAAAATTCTTCCAGTACACGTTGACAAAGATGTTGCCATTCCCAGTTTTGTTTTGTTTCATTTTGTTTTTCAAGAATGTGAATCTTAAGACATGGAGTTACTTTTCGTTACTCAAATACTCACAGATGGATACCTCCATCACCCTATCCCTCACCAGAAGTATCCTCAACAGGACACACTGCACTAATCCTGCCCAAACCTCAGATGGGACACGTTCACCTAGAATCCAGTGCACATGAGAAGCGAAAGGGAAAAACATTGTTTCTTGTGATGAATCAAACGCTTTATTAACTCATCCTTAAAATTTGGGTCTATATACGGCATCAAAAGTCTTCAGAACAACCCAACATATGAAGCAGGGGTTGCAAACTAGAGCCTGTGAGCCAAATCCGGCCCACCTCCTAGTTTTATAAATGAGTTTTACTGTTTACATGTTGTCCATAGCTGTTTTCCTGCTTCAACAGCAGAGACGAGTTTTCACATCAGAGACTGAATGACCTGCGTAATTCAAGACATAATAAGTCAAATATACTTATATATTCATACTTAGATATACTTATAGAATAAGTCAAAAATACTTATTATGTAACTTTTTAAGGAAAAGTTTGCGACCCCTGCTATAAACTATTCTTTCCATCCACAATTACGTAGTGAAGTCAGTTGCCTATGAGGGCAATCCCAAAATGTGCTGATTACCCATGTTTTCAACATGTACAAGAATGAATGATGTTCTATGTTTCTGGGAAAACAGCAACAGAACTTCCAGGTCTTCCAAAAGCATTATTGGTTCATGCAGCTACCAGTAAAAACAAACAGGCCAAAATACATCTGTATCGTGCCTCACTGCAAGGCGAATTGTTATCTGAGATTTCTGGAGACAATTCCTAGACACCCACAACTCCTCGGTGGCAGTGTCCATGTAAGATTCCTGACTGACTTAGTCACATTTGTTGATGTCTCTGTGCTTCTTTCCTCATCTGACAAATGTGCTGATAACAATATCTAGATTCATGGAGCTAAGAGGAGGATCAAGGTGCTAAATCTCATAAAGCTCCAGAACCGTGACGAGCACAGCAGAACGGAGCGGCAGACACTGAGTTAGCTCAGTGAAGACTAGACAGCGAGAGCTGGAGTGTTCTTTTTCCCCATGAAAATCCAGGCTGTAATAACACCTGATGGAGGACAAACTATCCCTAAAACTGTCTGCATTTCATGGAGAATAGGACCTGAGATGCCAAGACGTGTCGTTTATCCAGAAGAAATTAGCATACACTTTAAATAAAAGATTTAATAAGCCAATAAGTCTATTTCTATTAGGGAGAACATAGTGTTGGCTATCATAAAAACAGGAATAAACTGAGTCGAATTGGACAAAACCTACAGAAGTATTAAGAAGAGCACGTTACGAAGTTCTGACTCACTAACACTTTGAAGAGTGGTGTAGGCAAGGAATCTTCCACGACGCCTTCACACCCTGCACCCCAGCCCTTCCGTGCACAGACCCCATTAACATTTCATGTGTTCGTACTTCATAACATTGCTGAAGGGATGAAACTAAGAGAGAAATGTGTAAAGCACAGGGCCTGGCCCTTTGGGTGATAGGTCGGCTTCTTTATTTTTTGAACTCTGGTTTCTACTGAGTAAAGGCCATCCAGGAGGCAGAGGGAACCTTAGGGAACTTAGAGCACCGATGTTCCACTCCGCCAGCTCAAATCCTGTCCAGGCTATCATGGAACATGTGGAGAAAACCACCATAAACCATTCCAGAAACTGTCAGCGTGTAGGTGCATTCATACATGCATATTCATAAGAATATATGATAGATTACACTTGACGCAATAGATGCATTTCTATAAAATCATGAATTAAGTAAATTTTGACAAACTAACTCCCTGTAAGTGCATGAGACACAGTGGTTATTTGAAGGTTGCCTTCATCAAGATGAGGTTTTGTTAAAGGGAAACCCTACAGTTCACCTGCGGCTAAGCCTCACTTTCATGTAAGCAGTTTGCTTAAAGTGAGTTCCACCCATGGATGAATAACTTTTAAAATATTGATTCTGTTCCGTATTCAAATGCAGAGATTATGCATGCTTGTCAAGAAATAAAGAATAGGGAAGTCTACGGGAGATCTTTGCATTTTACATGGTATATAGATATTTCTGCTTTAGCAAAGCTTATTTAAATTTCATGGAGAAACATGAGCCATGTTCAACACTTGTCACCTGCATCACACCTTAAGCTGATTTCACTTCAGCAATGTTTTAAAATGTCCTTTAACTACTAACAAAGTCTGTATATCCAAAAAAGCAAGAATTCAACAAAGAACTCTACACGTCTAAGGTACAAAAGGAAAGTACCTCTCTGGAAAGCCACATGCTTTATGCTGTGGGCATCTGCCTCCGTCCACTTATGTGACCAGGAGAGGCCGGTTACCAAACACGCGGGCGGCTTTCATCTGCTTAGCCTATTTGTCTAAAATTTCAGATTGAATTCATGCAACTCGCCCACACCAGCAGCGCCTAAAAGTGGAATTCCCAGGGCTGACCTCCAGAGCCTGAACCAGACAGCCATTCCTAGTCCACACTGGAGCTGCAAGCAAAGAAAGCTCCAGAGGTGAAAATGTTCATTAACACCCAGAGACCAAAAAGGAAAGAGCCAATCACTTCTGGATCCGCAGGTGAAGATGGCGACGCTTCACTATTTTCATGGTGTGAATGAATCACAAGTCTTATTTTAAGGGACTCGGAAGTATCATCAGCAACTTCATGTGACAATATTTACTCCGCTGGAAAAAAAAAATACCATTAAAATGAATTTCTTCATTTTCATACTTGGAATCAGGGAACAAAATAAATCATCAACAAATTTCATCTTCTGCTAGAACTTCAGGGCTTAATGCTCATTGCCCAAGACATCCTAATAAAAGGGTAATTTTACATTTGCTCATGCTGATCAAATGGAGTCAGAGATCCACATTCCAATGACCAGAGAGATCTGCCGTGCGAGATGGGCCAGGACGGGGCAAATCACGTGTAATGACGACAGGGTGAACTGTGGTCAAAATTGGCCATTTAGGGCCTCATTTATCCCGGTCTCCTGAACTCTCATTTATTACTTAATTGTCCAACCCCAGGTGACCATTCTCAATAGTGAACAAATTCCAGAACCAACGTTCGGGGTTCACGTTGACAACACACATAAAATGAATTAAGATTTCCTTTAAACTTTACGCTGAGTAACAGACTTCTCTACTAAGCCTATCTCATCATTTTGGTGACTCAGTTTCCAAATTTGCAGCTCAAATTTATTGTTTAAAAACACACTGACTTTTCAGGTTCTCCTTGCAACCCACTGAGGTAGCCAGCCAATGAACACAAGCGAGAACAAGCTTTGTGTGGTCTGCCTCCATCACTTGCACGAAATGCATGTTCAGGGATATCAACACGCCTCCATCCTCTGGCCTCGGAATGTCGAGGGACCCCTCAGAGTTCTCCCTCCAGGGATGGGAGAGAAGCTGCCATGAGCTGTGACCGCTGAGATACAGGGATTGGAGTAAACCGTGACCATTTGCACCACATTCTAACCATAGGAATTTTAACCTACGGGTACTGGATTTAGTAAAAAAAGTTTTTCTTAAAAAAAGAAGAAAGAATACAACGCAAGATTTAAAATCAAAATGTTTTGCTTTTCTTTGAATCCTGAAAGAAATTAAAATTGTATAAGAATGTGTTAAAATATGTTTTTGATTATTGCTTTTTTTGATAAATGAGTAGCTTTTCTTTTAAAGGTATGTGTTTTTTGTTTTTTTGTTTTTTTTGTGAGGTTTTTTTTGTTTCTTTGGTGAGGAAGATTGCCCTGAGCTACCCTGGCATCTGTTGCCAATCTTCCTCTTTTTTCTTTTTTCTCTCCCCAAAGCCCCAGCACATAGTTGTATATCCTAGTTGTAGATCCTTCTAGTTCTTCTATGTGGGACGCCACCTCAGCATGGCTTGACAAGCAGTGATAGGTCCACACCCAGGATCTGGTCCTGTGAACCCCAGGCCACTGAAGCAGAGCACGCAAACTTAACCACACCACCACCGGGCCGGCCCCTGATCGTTGCTTTAATGTCAGCTAAAGGTGCACTGGTATTAACAGATGGGAACCCAGAAGTGAGTTTCCCAGGCAGTGCACACATCAGCAGCTCCACATAGCACCAGAATGCGCCAAAGCACGAATCAGGCAAACTGGAGACAGGGCTATCTGCCACCCCTCAGTGCAGTGAAATTAAAGGAATGACCCATTTAGTTCTTCGAGGATTCGATAACATGAAAAAAGAAATGTTTATGAAACACATGGAACTGAAGATCTGTGTGCAGCCTTAGAGGTCATCAAACATGACTAGAGATTTTTTAAAAATTCTGTACTCTTCCCCATTTGAACTTGGCATTTAAAAACAAAATGCTTCCTTCCCAAGGCACCATAGCTCACCACCACACCATCCATGATCCACTCTACTAAGCAAACACACCTCCAGTCAGGTGACGAGCACACCAATGGGTCGTTTAGGTTCACTGAAAGACCACAGCAATACAGTGTCATTACGCCTGGCACCAGAAGAATCTGAAATGGTCTTTTGTGGTATATATGGAACATATACTGTGATGGATTATCTTAATAGCTGTTATTCTTTGAAGAAAATGTAGGATAATGATAATATTATTGAAGTTATATTGGAGAAGCATAAGGTGCTGTCCAAATGTGACATGATCATGGAATACTGCTGTTCCAGTCACTGTTTTTCCTTCAAAGTATAACTGATAAGAGGAGGCATAGCGAGTATAAGTAACACAACACCCAGGCAAAGACACTCTTCAGTCAGCCTGACAGACGGTCTGCTTTATGAGAGCTTGGCACCCGCAGTTAACACTCCTAGTCAGGGTCTGTCCCATGAGAGAGCCACGCTGATCCCACAAGAGCCTGGAAGGGTGCCTGGACCTGTCTCTGGACAGGAGAGGATGTACCAGCAGAGGATGCTGCTGGTTAATGACACTGCTCAAGTAGAACCACCGTGTCTGAGCAGTGTGTGGTACTTTAGAGTAACACTAAATACTAACATGTGCTCTTGAGCAAATCTCAACTTCCTACGAAAATCATAAACCTGAGCAGGCCAGGGTTGCATTGCCGCATCCAACAGAAGTGGATTTGAATCTAGGCTCCATCACCTTCCAGCTGTGTGACCCTGGAGAAATGACTTAACCTTTCTCTTCTTCATCTGTGAAAAGAGTATAACCGCATCTATTTCACAGTTGTCTTATGAGGACAAAAGGAGATACTGCAGAGTGCCTGGCATTCTGTAGACACACAACAAAACTGGATCATCACTGTTGTCAAACAGGGTTTGTGGAAGGAAAGAGTGGAACAAGGAGGGTTCTGTGTTCTCCCCCGACCCCCATCCCTCCTCCATGTCTGTGAAACCTAAGTGGGGAATGGAGAGCAAGCAAGGAAATCTACACCAGACTCCCCACGGCAAGCGCTGTGGGAAGGCCTCAGGCCTCCCTGAGACACCGGCCTAAACTCACCTCAGGTTGTGTGCACCAGGGCAGACGGCCCGGGGAAGGGCTGTCAAGAGTCTTGACACCAGCAAAGTGGATTAGCAGAGCAGACACTGAAATGTGAAAGCAATTTTTATCCCTCCTTGACCTAATTCTGGTCAAAGGTATCATTCTTCAGGCTGGGCATATTACCTGCTTTATGAGGAGCTGACTTGAGCAGGCTCAAAGAGATTGCTGGCATGAGCAGCAGGCATGAGGAAAGGCCCCTGAGCCATCAGCCTCATCCGGAAGAGGTTTGCTCTGCAGTGGATTAGACTTGGACAATAAGAAATCCGCACAGACACCACCACGAGACCGACCAAATGAAGGTCAGCACGATAAAGGAAAGGAGGTCATTGTCTCCGCACGCCCACCTAAAGGAAAGAAGGGTAGTAACTGACTTGGGAGACGGGAAAGCCTTTGGGTTTGATCAGAGCCCTGCAAATGAGGGATTTTGAGGGTGGAGGGGAGAGAGTCAGAAGCCTATGCCTACTCTCCTTCCTTTCTACTATTTCCTCTGCTGCGTGACGTGTTAAAGGAAACCTAGAGCCACCTTTGCTCTCTTTAAAAATAAAACCACTCCATTTCCTACAGATAAATTAGATTCACAATGATGCCTTATAGAAAAACAGGGACTTCAACCAGTTCTGCATGATGTTCAGTTTTTCCAAACCAAACAGTATTCCAGGCCAATAAACCATCACGAATTGCTCATCATGGAAGGAAAAGAAGGCTGGGGTGGGGAGAGTCCCTGCAGCCCGGACCAGCACTTCAGAAACACAGCTCCGACTCCCACCAGGAGGAAACACAGCTTTGTCGCCAGGACAATGCAAGAGCTACAGGCAGGGGGCTTGGCACTGAGGGAGACTCTTTACGCTCTGAAAGTCAGTCCAGAAAGCAGACGGTGAATGCTTGAGCTGAATATGACAAAGGGATGATTCAGAAGGGGTTCTCGCAAGTCTTCTAGGCGAAGGATGAGGTCTGGCTGGAGCCCCTTTGAGCACTGTGTCTCGTTCTTGAAAGAGAAAAGAAACACATCCTGGTGTGACTCATCTCTCCCCTCCAGGTTTATGTCGACCTGAGTTACCTCTCCTTTGTAGGGATGGAGCCCGGCTGATCTGTTATCACAGCTTCTGAACTGGAGGATGTAACCCGCCGTCACAGACATAAGCTCACCTGACAGTCACTTTAGAACATTAAAAGACGAGGCAGGAAAATTATCTCCAAAGTGAACTCTACCGTGGCTGCACCCGAGAGTCAGGCAGGTGTTTACTGGCAGCCTCCCAAAGACGGAAGTTCTGAAGCAGCTAAACATGAGGTCTCATCTACAGCAGCAGTGAGGCTGCAGACACCCCCCTTGTCTCTTACCTTGGCTAAGAAAGCGGCTTCAGCAGATACGAGTTAATTTGACTGACTGACAAGCTGGTTCACTTAAAGGAAAGATTATTGGGGAGCATGTGTGTAGACACTGTGAAGATTCAGTGGTAATGCTCAGACAGAATGGAGGCATGCTGAGAAAAGAGAACAGCTTGATGAACTTTTCCATATGGATACAACTGTACGACCATCTAGTTCAAGACACAGAACAATCCAGCACCACAGAAGTTATTGCGGCCCTGTGCAACTAGTATGCCCAAAGGGAACCACCATTCTGACATTTACCACCGTTGATAACCTTTTCGCATTCTTGGATTTCATCTAAATGGAACCATATCATACATACTCTTATGTCTGGCTTTTTCTATGTAATGTTTGTGAACGTTATTCATGTTGCTGCATGCATTAGCAATTACTTCTTTTCATTGCTGCGTAGTACTCCACTGCATGAATAAACCCAGAAATTGTTATCCACCCTACCGCCAATAGATATTTGGGTTATTTCCTCTTTGGAACCCAGATGGACACAACTGTTATGAACATTCTTGTACATCTTTGACTTGTATATTCTCATCCTTTTTAATATGGAAATTGAGACCCCCAAATTTACCAAACTGTAGGGCTGCAAATCCAGCACTTCTCCACACAGCACCTGCACACTTCCAAGAAGAAGGCAAAGAAGAAAGACTCAGATATTTCCTAAGGATATTTCATTCCTTAGGTCCTTCTACTTTCAGGAAATCCCACTTTAAAAGTAGCTATTTTTCCCTTTATAAGTCCATCGCTTTTAGCAAAAATCTGAAGCAAAATGTAAGAGACTAATTTTTACCTAATTGATTCCTAAGATGAATCTACTTTCTACCACCTTTAACTCTTTTCCTGAGGAAACTGAACATAATGAATCATTCTAGACTCTAAAGATATGCACGTCTTATCCAGAAGAAAATAATGCACTGTGGGTCCGTGGGCAGGAAGATGGTTGAAACCCCCATCACCCCAGCCAGCCGTCCCAGAGCACAGTATTTGCTTTAAAGATTACAGTGTGATGGCCCGTCAGCATCCCACCTGTGGACCATCCCTCCCTAGCCAAAGGCACGTGAAACAAGTTTTCACCAATATTTACGTTTGTGAGGTTGGAGCCCTGCTATTAAGCTATACAACAGACAAATGGTTTCTTCCTTCAAGAAAGAGGGAGGATACAATGATTTTAATAGATTCAGAAAACAACTGTAAGTCTACTAGACAATTGAACAACTAAAAATAGTCTTGACGATACTAAGTTCAATTAAACTCTCCTCTTCATATAAGTGGGTTTTCTAATCTGCCAATTACAGCTTTCCATTTTCTTCCTAGAATTATAAATTACACATCATGCGGCTCTCACATAACATTGTCCCTGGAGCCGTTTTCTTGCCAGCTCACACTGCCACCTGTGGCTCTGCTCTGTCCTGCTGTGCATGCATTTATGTTTATCTGTTTTCACTCACGGCTCCCCAAAATTTAGCTTTCCATTACCACTAGCACAATTTCGGTATTTCCTGGCAGCTTTATTTACAGCGACAAGTTTAAGAGATGGAAGGCAGATTTCGATTTTATGGATTAGCAATAAAGCAAGATTTACAGAAAGTTCCCCAGACCACTGGGAGAATTACTGAGACTACAGGAGCAACAGCACATCCCCAGTGGATTATGTTGGAGGGATCCATGGCAACAATCCCTACCACCTGGCATTAAATGTCCCCAAGTCCTACACATCCCCAACATCAGTTCCCTTCCAGGCAGAACGGGGGTTACAGGTTTCCAGGCTGCTCACGCATCACCTGGCATATCACTCCAGCCAGCTCCCACCAGCATCACTTGCCAGCCAGAGAAGTAAACGGGCTGAAAATTAGACTTGAGGGATCTGGGTTAAAAAGGGATAATAAAAAGAGTGAGGTGGGCAGACTTTGGATCCATAGGTTCAGATCTCCCTTCCTGGGCATATCTGGATGGCAGAGGATTGTAGAGTTGTGTCCCAAAGGATGCTGAGAGGTGAGAGGGAAAAGGAAAAGATTTTACAATGTTTTTCTTCTGGAATATCTGAATGCAATGCCTCATGCATCCACATATATATTAATAAAGCATTTCAATTAAATGATTTACAAAAAACAGACACTATATAAAGCACGGTGCTAGGCTGAGTTCAGCTCAATGAACAAGGACTGAGCAATGGCTGGGGTCCCAGGCACAGAGCTGATGTAGGGGCAGGGACTCAAGGATGCTCAGGCAGAGGTGTGTGCACCTGCAGCTGTGTGTGGACAGGTGGGTTAGCGAAAGGACTTTCTCCCTGTCCTCCCATACCACTCCCCAAAGCCTGTCACTGCCCTTGGGTCGACCATTTCTCTGTCCTTTCTCGGGAAACATTCAGATTAATGAATGTGGCTACTTTCAAGTATGTTCAAGGTGAATGAACTTCAAGCCCCAAGCCTGGGAAAATTAGGAGGCCAGGAGACCCGCATCCAGCGAGCTGCTTAGTCCTAGGTCCAGACACCAGAGACTACCAGGAATCAGGGAGGCCCCTGGGCCAGCTGCTTTGAGCTCTGAAGACCTACTACTCCTTGGGGGGCGGGGGGAGTGTAGCTCCTTGTGCATCCTAAATCTCTTCCTCCCCAAGTGAGCTCAACTCTACCCTGAAATAAAGGCAGCACGCTGCCCTGTGGCATCTGCAGGTGGGTGGTGTGATGGGGGGGGGGGGGGGGGTCTTGATTAGAAGCAGAGGTGGCGCCTGCTCTGGAGCGTTCCTAAATTTCAGCGGGCAACAGACCTGGCAGGCACTCCCACTTAGGTCCTCAGGATACTCCCAGCTGGCCTGCCCGTCGGTCTCCACTTCGGGGGTCTGACCCCGGTTTCGACTCGGCACGGAAACGCGCCCCTGACCCCAGCCTCCACAAGCCAGCAATCCGCAGGTGAGGGGGCAGGAGCCTAAGCCTCCCGCGCTCCGGGATTTCAAAGCCCCGCTGGGCTGGGCCGGCTGGCACAACAGGCAGCCATCGCGCGGGGTCTCCAGCGACCCCTCTTGAGAGAAAACGCAGGATCTCCAGCCCTCCAGCTGCTCCGGAGGCGGCTCCAGGGTAGACTCAACAAGTTTCCGGGCCGCGCAGCGCCGCCTGCAGCCCAGAAACCCCGAGGACGCGCCGCGGTGGATGCCCGCGCGCAGGCGGCAGCCGGCGGCGGCTCCTTCCACCTCCTTCTGTAGCTCGGGTTCGGGCGTCCGCGGGCGGGGGCTCCTCCACTCCCTCTCTCTCCACTCCCTCCAGATCCCCCACCCCACGTTCGCTGCCCGCCCGGCCCCGCGCCGCCCCCGCCCCCGCCCCGCGGGGCCCGGGGCTCCGCCCGCCTCGGTGCCAGCCGGGCGCATAGGCGGCGGGCGCGCGGCTCCGGCGCCCTCTCCTCCGGCAGCCCGGCTCCGCTGAGTAGCTGGGACCCGGGGGCGGCTACAAGGACTTCCCTCCCGCTCCCTCCCCCTCTCCGCCCCCGCCTCCCGGCCCCGGCTCCGAGATCTCGCCGAAGACAATTGCAGTAAATGAGGACATCGGAGGAGCACGGAGCCGGGTGGCTGTGGCTGGCTCCGCCGCGCCGCGAGCGAGCGAGCGCGCGGGCGTCCCCGGAGCCGGCCGAACCGCTGCCTCCCCGCGCGCGTCGCTGAGCCGGGCCGGAGGGACGCGAGCTGCGGCGCGGGGGCCGGCCGGGCCGGGCGGGCCGGGCCGGCGGCGGTGGAGGGGGCGGGCGGCGGGCGCAGCCGGCCAAGTCCCCGGAGCCGAGCCTTCCTCCGCGCGAGCCCGGCGAGCCTCGCCGCGGATGCCCTGCCCGGAGTGCTCCGCGCCGCGCCAGGCTTGCCCGGGTCCGCGGCGAGACATGCTCGAGCCAGGCGCTGCACCGACCTCGACTTATCTGTAAGCAGCGGAAGGTAAGCGGAGCTCCACGCGCCCTCCTCCCGCGCCCCGGCGCCCGCTGCACTTGGTCGCGGGCAGAGCACCGCCCGGACGGGCGCCGACCCCGGCTCCGGCGCTCGCACTCGCCCCCAAACGGGCTTCGCCGGGGACTCGGCGGCTCCGGGGGCCAGGACGTGCCGGTGCAGCCAGGAGCGGACCGGCGGCGGGCGCGGGCGGGGGTGGGGGGCGAGGTTATGCAACTGCATCTGGCGCGGCCGGGTCGCCGAGGGGCGTCCGGCAACTTTGGCAACGGCCGGAGAGGAGCGGGGCTGCATGTCTGCGATGTCGATTCTAGACAAACGCCACAGCCTCGTGAGCGCCCGACAGCCCTAGGCAGGCAGAGCTGGGGGGATCCGGGGACGGCCGTATCCCCGGAACGTTTCGCGATTTTTAAGAATTTTCCAAACTAAAGCGAACTGGCAAGTACGGCTGATTAACTTCGGGGGGATAAGTCCGAGCAGAGGGGCCCTGACGCCGGCTGCGAAGGGGAGGCACGAGCAGGAGCGAAGGCGGATGCCCACGTGAAATGCCCGTCTCCTCCCGTGGCGCCAGGGCTCGCTGGAGTTGGCAGCTTCCCGGGGCTGCGGGCCGGGGTCGGCGCCCGCGGGGCTTCCGGGTGCCTGGCACCCCGTGTCAGACTTGGACAAGCGTGGGAAACCAACCAGTGCTGCAGACCGAGTGAGCGGGCTGGCGGGCGAGGGCAGGAGGGAGGAGGGAGCCCGCGGGCCGGCCCGGGGCCGGGCAGCGCCTAGAGCCCAAAGTCAAGAGCTAGAGTCTGCGTCTTGCTGGTTCATGCTCAGGGTTCCTGGCCGGCGTCTCCATCCTGGGGATAAAGAGCCTGTCCCTGTGACCTCAGCATTCTACTACCCAAAAATATGCCACAGGGAGATGGAGCTAGCGATAAGGGTATGCCAGGAGTGGGGGAGGAGAGGCGCCTCTGGAGTAAATAGGGGAGAAAATGGGTGCTTTGGGCTCATCGACAGAGCAGGGCTCTGGCCCGGACCCTTCTGTGGCTGCAGGTCTGTGCCTGGGGGCTGGACGCCTGGTCAGGCCCCTGAGCCAGAAGCGTCAGTGAAGCAGTTTAATTTGACCTTGTCTGCTTAGGCGCTTAAATTCTGCGGAAGCATCCCGAGGTGAACTGGCCAGAGTGGGAAGGAAGTTTGGGCTAGACCTGCTTTGGCTAGGAAGCCCCTGGATTATTTCTCAAGACTACAGCTCAGACTAGCAGAGGGTCGTGGTCGGTGCGCTTGGAGGTTTTCCCTTGCACAAGGACTTGCTGGGGGGTTACCTTTCCACTTGCCAGTGGGGGGACGTCAAGGTGACAGCGCTGGGCACTTGATTGAAAAATGCCACCCAAATCACCTGACCTGGGCCATTCCCAATGAGTAGTACATATTTGAAAATGCTTTAACCTCATTAAGCTTATGCTCCAGAGAGAGCAGAAGGTAACCATCATTTCACTTTGCAGAGGCGAAAAGTGCAGGTTTTTACTATTCACTTTGTGCTATTTATTAAATTCATATCCTGTTGAATGGTACTTTTGAAAGAAAAGTTCCTATTTATCTTTGCCATTTTTTTGCAAGAATGATTAGCAGACGTGCACAAGCAGCTCAAAGGAAAAATGGAAGTCTTGCCATCTGCATGCCTCACCAGATATTAATAATTTACTATCCATGTTTACTACTTACATTAGATGGCACTGCTACTCATGATGGTTTTATTAGAGGCGTATTTGGAGAAAAAATGTCTAGCATAGCTATCACTAATTGCATGATTTTGCATAAATTATGTTAGCTACAGAGAGTTTGAGCTTTTCTTCACTTCACTAAATTCATCATTTCCTTAAAGATGGAACGATTCAGTTTAATTTCTTTAGCTAAATGGAAGACCTCTACTTAAAGACAGGATGCCCTTGAAAAGCAAAGTATGCCTTTAAACTTACTACAGTTGCCACGACTTCATTTTTTATTATTCTGATTAGGATTTTGAGCTTTTCCTTAAATCAGGACCATTATCCTACAGAGAAGCACAACTACTGGTTAAGAAATAGGCTTAGAAGGCAGAAGCTGGGAAGCTGCGTGTTTGCACAAAGAGCTTTCGAAAAGCCCTTTGGAAAGCTGGATACGCTCTTACTCCATTTACTTAGGGGGCTTCTCTGTTCTGCCACAATTGTTTTCCCCATGGCAGGAGAAGGAATTGTTGTCTTTTGTTTCTCCCTCTGTAGAGAAAAGAAAATTAAGTAAATACGTAAATGAATGAAAGACTTGTACATGAAAGCATCAGTCTACCAGGAAGACTCCTACACACTGAAATAAGCAGTCAGAAAATGAAAATGACTGTCAGAACGAACAGTTGATCCCAGCAGAGCAGCTGGACAGATGCATTCCCTTCCGCAGACATTTGTATGCTCTCATCCGCCCTAACCCATGGCCGTCTCATTTAGGAAAACTACTGAACTCTCTTGTATGAGAAGCAGATTACTCAGGTTGGGGACAGGCTGCTTCTCAGGGAATCATGCTAAAGAAATCTCGGCTACACTGCAAAGTAACAGTGTATCAATTTCAGAAGGCAGAGACAGGGCCACCAGGAATTTTTTTTTCCAAAAGCTCTCCACCAGCCCACAGGATACCTGAGCAGGTGTATGTCAAGGCTGCTGCTTAACCAATCAGCAGCACCCAAGAAGCTTGGGTAAACACAGATTATGCATATTTGAGGCAAACCACAGTCATTGGGGGAATGTGAGGTTGTTAGGACGCCCCAGAGAAAACTGGCATCGTTACTTTAAACAATTCCTTCATAAATGTAAAGAACCACATCCCTTCCCCACCATAATTCCACTGAGACCTTCATTCCCCAACCCGAAATTAGCTGACATAATTTATGAAGCAGATCCTTATCAGTCTCCTCACATATTTGATTTTAATATTTCATAAGATTATGGAATGACTTCAATATTTTAAAGCAAAACTTAATATGATTGATATTGCATGACAACACTATTAATACCATGAAATTCGCATACAAACATTTGGATAAGTCTTTCTCCAAAATTTGAGCCAATCCATAATATAAATGTAGGAAAACATCATAACTTTTAATCAGTTTATTTTAAAAGTATATTTTTCTTGTATATTAAGGACAGACTAGAGATTTGGTACCAAGTTGTGGGGAGCCTGTCGAGATTCATATAAACAAGTTGTTGAGACATAATCTCACATTAAACAGTACATACGAGGTACAGGATGATAATGACCATGTATGATAATGGGTCTGTTTCAGATCCGGAGGCCCTAGGGTGTCTCCAAGCAACCAAGAATCTTACATCTCAGATTAAGAAAAACTGTAACTTCAGAGACATTTCCTGGTTCCAAATTCAATTCCTGACATAAACTCTTTCAGAGGCCCCTCTCCGATAAGCCATCGGGATATTCACTATGGGTTTGAGTCATATGTACTTCAGACATCATTCACACTATAATGGATGAGTTGAGGGACTTTGAGGTATACAAAGATATTATCAAGTGACAAACCGCTGAGCTAAATAAAAACAAAACGCTCTAACCTGAAGCTCTGTGTCTTTCTGCTGAGTGCATGTTCCCAGCTCTAATTGGGACAGAGAGAAAATTAACTTGAATACAGAAAAGCAGATATCGGGGACAAGATGGAATCATGTTTGTAAATTATAAACTTTTTGGCTGATACCATTTTTCAAAGGGATTTGAAAAGAACTATCTCCAAAGTCACTGTTTGTGAATATTGCTTTTAGAGAGTGAATATTGCTTTTTGATTATTCAAAGCATTGTACATCCACAGACATGTTTTCTTTACTGTGTCATCTTGCTGTTAGGAAGTTTGAGCACGAAAAGACCAGAGAGAGGATCATGTTTGCACACTGTTTGTTTACCTGAGTTACACTATTAGAGCCATGACGGGGTGAAGAAAGTTTTAAAAAATCCTAACGGCATGGCAAAACGCTGGTCGAAGTTTATAGTGCAGTTACTGTGGAAAATTCCAATTCAGTCCTTAATAATCTAGTCTTGGGCATAAAATGAAATGCAGTAAACTACAGCATATGAGAGACATGAGAAGGAGGCTGTGGGAGGCCGAAAATATTACAGGCAACCTTGCAAATGAAAGTTGTTCTCTCCTCAGTACTCCAGAAAGAAAAGGGAGAAAGGAGAGGCTGATGGTCTGGGGGCCCTGTTTCAGCTGCTCAGTTGAGGAAGGACCATTGAGATACATCATATTCACTGCCAACCTTAATAAAACTGACCCAGCTTTGTTTGTTTCTAGGTCATTTCACTGGTGGGTCCCTCCACGCTGGTTGTTCCCTCAGAAGTATCTTGTGTTTGTCAATTGCCCATTTCCTTATCTTTTCCATTGGTCCTTAGTGGTTAGACTCAGAACACCTCACATTATCTCTGTTTTGCTCTGTGAAATCTGCTTAATTTTGTAGTAAGCGATTTTAGCATCCTTGGAAATGTAATGGAACTGTAAAACCTGGGCTCTAAAAATGGGCAAATGTAGGGAAGGGAGACTGACAGGCAGATGGACTTGTCTAGAAAAAACTGTTCTTTCCTGGAAATGTACTGAGCAGTAGCAGCAGTGGCCATGGCAATGTGTGCAGTGTCACGCAAGACCAAGTCCTCAAGAAATTCAAGTCCAGGAGGGCAAAAGGAGGTGGGAGGTACAATCAGGATAGAACAAACCGCATGCTTTAGAAGTTTCCAGGAGAGAGTGATGGCCCAGCTGAGACAAAGGTGGAGCTGGGACTCCTGAGCCCATCACACACAGAACCTGGAGCTTAGGCCCAGTTCTCGGATGCTCAGAAAAAGAGACTTGTATGGGCAGAGTGAAGAAGTAGTTTGAAGCCAGTTTTAGGAGAAACCAGCAGGACAGGAAGAGCCTCTGTTCATTGGCAATGAGTAACCATTGAATGTTTTGAACAATAACATACGTTTCCAGAAGATTAAGTCTTGATAGCTAGAGATAAACCAGAGAAGAGAAATTGGAGACCAGTTGAGAGGGTGTGACAGGTGAGAATTAACTGATACCAAGGACGACTGATAGCACTGGGGATGGATACAAAGGGGCAGCTGTGAGAGAAACATCCTGAGTGGCAAATCTTTGTAACATGGCAACGTGAAGAAGGGATTAAAGATGCTACCCCAGGCAAATAAGGTGATAGGTGATATAAATGGAAACAGAGAAGTCAGGGAGCCAGCAAGTTTCCGGGGAAAGATAGGATTACTATTAGAAATTTGAGTTTGAGTTTCCAATTGGAGATATTATTTTAAAAATTGAGTTTTTCATCATTTCTTACTTCTTAGAACTTCCATGAGAAATACTTTCAGAGAATGGAAACA
The DNA here is from genome assembly GCF_041296265.1 of Equus caballus. Taxonomy (NCBI): domain Eukaryota; kingdom Metazoa; phylum Chordata; class Mammalia; order Perissodactyla; family Equidae; genus Equus; species Equus caballus. Next base: position 6,921,427 of record NC_091684.1, read on the forward strand.
TAGACTGAAGAAGTGACAACACAAATTCATAAAGGACTAAGAATAGTACTATCAAATAACAGGTGCTCAATAAATATTTAATGAGGCTATTAACAATAAACCTAGTCAATAATTTTGCTAGAAATTCAAGGAATTCAGATTGGATAATATTGTTTCTCTTCCATTTGCACTTTTTTTGTATAGAAATTAAAAGGAAATATCAGGAGAAGGTGGTAAAAAGGAAGACTACTTCCAGACATGGACAGTCCTTACATCTGGCCACACAGTGTTTAGAAAAGAGAAAAATGTCAAAGATTGGGGTTTTTCTACCAGCAAACTCAACCTTAGAGTTTCTTTGGTAACTCTTCACTTGGGTGGAAGTTTAGTTTCTAAAGAAAGAATGTGTTTGAGTTTAATGACCTCGCGTTAGAGTAAAAGAAGCAAACAAGGAGAAATGAGAAATTCGATCCTGCCTCCATCAGATGGATTAAATGCTCTTATACCCCAAATGCTGACATTTTTGCTGGAAAGGAATTTTCAGGAGAGCTTTACCAAAATAACGGAGAGTTCACTGGATCAATTCAAGACAGCCAGAAGACGTCTGTCTCTCGGTCTTGACCTCACATCTCAATTTGACATCATGACATCAACTCCATTGATCTTTGTGCCAGATCCATCAATTTATCACTTCTTTTGTTATCAGTATCAGAGTGATGCATAAAGACTTGTTTTTTAATCTTTTCTCCTTGTTGAAATCACATGGCACAAACAACTAGTTTCCTGTTACTCATGCACTTAAGACTTGTATAGCTCAGGAGTATAGCCAGGAATCATTCCCAAGACAAGTTCATGCCACGTGCAAGTGTACAGTTTGACATGAAAGGAGTGCTGAGAAAGATAAGTTTCTCACTTTCAAACTCTACTTTTCATTTGCCTTCTTGGGCCATTGAAGAGCCCAATGATAACTGCTTTTCTTAATTATTCCACTGTGTGTGTTTTTTTTTAATAGTAGTTAGCTCAGCGGCTTCACAGAGGTAGTTTCCATCCCTGCTGAAGTTGTTTTGTTCTTTTTATATTTGTCTCCATATAGAATATTAACTCCCCTCTGAGTGGATCTCTACTTTATTTATTGTGTCTATCAGATTTGCTAGTGTGGCAAAAATACCCAGGGTTAGGCAGAATGATGGAATTTATCATACAGTTGGAACACTGGATCTATGAAAATATCCCCCAGTCTTACTGGGCAGGGGAAGCTCAGGGTGTGCACTCCTCCTCCATGGGGCAAGGTCGACTGCTGAGTGAGTGGTAGAGAATGGGCTGTAACCCAGGGCTCCTGGCTCTCAAGTCATTCCTAGAGATCACTTAAATTTTACATCGAAGCATCAATTCTAACTCTAGATCTAAGGAGTCAGTGAAAATGACCACTGGCATGCCAGCCTTAAAGTAAAAACCTACGAAACTGTATACTTTTTAATCAGCCATTCAACGTGGCTTTCAAGCATGCTCCTCTCAAGTAACATATCCAGTGTTATCCATGTTTATAACATGTTCCTAAGTGTGCTGTCCTTGTCAACATCCACCTCGTCACCAGGGGCAGCGTCACCAAGACCATACATATACTGAGGGCTTTATGCACCAACCTACTGAGCCCGCATCCCAGATCAGAGCAGTGAGAGCAGTATCCAAGCGACACTGTCTACATTTGCACTCCCAGTTCTGCCAATTACTATCTGTGTGACCATGAGCATGGACTCACCTATCAGTGCCTCGGTTTCCCCATCTTTATAAAAAATGGTAACTTCCCTTCAGAGAGTGTTTGGAGAATGCACTGTTAGAACATATATAATGTGCAAAGTGGTACCTAGCCCATGGCAAGCACTACAGTAGTGTCAGCTCTGACTATTACGTATACTCTCCCAGGTTTTATAACTTGCTCAAGATTCTGGGCTAATTCGGGGAAGAGCCAGACTCAAAATCAGACAGTCAATCTCTGAACTCCAGTTCTTAATCATGTGATACTACAGAGCCAGGAATTACCATGTCAAGAAAAGACTACAGAACGTGAAAATGCTAAATGGATGACCTTGAGTACCCCCTCACCAATTTAGAAAATCCTGCATGTAAAATCCAAAAGTAAACATTCACTGAAAAGACAGGCAGTGTACTAAAAGTTGATCTCAAACCCTGTGACTGCGAAGAGCTGCCCCCGGCCATGGAATTCCTAGGAGGGGACAGAATTCTAGATGTTCTGCACCCCCAACCAGAAACCTCAAAACAGCCAAGGTGTGCATAGGCCATATTCCTGCTGTGGACCTACCAGGCGACCATTTACTTGGAATTTGCCATTCAATAATCATTCCACATTGCAGAAAGACCTGTAGCTTAAACTATGACAATGACTGTTTACTAACTGTCCCCCTCTGTGGCACGTGACTCTACCCCCACTGCTGAGCCACAAGCAGGGCCATGGAAGGTGCACCCTGCTGGCCGCAACTTGGGCTCTGCTGGTGATCACCCCAACACTTGGCCAAGTCCTGGTTTCATTCTAGAAAAAATGGAAGGGGCTGGCGTTCCTTGCTCCCCTGGGACATCATTCATTCATCCCTTCAGTCAGTAAATATTTATGGGTACGTTTTAGGTGCCACATGTTGTTCTGTGCTTGGGGGATACGGTTGAAAATTGAAGAGGATGAAGGATGGGGAAGACAAATAAACAAAACCCATCCTGTAGCCCAGCGGTGCTCTCTCATGGATGCATTGTTACAGTGCGCTCTGCTGCCCTGTCTCCATCCGCCAGACATTCTGACTGACCTGGAACTGGAGTGGGGACCAGTATGTTTTTTCCAGAGAGCCAGGCTCATGGATGGAGCCCTTGAGGAAGATGCATGTTCTCCTGCTTCCTGTAGGAGCACAGCCTCCCTCTGGATTCTCTTCTCCTATGTGGCTGGAAATGCTTTCTTTAAAAAAAAAAAAAACAAACTTGTAAAAGGTTCCACTCCTTCAACACCTATGCTCTCCTCCAAAGCTTCAAGAAGGCCAAAGCAGAGAGGGGTCATCTGAGGTTCTGGAAAGATTTATGTTTTCCTTTGAAAAGTATTTTTGGGATTCTGATGTGCGCAGAGAATCCTTTCATGATCATCAGTACTGCCCACTCACGATGATGCTAATTTCTCTTCGTGAACCTACACAATCTTATCCTACTGTTCATTCTTTCCCTTGTTCCACAATCCTTGTGAAGTAACACGGCATCAGGTCCAAGGAAGGGCCCAAGAGAGTCAAGATAGAAGCAGAGCACAGAAAGATAAACTTAACATAGGCTTACTCATGACATTTAACGCTTGTTCTTATTGTGTGTTGGGTGCTTCCTAGAACACGAAACTGTATGATGTCTACCCTGGATGCCTGTCCCAGCCTTGACTTTTGTTTACCCCAGGATGAACTGTCAAGTTCCATTCTGGCCGGGAGGAGAAGGGGTTACTGTAGCTGCCCCATACAGAGCAGCCGAGACGCTGACAGCAGTGGCCCCGGTCCATCAAAACTGGATGTGCCTCCTCTACTCCAGTTAATGCAGGCAGGCTGTGATATGGTTTACCTGGACTGACTTCACTGCAGGGAACACCCCTTCCTCTCCTGAGTCTGTCTGTCTGTCTGTCTGTCTGTGTGGTTCTCACCCTCCTGTGCCCCTCCCGTTGTCTCTCTCTTCCTCATTTCCCTATTCCTTCCCCTCCACATTCATCTGAATGGACACATAGCAGTCTAGAATTATAGTTCTCTATATTGATTTTATTTATTGAATATAATTTTATATTCTGTGTTCTCAATTCAAAGTAAGGAAAAATGAAAGTTATTTATTTCATTTAAAACTTTTGTGCCAAAACACACTCCCCTCTGAAGTAACCTGACTCAGAAGTGTGCTCCAGCCTCTCTGTTGATTTTCCCTGAAGGTCAGTGGTTCTGCCTCTCCAGCAATCAGACTCTGATTAGAAGGCCGAGATTAGCAAAGATTCCACGCTCTAAAATGTTTATGTTAATCCATGCAATGGAGATTTTTGAATTAAATTTGTAATTTATTTTGTTACAACCACATTCCACCCCCAAGAAGACAGCTGGATAATATAAGAACAAACCTGCTGGCAGTGTGCAGCAAGTGACATTCACACAACAAATCCGCTGTGAGGGCCCCGATGTACTTCACGATTAAATATGAAACATACACCACTTCTGGACCATCTACTCATTTTTGTGAGGGTGTGGGCCATCTCTTTCTCCTCTATCAGCACTCAAAAAAATTTAAAGTAACACTGTACAACAACCAAACTCAATTTAGTTATGCCAAAGTTCAGAAGAGAAAAATCACTCTGGACGTGGTTTTACTTAAACTTAAAGGGAAACTCCATCCCTTTCCCTTTGACTTATCTAATTCCTACCCAGGTTTCAGAATACAGTCACGTTCCACCTGATCTGAGGGTCCAAGTAATGCTGAAAGAATCCATGAAACCAACAATATTGTGCACCCAGCCTAACCCTCCTTAAAGTGTCCTGGGTGAGGCCGCAGCTGTGAGGGTACTGTGATGTACATCCTTATATTCTTAAACCAAGTAGCAAGTATCAAGGCTGATTAAGTTCAGGAGAGAGGAGGAGCGTAAAGTGACCTAGTCTACAAATGCTTGTATTTGTGTAAGGAGAGAAAACTGACACACATCAAAGAAAAGTGACTCATGCTGTAACCCTGCTCTTACCTGTCTCCCGGGTGTAGCCTGCCCTGACTCCCCAGGGAACACTTCCCTAGCACTTTCTTCTTCCTACCTCCATGACAGTCCTGAGCACAGTGGACTGGTGTTTTCCACAGACCCATGTCTTCCCATGCTGAGATCCACATTCCCAAGAACCGTGCCTCATTTTCCTGAGTGCCCACACCTGGTCTGGTGCCTGGGGCACCCTAGACATGCAGGTGTTATTCCCTGAGTCAATGAAGGCAGTGATGAGGACTGGAGTAGCCCGAGAAGGAAAGACTGGATCTGGACCAGCAAGAAGAGACTATCTTGGGGAGAGGAAGATAGGGGCACAGTCCTGGAACATACACCACTGGGAATGAAGACACAAAGTAGGATTGACCATGATGTGTTCTAGAGACAGTACGGGAACTGGCTTAACGTTAGCAGACAGTTTTTGAGTAACCATGAGAAATCTAGGGAGATAAGCAGGGTTGGAAAGATTATAAAAGACCCTACAAAAAATTGGTTTTTGAAAGTGCTACCAAACGGGGACACATATAGGTATCCACAGAGAGGAGAGATGTTTGCACTTGAAACCTGGGCTGGAAGGACCTGCAAGATGGGACGATGGACAGCTGAAGGCAGGGGATGTAAGATCGCCAAGGTCACGGTGGGAAACAGTGTGAACGGATAGGAGGAAATCAATAGGTGAAGCAACAGGAAGGAAAAGCAAAAATCAATGGAGTTGGTGATGGATGACTAGCTATGAGGATTAAACTAGGGAATGAATCAGGCAAAGGAATGCCAGCACCTACCTGGCAGGGCACCCTCAGAATAAAAGGACTGAGCGACTCTATGCTATTCCAAGTTGGGCATGGGTCTCTTGACCCCATTGCAAGCCAAGTTCAGTCCTGCATTTAACACTGGGTGCCTTTGCTCCATGCTCGGCTGAGGTCAGCACAATAGCTACATTTCTGGGTTGAGCATGGACCACCCCACATCTCAGGCCATTGCTCTGTGCCAGACCAGGTCCCAGGAAGGACCCCTGAGCCCTCTAGGCTGCCTGAGACACTGCTGAGCTTTCCATGCACAAGGTGACAAGCCTTCAAAGACATTAGAACAGAAGTCTCTGGGGGATGGGATGTGACTTCATATGTTTAAAAAGTAGCTACTGGGCCAGCCCTGGTGGCCTAGTGGTTAAGTTCAGCATGCTCTGCTTCAGCAGCCTGGGTTCGCTTCCTGGGCACGGACCTACACCACTCATCTGTCAATGGCCATGCTGCAGCAGCGGCTCCCATACAAAGAACAGAGGAAGACTGGCAACAGATGTTAGCTCAGGGTGAATATTCCTCAGCCAAAAAAAAAAAGTGGCTCCTTATTGTTATGCCTGAAGAAATTCACAATAGCTGTTGGTCAAAGAAAGAATTAAAGAACCAACTGACCTGACAGAATAGAGAATAACACCAGGATTGATGAGAAGTAGAATTTGTCTTTAAGGAACAAAATGTGACAGCTATTTGCATGTCATAGTTTAAAGTATACAGCATACAGACACTTTTCATCCTCCCACCCCGTAACAATGACATTTTGGATATTGACTGCTAAAACTTCGCCCTTAGCTCACCTGCGATGAGTAACTATCAGTTGCTACTAGCAACATTCCCTCAGTTTCCATATCCCAAGTGGTTAACTGTACACACTCTCTCTTTGCCAAGCCTAAGTGTTGCCTAGACTGACATCTCTCTTCAGGGTGATGGACTATTTCTGAGGTTCCACTCCTTGTCCCTCAGCTGCAATGGAAGGAAAGAAAAGGTTCCTCCACTTTACGCTGTGGGCCTCAATTCATGTTCTTTTGTTCCACTCAAATTAAACGATCCCTGCATCATTTTTAGTCCAAGAGTCAGAGGAAAGACTGAAGAATTCAAAGTAAGACAGCCATTCCACACTGGACCATGGCTGACACAATGTATCAGAGCTGGGAAGACCACACATACTAACTCTGTCTACGGCTTCCTGTTGGGATTGTGTGCACGGGCTCCTAGGGCAATAGTTTCTCTGTGCTTCGCTATCCACTTATAAATAGAAGCTGATTACAAGAAATGCTCAGTTCTCCCTTTGTTTCTTGGCTTGCTATCTCTGCAGTAAACCCAGGACCTTGCAGAGTCTATGGTTTGGCCAGACCAAAGAAACCCAGGAGACGCACTACAATGCAAACTGCAAGGGGAACGGTTTTGATGGTAATAGACGGACATGGCCTTGCCAGAGAGACAGATTGCATCTTAAACTCTCAATGACTTCAATTGTAGTAAACGGTTACCTCCAAGTAACCCAAGGGCAAGAAATCCTGCCCTGAGTGTTCTAAATTGTATCCTGAGATTCAACTGGGAGAAGCAGCAGGGAAAACATACTCTTTTGACTTATTTTTTGGAAAAAAAAAATCAATGTTCTAATTTTAGTTTCAGATGTATCATCAGAAAAATCATGCCATTTAGTAAAAGACATATGGATTCATCAGTTAATCAATAAGGCAAAATACTGCCAAAGTCCATTCCAGTATGTACATGTGCTCATGGGAGTAAGATTCCCATAAAGTCTAACAAAGACAGGCCACCTCTTGTGCGTCTTACCAACCCCAACCTCTTATGGGCCCCAAACTAACAGCTGATTATTGCTTAATTACCTGGAGCCATCCAGGCAATAGAGTAGGTGGGACATTTGCTGCAATAATCTAAATATATATACTCATGACTTGTGCTCAAAACTAGAGCCTTTATATCTAACATTTTCTGTGACTGTCTCACTGATGGGGGAGAGGAAAGAATCAGGAAATTAGTTCCTTTTACTAATCTTACAGATGACTTTGCTGAGTTGATGGAACCAGTTTTACTGAACTCTTTGGACATTATTAGTTAGCAAGGCTAACTGCTGCAAATAAAACTAATTTTTCACGTTGACGTAACATCTCACTTGGAGGAAAATGATTTTTTTCCGGTTGATTTTCACCAACATCATAAAATTTTGCCTATTCATTTCTACTAATTTAGATTCCGTTTGGACAGAGGATAAGCAAAGGTTAACATCAGTATAAGCTGAAAATCAAAGAACTCAGTAAATAGTCAAACACAAATACAGAGGAAGTCCAGTCCATTGAACAGGCCCATTTTCTGGTTCTTCTAAAACCTCAGCACCAAGCCCTAAGCATCCATGTATAAAATGGATGGGTCACTTCCTTTGTTCCACTCACTAGAAACAGGCCAGTGGCGAGTCTATGTGGCAACAGTGATTTACATCACTGAAGTAACTGACTATAGGTTTTCTGTTGGTTGAAATTTGTTTTCTGAAATCACAGATATACATGAACTGGAACCCCACCTAGGATGGTTTTTCTTCTGCTTCAAAACCTGCATTGAAGCTTCATGAGTGTCCCTTTTCCCTACTTCCAACTGGATGGTCATCAGATCTTAATAATGGAGGCCTCACTGCAATATTCCACAAATCAAGGGACTGGGACACAACCTGGCCATGTTTTCTCCGATGTGCCACAGCGCTGAGATGAGAGCAGCCTCCTCTGTAAATGGTCAGTCTCAGAGGGGTGTCGACACTCACTTAGTTACCCCATTTCAGTCCTCTTAATCAGTGACCTCTGAAGAAGAGAACAAATATCTGGAAAAATATCATTGCAGTGTATTAAAGGAAATTAAAATGGATGATGAATCTAAGACACAGTCCAAAATCTCTAGCAGTTAGCTGTGCCCTAAGGAAAGCAGGACTTCATTTTGGAAGAATCAATTGGTGCCTATAAAATAGGTCTGGAAGTCAACTATTTCACAACCCAAATGAACTCATTTGATGGGTGAGGTTCTGTCTTACTTGCCTTTCCCTCTGGGAAGCTGCATGTTAAAGAATGGTATAGTCATTTCACCACTCCCCCATTCTGAGTAGCCTAATGTTCAGGCATTCCCTCAGCATATGGAATAAAACGCTGACCCAATTAATCTTGAATTCCAGCCAGCATCTTTGACTCCAAGGTGTCTCAACAGCGGGAAAGCCACTAGAAAAACCAATAATATCCTACAGCCTCTTTCCAGACTCACTGGATTGCTTGCGTAGCTCTTTTGCTACATCCACTGACTGAGGGACACTGGGAGGTGTCTTGGCAAGGCCATCCCACTCGCAAGCGCCCGCTGTCAGTCGACTGCATCATGCCATATATATCACAGTGCAGAATCAAACTGGAAACCTCTCAATCAGCGCAGACAGTTCAAGAATAGAGCTAAGCCAATGGAGAGTCTCTCTTGTCAGCTGCTGAGACCCCACAAAGTTTCCTTCAGACTATAAGTGCAGATTATAGGTCAAATCCATCTTATTTCTAATTAAAACAGATGGCAAATTCCATCCCAACAGTGACTTTTCTCTCATATTGATACATCTTCTACTAAACACTCTCTTGCTCTCCCAGCTGATCCACACACATCTATATCCATGTGTATGTGTGGAGATGTATATACTACGCATACACACACACACACAAACACATACTATCACTACTTTGAAATTCATTTTCTTTCTTTATTCAAGGCTTGCTCAAAACAATAAAAGATGACCTTTGGGAGACTGCTGGTACCCAAATCTAATCATTTCTAGATTCTTCTTATTCTGATCCAAGTGTTTATACTTTCCAGAGGCCTGATCCTGTCATTCGGCCTAAGGTGTAGACGGACTGACTTTACCCTATGGTTTTTAAATTGGCAAACAATATAACAACACTGCTCCTTCCCCCCAAGAAACTGGAAAACAAAGGGAAAATAAATCTCCCCGAATGCAGTCCTAATATCACAATGATGACCATTTTTGTTCATTTTCTTCCAGTACAATTTAGTAGACTGTTTTCTTTCACTTAACGTTATTTCATAAGTGTTTTTCTATGATACTAAATAATCACTATAATTATCATTTTAATGGTGCACTGAGTGAGTGTACACCATAATTTACTTAACCGTTTACCTATTGTTAGGCATTTAGTTGCTTCCATTTTTCACTCCTTTAAGCTGGAATGAACATTTTTATATAAGCTATTAATTTAAAGCAGCGTGCAGAGATGACTCTCCATCACTAATCTAAAAATACAGGGTTTATATATTTACAACTCGCATTTGATTATGAAATTTAATTTGAGAGTAATTAAGACATTTATATTCCAAACAGCTCCTCGACATCTAGCTCTCCGTGAGCCAGACAGGCACAACCATGACTCGCCATTTTCACCTCAAGACAGCACAGTCCGATGAATTCTAAAACACAATTTTCTTATGAAAAATAAACTTTATGAACTCCTGCTGCTTTAGAGCTAAGAGATTAACTCCAAGAACCAGAGCGCACGGGCCTCTGAGGTGACCCAGCCAAGGCAAGCCATTGCTGAAAATGCCTTTTTGGTTTTGTGCTCAGTCCAAAACTCAAGGCAGCCCTCACTGAGGCTGTGCCCAGGGCCAGGTGTGTTCCTGGGACCTACCTGGACGTTCTCTGCATAACCTGCACCCAGATACCTCGTGGCCACAGGCCAAAAAAATCGCTCCGACGAGTCCCAGCTGTTTGATGCTTCCTGAAGTTTATCAGATTTCCCTGGGCAGGGCAAGCGGTTTAATGCACGGGGTTCAAAAGGATGCAGGGTGCCGCCCACAAGCTGTGTGACTCTGAGCAAATTACAAAAAAGTCTGGTGCCGCAGTTTCTCAATCTGCATCTTGAAGATAGCAGCAGTGCCTCCCCTGTGAGGCTACCATGCGGGTCAAGGAGAAAATGCAGGTGAACTGTGGAGGAGAATGCTGGCACCGGGTTAGGACACAGAAGCATGGAACATGTGGACTGAATGTTGACATCAAACTAACATGTACATTCATTTGCTGAATGAATGGATGAAACAGTAATGAATAAACTGCACTGGAAGGTTCCACTGGTCTTGTGGACTGTCATCTATAGGATGCCCAATTTTCTTTCATGACAAAATCATTTTCTTAATGGAAATCACTAGAAGCCTGATCCCCTGAACAAACAGTAAAGGAACACCCTGGAAACATGCATCCACCTTAATATCAATGTAAGGCTTAATGTCCAGGAAAATCTCATTCTAAAGCTAGAGAAAATATCATCCAGCCATCAAAAGCAACTCATAACTTCATCTGAAGCCAGAGTAAGTCAACTACAGGAATTCCTTACGACTTTTCCTATCAGTGGGATTAGGACAACTCAGTTACTATTACTTAAAGAAAAATTTAGCAACAACAAACTAAATGAGAAAAAAAAATCCTAAGTATTATCATCATTTTTGCTAATGAGAAATGGCTTTTTATATACTTATCAACTCCCTGTAAAATAGAGACCTTAGGAATTTTTTTATTATTATTTTGCCACTGGCAATTAATTCTTCTAATTTGTTTTATTAGTTGGATGGTTGGGTCCAAGACTCAGAATATCTTTCCAAACCAGCAGACTGATGTAGGCATGATTTCAGTGCAGTTCCTGGCAAATCGTGATGATGAATAGCGTGGTAGTACAAACTTATTCAGACACACATTTTTCAGTAGTGGCAGGGAAAAGGCTGAAAAATTACTAGTAAATTGCTTTTTGTAAAAATGCTCTCTCTTTCAAATCTTCCCTAGTATGAAGGTCTTCTGCAGAATGATGGCACAATACATTCTGACATACCTGGACAACAAAGGCAGTTAAAGAACGAATATGAGATAAGAGTGAGGGTTAAGATTTAATTTCCTTATTATACCCCACCGTCTCCCATACTCTCCCAGACACCAGGTCCTTCTGTGTGCGTCCCTTTAACCTGTTGCGATAAGTGTCTCTGAAAGGTATATATTATCTGTCTTTAGCAGGCAGGCTCTGCCCCACCCACTGTCCACTCCAGTCCTCCCAAAACGGAGCCAGGACAGCCACTCCACTGCGACCTGTTGCATTCCTTTTCCCTACTCTCCAAAACTGCCCAGATTTTTGAGTTTCAGATTACAAAGGTCTCCAAATGTCCGGAGCGCCTAGTCAGGCACCAAAAACCAAAGGCTTGTTCTCTGTCTTCTGCAAACTACCCCCGGATGAGACTGTTTCGGGTGAATTCTTTGGTCAGAGGACACACAGAGGCATTGGGGGTGAGCACTTGCTTCACTGCTGGCCCAAAGCAGAGTGGGGTCTTTTCCAGAGTGAAGCTTCAGAGCAGGTGCTCCCCAGACCCACCTGTCCCCGGGAGGTGGACCCTGCCATCTGTCCTTCATCTGTCACTTTGCTTTCTCTCAGGACACACTGTGGCCACCCAAGAGTGAAAGGTCAAATGCAGCTGTTCTCACCTGGGCCGTCGTGGCCCCCCAGTGCCATTTGGCCACACTTCTAGCTGTCACACTGGAGGCTGCCACTTATATCTAGTGGGTGGAAGCGGGGACACTGCTGAACATTCTGCACTGTGCAGGAGAGCCCCACAACAAAGCATCACCCGGCTGACAGTGCCCGGAGGGCCACCGCTGAGGAACCCGCATCTAATCTACAGCGAATCCGGCAGAGCTGATCTTCGTTGTCCTCTGTGTGATGACCAGTTCTTTGTTCAGGGCATAATCGGTCAAATACTTGAACTTCGTCTAAGCCTTTCATTCAGGAACACTAGTGGAGGCCTGCAAAGTGCCAGGGCCTTGCTGGTCTGAGAGGCAGAGGTCAATGTGATGGGGTCCCCAGACTGCAAGGAGGGGCCTTTCATAGGCCTGTGGTCTCAACTCAGTAAGAACTGAGAGTGTGGGGGAAGTGGCCTGCCCCTCTGTTTGTTGGGCCCCTGGGTTATAGAAACAACATGGACTCAGGAGTCAGGTAGATCAGGAGCCGGCTCCTGCCTGTATGTCTTATTTGCTGTGTGATGTTGAACAAGTAACATGACTTCGCTGAACCTCAGTTTCCTCCTTAAAGTGGATGCATAGACCTGAAGGCATCAGGTATAGTCCTCATGTACCAGCGGAGTACCTGGCGGCCCACACACCCGCTGGCTCCTGGAGCAGCAGCCCTGCGTCTTGCCTTTCCTAAGATGTGCTCTAGAAGGTTTCTGTGTTGGGTTCTCAGGCTCCCCAGGGTGGCCCAAACGGTCTGTGACAGCTGGGCTGGGCAGTGCAGCCAGAGCCTGTTCTTGTTCAGTTCTTGCATGCTGGTGTCTGTGACCGTGCCTCTCTGGGACCTCGCTCCAGTGCCAGGGCCCCACACACCCGATTCCTCCCACCTACTGTTTTCTTCTCGAACACAAGGGGAAAAGGCGAACACTGACTCACAAACAACATACTTAACTATATTTTCTTGCTTTAAGCTCAACCCTCAAGAAAGTTCTTCCATGTGCAATAAACAGCTGTGAATCTGCCTAATAAAGTGAAGGCATTTTCCCCCACTGGTGTTCCCCGAGAGCAATCATTGGCCACCTGCATCTTTTTAGTTGCATTTAATAATTCAGCCCAAGATGAATTTGCATGATTAACATAAAGCCTCATGATTTTATTTTCTTTCAGGATTTAAATACTGAAACAACCACCATTGTTTTCATTTTCAGAGGTTGTGATCAAAACACAAAACTTGATTCTAGAATGAATAATTCCTTTTTTTAAAAAAAAAATGTATGTTCAAACACCACTCTCCATAGAATCAAAGAAAAGAACTGCTAACACTGCCTTTGTAAAGGCAGGGAAACCCAGGCTCTTTTTATGGCTGGTGTTAACCCATTACAAGCAAGCCACACCTCAAACATTTCTCCTTTATGGTTTTCCCATAAAATGGTAGGGCCCACTCTCCCATGGCATCCATAACGGCTAACATAAATAAATTTATTTCAGTTCCTCATCTTAGGGCTCTCCACATTTATCTGATCAGGAGCCAGAATCTCCAATAAGTCTTTAAGAGAAAACAGCAATTCTCTTGGATTCCAATAATAGATTAATCGCGTCATCCTCAAAAAATAGTCAAAAGCCAAACCAAATAAGTTGCATTTGGAAACCCATCCGCCCGTGAAGTGGAGACGATGAGGTGTGTGTGTGAACGATAATTTGCGAAGCAGAAGAGGCAGCATCCATGGGTTTCGTGATGAATATAGTAAAGCAGGTTTGTCTAATGGGGAAACATGCATCACTATCAAAAGAAACGAATGTATCCCCACATGGAAAAGCAAGCAGGCTTTAATATCTGAGAAGCATTTCAAGCTGTGCCTGCCAGCAATTCTCCGCCTGTCTGATTTTCCTTAACATTAAAAGCCGACCTCACCTGTTTAAAAATAATTAGGAAGCAGGCAGTAGTAATTCTGGCTAAAAGTTTGTGCCGCCCGTGTTTGTGTGCGTGTTTCTGTTCCACTGACGCCTCTGTTGATGTTTCCGAATGCAGGAATCATGGTCAGTAAGGAAGCCGGCAAATGCGGACTCACGACGTCGGAGAGTGAAGTAGAACCCGCCGCCTGCCTGGCTCTGGAGATGAAATATGCCCTGGACCCCAACCGGCAGATTAAAAAGCGGAATAAAGCCCTGCAGGTGCGCTTTAAGGATATCTGTGAGGCGCAGAACGAGCAGAGGGACGCGCAGCTCCCTGCAGGACAGCTGGGCGAGAAGCGGGAGGCCAAGCCTGTGTCCTGCAGAGCAGCCTATCGCAAATACATGACAGTGCCCGCCCGGAGGTCCATCCCCAACGTCACCAAGAGCACAGGTGTGCAGACCTCGCCAGACCTTAAAAAGTGTTACCAGACCTTCCCTCTGGACCGCAAAAAAGGGACTCTCAAAAGCATCCCGGCTGCGGATGCCTTTAAAAGTCAAGACAATGGGTTTGTAATAGATGCGAAAGAGAAGAGTGAGGAAGGGCCCCGGGAGGAGGCCCGACCGTGGGGTGCGGGCCGGGTTCAGAAGACAGCGGCCTTGGTGTTCCATTCCGATGAACACATGAATGCGCTGGACCCGCCTGCTGGGGTCAACTGTGCAGAGCCGTGCAAAAACCCTGATTTGCACAGCTGCCGAGACACCCCTCTCCCAAATGCCACTCGGCCTCCCTCCCAAGAGCCTGATTACCAGCTGCATGGGAAAGCAAAACATGACAGGGCGACACCAGACGCTGAGGAACCCGCTGCGTCGGCTCATGGGAGGGTGTTTAAAACGGAGGTGGCCACTGTTTATGCACCCGGCCCCAGTGCAAAAGCCCCCGAGCCTGCCTTGTCAAACTCTGCCGCCGCGAGCGAGTGGTCCCTCTGTCCGGTGACCGACCAGGAGCGGAGGAGAGCCACACATCTCAATGGGCTCCAGGCGCCCCCGGGCACGGCTGTGGCCTGCTCGCCTCCAGTGCAGCGTTTGTCCCCCGAATGTAGCGAACAGCCCCCGCAGACTCCAGCCCCGCTGCTGGGGGAGGAGAACCAGCCTTGTCCGACAGCAGTCGCTGTGGGTGAAGAATGCCAACAAATCGTGCCTCATACAGAAGTGGTCGACCTGAAAGCACAGCTTCAGATGATGGAGAACTTGATCAGTTCGAGCCAAGAAACCATCAAAGTGCTCTTGGGGGTCATTCAGGAGTTGGAAAAAGGAGAAGCCCATCGGGAAGGGTATGTATGCTCATCTGTTTCTTATGAAGCTCTGCAGGCTCATCACCCCAGGGGTCCATCTCTAGTCCCCCAAAGCTAGGATTTCTGTGAACAGGCTAGAGTCTGAGGACAGAGAGAGCTCAAAGGGGTCACAGTATCTTATGACACTAGCCGTTGCATCCTCACTTTCAAGATTTACTTGCTGGTTAGCACCCATCTGCCTGGCCTGGAATTCAAACCATACTTAATATTTTGAATGAACTGACTCATCTTTCCTTTTTATCTCCTAGGACTAAAAGTTTATGATTTTGATGAAGTATAATAGATAGGCCAATCCAAACTATCTAATCTAAATAAGAAGCCACTTGCCTTTTAGGAATCATATTATGTAAGAGAAAAGAAAGAATTCAGATAGCATTTTGAAAAGTAGATGCTGACTTGTTTATATTACATCATTGGAATAAGGCTGATATGCAGGACCGTACAGGGGTTTACACAATCGACAAGATGTTTTTCTTTCCTTACGCGGAACTGCCAGCAGCCAGGCCCATCCTGAGACGAGCCCTGTCTGTATACATTTAGGAGAGAGAGGCCTTTCCCGCTGTTGCCCTGTGGGTCCACTTGGGTTGTAAAGGGAATGATCCCAAGTTAACAGCCAATACTGTTCAGCACTGATAACAGATTACTAAACTTGGTTTCCATCTTTTGAACTTGAAATTGTGCAGCAGCAAATTTAAAAACAAATGACCTAAAGCTAGGACATTAGTCTTGAGCCGCTTAGCTAGGAAGCTTCCTTGTGTGGGCCAGGCAGTGTGCTAGGCTGATACAAAACAGCCAGCACTGGGCTGGTTCCCTGCCTCTCGAAACAGTGCCCAAGGCTTGCTGGCCTTTGTTTAGACTGCCAGGCCTTCTCTTTCCCATTCCACCTTGAACTTCTCTGGAGTCCTCCAGCCCACGTTCTGGAGGTTGGATCTGAGGCGTGTTGCTTTGCCTCAAGTGATTAGCACCCTTCGCTGTGGGCCCCTACCCCTGGTTAAGTAAGCTGGCATCCAGCATGTACCTACACCAAGAAATGCATTGTCAGGGCAGCAAACCACCCCATGCACAGTTTCCTCAAGAGGATTGTTGTGGCTGAGTTACACAGTGTTTGTATATTGCCAACAACAGGAGGAAACAACCTCTGCATTCCAGGGCAGGAGTGAGGCTTAAGCCTGGCTCCAGAGGCAAGGTGCCTGGTGCAGGGTCTGCCCTTGGCTTCTGGCTTCTCCAGCTTTGTGCACAAAGCTCCCACAAAGGGAGTTAATTCTCAATACCCCCTGCCTCCTATTTATATAGTATTGTTTGCAATCCACAGTATTAAGCAAAAAGAGTTGCTAACCAATCATAAAATAAACTAATAGGAGATCAGTAGTAACCTAACATTATAGAATGTTTCCAAAAGGCCTTGTTCAGTCTTGGGTTTACATCTCCCATTTTCATCCCATTTCAGTCATTTAGACTTGAACATGTACATATCCAAAAGCAACACACTAAGGTGGGTCTACAAGGAGTTTCTTGATCAGTAGACCACATTCCCAGGGAAAAATTAAAAGCCCAAACAGGAACCCGATCACTGACTTTGATATAGCTGGTAATGACTTAAACCAGACAGCAAAACAGCAAGATACCCACATCACCAGTTGGGAAATAAAGTCCACCAAATGGTGTAAAACCAATGCATTTGCTACTGTGCATTGTGCCCAATAAGAACCTGCAAAGCCTAAACACTCACCAAGACCCGTGAAAGGAGAGCCAGGTGACATATGGAGGCTCCTTCTTACACTCTTAGGACAAGTGTGGAAATGTGTTTTAAATGGGATCCCCTGAGTTCTCTGAGAGTGTACAGTCTAGCAAAGTGGTTTTGTGTTTAGTAAGACATGTCTAGCTGGGAATTCTGGCTTTGAGGACTGGGCAAGGGCTGTACCTCTCTGTGCCTCATTTCTTCACCTGTAAGGTGGAGATGATTGCCCGTCCTGCAAGTGGAGGCAAGGATGATATGGGTGACCTCCTCATCCATTTAGCCAGTGCCAGGTGCATGTGACTGGGCTGCTGCCTGCCAGAGGTGTGAATGTTGGTCTTGCTGGTCAGCATGTCAGGGTCTGGAGAACACTTGGCAGCCCCATGTCTGAGTCCAGCGTAATGAATGTCCCAACCCCCGCAGCACACAGCCTCCACCCAGTGCTGTCCCTGAAAGCCCTGAGCTGCTCTGTCCAATACAGTGAGCACTAGCCATATGTGGGTATTGAAATTCAAACTCAAATTAATTACAATTGAAAATTCAGTTCTTCTGTCGCACTGGCAACATTTCAGGTGCTCAAGAGCCACATGTGGCGACTGGCTGCTGCACAGGGCAGAGAACATTTCCATCATCAACCCAGCATCCCCAAAACATGGCACAGTGCCTGCCTCCTAGCCATTGAGGCCTGAGCACCTTAGATCAAGGCAAAGGATGACATTGCTTTAAAATCAATCCCTGTTGTTGCCTGCACACGACAAGCTCACAATAGAAAGGCAGGTCCTTATCCTGATGAATCCTAAAAACCTTCGTTTTCACCTCTCTCTGAGCCCTCTGGACTCAAAGAATCAAGTGGTTTCAAACGCCAAGGCCACCTTGAAGGTGACCTCTCCTGATCAATGCATAATTTGGCTAAAATTCCAATTTCCACTACTATTTTCCATGTGAGAACACAGGGAAGACAACAGCCTCAGAGGTGGGCAGATAAGAAACAAGCTCATTCTTCATCCCATCCCCAAGTATCTGCGTCCAGTGCAGTCACAGGGAGTGGGGAGAGGTGTGCTGGCACATCCTTAACAACTGGCCCTGGAAGGAGGGGGAGTAACATGTGCTGATTTCAGTGGTGTAAATACTGCTCCCGTGGCCAATTTCAACCAGCTCACAAAATTCTGAAAATTTACCATTCTGCTCCTCTGAGCATCAGACCGATTCCTTGAATGGTATGCTCCACGACCGTGACTTTAGAAGGAAGAGTTTACAGGACTTAATTTATGTACTTGATCTGAGCTGGGAAATAGGGGTTTTAGTAAAATGAGGAACTCACAGGACTTATTTTATGTACTCAAACTAAGCTAGGAAATAGATGTTTTTATTGCCTCTTATGGTAGAAAACAGGAAAACTCACTCTACTTTATGGAGATTGTTGTGTAGTCATTATGTAACATGACAAAGAATTTCATGACCAAGTTAAAATATCAATAGAGTTTTCCTTGGAAAATATTCTAAAGTTGAAAAGTTAGTCAGAGTAGAGAATGCTCAGAAGCTGGGTAAAATCAATTTCTCTCCCCACCCTTCACCCTCAATAAAGCATGGAGGGGCCTGCTTTGTAGAGAATTTTACCTGCATTAAGGGGACTCCTGGTGAGGGAAGGTGTCCGTCTGGTGTGCATCGCGGAGCGCATGACTTTGAATCCCAGTGACAAGTCTTGCCCTCGAATGCACATCACATTGTAGGCTTAAGCCAGGCTGGGTGAGGCCACAGGCCTGCTCTTGTGTATGATGTTAGGACAGAACTAGGAAAGGCAATAATCTTGGAGCTTGGCTAGTGGCCGTGGGCCAAATTATGTTTCCCGAAGCATACTGAATGTATTAACTCTATAATAAGACTTTTTTTCTTCTCACTATTTGCTTATTTGTTTATGCAAACTCACTATTGAGTTTGTGCAAACTGCATGATTAAGTTTGCCAGGCGAGCTCTTTACAGTAGTTCTTACTCTGTGCATAGGAATTTCTGTGTTGCCAACCACGACCACTTTCACTAGCTTCCAAATTATTTTTCCTAAGAGCCTCTTTCATTAATCTCATTTGCTTATGGAGATTTCTGGAAGGCCTCAGCAGAGAAAGGTTCCAGCTTAGGCAAGTTACTTAAGCTCAGGGAGCTTCCATTTCATCTTCTATCAAATAGGGATGGTAGAAGCTCAAAAGATGGTATCTACAAAGCTCCTAGCAATAACCAAGACACACTGGGCACTGAATAAAGGACATTTCCTACTAGGAGCATTTCAGTAAGATGCATTCTGTGAGTAGTTAGACATGTAAAAAGTATTCAAAATCATGCCTTTAGTCCCTTATAAAACGTCTGGGCAATTCACTCAAATGGCTTGCTTTATGCAGGGCAGCAGCATTTGATCACTCTGCTTGCGTGAATGCCAAGAAATTACCCTGCTTATTTCAGAGCTCTCCGGATTGTTGTTCTCTCTTCGCAGGAAGTTCAGGGTCACACAGACTACCTAAATAAGCCACTCATATAGTCGTTGAAGGCTGAGAACCAGGCAAATGAGGCACTGAGTTTCAAAACCCAACCAATTTTTGTCAACAGTCATAATTCCCCAGAGCATCCATGGGTTGCTGGGCAGCAGAGCCTCCGACCCACGGGCTGCAGGGCTGCAGTGCTCACGGTGCGTGCTCACCAGCAACTGTGATGTGGCACCTCCAGGGGAAGATGGCTGTTTGCCACTAAGATGCTGCACCCCACACATTTAGTGTCTTGATGGGTTCATTGGCTGGCGATGGCCTAATGAGACTCTGCTATTCAGAGAAGACCTGAGAACAACATGAGAAGCTTTTTCCGAGCTGTCAAGCACAAGCGCAGGATCTGCCATTGCCCAGAGTGAAGGAGGTTCTTTCATTGGTCAGGTCTCTCAGCATCGGCCGGTATTACCTGCAGGGTTGGGTGTCGGGGAGGAAGGCAGGAGCAGACAACTGGACCTTAAATGTGACCAATAAGTAGAGATGAAATCATGAAGCTCCGGGGGCTCTGTGGCTGCACGGAGACAGACCAAATGGGAGACTACCATTTAAAAGAAGAAAATCCTAAATAACAAACCCACCCAGGAGCCCGGTAGCTTGCAGGAAAGGGCTGTGAATCCAGCGATGCAGTCTCCCATTAGTCCCTGCAACCCCCTCACGGGTCCTGTTCCACCACACTGAGAAAGGGGCATTTCTCCATGGTGTGAGGCCCAGGGCACACAGTGATAGAAAACTAAGCCAAAGGCATCACCGTGAGATCAGAGGCCTTTGAGGGCAGCACTCACAGAGGCTTTGATAACAAAGGAGACAGGAAAAAAGGTCTGAGGGACGAGTTAACTCAAACCCAATGTGGCATCTCGTACTCATGCTTGTTCAGCTTCGTTCTCCTTTTAATGACTAAAACCAGGAGGAGAGCCACGGAGTGGGTGAAGAGCCCTGTGTGGGACACACATGTGGAGGTCAGGGCTCAGGTTCACAGGATGTGTGTTTGTTGGAAGACCTCAGAGTCCGTTTCTTATATGGCACATGTCAGCACACTTTGTCTGCAAAGGGCCAAACAGCAAATCTTTAAGGCTTTGAGAGCCGTAAAGTCTGTTGAAGGAACTCAGCTCTGGCACTATATCATGAAAGGAGTCACAGACAACACATATACAAATGAGTATTGCCGTGTTCCCATGACACTTCATTTACAAAAACAGACAGTAGCCGGAATCTGGCCACGGGCCGGAGTCTGCCAACTTCTGCGACGTGGTCTTGTAAATGTAGTGACCACATTTATACTCAATGGAAAACCAGGTCAGAATATGGGTGCAGGACAATCCCAGGTGTGTGACTGCCACACAAACAGGTGCATCATTCATTCCCACGTTCAGAAGGCTTCTGTCAGGGTTTCCTAAGTGTGGGCACTGTGCCAAGCAATGAGGGATACAAGTCAAATGAACTCAGGGCCACTTCTGAAGAGCTCCCAGGTCACTGACATTCGGTTTGCTCAAGCCTACCCTTAATTGTTCATCAGTCCATATAACCTTCAGGATTCTGCTTTGGAATGCTGTGTGTGTGTATTATAAACATATATGTAATTTATATGTATCATGCATACATGAAAGCATTTCATGAAAACATGAAAAAGGTCTCACTCTCCCACCAGCAGTAATAAGAGGTCATCATCACAGCACGTATTTGTGTGATGTGACCGCATTCACCTAGATACTGATGCAACATAGACAGAAATTAGGTACTTGCTTTATCTTCTGTCCTTATATTGACAAATCCCTCCGAATCAGGCCCTCTTCAGAAGGACCTGTCAGGGGGTGAGAAATCTCTCTGAATTTTCTCTAATTACCCATGCCCAAACGGAATAAATACTGCATCACAATTACAGAGAGAGCATAAGGGGACAATTTAATTTCTTTAAGTCACAGAGCAGTAAGAACCAACATGGAAAATGTGCACCACTGCAGCAGCCAGGACATGAGCATGGGAATCACCAAGGTCCCAGCATGAGATTCTGACGATGAACTTTCCAGAGCCCCACTTGGAGGGCTGAGGGGACAGCTGGGCACAGTTAGGGGATCTCATCTCAGTTTGGCTGGGCACCCTCTAGAAGGATGATTGGGTTACTCTTGCCAAAACCTACGCACTTAATTGAGATCAAAGTCTTCCACCTGGTTAGCCAGGAATGGCCAGATTTCGAAGAGGAGAGGTGGATGGCATTCGTCTCACTAGCCTCTGTGGTTCTGCAAATGATCCTTGTGGATCTTCTCTGGAAGGTTGTATGCTGCCTTCCCCAGCATCTGGCAGGAGGCATCACAGAAAAGCAGAGCATGTGAGCAGCAAGGGATGCAGCGCTCAGCAGCGAAATCAGCAGCAGAAAGGTCCTCTTCCCTGCCAAACGCACTCCTATCCCTTATCGGTCCCTATTTGAATTGGATGAAAACGTCAGCACTTCACTTTCTAATGTTCTTGATAATCAGTTTCAGTGTCTCTCTCTGCACATGGGTTGTAACCCAAAACATTCAAACACATTCCAGCCAGCTGACGGAGGTCTGCCTCCCGTGCACTTCGCTTTTCCATTTTCCGAGAATGAGATGCAGGAGAGGAGCAGAGTGGAACAGCCTGGCTCAGCTCAGCCAGCCCTGAGTTGGCAACTGTACTGGGCCCTTGTCCCCGCTAACTGTGCGTGGGTGGGGTCATTAACCTCTCTCAACCTCAGCTTCTTACTGTGTAAAAGAGAGCTACAAAAACCTGCCTCATGGGCTTCTTTTGGAGATTAAGTGAAACACAGAAGACAAGGCTCTCAATCTCGGACTGTGTTCGCACTCAGTAAAAGTTACATCCTTGCAGGCTACTTTGTTACTGAGAAGCAGCCTTCCAAGTGCTAAATTGCAACGAGGACAAGCAAGGGAGCAAGCTTGAACACCTCCAGAGAGATTTTCTTGCTTTATTATATAGGCTGGTTTATTTTGAAGGGTTCGGAGGAGTTGAGGATTACAGAATGGAGACATCAAGCTTTGTTCTCTTGTTCTCGTTTTCAGAGAAAAGTACAGGGCAAGTTTATTTGGCGTCACGGACAGGGCTGCTGATATGGAGTCAGGAAATACGGGTTTAGTCTTAGCTCATCTCGCCGAGCTCTCCGAGACTGTCTGGGCTCCACGCTTCCATAGGAAAGGAGGACAGTCCAAATGAGAGGAGGGACCTCAAGGCTCCTTTCTGCTCTAAGAACAACTTTCCCAGAGATGTCTAACAACATCATAATTTCAGCCACTGCCTTAAAATACTTGTAAAAAGTGTACAGAGAGAAAGGAAAAAAACCCAACACAATCCTCTCTACAGAAGGCCGCAATAAATGCGTACATGATCCCACTGTTAGGTTTTCTTTTTTCCTCCCGACACTTTGTCCATTGCTTCTCTCTTCTACTGCTACACCTGCTGGAGTTGGCCTTGTCCTTCTAGGTTGCAATCCTTTGAATAGTTCTCAGGGAAACCATTTTGTTTTTCCTTTTCTGTTGCCACTCATGGCTTTTATATATTTGTGATGAAATATTCAAGTTCTAAAGTCTAAGTTTTCATGCTTTATGATTTTGAAATGAAAGCACACATCATATACTTTCTAGCTTTTTCTTCATTTAATGCACAGCGTCATGGTGAACTTTTTCTATAGCTTATATTTACATAAATTTGTAAACGCTATTTTTAAGTTTTGGAAAAATAATAAGCTTTTCTATCCTTAATATGAAAAGTGAAGCAAACATATTTGTAACACTATAAAACACATTCCAAATACTCGCTTTGGGCTTCATGTAGGTATCACACATACTTGAAAATGTAATTTAAATAATCTTCCTGTGCAGCATGTTAAAATAGCTTTCAAATACCTCCCCGGCCTTTTAAGTTGGCAGATGAATGCCAGCCTCACCACCAAGCCACTGGGCAATTGAGACAACCCATTTGCAGATGAAATGAGCAATTCAAGGCATGACGTGAACGTTTATGGAATTTATGGATTTGTGTCCCAGAATTCAGATTTTTTAAAAAAGAGATGCCATGCAAGTTCTAGTTTTCAAATACTTTTTAAAATCCTGTGCAATTTCTGCTAAGCTATGCAAAAATGCTTTGAGCTCTATTTCCCATTGGATCCGTGGGAGGGTTCCATTGGGGTGTCTCTCGGCACAGCATCTACAAAGCTCATCTATTTTGAGCACCTCCAATATGCTGGCCATTCTGCATTGTCTTATTTAATCCTGAAAATAACACTGTGAGGTAGAATTATCTCCACGAGGACACTAAAACTTGGATATGCTAAGCAGCATTCTCCAAGGTCAAAGGCTGCTGAGAAATGGCAAAGACAGAATTCACATCTAGACCCGTCAGGCCTGAGCACCCATACCCTCCCTTCTCTGAAAATGGGAAACCTGTAAGTCTGCACAGAATTAAAAAGCTGGTGTTTTTGTTGCTACTGCAAATCTGGGTTCTTCCTTTGACTGGAAGGGGCTGAGAGGCTCCTCGCCCAGACCTGGTAAGGTCTATGCGACTTTATGTTCTGCAGAAAGCAGACTTCTGATGCTAGAGATAGCAGAAACCACCTTTTGAAGGGCTCCCAGTAATAAAGTATGTTTTTAAGGATTCATAATCAGTGAGAGGAATCCCTTCTTTGAGGTAATTTTAGAAAAATCAAAGCCATTGATCTTGAAGTCTAGGGACCTGAGTGCCAAGCAAAAAAATCTATCCATGAGCAGCCTTCCTGGGGAAAGCACCTCAGGGCCCTCGCGCACTATCCGTAATGTGAGTGGCTCATCGAGTGACCACCACGAGTCCCTCTGGCTCTGCCTTCCTCAAATTTAGGTCCAGGTTCATGTGAACAATGAGTTGAAGGGAAGTTTTCAATTCAACATAAAAATAAGCATGCATGTATTTTAAAGGCCAGATATGAAAGGACATTTATGAGAACTAGGTAAAGATGACCTAAAATCGTTCCTAGGTAAAGTTCCTAGGTAAAGATGATCTAAAATGGGCATAGTTGGGCCAAAAACGGAGTAAAATTTTTTCCATCAATATCTCACTGGTTACAGCACTAGATTATCTTCCCAAAAAAGTCTCATAGCCAGACATCAAGAATTTCATAAATGATGACACCAAAACTTAAAAATTTTAATCTTCAGCTACAAGAACTCTGAAGCTTTTGTTTAAAAACCAAAAGAAAGGTACAATGTCAGGCTTTCAAAACAAAGCACAAAAGCTTCATGAACAGTAAGTTCTGATTTAAAACTGTTAAGTAAACTGCTCTAAAAACATACATCAAAAGAAATGATAAATCAACAATAAAAGCCTCTGTGGAGGTTACCACTGGAACCACTGGCGAATGCACAACGTTAATGCCTTCAAATTAAAACCTCTGTCAGTGAGACGATATGTGACAGTACTGGTGCTGGAGAAAGATGGCAAGCCAGAGGAAAATCTGTTCTAATAGATTGTACTCACATTCCTGTTTTCATTCTAGTTTGGTAGCCAGTGCCACCAAAATTCATTTTCATTAATTTTCAATGAATTATAGCTTAAGCTTTATCTCTCCTCCAGGAAAACAAGTTAATCAACTCAGCCTCAGCTCAGCCCTAAAAAGTTGTTGTCCTTATTAATAGCCACCCCCAGTGCCCTCTGGGGTGAGTGACTTTTTTCTCATTATTGTCATCATTTTGCAACATGGTGTCTCCTTGATTTCAGGAAAGTATGAGAGAAACTGTGAGCTTTGCCTGGTTTGTAATATAACTAGGTAGTTCACACACAAAATAATATTTACTCTCGTCCCCAATTTTTACATACCATGATTTTATATTATGGAAATATGATTATAAAACACTAAAGAAAAAAGTCCTGCCCTAATAATAGTGTTCCTCTCTGTGTCTGTGTCCAAATCCCCATGTATTTCTGACAGTAATAATAATGTCTATGCAGTAATAATAATATATTCTACCTTCTTCCTCCTGTGTGGCTCTAGGTAAAGGGAAGCAGGCAGGGAGATGGGGCAGGGCCTCAGGGCGAGGCTCAGACAACAAGCAGCGCTGCTGAAGGTGAGGCAGAAGGCTGACGGAGAAAGCAAGGGGGGCCACCTGACTCCTGCTAACTCTCAGGGGACGAAAGGCCACACGGGCTTGAACCTCCACACTAGCCGGGGTGCTCTACCACTAAACACCATTGTTGTTTCACTTTAATTCTTTGTAATGAAAACAAGCATTAAAAGCTTCCCTAACAGCCAGAGCCTCCCCAGAATTATAGTGTCACCACAATTGGGGAGCTGCTAGGCCAAGAGAAGTTAATTTGTCAACACCGTCTAAAGAAAGCCACCGAGTTCATTATTTATAGGGTGTTTCTCACTGAAATGCATTCACCAGGATTGCTTCCGGGATAGAGAAGTGACATTTCCTGGGGGTGCGGAGGGAGCTGGTTTAGGTGCAGACGAAGCCATTTATTTTAATAACTGGGTGTGGGAAGCGGAAGACGACTGACCTTTTCCACTTGTTTGGGGAAATTTAAGATGGGATCATGGTAATACCTGTAGACAGATGTTCTCACCGGATCCAGCTGGGAACATCACAAAGCTGAGCACCCTATTTTTCTCTTGAGAAGCATGAGGCTATGGTATCAGTTAACTCAGCAGGATACTCTCACAGAGTCTACATTCATTCATTCATTCATTCACTCATTCATTACTCAAAAAATATTTCTTGAGCATCTGCTATACCTAAGTCCCCGAGGTGGGCACTGAACATTCAGGAACAAACAGACAAAAATCTGTGCCCTCATGGTGCTGGCATTCTGTTGGGGGAGAGAGACTAAAAGCAAAATAATAGCTAAAGTCTATGGCATGTTCCATGGTGATCAGTGTTGTGGAGACATTTAAAGCAGAGAAGGGACGTAGGGCGCTTACTTCCTATGAGTTATGAAAGAAACAGATATTCATGAGGCACACCTCAGGGCCTGCTCTGTGGAAGGCACTGGACTGAGTGCCAGGATTGGGAAGATGAATGAAGATGTGTTTATGGCCACCAACAGGCTCTCAGTCACGCCTAGAAAGACACCTCTATTTGCTGTCATCAGTATCCACTGAGGAAAGGTCTGCCAGAGAGCCACAAACAGGGTGCTGGGAATTTGCCAGAGGAAGTGCTGAGCTGCCTATGAGAGAACAGAGAGGTTGGGCCAGAACCAACGATGTTGGTTTGAATGAGCATAGAAACAGTCCAATGGAAGGAGTGCTACTTCTCAAAGTTATAGACGTCTAGTCCCTTAATATAGAAGCAATTCTCCATCTTGGAAACATATGTCCTCTAGACTTTAAGTGTCATGAGGGCAAGATCTATGTTTTATTCATCCTAGCAACTACTCCCTAGCAAAGGGCCATGCATAGAGCTGACACACAGGAAGCATGGTGATGGCCAGTTAGTTATTTTGGCTAATTTATAGCAAAGTCCTTTAAGATCTATAATTAGAACACTAAGTAGAAATAACCAGGATGACTAAAAATTATCCTGATGTGTTTAATGAGATAACACAGGGTTTAAATATAGAGCTAGTTCTTCAAGAGTCAATATCTCAATTGCTAGCTTACGGAGAAGGAGATTGTATAATTTTGAGAACTTCACTCTCCAGTGGAAAAAATTAAGGGTATGACAAATGGGAAGAAGAAAGACCCACCTCAGCTTATGAACAGGTTGTGCTCTAAAACATCATTTCTAAGTAATTTGTTTGGACCTCCGCAAACTTTCCAACAAGCTAAAATTATACATGGTGTTGGAGTTCCCAGGCTAGCCATCACATTTTTTCAGCTGCATTGAGACTCAACTAGACAGTGCCATAAATCTCACCATCATGTTGGTAGAGGGATGTTCCTTCTGAGTTTTGACACGGGGTTCCCTTAGTGGAGTCAACCAGGACGACTCCTTTTTATATAAGGAATGTTTAGAACATACACATTCATATTGAGGAGGATCACATGAGTGTGTGTGGAAAAGAAGAAGTGTACGGTGTACTTCAGTGTCAGTGAGAGCCCCTTCCTCCAAGAAGTCCTAGATAGAGGAAACCAAGAGTTAATGGGACTGGCCTCACATCTACAGGCAAAAGGGCAGAAGAGAAAAACCAAGTCATATAATAAATAAAAATTCTCTAAACACAAATGATTCGGTGATGATACTAAAGCAACTCTAATGTAGGCACTGCTATACCATATTCAAGGCACTGAGCAGAGAACATGGAAGGAAGTCCTTTAAAGTTTTATTGAAATGTCAAGTAAGAGCTGCTAAATTGCACTGGAACAGAGATCAAACCAACCCTCATAGATCTAGTGAGACAAAATTACTTTCCCAATTAATGTTTTTTTCATTTGCTCTTTCATTCATCATTTCATGCATCCACAAACCTTTATTGCCACCTCTCCTGTAACTGGCACGCCAGACGTTAGCTGGGCAAACAAAACTATGAAGCACGCCACGACAATACTGAATGATGAGTGTTCTGGTAGGGAAAGTTATTGACAGCTGGCCAAAAGGCACCTGAAGGGCAGTTGATGGTGCTACTCCTGCAAACACTAAGGCTTCAAAACCAGGAGCCCACTTAGACTCTCCTGAGGCAGGGGTGCTGCAAAGAATTGGGGTGGGGGGGGTCACTGTTACTTTGTGTTTTTCAAAACACAACCTCAGTTTTCAAAACAAACAAATTGCTTTGTCTGCTTGGGGATCCAAGGCCACTAATGAACACAGAATTGCTCAGCCTAACATAGCAAGTTGGCCACTGGCTAAAAGGCAGCTCCTTTCAGCTCCTGGGAGAAAGGAACTGGTCCTCCCATTGCCAACGAAGGCCAGTACTGCCTTTTATTGACCAATGGGTAATCTTGGTGTTTGTTAGGAAAATCGACTTCATATTCTTATAACAAACTTAAATTAGATGTTCCCCAATTCCTGGCATTTAACCACTCAAGTGCTTAAAAGAGAATAGTTGAGTTACCATGGATATATGGGGAATTCACGTTAGCTAAATTCACGTTAGCTCCTGAACAGCTGATACATGAAATAACTACACTTCCGGGGCATAACCTGGCAAATTCCTAGTGAGAACGTAGCCTTAGGAACAAGACAAAACTACTGCCGGGGGTGGCCTTCAAACATAGGAGGGGGTCACTGAAAACAGGTGACTTTGACTACTTTTTGAAATTTAATTTCTCCCCACAACAGTAATGGTATCACTTTATGCCTCTAATTAATGCCACTTTGAGACTATTAAGTGAAAAACCCCTATAAGATGCTGACATAAATGATGGCTTAGTTATCATGAAGGGACAGCTGGAGCAAAAACCTGGACTAGAATGCAGAAGACAAAAACGGTTTTTGGCACCCAGTGAGAAAGCCAAAGGAACAAGAGAGATCAGAATTAAGAGAATAAATTAAACAAGTGCCTAGAATTATCACTGGGAGCAGAGACTGTGCCGTGTTCTTTTGTGCAGCAACCACCATCTCTAGCTGAGGGCTTAACATGTACCTTTGAGTTAATGCAAAATGACAATTCCAATACCCTATGTAACTCGTGTTTTGACGACTGCAATTAAAGGATCACGCCCTGATTTTAGATTACCCAAAATGCCGTTCGCTTACGTGGTAGAAACTCTAAACTTGCTGAAAATCAACATGCCATTTAAAAAACCAGCAAATTAGTAACCAGGTCACTCGCACTGGGTCACCCTGCACTCGGTGCAAAAGTGAAACGCTGGAAGAGGGGCCCGCAGCAGCTGCATGCTAACACACCTGTGATGGTAGCTCAGAGAAGAATGCTTTTCTGAAATCTAAAACCAAACACCCCATCCACAGTTATTCAAGAAGGCAAGAAGAGAATTTCCAATTGAGAACTTAAGATCTTACAGAGAAAATAGTGTTGTGGGGCTGTGGCAGTAGAAACAGCACATTAAAGTCAATCCAATAATCCAATGTAATTACTATTAAATACCATAGAATTAATTTCCAGTTGCCAACCATTCTCCTCTGAGATGCTTATAATTTTGCTGGACTTTGCTGCTTCTGATAACAGGCACAGTAAGAAATGTATTTTTTTTTTCTCTCCTGACTTTTTTCACCAAATATTTGGGGGGCGTGGGGGGGACTCGGGGGAGGAGGACTCAGAGTTGTTAGTCCTGATTCTCAGGCCCCATCTTCAAGGTCTCAGAGACACTGAGCAGCTTGGATATGTGGCCAGGAAGAAAGCTTCTGGTGACCTTTCTCTGACATTTCTCAGCATCCTTTCCTACCACCTAGGGCCCTGCTGTCTTAGATCTCCCTGTGATGTGTTCATGAAAAAGCAGATGCTGTCTGTCACTCCTGTCCCCTGCTCTTCGGTCCCTGCCTCCCAGGACACAGCCGTGGTATAGCTCAGGCTGAAGCTGGCAGTCATCCTTCTTCCTTTATCATTCCCACGGCTTTCTTATAAGAACTGCTACACCAGCTCTGCCACGTGCCTTCCTTCTTTATTGTTATTGTTGTTGCTGTTAATTCCACTCCCCATTGCCTCTTTTGCTGTGATTGGCAACAGGAATAACTGAAAACTTTCATACCCAAAATTATCACTGATGTTGTCTTTTTTATATAAATATACAAAAGTATATTTTTATTATCAGGAATTTTTTATAAAGACAACTAAAGAATTGGAGCAGATTATTGCAAAGAAGCCTCAGGTAGCTAGAAAAAGTGATAAACTGCATGCTGAGTTAAACTTGAGAATTCCAGGCCGCTAAAGAAAGGGGGCCCTGATGTTTTCTTCGAATGGGAGTACCCCGAGTAGAGTTCCATGCTGTCTTCCTAAATGACACTCATTTTACTTTCTTTAAAGTAGAGCAAGTTCTTGTGAAGAAATCTGATTCACTATGAAGCAGAAATGGAAATGACTCTAAAACTGGACTCCACCAAAACCACCTTGTGAAATTAGCTTGTCCAAATCCCTTCTGCTTCAACAAATCAGGCACAACTCCTCCTCCTCGTGCTTTCACAGAGTCTATGCTCTTTACATCCCCCTTTGAATTTCATTACTCATGTCTACTTGGCTACCCTGACCCATTAATGTCCAAAGGGCATCAAGCGAGGAGAGGTTGAAGGTCCTGGAATTGGTCCCTGGATTAGAACTGTGGGATAGGGGCCAAGAGGGTCAACAGGAGAGAAAAGAAAAAGTACTGAAAGACAGCACCATAGACTCTTGGTTCTGGTGCTGTCCTTGGTGCTGAATATTTTACTCATTCCCACGGCTTTCTTATAAGAACTGCTACTAGAAAATACAGACAAATGGCAAGTAACTGTAATGGGACAATAAATAATGATGTCTACAAAAAATAATGCATTAAAAATCCATATTTATAATAAGCGTGCTTATCACTGAGCTCCAAAGGGGTTCGTACTGGGAAAAAAGTAAGGACCAGAGCTTTTCAAAATTTATACTTTTCATTTGCTTTTTGCACTTACTTGGAATTTTTTCATTAGATTTATCTGTTATTGGGCTTCAATATGAGAAGGCAAAGACTGACTCTATTAGTTGGTCAAGTGTATATTAACCAAACACTTAGGGTGTACCAGGCATTGTGACAGGACCAGGATGATAAACCTATATTAGGTATAAGCTCTTCAAAACAAAAAAGAAGAGAGCTTTACAACAGTAGCAATTAACTGCAAGACAAAAAAAAGTCTAATTTTTCACTGAGATGTTCTTCCTCTGCAGCTTTTACATCAATAATCTAAGCTCTCTCTTCTCCAAACTTTTAATCACGAAAGATCTCTAGCCCTGCTGTCACTGGAGAAGTATCTGCTCCAGCATTTCAGAGTTTTTGGATTGCTCCTCTTTGTGGCAGTGGAAATCTAGAAAGATAATCATTCTAAGTATTGGCTTTATGACTTGCTTCCAATTGAGAAGGAAAAAATAGGGAAATTCCATCACAGCACTTTATGTTCCCCGTCCTATAGAAAGAACTTATCTGTTTTGTCTGCATTTGGAGAACATATTCATTTAGATGCTGCAACACAATTATTAATGTGACCACAAAACTATCAGTGAAGCCAAACCCCCACAGCTTGGAAGCTCCAAAGACTATTAGATGGATTATCAAAGCAATAAGCACAATGGATTACATAGTTTAAGCTCTCTACTGGGAACATCCTCATGCTTAATAAAACTTTGGCAGGCATACCTTGATTGACATTAGCTGCTGGAGGCAGCCTGGAACTTGACCACATGACGCAAGGGCAATACTTTAAATTTCACCCTCAAATTAATCTCTCGTTGACCTCTATTTCTATAAACTACCTTTATGGAGTCCAAACATTTGAATCCTTTAAAACACAAGAAAGGTCCTAAACAAAACCTTAGAAACATACTGAAGGGTCTCTGCAAGAGAAGTTCATGGCAATGAGATCCTGAAAATACTTCAGATTCTTCATACTGCATCTTCATACTACAGATATGGTGGAAATATGACTGACCACCAATTATTTTCTTTTAAACTAGCTAAAAAAAAAAAAGAGTCACCATGGATACATCTCCATATAAAGTAGACATGATGACTCATTTGCTTCTTATCAACAGACATCAACCAGACTATACTGTATCTCAGGTTTGAGTGGGTTAGGTTGGGTTGTAAATGAAAGAAGAGAAAGGAAATTAAATGCAAATTATATTATAAAAGGAGAGGGGTGACAGTAAAAGTTAAGAGGAAGTGTTTTCCATGTCATTCTTTCACCCACCTATAAGAAAAACTCTATAGTAGCTTTCCATTAAATTTAAAATATTGTCCAAAGAGCTTCCTATTTTACATGATCTCATCTCTCTCCATCCCCATTTGCTCCATCTATTCTAGCCACACTAGCCTTCTTTTCTATCCTGGAAACATGCCAACATCATTCCCACTGCAGGATGTTCACACGTGATGGTCCTTCTGCTTACAACATTCAACCCTGGATTTTCAGATGACTAACTGCTTTTTTATTATTCAGGTCTCATTTCAGATGTCATGTCACTGATGTGCTAGCCAAAGCCACCCCTTCACAACACTTCCTTAACACAGAGCAGTATCAAAAATGATCCATCCGTCTATCCATCCATTCATTCGTGTGTTTATGTATTGCTTGCCTCTCCTGCTCTACTATAAGCTTCATAAAGACAAAGACTCTGTCTTATTCAAAAATGTCTCCTCAGTGGTTAGAATAATGCCCAATACTTAGTAGGCACTTAATAACTATTTGCTTATTGACTGTAACAGGGTAAAAAAAAATATATGTGCTTTCTACAAGGTCATAAGAATAGAGTCTTTTCAGAAAGAGCTTTAAAAAACAGTTTCAAACTGAAGAACTCCAAGGTCCTGCAAGAGAATCCTTTTGTGCATTTCAGGTACTTGAAGCCCTTGTCCTGTCATTGCAGGATTCATTGACTCTCCTGAGCTGCCAATTACACATAGTGCAGAACACCAGTCCCCAGGTACAAACAGGGCATCGCAGAGCATCTGAAGCCTGGGGTCTAAGAATAATGAGATCTCGGACCTGAAGTCTTACTGTATTCTCTTCTGTAAAATGAGGATAGCATAATTAATTTGAGGACTCAAGGCTCTAATGTAAGTGAGACACTTGGGAATCTATGCTACCAGGCAAGGAAGGGGTGTTGGTATTGATGAGGCTTGACAGAGATTTGTCCCGAGGTCTAGGGCAGGAAGGTTCTGTGAGCTTGGAATTCATACCTTGGAACCCAGAAAGAGTGCTCCTCAGATAAAGGTTAAGAAATGACCCCTGATTTTGTCTGTTTTCTTTTAAAAACCTAAACTTTGGAATGTGACTAGCACATATTAGACAACTATTATATATCTTCTCCCCTGGCTGGCAGTTACTACACAATAATAGCAGCAGTCTCTCATCTGCAACCCAACCCAACAGTTTTACAACACATTCCACATCAGACATGTCATTGCTAGGACATGGGCTCAAGTACTGTGCACAATATTGTACAAAGTGACCCTAGTCAGAAATGAGCTTAGGGCCAAGCTCTAGTAGAATCAGCTGGATGGAGAAAGGCATTATATATAGAAAAGGCACGGAGGAACGGAGGTCAGTGTCATGACAGGAAAGAACCCTGGAATGGGTTCGACAAATCTGGAGCCAGGTGGAAAGGTTCAGGAGGAATGTACTCTTGAGGCCTGCCATCAAGAGGAAAGGGATAAAAGAAAAACAGTTGCCGTGTCTGGTGAAGAAAAAGGGAGGGTGTAAGGCACAGGCTCTTTATTGCTCCTCTCTCCTGACAAAGGCAAGGGGAGGGGAAAAGGCCCAATGTGGGCATCAAAGGAGCTCAATACAAGAAATGATGGTGGACAAAGGTCAACACAAATGCAACCACACTATGATTCCAATTCCGGCTCAAATACAATGGGTCACAGGCAATGACTGGCAGAATGATTTTGGGGCAGAATATGGTCATTTTATTAATAAATAAAATAAAACACACCAGAATTCAAAGGTCAAGTCTGAGTTTACTGAAGCTCACTGAGACATCATGGCACTGAGTGGAAAATCCTTTTGTCAAATGTTTACGTAACACAAAATATAATGAGGAAAACAAAAGTTATTTTCAATTCAAAATCCATGATGCATAAAGTTTGCTTACTGAAGGTGATGAAAATATTGACAATCAATGTTGACAGGAAACCTTCTGTGCACACTATTACTACATTGAGTGACTCTATAAATGTAAATTTGCCCCCAGAGTGTGTATAAGCCAATTCTGATGAAAGCTTTCCTTCTGCCACGAATTTAACAGATTCTGGTTATCATGTTTGTCCCTGGGTACAAAGTAATACTGCGAAAAAATACTCCTGCCTGTTAAAAATATCACAGAGGAAAGGTCAGCAAAGTGGTTACAAGAAACACTGGGAAAGCACCCCCAAACTAGTTTCTTGGGATGACTGGGCTGAGAGTTATTCAAGGCCTGGTCAAGAAAATCCTGCTTATCAAACCTTTAAGTTTATACAACCTTTCACAATATACTCCAAAAAAATACTCTAAGGTTATTTTTTTAGAGGGAAGAGAGTTAGCATCTCCCTCACAAAAAGCAAATTGGTCTGGCCTCATAGGACTGACAGAACTCACCGGAGAATATAGGCACAGCAAGGAAATCAGAAGGCATGACTACAGCAATAGGATACTCCACCACAGGGGTCAGCAAACTTTTTCTCTGTAGAGCCAGAGAATAAATATTCTGGAATTTGCCATAGATGAGGCAAAATCAAGGATATTGTGTAGGAACTTATATAAAAATATTCACTATTTTTTATTGACAAAATTGCAATCTTTATTTTTGGACACTGAAATCTGAATTTCGTTAATGTTCATGCGTTCTAAATACTATTATTCTTTTGATTTTTTTTTCAAGCATTTAAAAATGTGAAATCCACTCTTAGCTTCCTGGACCAAGTCAGGCTGAGGGAGGGATTGGGCCCAAGGGCGGAAATTTGCGGACGTGTACTCTTAACAAGCAACGAGGTAGTGGGGCAAAAACAAGCCACGGAGTCAGCATATCTGGGGTTGGTTTTCCCTCCAAGTTTCTTCAAAACACCATAAATATAAAGCTGCACTAAAACATCCCAAATTCCCTCTGCTTATAACAAAATCAGATTAATCAGATTATTTACTTCATCTACCAGCTTATGTTCACACTCTAAATTTAATTTAAATATCATCTTAGCTGTAGACGTTGCATTGGTTGTGTACAATAAATGCAGAGACAGGAGCAAAATGGGAAATACACATTAATTAATTTCCATTACCATGATGAGCAGTGGCATTGGGAAAGCATCTGATTTGAGGTGTCTGCTCTATAAAAGCCAGCAACCACCAGCCACCACTTGTAATGCTCTCCTGTTCTTATCTTGTAGGCTTTCATATCGGACGGGGCAAGACACAGCTAATTGTGACACATGCAGGAACAGTGCATGTATTATCTATAGGTATGTTAACATTCTCCTCTTCCCACTTTCGTATTATGAGTGACAAATGATGTTTACCCACGAATGCAAGTACCATCTGGGGCCATGCTGGGATGATTCTATCACACAAAAAGGACCTTACCTGACCATAATTCTAAGCTACTTCTAAATACTCAACCCCAGGTATAGGATCATGGGATGAGGGAGAGCTGGAATTCATTTTTCTTGCAAATGCATCTTAGTGGTTACAAAAATTGGTGTAAGTTTGATAGCTTGCTCCCTTGGAATCGATAGCCATGAGCACTGTACTGTGTGTTCCAGAAAGGCTGTGAAATATAAACCCTTCAGATGGTATAGATCAAAGCCTGGAAACCAAATTGTATGTGCGAGGAATACCACAGAAGAACCCAGGCTGCTCACACCAAATGTGCAATTTACTTCCTGGAAACTCACAAGTATTATGGCACATATGTCCCTTGGGGCATAAACCCCTCTCTAGAACCCCTACAGCTGGTATTCATGTTTTTTCATTTGAAGTGTGTTTAGACTACTAGTATCAATAAGAATATAGCAGAAATTGCAACAAGCAAAAGCCATATTAGGCTTTTGGCAATAATTTAGGGTTTTTTTATTTTTACTTTTTTGCTTGAGGAAGATTAGCCCTGAGCGTTAATAACATCTGTGCCAATCTTCCTCTACTTTGTATGTGGGATGCCTCCACAGCATGGCTGATGAGTGGAGTAGGTCTGCATCTAGGATCCGACCCCACGAACCTGGGCAGCCAAAGCAGAGCGCACAGAACTTTAACCATTCAGCCATGGGGCCGGCCCCAATAATTTAGTATTTTAAGACATGGTTACAACCTTCAGAGAGGTTACTGTCTTTTTTTGTTCTTTTCAGAAATGTAATTTTCACAAACAAAATATGAGAGCCAAAAGAAATGTCATAATTTAGTTCATTTTTAGAAATTAAGCCTGAAGAACAACTTAGTTGATCTGTCCAATTATCAGAAACAATTCTAACTGCATAGTTAAATATCTAAATATATGTAAAGGAACTCCCATCTCCCACCAAATACACTTTCTAGAAAGATCTTCAAAGCTACCATCCTCTCATCAAGAAGGTAGAGACAGGAGGAGGGCATAAACGTCTTCAATATAGCAAAAACCTTGAGTCCACACAATCCTGAACCCATCACACAATCCAGGACAGGGCTCCAGGTTCTTTATAAGCAGAGTTGGGCCACCTGGTGACCTTGTCTGGGAGCAGGCAGAAGAAACCACAAGGCAGACATGAGCACCAGGTGTCACACCAGCACAGTCCTTACTGCAGGGGCTCTCCACTGAGGGCAGTTCTGCCTCCCAAGGGGACATCTGGCAAGGTCTCGAGGGAGACATTTTCAGCTGTCACAACTAGGGAGGTGCTACTGGCATCTAGTAAGTAGAAGCAAGGGATGCTGCTAACATCCCATAACGCACAGGACGGCCTCCAACAGCAGAGTGTCATCTGGTCCAAAATGTCAAAAGAGCCGGAACTGAGAAAGCCTGCCTTGCTGGAACCATCACCAAGTGAAGCTCTAGGGAAAGCCAAATGCCAGCAGCTAAAGGCCCCTAGCAGCACGCAGGGAGCCAGGACCCTCCAGCAGCCCTGGCCCAGCAAGCCAAGCCCCCTAATTGTTCTCCACTGTTAACAAGGAGGAGGTGAAAAGCAAGCACCCAGGCAAGCTTTGTTTAGCAAGAACTCCTACACTTTACAAATTATCTTCTCAGAGATAGCAACTTATCAGAGAAGTCTGGTTAGTGGAAATCTTTTCACTACATTCATATGGTGGAAAGGAATTTTCAATCAACAAGAAAGCAAAGCCACGTAACCCTGACATAAAATAAACCTGCCCCAACATCAGTCGATTAGCACAAGAAGGGAGGAAGGTGCAGCCTTGCCAGGTATCCTCACAGCTGAGCTTTTGTCAGTTTGGGAGCTGAAGCTCATCCAGTCTTTTAATGCAACAAAGCAGAAGTGAGCAGAGTTTTCAGAAAAGGTTCAGACAGTGAGCTTGATGAGCATAAACCCATTTAACATGTTGTGGGGGAACTGAAAAAAGAATTTATTAGGACATTCTCCAATGTAACTGAAGTAATTTAAATAAATTTAGCTCTAATCCAGAAGTAACATACATTAAAAGTGCTATTAAAAGTGATTTAACAAGCCTGTGAAGGACAGGAATTTGTCTTTTTCAGGAATTAGCCTTCAGGAATTTAGAACTGACTCAACCACCATTCTGCATGAATCCCAATACACCAGCCACTGGCCCACTTTTCAAAAGACCTGTGAGTGTCCCAGCACCACAGGAATTCGCCAGAATTTAGCAAAGACTCACCAGGAGGAGTGATCGGGCCATTGTGATCGCTTTGGCTCTCTCTCATGAACTGGGAAAACGCATGTCTACTCAGAGATCTTTTCATCAAAGATGCGATTGTAGGGACCGTGGATTTGGTGGTGTGGGTCTTCAGGAACTGAGTAGAGACGAGGCCATCTACAGCCATGCCAACCCTACCATCAGGCCTCTAGACAGAGCAAAGCATCCCTGGAGAGATGGTACTAGAGAGAAAGCGGAGTTTTAGATTTTTTTCAGGAAAGTATTTTAAACTCCCTCCCTTCAGAGTGATAACAACAACTAAAATGCCCCCAACCTCAAATTTCTGCTGCAGACAGAAGTTCCTCTGGAAGGCTTAACGGTTCCATTTCAGGGGGGTTCCCGCAGTCTTCCAACTATTAATTCAAGCAAGGTCTTGATATGACTACCGAGTTGAACATATTCAACAAACTGTGTTTCTCAATTTTCCTATCACTTTATATTAGAAATAATTAAAATTTAAGTTACTCTGTACATTCATTATTGACATGAGGCAAAAGTTTTCTGAGCTCTATAGATGCTAAGAGGAGTGAAGCCCACTTCTGGTTGACTAATTGAAAACCAGTCAAAAGAGGTGGAGTCATATAAATTGAGATTTTACAATTACGTGACTTAAAGCCATGCCTGTGTTTCGAGGTGAGGCCCAGATGTCTTCTGTGAATGTGGGCGCCCCCACTTGAGTGGGGTTATCTTCCATGAACCACACTCATTTTCCTTCCTTTGAAGTGGAATGAGGTCTTGGGAAAGAACCTGATTCAGAATCCTTCTGGATGCTGATTTCTTCCTCCCCTTTTCACGCTCAATATTTTGTAGCACGCTCCTCTTTCCAAAGCACCTAACTCACAGAAATCATTCTCTCTTGCCTCAGTTATATTTCATTGGTTTACATAACATTCAAATAAATCACATCATTTCAATGATGAGTACAGCTGGCATAAACAGACTCAAACACAGCCTCCTCTTGGTGAGCATGCAGCTGGAGAAGGAACAACAGAGAGTCACGGGTCAACAACAGAGAAGTCTGTTCGCCAGGAGCATCTGGCCTGTGTGGGCGTCAGTTATGTCACAGGGGACAGGGTAGTGGTGGTTAATCTAGCATGTAGGTTAAGGGGCCTTCTATAATCCTATCAGAATATCAAAGTCTGATATAAGAGGATGAAGGGAATGCTCCCTCTGGCTCCTGGAGGACTCATGTCTATCTGAGTTGGCCCTGGTGGCTGACAGTTGTTACAGAGATAGGTTACTTCCCTCGGGGTTCCCTTTTGCCAAAAAAGAAAGGGATGGGCGGAGCAAGGGAGAATTCTGCCAGATGATTTCTCAGGTTTCGGGTAGCCCTATGATTCAATCCTCAAATGTCAAATGCTTCATGAAGATTAGAGGTTTCTTTGGTAGAAAAGCATTCAGAACTCAATAGTCCTTGGGCAGGAGAAATCACCGTTCAGGTGACCCTGTAGCTGTGCACATGGGCAGCCACAACATCTCACAAGTATAGACCCAAAGTGAGCCAGGGCAAGTGTCCAAATTTCAAAGTCTTTATGATTTAAGTCCATTTCTTCTTACCAAGGAAACTTGCAAACAAGCCATCCTTCAATTCCTGCACACCTCTATAGAGAGGATCCCGTCAGAAGGAATGAGTTTAGCTCAAGGTCAGGGTCCTTGCAGTTGGTTCCAAGCCTGGCTCTGGCACCCAGGCTCTCGGGTACCAGGGCCTGCATCCCAGACTTCAGAGATGTTCCTGTGAGTCCTCGCACCAGCATCTCTGCCACTCTTCTTGGTCTTTCCTTTGGGATGCCTGGAGCACCTCACGATTCAATAGGTTAAAGGAGTTTCAAAGTAAAGAAATTCTGAAATGCCAAAGGACTGTGGTTGTCCCAGAGACTGGGAGAACATGAGGGGCCATCATAGCTGCCATTTCTACATGTTGCAATTTGTCATACCTGTTTGCTGGCAGGCAGAGAGCCCTGGAGGTCAATGAATTTGACCCCGTCTGTCTTGCATTTCCACACTGCTTTTCAATTGAAATCAATTACCCTCTCCAAGCAGCATAAGAATCCATTGTGTTTCCAGTAACACTTGGCCCAGGGAGATGCAAATGGAACCATGTTCAAGACCCAGCTCCCTGTGGTTTTATCAACACAATCCTGTAATAAATATGTACCTTTGCCGTGGGTGGCGGTACATATTTCTCTGTAAAAAATAAGTCTGTCAGGGAAATCTACAGGACTTAGAAAAAACATCAAAAGGACAAAAGGTCTTAAAGCAATTTCAGGAGAAAATGCCTGCCAGAACCACAAGCAAAAAGTTGGAAACATCAGCCTGTTGGAGTCTGCTGCTCAGGTACTGGGCACCCCAGGGGCTAGGGCTGAACCCCTACTCTCTCTTTGGTGGGATGTCCATGAAATCTCTAAGTCATGCGAGATTGTACTAAGGGATGAGGTAGGTCCCTTCCAGCTCTGAAATCCCATGAGGGAGTGATATACGATTATGAAAGGAATGGGTCTGGGCGCTTCAACAGAAAATACACATGGAGGTGAAAGGGTGGACAGTCACAAGGCATTTCTCAACCAAATAACATCCATTCCTGTATTGGCAAATCAATTTACGTAGAGTCAAACAACCGTTCTTGGGCAGTGAATTGATTGCCTTGCTCACTAATCCACTGAAACCCCAAGCATCAAAAGTGATATTTTCCATAACTGGGAATTTTGAGGTGGTTGACATGATCACATTTCTTCCCACGATGACATCCCTTCAATTGTGATCCGGACCAAGTGTGAAATTCTAATTAAAGACCGTCTCAGCATGACAAAAGATTAAAAGAGATGGAAGTTTCCTTTTTCTTTAGTAAAACTTTTCTGGATGATCATTCATATTTCCTGTCAAAATAAGCTGTAATTATTTCAGAAGATGTTTTAAGGATAAATTACTAATATAATCTTTGCTCATAAGCAGTTGACAGCCTTTGTACGCAGCCTATCTGGGTAATTCTCTTGTCAGACTAATCTATGAGTCACACCACTGATGAGTCACCTTTTGTTCAGATTTATTTCAGAGAAGAACAATGAGATGTACCATTTCCCTCCTTTACTGAAGTGGTTAATTCGTATAATCGTCACCACCACAAAATGGCCTGAATTCAAATTTGCACATTTTTATGAAAAGAGCACGTGCTAACCTCAATTCAAAGCCTTTTGGGAATGAAAGCAAGATTTCAAAGATAATAATAATGCTGACTCAGATTGACTAAATAGAATCTTTACCAGAATTTAAAGTCTCCCTGTAAAGTGTTAGAGTTCCTACCATTAGTTACAAGACCTGAAGTG
Organism: Equus caballus; assembly: GCF_041296265.1. Taxonomy (NCBI): domain Eukaryota; kingdom Metazoa; phylum Chordata; class Mammalia; order Perissodactyla; family Equidae; genus Equus; species Equus caballus. Next base: position 6,962,699 of record NC_091684.1, read on the forward strand.
ACAGTACCCTCCAGGGGGATGCTGCCCACACCTGCTTCATTTCTGTATCGTCAACCACCACACAGCTGGCCTCGAGTGACATTAATAATTATGCAGTGCATCAGTGAGTGGGCTGAGAACCTGAGTGGATGGGAACACCAAGGCTCTGCCTATCACTTTGTTTTCAACACCACAGAGGGAGGGAGCTTGCAGATGCCCTGTGGTCTATGTCATATTTTCATCATTTGATATAATCCATCAATGGTCAGGCACAGGCAGGATTTCAAACAACCATTTTGATACAATACCCGAAGTCCTTTCCATTTGATGCTTTATATGCATTTCTTCAGCAAGTATTTTGCACAGGACTCCTAGAGATGACAGCCTTTGTGCCACACGCTGAGAGCTGGCGAGGAGTCGTAATCTGGCTGAAGACAAGCCCAAACACACCCCCTACCATAAGACCCTGTAACAATAGAGCACCGACAAAAGGGAACCTTCTGTACTAAAGGTGGGGGCCACAGACACAATGAGGAAAGGCAGATGAGGAGGAGCTGAAGGAAGCCAGGATGCTTGACCTGGGTGGGGACAGCTGACTCCGAGGTGACAGCATCATCTTGGAGGGGTACCAGGTGGGAGGTTTAGATGTGTTCTCTAGAGCCCCCCACCCCAGGCAAGAAGGTTAGGAACAACCAACGGGAACTAGGGGGAGAAACAGCCAGAGCATGCCCAAGGATGGAAGGGGATGCCTTGCTACACGTGTGCACTCATCTTTACAGCAGCTGGGGAACTTTCCAGTACACTGCAGTCTTTGACTGCTTTTCAAGTAGGAAGTTCCTCAATTCTGCCAGCTTTTTCCAAAAATGATTGGAGGGATTTCAGGAAAGATGAGTAAAATACCCTAATATTAGGAGATTGAAGGAGGAATTTGCAGAATTAGTGGGTTGCATTTTCTCAAATCATCTTTGATAATTCATTGCATTACCCATAAGAGCACAAAATATAAGGTTGCAAAGATTCCAGATAAAAATGTGCATGGAAATTTCAGATTGTGGTGTACTGCAAAAACAGAGCTGGTGAGGGTAGCGCAGGATCAGGACAGCCTCCAGAACTAAAAGCCTCGAGACTAATGAAGTCTTACTGTTCAGAGAGGTAATTGCATTTGTAGGCAGAAATGGTGCCAATTCTTGCCTGTCCAGAGCCCACTTGGAGGGAAGTCTTTGCAGCCTTTGTCATTTAGTGATTATCTCTTAGTGGAAGTGCCCCTTCCAGTCCTGCTTCAATTACCACCACTTGCGCATATTAAGTTCTTTAACAACATGAACCATGTGGAGGAAATTAGCCTTTTGTCTAGTATTTAGTGCTCTGTTCTTAGTATTTACAGTGAGTGATGAGGTGGGAGGAAGATGAGAGAAATGATTCCCTGGATAATACCTTATGCAATGTTATTCTGGTGTAATGAAATTTTTTAAAAAAATTTTTAATAAAGTAAATTAAAAGTCAGAAAAAAAAGTGATTTAACAGGCCTCAAAAATTCTCCTTGATAATCACCAATGCCAATAACTCAAGTTTTTCTCTTCTATTAGAATTCTAAAAATATATTATTTTTCCCCCAATATGTAAAGATTTAGAAATGTTTTAGTACTCTTTAGTAACCTTTTAGTAACCTTTAGTAATGTTAATTCTAAATGTAATTCTGATACATATCAGATGCTGTAAACTTGATTACAGCTATAAAACTGAAAACTGATCACTCATTTCAACATATTATTCGTAAAGCAATTACTTAAAATTTATTCAGCGGAGAAAGGTTAATTATACTGATGACCCTCCTCTAAAGACGTTCACCTTTGGTTATGCCAAAGGGAAAAGTTAAAGGAGGCATTCACCAATGTCCAAAACTGAGGGACAGGGTTACCTTGTCAACTTCATGAGGAAATCAATGTAATTCATTTTTAGATGAATATGGAGATTTTTCTAGGGGCTGAATACAGGATTCAGTCTTTAACACAATGCCCTGAGTTAGGTCATGTGAAATTCACGGTGGGCACGGTGACTAGAGAAGACAGTGGTTGCTAGGGCCACTCGGCTGACTCTGCTACCGTCAGTCATTTTGAAAGAACTAATCTCATAGATATGACATCCCTGGAGGGATGGCAGGGAGCCCGGGGTTTAGACTGGTCCAGGGTGACACCAGAGGACACAAGCAAGAAGCTAACAGGGTCTGGCTTGTTGGCATAGTGGTTAAGTTCATATGCTCTGCTTCAGCGGCCCAGGGTTTGCGGGTTTGGATCCTGGGCGTGGACTTATGCACTGCTTATCAAGCAGTGCTGTGGCAGCATTCCACATACAAAATAGAGGAAGACTGGCACAGATGTTAGCTCAGGGACAATCTTCCTCAAGCAAAAGGAGGAAGATTGGCAACAGATGTTAGCTCAGGGCCAATCTAAATAAATAAATAAATACATAAAATAGACTTTATTAAAAAAACCAAGAAGCTAATGGTTTCCTGGTCTGTGATGAGACTATCATTGCTTCATACCAGTGAAGATGGCTCTCTCTGCTCATGTCAGAATAGAAGGGGAGCTCCTTGGAGCATCTAGAACTCAGAGTACTGGGCAGGTAGCTCAGGGGGGTGAGGCTGCTTTGTACATTAGCTCCAGCACTGTGACCCCAGAAGTCTTTCTCTCTGGGCAGAAGAGTGCCCATCTTCAAAATGAGAAGAGCAGACGAGGTGATGGCCAAGATCCTGGCCAACGCCAATCAGGTCACCCGACCTGGTGTTCCACCCCTGGCACCTGCTGGACTCACTACAACCTATTTTGGACAGTCACGTATTTTCTCCATTTAACAGTGCAGTTACAACGCACTTCCTACCCAGAGATAAAAAACTGCGTGCTCTTCACTGCGGCCAGGGACGGCAGCATATTGGCAGGCTACATTTAATAATTATTGACCCCTTCTAAATATAATGTATGATCTTTGTGGCTTGCTAGGGGTGTGGCAGAAGATATACTTAATAGACACGACACTCTTGTTAGTGATCTGGTCGCATTCCTCCTTGAGAAATTATTATGGGCAGAGGTTAGAAATAGGTCTTGAGGGTTTCCACTTCAACCTCACAATTTATAGGAGGTTAAAACATGGTTCCCTGGTTCCTGTGCATCTGGCCAGCCCTCAAACTCGGGCACTTAGATTAGGCCTGGGTGCCAGGCCAGTATTTGTGCTTCAGAGAAAGTCACAGATAAGATGGACACTGAGGCTGGAGCTCTAGTCAAGCATAAAAGGAGTGTGACTGTTCTCCAAGAAGGTAAGGGTAAATAACCAGCATGTATTCAGGAAAGTCACTGTCTAACTGTAACTTTAGATACTTCATAGTATAATTGACAGCTGGAATAACAGACTAATGTTTTGCTTTTTTTTAACTGTGATCATAATTTCCTTGCCATAGCATACCAGGAAAAAGAGGATAGATCTTATAGTTTGGATATAGATCAATATAGATCAATAAATCTATATTGAAAATACTGATAATATTAATTGAATTAATATTATTCAATATATTGGATTAATTATATTGAATTTGATTATTTGAATTGGATTAATTATATTGAATTAATATTATTGAATACCCATCTATTTCTGGTATTTTAAATCTTAGAGTTATTCTGTAAACATTGATTATGTACCTACTGTGTGTAAGAGTGGTAAGGGAAGGATTCAAAGCTATGATGAATCATTTCTATGTTCAAAGTGTTAAAAGCTAGTAATTACAAATTATGAATATTTGAAACTATTGGAATGGTATTCATATATAATATATATAATATACGTATGTAACATATAGGCCTATTTTTTATACATATATTTATTTTGATGAATAAATTGTAAATGAAAGTAGAAACTAGAGCAGCAGCATTTTGCTGAGACTAGAAGTGAGGGGTTTTGGGTTCAGTTTGTCAGTTTATTTCAATTCAGTAAACAAAGAGCATGTTCTGAGCCTGACACTGTACTAAATGCACCACAGATGTAAGATGAATAAAACATGGTCCGCCTTTCAATGAGTTCACAGTCCTGAGAAAAAATAGCTACAGTCCACCCTGAGCTGGATGTGCTCTAGTAAAAATGTGGAGACAACCCTGCCCAAGGAGCAATCTGTTCCAGAAGAGTTTGGACAGGACCAGAGGAGCAGTGGGCAGACGTGGTTATTCTAGAAAATCCACAGAAAGCAGCAGCAGCATGTGACCTAGGTTTGAAGGAGGAGCAGAAGTTTGTCAGGGAGTTTCAGGTCCTCCTAAGGAGACTGGTAACTCGAAAAGGGTTGAGGGGGGAGAGAAATGGAGAGAGGAAGAATGAGACTTGGCTATTTCAATGGCCAAAGAGAAAACTGCTGAAGATCTGGACTAGGGCAGCGGAGGGGGGCCCAACAGGAAGGACACTGGAGACTGCTGAGGGCAAATGCACCAGACCCCACTGATGGCAGCAGGCAGGACGGACAGGTCAGGCTGGATTCCAAGGTGGGTAGCTTGGCCAGCTGGATGAATGGTGGCCGCTGGCTACGTTTGGGAGGACAGAGCAACAGGCTAGGGAAAGATTCGATTTTGGAACTGTTGAATGTATGGTGCCCTCAGAAATTCACATGGAAATGCGTTCAGGAGAGAATGATGGCCGTTTTGGGTCCTGGTTCTTTGACATGAACCGAGACCCAGAATGAAGAAGAAACTTGGCCTAAATTCACCTAGCTTGCAAGCAAGGGAGCCAGGTCTGGACCGCGGAGCCTAACTTTCAGGTTCCTCTGAACCACGCTGGTGTTGTCCATGGTGCTAATGTGCAGCCGGCCAGATTCTGGCTGCTTCTGTAGACATAAAGGATTGTGCTTTGGAGACACCATCTGTCCCATCCAACTCCCCACAGTAAGCGCCATCACGCACCCCAACGCACTGGCTTTCCTGGGCTTGCACCGTGGTTCCCCACAAGTGTGGCTGCTTCGTGGAATGCCCTGTGGGGTGGGAGTGCATCTCCACCATCATTACACAGCCCAGCAAGCTCAGGTCCCAGAAGGTGAGATGATTTATCCACAGTGGCAAAGCGTGAGTCAGTCAGAGCCACGGTTAGCACCGGGGGACTCTGCGATCTAATTCAAAGAGAAAAACAGAAGCCTCTGCTCTGCAGCCCACTGAGCCACGCTGATGCTGTCGAGGCCAGAGACATCCGAGATTTCAGGCTTCCTTCCACGCTAGAAAACAAACAAGTGCTTGGGTGCCAAATTCACCTGCTTTTAACTCTTATGCACTACACACAGGGGATTGGAGAATGGTGTGTTTTAAATACATTCCCCTTAAATTAATTTGAGGAGTACGTGACAGCTTGCTGAGGAAACCGTGGCAGGGTCCGTGTATTTATAGGAGCATTAGACAGCAGAGTATCAGCCGGAGGAGCTAGAACAACACTCCTGCACAATCCCATGCAGTGCCGGGAGAAGTGTTACTACAGAGCCTAGCAGAGTCTCCAGGAAGCAAGTAAAGCTATTAGGGTGCCAGCAGACGGAGCAGCTGGGATGTAGGACCGATTTTTATTTCTTTGGAAATGTACAGAAGAATAATTTCATAAGAAAAGCCCCCATCCTTAAAACTTCATTTTTAAGAGAAAAAGACTAAGCAAAGAAATTAAGTCTACACCCCATTGCTCTAATCATTCATCACCATGAGGCACACAGAGTGCTCCAAATGGCTTTGCAATGGCACGCACAGTGGCACAGCTTCAGTTCATGTGGACTTCTCAATGCCAAGGGTTTATTGAATGGTTCCGTTGTCTGGTGGGAGGAAAGGGACGAAGGCAGAGAAAGGAGAGACATAAGCATATAGCAGCTTCTGGGTATTTAAATCTTGTACACAGCCCCAGCAGTCCTGGAACTTTCTGTCTCACCCCACACTGTCTGCAGCCTTTGTCTAACTCGGGTGATAATTAAGGGAGAGCACCTAGCACAGGTAAGGCTGGCCTGGCTCCACATTCACATTCATGCTTTGAAACTCCAGAGTCAGGACTTTTCCAGACTGCTCATGCTCCCGAGGAATAAGCATTCAGCATGATGGGTGAGTCCCTTGACAGTGCAGTGCAAACAGCAGGTCTCGCCCACAGGAGATGAGTGGCACCAGCAGCAGCGCCCTGCCTCAGGTGTGCTGCAGGGCATCAAGACCCGGAGGCTTTAGGGAGCTGGGTAAACCCCCAGCCAAGTCCTAAGAGACGACGAGGTCTGGAGCCCAGACTTGGCACACAGACGCTCCGTCTGCCCATCTGACTACAGAGTAAGTCTCTGTGCTGGAACCACTCTGAAGCAGGTCCAGACTACACAGGGGAGGCCTGCTGCCTTTGATGGCGGTTAGAAGCAACGTCATGCAGAAAACACCAGTACAGCCTCGCACATAGGGCCAGGCCTTCCTCCAGGCCACAGGAAAAGTGGAAAGGGACTAAAATGACACTCTCAGGTTTCCCTTAGCAGAGCACAGCAGCAGCTGGTCACCCACAAGTGCACCCTGCTGACCTTACCCATCCTTTCCAAGATCTTATTGCAGGCTTTTCCAGAAAAAGAGAAATAGGGAGTGGAAGAAAGCAGCCAAGCTCCAAAAAGATCCTGGTGTGTGCTTTGCAGAAAATGTTTCAGAATCTTCTTTGATTAAATTCTGACAGAACGGAGCCAGGTCACAGAGCTCGCCAACAAAGTCGGCTTGGGGAGAAGGTCTGTTTGTCTGCAACAAGGAGGGGGCTCATTGTGGGAGGAGAAAGTGGGGCACCACAAGATTACTGACCAGGGCAGAGCAGACCAGGGCAACTGGGACCAAAGCCGAGATGGAATTTGTCTTTTAAGGCTCCGTGCTCATTCATTAATTCAGTAAATATTAGGTAGGCAAGCACCATGATTCAGGGCCTGCTGTAGATGCTGGGAACAGAGACAGGTCATTCTCCCTGGTCACAGCCCCTGCATTTGAGGGATGGAAGCAAAATAATATGGAAACAAATAAATAATTATTCATGGCAAGTGCAGAGAAGGAAAAAGAAAGCGGTGATGGGGGATCTTTTGGAAGGTACTAGAGAATGAGGAGGCAATGTGTACCTGGGGGACAGAGGGACAAGGCGTGGCCAGCCATGCCACCAGCCAAGACAGGTGTTCCAGGCAGGGGACAAAGTAACAGCCATGAGGACAGTAACAATGTCGTCTGTAATGGCAACCCCACCCACACCACATGGTCTGCCAGGCAGCATCCAGGGCCCCATCCCCACACCCACTGTCACTGGGACATCAGTGTTGAAGCCCAAAGTGAGGGCCATTACCACTCCATCAGGCAGCCTCCCAACCCACCTATGGACTCCTCACTGTGTTAAGTAGGGAGGGGCATCTGTGCACAAAGGAGTCAAAGTGCCCTAGAATGTCCCCTGGTGGCTCCGTTCCAAGTCGTCTCCTCTAACCAGGACAGCAGGTGCTGCTTTCTTCTGGCTATTTGGCTGTTAAGATTGAGGATTGTGTCAGCCAGAGTTGTCCAGACTATTAACCTTCAGATACTGCCCTCTCCAGCCAGCTATCTGCTTCAGATTCATCCCGGTGACTTGGTGTGTTCCTTCCCCAATGAGAAAAGCACATTCTTCCCACCTCATGGCCAGGGCACAAGACTCTACAGTTTGCCCGGCCGGTACACCGCAACTTGCATGTTACAGAGGGGAGGGAGGCACCAGGCTCAGGGTCGCGTTGCCTGCCCCAGAGCAAGCATCTCCCAGCAGGTATTCATGGCCGCACATGCTCCCTCCATGCAGAAAACTGCTCCTGGTTGCAGCTTCTCAGTGGAGGGGGAGCGCAAACAGGAATCAACCCAACAGATAAAGTCGAGTCATTTTGTTAACAAGAACTCAGATTAGATTACTCTGTGATTACATGGTTCTGCGGTGTGATAAATTGGTTAATAACAGGATTCCCAATGTAGTTGCTTAATGGAAATTCAATAATTACAGGTACCCGGAATTCTGCTGTTCGCCTAGGAAATGCTAGCACCCCTCTCCGATCTAATAACTGAAACCTATCTGGGACTGTTAAAATGGCTACAATCTGGACAGCGCATGCTTTCAATATTAACTTGATAAAATTACGCTGGTACCTAGTGTAACATAGTGGATACTGCAGTATATCACAGACTCAATAGAAGGGTTCTTGTTTTCCTTGTTAAATGTTCAAGTTGAAGAATTCTTTAATAGGTATCTTTATCACTGTTAGCTCATCTCAAAATTAGTAATCGACAGATAATAAGAAAAAAATAATATTTGAGTTGCATCTTACACTTTAGGAAACTTTTTCACTGACCTTTTTTGTGGGGGGAGGAGTGAGATAGTCAGGAAATAATTATTATCTACCTTGAAGTGAAGGAAACGGAACCTTAAAGAAGATAAAGGACTTATCTGAGTCCTCACTCACCACGCCCAACATCAAGTGGAAAAGGCAGGACAGAAATCCACATTCTTTCTACTGTGCCACAAAATTGAGGCTCATTTTTTCATAAATGCACCACATCCTGAGATTAGCACTTTTTACAACTGTCCTTAAGAGGAACTATGCCCCCATTGTCACACATTCTACACTAGCAAAACATGAGTTCATGAAGTTTTATTCTACTTCCTATAAACTGCAACATGCCTCAGAGACCCTTTGAAACGGGGGAAAAAAATAATTCTTGTTTTGGGAGCAGGGGGTAACTAGCCATAAACTTCTCTGACAATATTTTTAATTTTGTCAGTAATATTATAGTCTGACAATAAGAAAAATGGAACAGTGGATTTAAAACATAAAATGGTCCATTAGACGGGTCTTGAACTTGGTTTTAAAACTCCAGATAATACAGCTTCGCTGTTTTGTCTTTCCAAAATGTCAAAATTTGGCTAGGATTAATGGTTCTCTAGATCAATAGGATTTCATGTTTATAAATGGTTTACGGTTCCACTGGATATAAAATGTTATGAGCTCATGCATTATCATCATTGCTGAGCCTTTACTGAAATCTACTGACATTTAGTCTGGCATCTAGACCAGACATGGAAGGAGCACGGAGCAGAATTCACCGGAGGCCTGGCATGATGCAGCGCCCAGGTCCAAATAATAGGGGTCTCGGGGAGCTAAGCAGAAGGGGGGCAAAGCTCAGCAGTGCTGGGATCATCACAGAAAAGTGACACTGGACCGGGGTGGTCCCATCTCAAATGCCAAACCCATTAAGAGTTAGTTACAGATAGGGGATCAACAATGGTTCTTTCCAAAGCCATGAAGAAACAGGAGGACCCTAGGCAAGTTGAAGCATTCTTCATAAGAAACAACACATATTTTAAAAATCATCTTTAATCCTATCCTTCTAACACAAATATTACCACTGCTGGCCAATATCCTTCCACATGGCTCCATGTTTGTACACTACGGTTTCAGTGATGTAATTACACTTTGGGGTTATTTTCATGGTGTGCTGTCTATGTTTTTGCCTGAAAAAGCATCTTTGATAACAACTGAGTAATGTTCCATCGTGTTGGCTCAATAAACACACTGTTCTCCTCAACACTGGATATTTTGGCTCTTGCCAGTTTTTCGAGTGAATGAGATTTTGGAAGAACATAAGCCAAGGTCATTTCACTTCACGACTGCTTCAGGTGAGAGAAATAGATTTCTCTGATCTTGTGAAAAGCTGCACAGGCACAGAGCTTTCATACACCTGGTGTATATGTCCTAAGATGACCCCTGAACACTCATCCTTTTGTTTTTCTATTTATTCCATGAAGCACATGTGTGCAGTCTATGGACAAGCAAAAGGGTTATTCAGATGTCACACTTTTCATTTCAAAAACACATTCTATACTTTGATACGAGCTGTATACCTTAACAACACTTCAGGGGTTCACAATGAAAGCAAATAAGTTCTTTTTCAAAGAAAATGAATCTATTAGAAACAGTTCACGGTGACATAGATGTAAAGCTAATAGCCATCTGCTTAATATTGAACCATAAAATTAAATTATAAACATAGGATGAATTATCATCACACTGGTAGCATGTCAGTAAATTTTGCTGTCACTAAGGGAGATCTTTATATATGAAAGATCAAGCACTAAGTTCTGCCCTCTCTTTTCTTTCTAGTGTGGAGCTAGATTTTAAGCAGCAAGAAGACAAACTCCAGCCAGTTTTGAAGAAACTCCATCCTTTTGAGGAAACTCAGGTTGCACCTTCGCCTTACTCTCAGGAGACTTACTCCTCGACTCCCAAGCAAAAATCCAAAACTGAATCTAAAAAGCATGGAAGATGGAAACTCTGGTTCCTTTAAAACTCATGGTGTTTGGAGTCTAAAGGCCGTCTTTAAAACCCACTGGAGTTAAGTCAATCCTTTTCCAAAATGAATAGGATCAAGTGAACCTTGGCTGACTCGGGCGCCACCCAGTTCTCACCCTGCTTACCAAAAAGGCCTTTGTACTAACAGATAATTAACAGAAGCAAGGTATTAAATGTCGCACCTTGCCAGCTGTTCTTTGCAGTTCACAGATGTGGGATGTAAAATCTGAAACAAAACTTATGTAGTCAAAGATGGTAAGTAAAAATTCTATGCCCCCACCCCAGATCGGCAAGTATTACATTATCAACCTGCGAAATGGCAGGCTGTCACTCTGTACACAGCTAAAACTCATAATTATTTTCAAGCCTTTATTATTTTTTTTAAATAACGAGAAGAAAAAGCAAGCCTTATGTTTGCAAAGGACTTCATTTTTATGTTTAATTTTGCAAATAAGCAGGGGGCGAGTGCAATTTTCAGCACATCAAATTCCGGAGAAAGCACAATTTTTTCAAGTGGTCGGAGACCATGAATAATCTCTAAAATGTGACTATATGTATATTTGCCTTCATGTGCTGTAGCGCTAAGCCAAGTAACCACATCTCAGTGTCACATTGACACCTCAAATTTAGCATTCTCTTCATCTCCAGACCTGCGACATGTTTACTGCTCATTTTCCAAATGGCCAGCAGCCAGGAGGCCCCCAAAGTCCGGACAAGCCTTTAATCACTGCAAGTTGACAGGGTCAGAGCTATTGGACACTAAGCTTTCTTAGATCTCATTTTTAATCTTTTGGTACCCAAAGGCCAAATGATACATTCTGGCAAGAATTTGAAAACACACATAGAGATACACAATGGATAATACAGTCACCAATAAATCCCAGGCGTTCTCTGCCACCGGAAAGTGTTTCTGTGGATCAATCTTTGAGACATTGTTCATCACCGAAAGTGCAGCCAGACATTTTATACTATTCGTTATGCTTTGTAACAACTGTGGAAGACCTGGCCATCTCAAAGAGAAACAGCGTGTTTAGTTTAGCTGCTACCAACCAACAAACTTAACGTCACCCACATTTAACCTATTAGTAAGTTGTACTAAATGACATACCTAGGGGAAAGCTGTGAAATCAAATGTTTTTAGGTATTTTTTAAAACAACAGTGACACTTAGAGTTCTCTTTTGATTACACATTGCAATATAAATCTTAGTTCCTTTATTTTTTCACTCATTCCTCTGCACCTTTGCAAGTATCTTTTTATAGAAATCCAAAGCCCCTAGTCTATTAATGACTTTGTCTATCAATTTTTTGCTTTTCACAATAGGAAGAAGGGATCTTATTTTGCCTCTTTTTGTACAACTGAAATTTTGAAGTTTGTTAACATACGAGAAAAACTAGTCCTCAAGTTTCTGCCCAACAGTTTCTTATCTAATCTAGTGCTGACATGCACACCTCACTGATTAGATGCCAAAAATAAGTGGTTACCCTTGGTAAAAGAACCTCTACCTGCACTTTTCAGATTGGAGCTATTTCTTGCCATGCATTTTCCTCCCAACTCAACAGCAAATCTATTTTAGTTCTAAGTGTTTGATTGTACAAGGTCCTGGTGATCAGCAATCAGACCTGGACTCGAAAAAATGAAAAGGGTGTATCATGTAAACATTCTTTGGGGGTTACTCAAACTATCCTGCAAATGTATGCTTCAATTCAACGAAAAACACATCTTTTGTGGAAACACTATATGAGGATACAAATCCTTGAATATCAGTCAACAGAATTGAGAAATATTTTTGTGCAAAAAGGATGAGCAAGTGGATCCTGTACCATGAAGGAAGTGCAATTGTTTCATGTAGACATAAAATTTAAAAAATGTGTTTCATGTATTTTATACTGTTTTTAACTAAAGTTATAAAAATGTTTGCAACAAGTTATCTCTCCTTGTGTTTTAAGAAACCCAGCTATCTCAGTGAGTTGAAATAAGGGTGTTAGCAGCTTTCCGATTAGTACCATAAATCTGTCTGAACAAGAGGACATCCTAGTAAACAAAACAACATCACTGTCTGAAAGCAGTCTAGACCAAAAAATAATAATAATCATCATTAAATTTTTCAGAGTCAAAAAGGAAACTGAAGATAAACTAATTCCTATTTAAAAATAAAACTATCTTCAGAATAGAAAAAAATATTTTCAAATTCATTTCATAGTTTAATTGCAATGTGTCACTAACAGATGATGATTCTTCTCTTAGAAAGATTTAAGTAAAAACTTTGATACAAAACCAAGGTAAAAAGTATAGTGTTCCCTCATATGTAGATGTACACATGGCATTACGTATAGAGATTAAATTATTATACTTGTCACTAAGTTCTTTATTAATTTTTAAATAAAAAATCAAAAGTAATGTTTTGTGTGGCTATTAAACTTATTTCATGGTCTCAATAATCTGGGAAAATAGAAGTAATCTAAGAAAATAATAATAAAGAAAGGATGTTTGGGCTGAAAAGAACTTCACTGGGTCCTCGGGAGAGGAGAGCACTGTCAGGCATGGGCACTGCCCGCTGGCCTGGCCTGGCTGGAGAGGGGGCGAGGCTGAAATCCAGCTTGGCTCAGCTTGCCACATCACGCTCCCTGGCATGGGCTTCAGCTGCCAGGACGACAGGATGACTTTTTAAGGGCACAGGGCATCGCACAGGCTCACAGCAGGATCTAGCTAACTGATGTCTGATTTTTAAAGAACTTCAGAGAGACAACTGAACCCATCCAGTGTTTCCATGGCAAATCCCAGGATGGCCCTACGGAGACAGTTTCTCTCTAGAACATCTATCAAGCAGGTCCCCAACCCCAGGGGATGGGCCACCTCCTTCATTTCTTCTTCCCTTCCCTGGGTAGAAGACAAGTGCCCCAGTCGGGCTGAGCACCCTACCTCTCCTGGAAGCCTAGGAGAGAAGAGGTCACTACTTCCTCTCCTGGTCTCTGCAATGACAGAGTCTACTTGCAAGGATGAGACATGGTAGGCTGAGACAGAAGGCTCCTGCTACCTCCCAGGTTCCTCAGGGAGCAGAAGGGGATGAGTGCAATTCAGGTGTCTAGAGAAGGAGCAAGACCCAATGCTCCATCCCAGAGCAGTGAGGGATCCTCCAAGTCATAGCCTGTAACTATTTGTGAGCCACCTACTGGTGCTGCCTCGGAGGGACTCTCTTATAAACAACTAGATACGACATTCTGCCATGCAGGTGCCTACCAGTCACTCTGAAAGTGTACCACTGCCCTCCAAGGAGAAGTCCCGGGGCCTCTGCATCTGCTCCTTCGATCTCAGACCCTGCCCTACTCTGGCAGAGTGTCAACTGGAAGGGAATCAAGGTGTGGGGAAACCATGCTATCTTGGAAAGGGCTTAGGAAGCTAGAAGAAGTGCCCCATGCATCCTATGAGGTTGCCGAGGTGTCCCTTGCCATGGAGATCTGAGGTGTAGCACATATGGCATCACAGCCTGTGGACCAGCACCAGGCTGACTCCAGTCTCAAACAGTAATAAGCACGCCTTGCAATGCCACGCGCCTTGGGGTACCATGGCACGCATGGCACAGCTGAGATACACAATCCTCAATTCCAACTCCAAAGACACACCATCAGATTAAAGTGCTTGCTTTTTGCCTTTCATAGAAGAGAGCAAAACCAAGAAATGGGTCGTGAACTTGTGCATCCCACGCTTTCTATAACAGTGTAGCACATTTACAAAGCCCGGACTGATTCTCCTGGAGCACTTTTATCAGCAAGAAAAATTTGACTTGATTACTAAGCAAGGCAGTGTCATTGGTGCATTGTCACCTAAAGATCACAGCAGCTGCTTTCTACCCCGATATATCTCCTTTTATCTAGAAAAACTCTACCACGGGCACATTTGGCACAGGCAGTCTGCGGCCGATTTATTTACCGGAAGAAAAGAGCTATATGATTCAGCAATAACATTCTATTTTGTGAATTAGTGTTAACTAATCATGCTATGATGTGTAGCCTACATTTCGGCAGATAAGAAGGTCATGTGAAGTAGCATATTGCCTTTTAAGTAGCTCAATAATTAACCTAAGATACTTGTGCGGTTTGGTATGAATATGCAAGAATTGCAGACCATATTTTTCCCAAGCAGTGACGTGGTTTTTATTTCCTCTGCAGTAAATCCACAGTCAGTGACCAACCTCGAGCAAATATCAGGGCCACAGAAATATGAGAAAGGCAGGAAAACCTGCTGTACCGATACCAAATCAAAATGAATTTATAAAGTCATCACGGCTCACATGCGTACCTGTGTTAGGATATTTCCTGAAAGCATGTTTTCTAAGTAGATTTATCACCAAACAGTACAATTCCCGACACTTTTTAGGACACTCATATGCAAAAGCAGCCACTGTCCATTTGAAACATTCAAAATGTATTCTTTTCTTTTGCAAATGAAGATTTAAACAGCATTTTTAAAAAGGCACATTCATGCATAAACTCCATTAGAATAAAGACTGCAAAAGGAATGTTCATGCATGGGGACATAACATCTTTGTGAAAATATTTGGTTATGAGTCTTGGTAAAAGGGCTCTATTTACTGGAAGACCATTCTGTTATATTATTTTCCCAATGAAGAAGCATGTCAGGTCCTTATAAGTCACCCAGGCTCAGAGAGCCCTGGGTTTTCACGAACAGCATATTCCCTACCACTGATGCTGCCGACGAAAAACACTCCCATCCCAAGTGTCCCCAAAGGCAGTGTTCAAAATGGAAGCAAAATAACTCCTGACGCCTGCGTCTAGTGACTCAGGAGGTGTGCTGGTCACAAGACCAAGTGGAGGATCCAGGCAGAGTTTTCCCTTTCCTAAGCCTACTTCTGTGAATTTTCCAAGGGAATCTTTCCTCAGAAGAGGCCCACATTTTCATTTTAGTGAATTAGTAATTGCCAGTCTTCTGGTGTGTATCCAGGCCATAGAAAAATCTTTAAAAGTCCTTCTCACTCGATTACATTTTTAAAGACCCATTAACAGAATGTAAATCTGATCATTTGAAAGAAGCAGCAGCAGCTAATAGCACAGGAGAAGGAACGGTCCTTCTGTGTTTCATTTCTTCCCTTCTCAACCCAGCATCGCGTACAGCGCTTATTGCAGCAAAGACACACTAGCTTTGGGGAGTGGAGGGGGGAGGTGAAGAGGGGACCAGATCACCCACCAAATGGCTGGCCCGGCCACCTGCCCAGAAGACAAGAGCACCCATCCCACATCCCACTTGCTCAGAACCACACACGATCACTAAGAATGCTAACACCGAGGGCCCAGAAAACTTTACAAAGAGGAACAGAAAAATAAAATAGGAAATCAGACAATAGAAAACCAAGCATTTCACTCAATTATTCTACAGTATCAGACTACACTGGAGTAGAGATAAAATGACATCTGAATTCTGTGGCAAGGTTACTGCACGGCTTCTGTGTTAGGGCCTGCTTTAGACATCCACATGGTCTATGATTCTATACTTGCCAAATGGATTTTTTTTTTAAGTATACTTAGAATCATGGCATATTTTTATCCTATGCATGAGATACATTCTAACAGCCCATTTCAAATATAATGTGGAAAAGTATAAAATGAACTAAAACAAATGATATACAACCAACTGCACAGTCTTCATAAAACATCACAGATGCAGATAAAAGAAAAGCCTTATGCTGTATATATCACAGCTTACTCAGTGACGTGTGAAGTTCCCCAGTTCTCTATTCCATCCATAAACAGGGGAAATTGTCGGGCCACAGCAGCATTCCCAAGTAATAAGTTATTTCAATGGAAATGGAGGTCACATTTCTAGTATTATTGTTGACAATACCATGGAATAAATCATGAAGTGAAGCATTTATTCAAAAGTTCTTTTAATCACTTTAATGTTTTAACTCCATTTTCAGAAATTGCTTAGAATTTTAAAGCTGATGCATAGTTATAACCATTTCCATTACATTTATACAAAAATGAGTAGCAAGCACATAAGGATTGAAATCTCTGTGTGATAATGGAATGTTACAGCTTACCCAAAACAGGTCTATAAACCATTTTCTGCTCTTTTTCCACTCTAGAAGGTCCACTGATTAAGTTTTTTGTCCACCTTGTCAGACATATTTTTTCCCCGGATCTTCCTCTAATCTAAATTCACAGAGCAACAACAGTGACATTAAGAAGCTAATGCATAAATCTCCATCTGAGAGGATGGGGAGAGCAAGGTCAAGCACACTGAGCAGGGGAGCATTTCAGTCTTCCCACTCCGTGGACATCACAATGAGGACTCACGGTTCCTTGATGACTGAGAGGTCCTTCCACACAACTCTAATTTTAAATGGCAAATGCCCTTCCTGAAAACATGTTGATGCTGTCATCACTCATTAAATTATAGCTTATTCAGAATTTTTTTTTTCCGAGATTCCTTCCGTGGCAGCTTAGTTTTACAAAAAGAATGTCTGGACTCCTTTCACAGATATTGGAAATGTTGGAATTGAGAAGAGTCAGCTTAGGACCTAAATCCCCTTCCTGCTTCTGAAGACTCCTGTTGGAGAAGGTCAGGGCAGTGGGGAATGAGCCAGAGGTGGGCAACGTGCCCTGCTCCACCCCCATTCCCTGACAGTGCCTTGGACCCCTGCCAACTGCTCAGTAGGAACAGGGCCACAGCTAGGTAAGACAGAGCATGGGTCCTCACTGCCATACCCGCTTCTTAGAACACTTCAGGGCTCTTCCTAAGGAACTCCTAAGGGGTCCTCACAACACATGGGTTCCTCCAAGCCTTTCAGGAAAGGCACACCCGACTCTTGGCCTGGCCCTTCTACCTCCAGGAGATTCTAATGTTTGGCCCCATGGAAATGAACGAGAGGTGGAAAATGGAAAGGTGCCTACTTTCCTGGTCAGCTGCCTCCCTAAGTAGGATAGAGATCTTGAAGGAATTCAGAATTCAGAGTCCTCTTTGATACCTCCTGGAATACCACTGAGATCAGTATCATGAGTCTCAATCTTACACAACAGACTAAGGAGAGTAAGCCTTGGCACCAAATCAGGGCTCCAAAGCAGTGCTGCCAGGCTAGCTGTGGGATCTAGAACAATTTCTCATCTCTCTGCAGGGATTTTCTACAGTTGCATATACACGACAAAAGGTGAGAATTAAATGAGAATATTCCCATTAGTTATACAGTGCCCAGAACATAAATAAGTGCTCAATGAAGAGCAGCTATTATTATTGCCACTATTATCATTATGCCTGAGATATGAGATATTTCCCAAAGGCATCCTGGCCCACATGGTCTGAGAGAAGACACTATGCTCTGCATGCTCCTGTCTACCTTCCTTAGATCCTCTGATTGAGCTGTGAGCACATCTCACAATCTCTCCACATTCCAAGGATGAATCCAAACTGTTATGGGCTTCCCCAGCCCTCCTCTCCCCAGTTTAACTGTTGACCATCAGGCTGACCCGAGTGAGCACACAGCTCGAGTCAAGACCTAACCAGAGACGGGACTAACTCATCAGTTCACTTGCCTCCACATCAGCCATCTCCCCGCTCTGCCCATCCCAAGGGTCTACCACTCACTCACTGAAACCCCGTGAGTGCCGACATCATGTCACCCCAGCCTCCCTAATCCAGCCCATTCCAAGAGGTCTTAGCAAAATGATACCAAACTTGGTTCAACTTCAAGCCACACATTATCCAGCTACTTAAGGCTGTCTTGCAGTCCCACAATATGAGAGGGTTCAAGGACACCCCTAGCATGACCCAAGAAGACAGGAACACCAGACCCCAGGAGTACTCCTGGAGTCACCCCAAGTCTCACTCCATGGGGCTCAGTCTCCACCCACCTACACAAAGGTGTTTTTAGATTATATAGAAGAGTAGTGAAGATTATATAAGAAGAACATGAAGAAGCAGACAAATTTATGGTTACAGAATAATGGAAAAGCCTACTGCAAATAAAGCCAATCTACAAGGAAACATTTGCCTTCCTAATTTATATACGTTATAGCCCAAATCTCTTAAAAAAGAAAATCTGAACATAATATGCTGAAACTCTGAGACATAGACTAGAGTCTTTTACTGGACGGAAACATAGTAAGGCAGCGATTGTTCCACATCTGTGCCACCTATCTGTGATTCACCCAAAACCACAGCCTTTATTGTGGTGCCAACCACGGGAACCAAAAGCTGCCCACTGCTATATTCTTGCTTTGCTGTCTGAAGGAGACAAGTGTCACCTTACTTGTTCTGCTCCAGGAAATGCAGAAAGAACTAAGGTCACACACCAAGGAAGACCAATGTGCCTGGCTGATTGCCAGTGAAAACTCTAACTAGATTTTTTGTTCTATGATTAGGGAAGTTATTTATTGTTTTTTAATGCCAGCGACCAAACCAAATTAAATAGTAACACGTAATAGAAAAGAAAGAAATTACATGAGACCTACGTGTGCATCTTTTGCCTAAGAAACCAAACTTAAGAGTAACAGGTTGAGGAGGAGAGCCATAAACTCTGGGGAAAAGGCGCCATAACGTGAAACTTGAAAGACTGTCTCAATTATTGTTAAAACTTTCTGGAAAAGAAGAAATAGATACCGTTCCATGCCTCAGTACTCTGTATAAGAGAAACACCTAACAATACATTAGAGCAGACAATAAAATAGCTAAGTTGGAGTACCTCAATTACTTTTTAAGGTCGTTCATAAAATTTTATTAAAGGCATCTTAAAGGTAAATATGTAGAAAGAAACTGCCAGAAGAATGAAGGTTTAGAAGAAACTACACATCCTTTGCTAGAGGTAACTAAGGAAGAAACAAGAGCCAAACGCTTCTGTCTCCAAACTGTTGGTTGCTTACCCTTCAACTTTGACACTTGCTTCTAGAATCATGGAAAATGATTACCTTTCATGTACCGGACTGTAAATAAATGCATCTCAACTGCTTGCTATCTTGTATTAAAATAAGCATAGTTTCAAAAGGCAGTTGGAAAAGAACCGGACGCATTTTCAGGATTGAGAATAAACGATATTCTTCAGGAAGATGCTCCCAGCCACAATGAAATACCCAAATGTATGTCACTCAGCACTTACAATGAGTTCGGAATCCCGCCCCATGGAAATGACGGTTCGGTTCACTGTCCGGAGAAGTTTCTCCATGATTATCTGGACATGCCTCTGAGTCGGGCCCTGGAGGAGGACACATCAGTGAAAACCAAATCCTAAGGCAATCATTAATATGCAAGCCCCAGCCGTTGTCATTGAATCCATTTACCCTGGAAAGAGTAAATCAATTACAACCCTTAACGAGATGAAAAATGGTCCTTGTCAAAGGCAAAAGCCTTCACGAAGAAAACTCCAGGCATTTTATTAATTATAGTCCATTAATGATAACTCGTTATATAATCATAGTAATTTAATTTAAGCAAACCTTAAAAATAAAAGCAAATCTGTTTAAACAATATAATGTTTATGATCCCTGATTAGCCCACCAATTAGTTTTCTAGACACTTGGCCATTTGTAAATGGAAGGCAGGCAGACAACAACTGCAAACTGCTCTGCGTGTCAAATCTCAATGACTTGGGGAACAATCACAGAGAATAGTTAAATATCATTTTAGCAAACCACCTAAAATCCTCAGTGCCACAGAATTTTCTGTCAGGAAAAGTTTGCTCTTTTATTTTGTGTGTGATGGGATTGCTGACTCTTCTTCATGAACGCTCAACATGTTTAAACGGACTCTCTAGGCACTTCCACACGAGGCCAGGGCAGGCACCACCTCCTCTGTGAGGTTTGGCCACACCACCCCTTTACTCTCAACTTTTTCTCCACTAAGAAAAGAGAAGGCCCTGGAATGGGGCCACAGGAGGCTGGCCTTTGGGGTAACGCTTCCAAAACCTTTCAAAGGCAACATCACCGGAAAAGCTGATATAACAACCATCAGTGTGAACTAATTTGATCTGACCTCTTTCTGCAAAGACACTAACCAGGCCCAGAGAATGAGCCAGTGCAGAAAAGGAGTGGGCAGGACAGGGTATGTGTGTGTGCGCGTGCGTTGATTAGAAAGGTGTCTGGAGGTCATGTGGGAGAGAGCAAGAAGAAGCCCTGTCGACTTGAAAATCATGGCCCATCTTTCCACTGCTGGAGGCAGAGATGGACAAGGCCCTGTACACTTTTCCAGACATGCCTGGAGAATCAATGACTTCACATGTGCATGCACATGTGTGCACAAGTGTGTCTGGTGGGTATACTGGGGATGGGGAGGCTTAAGGTCAGACTTTTCCATATGTATGGCACTAACTTCTGATGAAAACCAAGGTCAATGGAATAAGGACACAATTTAGAAGATGCAAAAGGAGATACCATTTTTTAAAAAACCAGCTAAGAAAGCACAGAAAGAAAGCAACCTGCACGGAGAAGAACCTGGGGAAGAGGCAGAGCTGCTCTTTCTCTGAACTCTTTGAAGCACCACTGAGTTGTTTTTTTGAAAAGCTATGTGTATGTATTACCTTAAAAAAGTAAGAATTGAAAAAAGGAATGCAGGTAATTAATCTCCACAAGTTTACCGCCAATTTTTAACATCAAAACCTTTGTCTGACCTTAAGGATCAAAATCTAAGTCTTGGGAGGCATTTAGCTGAGAAGTCACAAGAAATAAACTTAAAAAGATATTTGTATTGTGGAAGAATAATCATTGTAATATAATTATCA
The DNA here is from genome assembly GCF_041296265.1 of Equus caballus. Lineage (NCBI taxonomy): Eukaryota > Metazoa > Chordata > Mammalia > Perissodactyla > Equidae > Equus > Equus caballus. The sequence goes on from NC_091684.1 coordinate 6,983,745, forward strand.
TATTTCATAATTTTATATTTATAAATAAATATAACATAAGGGTGCAACTCCATAAAGAGCAAGAGAAAGGCTCACCCCCAAAACTTAAGGCCTTTGCTTTTTAAAGGAATCAAAGGTACCTCTGTACCGCGAGGCTGGGGTTTATGTGAAGTACAGGGCAACACTTCCTGCGTGGTCCTCGAAGGCAGCCTGAGCAAGCACAGCCATTACTCACCACGTCCTTCCGGTACAGAACCTCCAGGATGTTACTGAGCAGTTGACAGCAGGCCTCCAGGTCTTCCTGTCTCTCCAGATGGTACTTGAGCTGATCTGTCATCATGGGAAGCAGGATCTCTCTGCAGTCTGCATTGGACATGGGGTTGCCAGTCAGCAGGGAACCCACCAAGATGCAACTCATGTTTGCTAGAAGCTTGTTATCCTAGCATGTTACACTGTTTTCAAGCACGTTACATTTACATTCTCCCTGACATGACACTGACATCTGGAGAGGCTCAGATTACCTGACTGTGAGTAAATCACTCATATCGCTATGCAAATAATTTACACACAAACACTCACATGTGCCCACATATATGTGTGCGTCTCCAAGTAAATATACAATAACAATTCACAAACATACATATATATAAACACATAATACACATATATCCCATAGTGTGCACACAGAAACACACACGTTGGGGTTTTAACTAATTTTCTCTGCTGAACTATAAATTCACTGATTTGCAACTTTAGAAGAAATACTTGTTACAACAAAAACTATTTGAATTGCAGCTATTTCTCATTTATTCCTAGGACACCAAAGCATGGTTTCCTCCTACTCCCATATGCTACAGCCTCCTAACGTTTCTGAGCTCAGCCAGCTCATAACCTACTAAATTCTCCGTGTTGTCTTCACTCGGGGACAACTTTCTGCTGGGCTCCCACTTGCAGAGGGACTGTGTGTGGAGGGCTGAGAGCTCAGGCTCAAGAGTGAGGCTGTCCAGCTTTAAATTCTGCTGGCTTCCTAGCAGGGTCCTCTTGGGCAGCTCACATCACCTCTCTGAGCCAAGGTCTCCTCACCTCTACCATGGTCATGCTGGCACTAGCCACTCACAGCTGTGAGGCATGATACAAGGTGACGCGCTTCCGAAGGCCTGGGTCTGCCACAGGTTAGATGCCCAGGAAAGGTACTTGCTCTTACAATGTGACACAGATACTGGTGATGGGCCACAGCCTCTCTCTGGCTCCCAGACCCCTGGGTGAAGGCATCAGGATGGGAGGGAGGGGGCAGTGGGAGCAAGCACTGACCTTGGAGGGGAGGGTCAGAGGGGCTTCCCTTGGGAGGCAGTACCTTCACTTGCTGGCAGAAATTTGCCATGTAGGGTGGGCAGTCCAGGAAAGGGAATCCTATCCACCAAGTTACAGAGACAGAAACATGTGACGCAGTCACAGTGACGTTCTCAGTTCAGGAGGGTGGGGAGAAGAGGGGCAGAATGAAAGGCGGGATGGGCAGTTGGATTTCATCGTGAACATGATGAGTGAGGTGGAAAAGAGTAAGGAACTGGACCAGGCTGATGGGGGAGAGATGTGATCAGATCAAAAGGCTAGAGAGATCCTTGTGCTGCTACACAGGCAGGGCAGTAGAGATGGGAAGCACAGAACTGGTCAGTTAGCTACTACAAGAGCCCAGGCAAGAAAGAGTAAAGGCCTGAGCTCCTGCTGTAGTGGTGACTTTGAAAGAAAAGGCCTTGAATAAGAGCAAACTGGAGGCAGGCTGAATACACTGCTTGGTGATTAACCGGAGATGAGTGTGGGGGATAAAAAAAGAGTCAAAAAGAACAGCCTCCTGGTGATGAGTGTGCCATCCAAGGAGAGGAAACTGGCGAAAGAAGTGCATTGAAGGGAGGAGAAAATGACTGGGATTGGTTTTGGGCAACTTGGCCACTCAAGTGGCCCCATGTAGTAGGCAAATGGATAGAGGGTTCTAGACGTTGGAGGAGATTTTGGGCTTAGAAATACAAATTGGAGAATCATCAGCCTCTAGGCAATAATGAAACCCAAGTATGTGAATAAGACTCTGGAAGGAGAGCGTGTCAAAGGAGAAGGAAAAACTGTGAACAGCATCAGTACGTAGGTATTAGAACAGGAGACGGGTAGGACATGAAGCTGGAGTGAGGAGAGCTGCGAGACGAGGCGGAGATGAGTGACATCACCCAAACCAAGGGAGGACAGGGTGGTCAGTGTGGCTAAACGTGGCAGGACAACAGTTAGAACAGGACAGCCTTAGGATGTGGCAATAAAGGCACCCAGACCCCTTCCCAAGGCAGCTTCCTGGTGTGGATTGAAGAGGCACAAAGAAATGGAATCAGCAGCACAGACCAGACACAACTCCTGGCAGATGGCTATGAAATGAAAGGACGCTGGGGTGTGAGGATCAGAGTCAAAGAACATCTGAGTTTTCGTTTGTCTTGTAAATAGGAACATAGAAAGGATGTTCAGAAAATTAAAGAACAATAAGGAAACAGATATAAATGAGATTAAAGACAAAATGCAATTACTAATTGTCTCTTCCAATTGGGAAATCCCGTTCAACTCCAGCATCATCCACCCTCCAACATGAACTATCTGTTTACGACACCAGCTCTGTATTGTGAAACTGGCCCAGCTATTGCTATTTCCTTTAAAATGCAGAGCACGAGAGAGGAGACAGCAGAGCTCTCAAACATTAAATATCCTCAGCTTGTTTTTAGGGTTTTACATATTAAGACTTACAGCATTAATGATATATAAAAGCATGGTTTGCATTAATGTTTCCTGAGCTTTTTTTTTTTTGCTATAAGAAAAAAAATGAGCATGTAGCACTGGAATGGTTCCTGTAAATATGCAGAGACCCGCTCAGAAGACCTTCCCAAAGACTACAGGGTAACGAAGGCCTGGGGGTGGAGGCGGGAGTAGGGTGCAGATGGGGAGAAATGAGGATGCAGAACAAGCCCTTCTGTTCCACTGTCTTCCAGAGCACTACAGGTAGGGAGCCGATGCTAAGGCTTTTTCAAATTCCATTTTGATTTATTTCCCGAGAAAGGACTGATGGCACCTCCACTTTTCCGGAAAGAGTTTTGTCCAATGAATATATGAGTTTACTTGTTGACTTCACAATTACAGTAAGCGATACACAGGCAGAAGTAATGCAGAGATGCTAAAATGCTGCACATCTTCTGGGCAGAGGCCAGGCAGCCTCACTGACTATGACGGCAAGAATCCACAGGAGGTCAGGGAACCACGGCACAGCACAAGAAGAAGGCACTGTCCTATGGGGACTAGGATGGTCCCTCCACGTCTGTGCTCCTGGATATCAGGGGGCCTCGTACAATTCCCTGGTCTTCTCATCCTGCCCTTCCTGTGATGCCATTGGATGAACTCAGGCCCCCATGGAAAGCATCTCTCCGAAAGTCACAGCCCCTTGAACTCATGAGGGAAGTGCTCCAAAGAGCCAAGACGTGTTGTCCATGATGGAGAGTGCACAAGTGTCAGAAAGCCGGCCAAGGATGAAGCCAGTCTAAGGGAAATGCCACAAGAAACTGTCCTCGTAGCAGTGAAACCAGCCTCAAAATGCATCTGCCAAAAATGCTGACCCACGGAATACACAAATTCCACAAGCATCCCAAAAACCCAATGTCCTTCCTACAGAATCCCGATGTTCACAAACTACCTCCACCCTCAGGAGCTCTTGACTGGCTGACCTTAACCACAACACAACATCCAGTGTAGGGGCTACACTTGAAGCTCCTAGAACCCAGCAGGCTGGGAAGTTTCCTCCGCAAACCCATCTGAGTCCAGCCCTGCCTGTGCCTATCCTCTCAGTCCATGGTATGACATCTCCAGAATGGGTCTTCTTTCCATTCGGCCTGAAACACATCGCCCAGTATGACCACCCTCAAGAGGGGATGAGCCCTTGGCCACACGTCCACTTCTTGGTCATCCCTATCACAACTCATCATTTGGGAGATAAGTCGAATTTCCAAGACATCTCAGAGGGAGAAGTTAGAGTCCTGAAGACCCGAGCAGGTAAAGGCAGACCCTGACACCATGACTAAGGAAAACAATGACTATGGAAGCCTGGCAAGACTGCTCTGAAACAAGCTTAGGAGGGACTGGACAGAGGCAGATGGCATAGTGGACTGGCAATCTGGTTCAGGGGGCGGGGTGTGTCCATGAACAGTCCTAGAAAATCTGAGGAACACAGTTCTGGACTCAGAGATGGCAGAAATAGCCCTTCAAGCCCTGGTTCCCAGGTGCCCTGGCCAAAATCCATCCCTTACCGCTCCATTTATCTGTTACGCTCGACAGACACTTGTAGACTTCACTGTTCTCGGAGGTAATTGAGTGTGTTGGTCTCATTTGTCAGAAGTACTCCGGGAAGCAATGAGTGCCCTGTTCCTCTTCGGCAGGGAGATGCTGTCAACTATCTTTGGCTGCCTGGCGGGAACGTCCGCTATCCACCCAGCTCAGGGGTCTGTGTTAGCTTCACCTGTTTGTTATCCAGCCTCTCTTGATGAAAAACATCTTTTGGAAACTTCATGCCATTTTGTCACATTGAAAGACATTTCATTCTCTTAGTCCTTTGAGAACGTAAAAACCCATTTGTTATAATCCTTCGGATGGACCCGTATCCACAACTTGGATGTTTTCAGTATCCACAAGAGAACTGTAACTCATCCTTCATCATCCACTCCACTCATGGCAGGTCAAGACGAAGTGGGAAATGGGGATAAGCATACTTCATTGAGAGGATGACAAGAGACAATGCCTACAGAAAGAGTTTGTGAAAGCAGTCCGACATTCCAATGCAGAGGAAAGCCCCAGGACAGAGCTCCGGCCCCTGACCACTCACAAATCATAGGACCAATCCCTGGAGAGCGGCAGCCAGACACCCAGGCTTTCCTCAGAGGCTGCACCAGGCATCTCGTGCAGGCCTCCAGGGACAGAGGGTCACAGGGCAGCAGCACCCTTCAGAAACACATCTCAAGCCCCCAAAGGAAGAAAGACAATGCTCCAGAGTCCTTCAGACGCTGAGAGGACCAAAGTTGGAGGCAGCACCAGCCTGTGACCTGTGATCTGCAGGCCCTGGCACAGCCCACCGACAGGCCTGGGTGCAGGCAGGCCTCAGAGGCCCAGTTCTTGGACCACCGTAAATTACCACTGGTTCTATTACCCGCTTCTCCTACGGGAAGGCAATCTCCAGGAAAGCAGAGGTGTTGTTCTCATCAATGGGAAGAGCCTCTGCACGTGAACCAAGACGTGATGGTGGTATTCTGTGTGCACACATGTGAGTGTTTGTGTGTGCATATGCTCACTGTCGAGAGGGCTCTTTCTTCCTACCAGGACAGTTGCAGCTTATTTACTTCTGTCTGCAGTCACTTTTTTTCTGGAAACCACAGTACTTCACACTTGTTTCGTGCTGAGGAGGGACCTGAAGTCCAGCGTAGCCCTGGCCCATCCTTGCAAGACATCAGAGGGATAAAGACATCATAACAAAACCTCTCCCGCATTTCTGGTGACCCAGTTTCACTGGACAGTGTCCAAGCCAAACTGGACAGTAGAGTGCAGGTGCATGCGTGTGTGATGTGCAAGTGTTGGTATGCATTCATTTGCAATTACAGGAGCACAGTATCAAATTACAGGGTCTGCAGGAGGCTGCAGGTCTGCCTCCCAGGGCCGCTCAGCCACTCAGCTGCACCCCCCCAAAAGCAAAATTAACACAGGTTTCTCAAAACCTCATTTTTTCAAAGGTCTCTCTTACTCTGCACGTCAGTCTACTTTCAGTTTTTCCAAGAAGTGGGGCACACACTTTAAATAACACTAAAGTCCCTCAAATTTTATTGTAAGTCAAGGCCAAAAAGTCAAGAGCAAGGAGGAAGGTATACCACACACACTCACACACACATAGCACACATTCCCCACACTCAGCACACATACATACACTCCTCACACACACACTCATATACCATACACACCACACACTCACATGTACCACACACTCTACACGTACACACACTCCTCACATGCACTCACACACACACTCATACACCACACCCCACACACTAACACATACCACATACACACCCCCCACACATACACACACTCACACACGATACACACCACACACACATATCACACACCCCACACACATACACACACCACACACTCACATACCACACACACTCCCCCACACACATACACAAACCACACATATTTATACAGTACACACAACATACATACACACCACATACTCATTCTCACAACACACCCCCCACATACACACACTACACTTCCCATACACACACTTACACAGTCACACACCCACCACACACATTCACAACACTCTCCCCACACACACACCACACATATATACACACCACACCTACATTCACACACCACACATACACATCACACAGACCACAAACATACCACACATAAATTCATCACACACACACCACACACATACATATACCACACACAGTCACACACTATGCACAACATACATATCACATACACACTCACACACTATGCACATACATCACACATACACACACACACACACCACACACTCATACACACCACATACACACTCATATACTACACACACACACACTCCTGCAATTAACTATTTTAAATCATGAGACTCTGGAAAGTGAGGAAGAGCAATCCCCTGTCACATTATTAATGCCCCTACTCGGTGTCCTGAATATCCTGCCTTTCCTCATGAACCGGATGTCATTTCTATACTATGATTTGTGCTGATGGTCGCATTAGGTTCAAAACACATGGCCTGGAAAGCTGACAATCAAAAACAAAACCCAAAACAACCTGGTATTTTAAATAAACTCCCCACAGACAACCATTTGAAACCAGCTGCAGTCACACCTGCCCCAAGTCCAGGAGCGGGGGCCACACCGTGAGGCTCAGGCAGAGCCTTTTACTCTCATTCAGGTCCAGTCTGCCCAAGCACGTGGGAAATAATAACACCACTCTGCTCATTCTTTTCTTTGGATCTTGAGCAAGTTATTTAAACACTCTAGGCCTTAATTTTTCTGATCTGCAAAATGGGAATGCTGTTGTTTACCTTTTAGATTTACAGTGAGAATTAAATGATACAACATGCATATTTGGCAAACAGCAAGCATTCATTAAATGGTAGCTGTCAATAACGATCATAGGAATTATACTAATATACAAAGTCAGCCTTTGCAACTAACAGTACACAAAGAAAACTAACGTCCTTGAGCCATGCTATGCAATATGGTAGCCACCGGGCACCTGAAATGTAGCTAGTGCCACTAAGGAATGGAATTTTGAATTTTATTTAACTTTAAGTAATTTAAACCTACATGTAAAAAGTAATGCTTGATTTATTGGAAACAACTGTTTGGAACAAGTGGAGCAACTTGAGTACGTGAATCTACCTGTCAATGGTAAATTTTATTAAATGTTCATTAAATACAGATGAAGCATCTCTGATGAAAATTTAGCATCCAAATTGAGATGTGCTGTTAAGTGTTAAAAAACACACTGGATGTCAGAGAATTAGTGTGAAAAAAAAGAATGTAAAGTATGCCATTAGTAATTTTTAGATTAAAGTTATATTAAGATGATATTTTCGATAAAATATATTATTCAAATTAAGTTCACCAATTGCTTTGTACTTTCTTTTAAAATTTGGCCTCTAGAAAATTTTAAATTACCTATGTCGCTCACATTCTTTATCTGCTGAGTAGCATCATCTATGAGTCTGCTAGGAAGCAGATGTTAGAGACCTCATGTGCAAAGTCTCATTTTCATGAGCTGGCGTTCACCACTGGAGGCAGAATCAGAGCCACAGCTTTCTCCTATCAGACCTCACATCACATGTTGGGACTGCAAGACTTGTCAGTGCCCATGAGTACTGAGTCGAGGCATAGCCATGACCTACAAGGAAGCCAGAACTACCTAGCACACTTGTCCCGGTTTTCCATGGTATGCACAGAGAGGAATGCAGTGAGCCCAGCCCAGGCAGCCAGGAAGGGACAGGCAGCCCGATGGGCACACAAATCAGCCATGGGGATCAGAGGTCTTGCCGCACACCGGCCACCCTTCCACATCCTCCTTTCCCAGTGTGATCCACTATGATTACAGACAGCAATAATTTGACATCTGTTCATCCTCAGCTGTGCAGGCTGAAGCTGTGATGATTAATGCTCTGGTAATGGGCACAGAGTAAAAAATATTAATCTTTATAAAAGGTATTCAACAGGCATCATCAGCTTATAAATGTCCAAGCAGAATATCTGTCTATAACCCCATTACAGCTCTACACTAAAGCAAGATGCAAATATGAGAATGAATTTGTCCATTTAAAACATTCGTTTTATGAACAGTGAGTAATATGCTTCTTAATTTTTAGTTTGGTCACATTAAACAAATGATCCATAAAGTACATTTAATAACCTTGAGCCTGTTATATAGAACTGAGATCCAGATTAACACTTTTAATGAGAATTAAACAGTAAGAGCCATATAAATGGAGGATGCTCACTATTTATCTTCTATAGACAATCATCTTATTTTTCAACCATCTAAGAACTCTGTACCCACATGATTCAATTTGTTCAAATGATTTCTCCCTCTTTGCAAGTCTTCAAGCAACAGAAGTGCAGAAAACAGAGTCAGCAATGGAAGGAATCATAAGGAACTATCTACTCATGTCCACATTTTACAGAGTGCGAGCCAGGAATCAGAGAGAAGGGATGTGTGAGGATTACACCACTAAGCAGCAGCAGAGCCGGAATTAGATGCCTGATCTTAAAGCCAGAACACCTTAGAGTAAATGATCCAGACATGCGCACATGCCTGTAAACATGTATGATTCAGGTATCTAACATGTCAAATGCAAATTAAATCTTCCCAAGAATCATTTTAATGTAACAAGTCATGAGAGTGAGCAATACCAGGAGAATAAATTCACATTGACTAAGCTTATTAGGTAGGTTATTTTTACTTTCTGAACTTTAGTCTCTTTGTCTGTGAAATGGAGTAAATACAACTGTGTTTTTATCCCTATCAACCAGCAGCACCTTTGTAAGTCTTCTGGTCAGGATGTGGTCACAGATCCTCAGTGCCACTCAGCTGAGTGCTGAAATGATCAGAAGTAAGGTAAGCTACATTTCAGCTTTGAGATGCCCAATGTCACAGAATTTTAATTAAGAGGGTGATAGAGGAATTAAAAGTATCTTGGAAATTGGAAGGAGGAGCACAACAGGATATAAATTGCAGAAACAATGGGAAAAAGCAGCTGGTCTAAGACTGTCTTCTGGATAGAGCCATTGGGTCTAGTAAAAAGTGTGTCATCTTTTGGAAAAGGGAGTGGGGCAGCAGATATTTTGTATCCTTTAGTTTGGAGAAGTATAATAATGGGGATTAAACATTCATTAGTATTGTAGTAATAAATAATTTGTCAGAAGAAAGAAATGAAAGAGGAACCAATGGAGAACAGTCACAAATAAGTCCCATCTATAAGTAGATGAAAAAATTAGAGTCAAGTAAAAGTGCTGGGGAAGACTGTGTGGGCTCTAATGGTGAAGCTAGGAATCTATTCTCTAGGTGGATGGAAGTACATCAAGGAAGTGGCTTGGGAAGTTCAGAAGGAATCCTACAGGTGTGCCAGTCCTTGGGCAGAATCTCTACACACTGAGGATGAAAAAATACAAGAAAGAATACACAGGGCTGGGGAGTGGTATGCATTCTTTTAACCAGGAGAGTGAAGTTAACCCACAACACAGGTCTTGGCCAATGAGGTCCAGCACACATGCCTCTCCTGGTTGTCCCAACAATGAAATGCATATTTTAAAAACAATGTCAAAAACATATAGACTGGTACATTCCATCTTGAGGGAAGTTCTGTGCACTCAGAGAGGTGTCCATGGAACAGAAAAAGAATGAGGTCTGGAAGGAGAACATAGGAGCCTGTAGGCTGACCTGGGGCTCCTCCAACTGTCCCAGGCAAGTTACTGTAGGCAACATATCATGCAAGGACGGAGCTCAGCTTGTAGGGCCCGGAGGGAATCATGAAATGGGAAGACTTAGGGACTTGCTGTCCTGGTGCCTAATCAAGGCAGCCTCTTCTGAGATTGCTCTTCCTGCTCCCAACATGAAGTAACAGAAGTAGGAGCCCACACAGAGGTGGGCACAGAACAGAGAGTCAATAGACTAAGATAAAGGTTAGACCAACTATACTCTGAGGAATTGTTGGCACTGCCAATTTGATCACAGATAACACTCCCCTCACAGAAAGAGAAAAACGATGAAAATTCCATGAGCATATGAGTACACTACATAGTTTATTTATGTTTAATTCATTTACGTGTTTATTTATTCATATATTTGTATTTTATCTTGTTCTATATGGCATTTGAAGTAAATTCAGTTTTCAAAATGCATAGCTCATATGATGGGTGTGAAACAGTTTACGAAAAGAGCGGGTGATGGATTGCTAACAAAACTCCTTAATCAGCACCATGATGCTGGACAGCTCCCTGTCTGGGTCCTGCTTATACAGACTAGGATTTGTTACTTAACTCCTATGTCCTTATCTATAAATTAAGAGAATTAGTCTTCCCAATTATACATTTTTAAGTTGATGGCTCTGAAGCCACTCAGAGAAATCAAACTCACCAACCAACAGTCATAAGCACATGGTAGGTGCTCAACAAATTACAATGGAATTGAAATAGATATAATTAAGAAACTAAAACTGAGTTCACCCTCCTAGATTCATCAAGCCGTTTCTAAAGGGCTGCACTGTTTTAACAAACAGGCTTTTCAAAAACACTATTAATGAAAGATATAGAATGAGGGCTGAAAAAGGTACAGTACTTTACAGATAAAGATTAAAATTTTCTCAAGGCATGAAAAAAAAATAGAAGAGGAGAGAATAACATTCATATTCCCCATTATTTAAAAGAATCAGTCGTTGGGGTTCACAGCTGGTAACATTCATTAGAAGTCATCAGCACAACTATCTAATTAAAGTACTCCAGAATGCTAAACAACTGGTACATTAAGTGATTGTGGCACATGATGATCTCAACCCCAATTTTTCTTTCTGGACAACATCCATCAAGTTAACAAAACTACTACAGAGTAGCTCTGAGTTTAAGATCCCTTTCAATAAGGAGAAATATTTCTCCATTTTCCACAGTGGAGAAGCTCAAGAGACTTTATTTTGATTTGTTTACAGATCAAAGCATTAAGAAGGTATATTTTATTATGGGTTTGTATTAAACACACACCTTTTCTTTCTACAATTTAAAGCACAAGAAATTGATTAATAAGATAATTTTTAGGGGCTGGCCCCGTGGCCGAGTGGTTAAGTTCGCGCGCTCCGCTGCAGGCGGCCCAGTGTTTCGTCGGTTCGAATCCTGGGCGCGGACATGGCGCTGCTCGTCAGACCACGCTGAGGCAGCGTCCCACATGCCACAACTAGAGGAACCCACAACGAAGAATACACAACTATGTACCAGGGGGCTTTGGGGAGAAAAAGGAAAAAATAAAATCTTTAAAAAAAAAAAAAAAATAAGATAATTTTTAGAGAGATAAATTATCTATGTTGGATCTAATCAAAATGAAAAAACAGTCTGGAAATCTGACTTCAATATTTCCTAATGGCTAGTCCCAATAGGTATCTGGGCCTTTGCCCTCAGATTTCAAAGGGCTGCTGTAACTAATGTTTCCACCATTAAAAAGGAGAGTGTTACTTTGCCTCATAATGGAAAGAATCCTTCGCCTTGAAAATAAGAATGAGGAAAATAATTTAAGCTCTCAAGGCCTACATTTTTAAGAAGCTCTGTGTTGTTCAATTTGGAACACAAAAGAAGTTTTATGAGGCTGATGAACATTGTCTAAAAGGAGCCTGTTTGCTATATTGAGGAAAAGAACCACGGGAATGAGCAGGGAATGAGAGGATAGCACATGTCCCACTCCTACCCACTGCTGGGTTCCAACCATCGGGGGAAAAAATCCAAAACACAAAAACAGACAAAGGGGTGCCAATGAAAAGTGAGCTTAGAAGGAAGTAATCTACCAAGAGTATGAAACTACTGTCAAGACCACAAAGGGATTGTCTTGCCACTAAATCTTCAAATCTTACACTAGCCTCCAAAAACAAGCAAAAAAACTCCTTAAGACACAATGATAAGTACATAGGAAGTGCTAAAGAAAATCTGTCCATTGCTTTGGCTACTTTCCATACGGGACTATGGAAAGATTAGACCTTGAAAGGCAAAGAAATGATTCAGTATTAACTGGAGCAAGCTTTCCAAAGGTCTCAGGTTCAGAACCACAGTGGAAAGGAGCCTGTGCGGGTAAGGGCACGTGTTCCACCAGGTCTCCCACCTTAACTCAAAGGCTTCTTTGCAAGCATGTCCAAAGCTCTTGACTAATTTAAAAGCTAATGCTATCTCACGTTGATTCCTTTCATTCCAATTTCTATAACATTAATGTAAAACATTTTTGTGGGCATAAATCCTAAACCTCAGTGTCCTAGTGTTTATTTTAATTTAATTACATTGAAACTTTTCATTTCTATAATAGGATTTCAGCTTTAATTTTTACAGCTTTTGTCAGATATGTGGGCAACAATATAACCACATGGGAACAAAGCTACAAATGCACAAATTATGAAGCTCTGACCTTTCTGTCTCTTTGTATCTTGCTTTGAAAATCTGTTCACTCCACACCACAGATTATATGCAAGAGTCATCTTTTTGTGAAGCGCATAATCTATTTAACCAGCTTCCCAGTAGTCAAGTCACATCACGAGACAACGCTTGGAAGCCATTACCGCCCATTCATTGGCTCTCGTGCACAGCATGCTAATGAGTCAAAACCCCTTCACCTCAGCACAGGAGCAGGAGCAGGAACATTCAAGGTGGATTCCAGACACCAGCATGGGGACCAGCCCCTCTGCACATCCTCCCTTTTCTGAAACAGTGTCATTCACTCTTGAACACCACCATGCATTTGAAAAGATATCCTAATGAAATGCTGTGATGACTGGGATTTGCTTCAAAATATCTGGGAGAGAAGTGCATAGATAAAAACAAGATTGACCGACTTGATAACTTCTGAAGCCAAGTGAGGGGTCCAAAGGCGTTCACTACATTCTTCTTTCCACTCTTCTGTATGTTTAAAATTTTCCATAATTTTAACAAAAAGCTATCTTGAACCCAGAGGTGGAGTTGAACCGTGCCCTCCCCTATTTCGTATTTCCACAAAACTTGAGGATAATTAGATCAAAAGCAAATACAAGATAGGCTTAATTCTATAAGACTACTCACATAAGACCCTCCATATTGAGTCTCTCATGACTCTTCCTTTTCTTTCTCTCTTTACGTTACCCTACCTCAAAGACATCTCCTTCCTCCTCCATGACCAATCCACTCACAGCCAAGACCAGCAGAGACAGCCAGCTTCCCATGTAAACACAAAGCCTCTCCTCCCTTAGGTCAAGTGAACTACATATGTACATAGCTGATCAACTTCCTTCTCTGTGCTACTCCCTGGGAAAAGAAGTGCTAGTTTTGAACATCCAAGTCCAATTTTGATCACTCAATAAATATGCATTGTGAGTGTGCCTTGGGTCAGGCACCAATCTAGGTTACAGCAACAGAGTAATAACAAGACGAAGAAGGCCCTGCTTGGAGAGCTCTCATTCTAGGGAGGGACCACAGACAGTAAGGCAAGGAGTAAAAATATGCAATGATTTCACATTGTGGACAGTGCCATGAGGAGCCATGGGGCAGAGTTTCTCGGGGTGTTTTATGCAGCAATTCGCAGAGAAAGCTCTCAGTGTAATCCGTTTCATTATTTGGTCCAGGTCTGTTGCCTTTCAGCTCATATTTGACATTCTAATTATCCTCTCCGATGAGGGCAGGATCTTATCTGCCATTTTTCTACTGAATCCTCAACAAAAGTGACAGACATGGCTAACATTAATTGAATGTGCATTAAATGCTGAGTGCAAATCTCAGGACTAAACATATATTAATCCTCAAAACATATGACACAGGCAACAAGAAAAGGGCAGCTTAGGAAAAAGATGCCTGGAGGATAACTTACCCAAAGTTACCGAGTTAGCAGGTAAAAGAGGCAGGATTTGAACCGAGGCAATCTGATCATAAAGCCCACACACACTCCCAATCCTCTTGTGTACTACCTGCCCTCATCATAGAAAGGGCATCAGAAAGAAACAGTTCTTTATTAATGAGGGAGTTAAATTACTTGCAGGAAAAATGGTGCAAAGCAGTCATTCATTTTTTTAAAAATCAAAGGGAAAGGAGCAGGTACTTAGAGAAAAGGCCAAAGTGGCTCACACATCACCAAGCACAACGAGTGGTCAGAAGTCTCCAGAAGGCCTGGTGCACTGGCTTTATCAGCAGTCTACTACTGACCTCTGATGTGGTCAGGTCTGCACTTCAGCTTCTGAACAGCCTTCTTACATCAGGGACAATTCCTACATTGTCTCTGCTGTACAGAGGCCAGAACTCAAGTCCACAGCCACCCTTGCAACTACAACGCAGACTACGGCCCAGGTTCTAGTGATGAGGCATGACTTCTTAAGATGGCAACTGGAAATGAGCAGTGGGAGGAGACAGCTCTGTGAAGAACTCCCATTTCCTTTGGACCAGGGTGGAGGCTGTGGAGGCATCAAGAGTTGCAAAGTCCTGATTCAGAAGGAGTATCGCAACTGGTACACCTGTGAGCAGACAGCAGTGACGGCGGCTGTGCTGTCCACACAGGTTGGGGCCAGACAAACACAATCCTATTAGCCAAAAGACAGATCTCCTGTTGTAGCCTAACAAACTCAGCCCGATGAATCCTCAGTTTCCGTGTCCTGTAAAGGGACAGAAGAGGAGCAACAGGAAAAACAGGGCTAAAACAATCAGGTCACTGTAAGCCTTAGCCTACCAGGACCCAAACCTGGCAAAGGAAGGCTTTTCTGCAGAGGAGCAATTCCAGTTTCAGAATTCACTGCCAGCCTCACTGCACACAGATCAGCTTGTCATTCCCATTGAAGTGAGTCCCTTAAAACGATGGAATGTCTTTGATAGTGGAGGGAGATGGAAATAAATGTTTCAGAGCAAAACAATTAAGTTGAGTGTCTTCCATGAGTGGGCAACACATGTGCTGATAAGCAATGACAAGCCCTGGAGCCCACAGAGGTCACCAGAGGAGCTGCACTGTGATGTACTCTGACCACAGCCCCAAAAGAATGTTCCCCAAGGGCTGGCACATTTAGTAGCTTGGGCAACTAAATCTAGTTACATCAAGTTCTAAAACTCTGGACACGTGGGAAGTTAGTTTGACTGATTCCACTGGGATCAGGAAAGAGGACAGAGACAACTACATTTTTTACAAATTAACAAGAAATGGAACAAAGCAAGAAATCTCAGCCATCACATCTTATCAGAAAATGGTTTGGCTTTAAATATTTGCACAAAAGGTAGCACAGAATATTTTGCAAAAGTAATAACATCTTTGTAAGAACAGACCAACTGGAAGATTTCCACTGATAAGTTTTTCCTGACAAGGAGGTAAGACAGATGTTGGCTGCTTTGAAGAATCAGGGAGTTTGCAGATGAGAAAAATCAGGGCTGGCTCTGCTATCCTTACCCAGAAAGATTCTTAAAACTCAAAGCCTCTAAGCGAGGCCATTTTTACATGGGACAATGCATTCTGAAATGTTTCCAGGCAGCCAGTGAGCGTTTGAAGCACATTTGGGCTGCCGATTATGGCTTAAACAACTTCTACTGATGGGCCAATTCTGGAACTGCTCGTAAGACACGAAGCTCCAGGCTAATTTCAGCTCATTTAGCCCATGATAATTTTGGATTCATATATTTTGTACAATCTCATTTACTATGATGGGTGCAACTTGCTATTAAGATTAAACTCCTAACTTTGTACTTAAAAAAATACTAGGCTAATAATTCCAAAATATCATATGTCCTGGTAACTCCATATGAAACAAAACTAGGTATTTAATTGCACACTGCATACTTCCAAAAGAGGACTTGAGGCAGTCTATGATAAAGACTTACAGAACAAGAGTGAAAACAGAAATGGGGCACAGTAAAGAGGAAGAAAAACACCATCACCCAACACCTAGGCCAGCACAATTACCAAAAATAAACAGTAAGTTCCCCTTCAAGCTTTCTCTTAGCTAAAGAAATAGAGTAAGTTTCAATAGAAGAAAACATTTCCTTCTATTTTAAATATTTTTAATTGACTCTTTTATGTCTTAGATCCTTATTCAAGGAGAGCTAAATGATACATGGAACAAAGTTTTGCAAGAAATTTTGAAATATATTTAAATACATCCTCAAGAAGGTCTTCCCTATATCAACACTCAATAAAAGTCAGCTACAATCAGTCCACTGACCATTGTCATTCATTGACAATTGTTAACTCACTGGTGGCACTGCGGGGGGCGGGGGGGTCGGGGGGTGGTGTGAAGGTGTGTGTGCATGAATGTGTGTGTGTGTGTGTGTATTTTGGGGTTGAATGGTTGGAAGAAGGGGCATTAGTAACCTACCTAATAAGACCCAGATATAAAACTTTCAGGGGATTTTATTTGCTCTGGTATAAAGTTTAGTCAATATAGAAGGAAACAATGAAACTGTTTCCCTACCCATCACCTCCATCATCATGCCTTCCTTGAGCCCCATAGTGTCCACAAGCTTTAGAAGACACCTTCTAAATGAGCAATGCAAGATCCAGCCCTCCAATGAGAACCTGAAATATGGACAGTCGGGATTAATGGCTTGGAGGAGATTCATGTCTATTGAGTCTCAAACAATGATGACAAAGTTGACTTTCTTTTATGAAAGTGAGAATGAGCTTCTGGCCCAGACAGAGGCCTGCAAGGGGGGGCGGCTACAGAAAGCCACCCACTTCTTGGTTTGACATTTTTTCCCTAGAAGAACATTCCCACCCAAGTGAAGTCTTAACATTTTCTCTTAACATGAGCCTTAGCTGTTAAGTGTAGACTCCAGTGCATTTTATAAAGTTAAATCAAGAAATAAAATTAAAGCCAGCAGGCAAACACAGAGTCCAGTAGCCCAGAAGATACAAAGGACTAAGCCAAATACACACTGAGTTCTCAGTCCAGCCAGTAACTCAACAGGGACATTCCAGACCTGGCCTACTCCATCACTAAAACAACATCACACATGGGGATGAAAGAAAATGAATGGAACCATCTAGACACAAATGGAACAGAATAAATCTATGCCTCTCAGTCAGAATGTCACTCAACAGTCTTCACATTTGCCTCTAATAAATGAGGAAGGTTGTGAAATTATGCAAAAGTTCTAAGCTTTCAATAAAACTGCTTGACAAGTGTAAAATGTTAATTCAGTCTGTCCAAATAGAAAGGAAATGACTAATAAAAACGGTAAGGAAATAACATGGGGAAATATAAGGTGTTCCTCAGGATAAATGAGTTGAGGAATCATTAAAATTCTTATTACTTTGAGCAGGGTTTGAAGAAACCCTGGCAAAGAATACAAAGTTCAGGATAAGAGAGAACCATTACTTCTAAATTTAAAGAAAACTTGAAATTTTTCTTTGCAATCATGTCAATGGAAGCAAGTGATTGCCTCCCCGGGATAGACAATCACATTATCTTAAAGGCTACAATGTATGCTGATTATCCGAGGACTCTGGCGTACACCTAAATGACAAACTACGAGGTTTTGCCTTCATTTTTCAATGATCTATTACCTACACTATATGTCAATTACCATTCTCTTGTAAGGGCTAAATCTTCCTGTCTTGTAATGGAGCTGTTTTAATTGGATGCAACCTCCACTCCTTTTGGCAATGAGGAGAGAATTCAGAAGGGGCAAGGTCTACAGACAATGAATAATGTGACAATTTAATGATTCTCAGGGTTCCACTCACCATGCTGTGTGAAGAGGTCACTGTGAATGATTTCAATCAAGCAATACAGCTTCTGAATGGTCAGCAAACCCATGGGAACATTTAGGATGAAATCAGTAAACATTTTGCTATGAGGAAAAACATAAGGGATATGCATTAGGGATATACAGCAAAATGATCCAATGTGTAACAAGACAGTACCAAGATGCAAGGTCATTAAATGATCATTAAATGCCACCAGAATATTGGACAATGCCCATTATACAATATGAGCCAAAATCTCATCCCAAAAAGTGATGCTTTACTTTTCACTTCACACCCACTAATATGGCTATAATCCAAAAGACAGACAATAACAAGTGTTGGCTAGGAGGTGAAGACATCAGAACCCTCAGACCATGCCAGTGGGAATGTAAGATGGTGCAGCCACTTTGGAAAACTGTCATCTCCTCTAAATGTGAAACACAGTTACCATGTGACCTAGCATCTCCACTCCTTGGTATATAGCCAACCGAAATGAAAATATATATCTACACATGAATCACAGCCACATTATTCATAATACTCAAAAAGTGGAAACAACCCAAATGTCCATCAACTAATGAATGGATAAACAAAATGTGGCCTAACCATACAATTCATCCACAGAAAGGAATAAAATTCTGACACCATGGATAAACCTTGAAAACATTAGGCCAAGTGAAAGAAGACGGTCACAAAAGGCCACATATTGTATGACTCCACTTATATGAAATGCTCAGAAAAGGAAAATCTTTAGATATAGAAAGTAGAATAGTGGTTCCCTAGAGCTGAGTGAGAATGGGAAATGACTGTTAATAGGCATAAGGAATCTTATTGGGGTGATGAAAATATTCTAAAATTGGATTATGGTGATGGTCACACAACTCTGTAAATATACTGAAAACCATTTAATTGAACACTCTAAAACTGATGTACTTTATAGTACCTAAATTATATCTCAGTAGAGATGTTTTGAAAAATTTACAATTGGCCAATAAAGCTTTGAAGGAGTGTTAGAAGAACACTTGTTTGGCATAAAAGTGGGCTAACACCAGAATCTAGGACATACTGTTATTGTAAAGATTAATTGGACAATACACAGAAAGTGCTTTGTGTAAAGCCTATTCTGTGGGGAGATAGCACATAATCGATGTCAGTGTCTACTGCTGCTACTTAACTAAATGATGGGCCAGCACAGGATGGAACACCATGAATTTATTAAAAATTATGATGGAGAGACGACTTCACGATGTGGGAAAACAAGACGTCTTAAGTGCAGGAGCTGATCGTAAAATAAAGAATATAACGTTGAATTTTTTAGGGGTATCCGTGTGTGCACGCATGAGTGTGTGTGCATGCACAAAAGATAACAGAGGATCCAGATCCTTCTGGCTATTTTTGGGTAGTGGAATTAAGTTTGAGTTATTCTCCTCTGTGATCTCTTCTGTTGCATCAAAATATGAATCAATTTTCTAAACAGGAAAAAATACATAAATGATTTTCAATGTCATTTTTTTTTAAATCAGTAGATAAAGTGTTGAAGACACATGCAGGCACAAAGAGCCATAAAGGCCCCAGGGAAGGGGGTCTTCCTTGGATCTCCAAGCACATGGCACAAGCACCAACTATGAACCTCTAATGGACGAGGGCCTGAGCCCAGTGCACACTGAGGACAGGCGCAGAGTACGGTGATGGCCCACCCAACCACAGCTCCCCTCAAGTCCTGTTTCTCCAGACCTGAGGCTCTCAAACACGAGCATTCATTGGAAGTGCCTGGAGGGTTCGTTAAAACCAGATGGCTGGGCCCCTACCCCCACCAATTTCTAATCCAGCAGATCTGGGAAGAAGCCCGAGACTCAGCATTTTCTAACAAGTTCCCAGGGACTGACGATGCTGCTGTTTCGGGGGCCACCCTTGGAGAGCCGTGCTCAGAGTCAGGGCATTCCAGAACCCCGGGAGGGCAGACATGGGGTCGGTGCCCGTTTGTTCCTCCTGTTCTCATTTAGGGCATGTTACAGTATAACCAGTGTTGGCAGTTCCCGGGAGCATGAAATAAATGTGTCCATGCAGGACTCTAAATCCTCAGGCTCATCAGAAACAGGATGATTGGTGGGGAAGAGCAGCTCCCCAAGAGCCCCTCGCCCTTCCCTTCCAGGGCGTGAGTGACCTATGGTGAACAGAAAGCACAGGAAGGGTGCCATATTTCATTCAGTTTAGCCACCCGGGGGACAGGTGGCCCTTAACTAATATTTAAGTGGGCTTTTTTGGCTGGTAAAAACAGCGTTGGTGCCATCACCTGCAGGTAGTTTATGGTGTCAAATGTTAAATCAAAACCAAACCAACAAGCAGATAAGGACTGGGCTGTAGACAGCTGGGGGGAGACAGGAGGCACGGCAGCAACGTCTACACATTAAACAACCGAGACCGGGCTTCTTGGACGGCGAGGGCGGTAAAATCAGGAAGTAAAAGGAAGGACTGGGCCCCGGCCTCGCCCCTCAGTCTGAAAGCCCAAGGACCAGCTTCCCACGGTTATGTTTTGTTTTGACTATTATTTTAGATGACAACTTCTGCCTGAGGCTCAGAGCCCCTCATTGAGGGGCTCCCCAAGAGAAGCGGTGCGTGTTATGAGGAGGAGGAGGCAAGACACGAATATTAAAGCTCTTGTGGCAAAATTTTTAGGTGCTGAAAACAAAACCAAAGCCCAACAACCACACATTGACTTTCAAACACTAGAAAAATGCAAAACGCCAAATTTGTATTGTATACCCATTGAGCTATAAATAACCCTCTAAAGAAAATATTGTGACTGTTGACAGATGATACTTTTTTCATATAAAGACAGAATTAGTGAAGTGGCACAGATACCACCACTAGCACATGTTCCACAACAATCCAGGGCACTGACCTCTGCCAATATGAGACAGAACCCCAAGCATCTCGTAAATTAAATGCACTGAAAAGGAGACACACAGGATGCCTTCGCCCGGGGTGCTTCCTTACCTGAGCTCTTTGGGATCAAACACCAATTTCACATCATTGACGATTGTAGGCAAGTATTTCAGCGCTGCTCCCTGCAAACCAAGACCAGAGAAGAATGCTGAGCCTTGTGCAGTCTGGCAAATGTTAACACAAATTTATAATTACTATAAAGAACCACAGACACACCAAGAAGAGAAAGACCACTTTCTAGATGACAGGCTGATGGCTAAACACAACAAAGACAGAGCAAAGAAAAAACTTCGGATCCACAAACAATGATGATTTATTACATCATAATCTTGATACATAATAACAATGATAATAATAGAAGCCAACATTTATAGCCTTCTGCCAAATGCCTATACTGTACTAAGCTTTTATGTGATTTTTCTCCTTGACTCTAATGAAGTTATAGCGAATGAAGACCTGTGCCCTCAGAAGAATCCTCTTCCATTCGAGTCCCCGCAGCTCCATCATATTCAACAATTAAAATAATTGTCTTCATTCCATTCCAAAACAGTTTTCCTGTACATCTGTGTATCCCTTAATTAGGAATCATTTTTTTCTTTAGTAACTTTATCTCTTATATTCATATCCTGTATCTTCTAGAAAACCCACTCTCTCAAAAAATAGAGGGATGGGAATAATGATAGATCCTAATACAGGCTATGTGTTATGCTAGGGCCCCTGTACATTTCATCTTTAGTCCCAACAGACCTCCTACTGGGAGTTAGTTGTGTTGGAAGGCAAGGATACGGACAATGGAGATGTTAAGCACTTTGCCCCTGACCACACAGCTAGTACTCAACTGAGCTACAATGAAAATTCAGTTCCATGGGCAGCCAGAGTCTCAGCCCCCTCAATACATCCTGTTGGGAAAAGTTTCTGGATTTTAAGTGTTCTGATGCTGGCTGCCTCCCCTTCCTGCAATGTGAATCTAAGTGACTCCTTATAACAGGCTGGATTCCTCCCTCCCTGAATGAAATGGAGGAAAATAACACTCGTGCCAAACACCTCCAGCGGTTTCATTAAAGCTCAAAATGAAACTGAAAAGAGAATAGGATAACACGTTGAACACTGGAAAATACCACACCTGTTACATAAACAACTGTTAATACTATTTTCCAAAAGCAAGTAGGCAGAAACCCACCGTAAACATAATACCCTGAATATGGATGGTCACTTGCAATAAAGGGACACAGACCCCTCCACCTCCACCACCTAACGAAATTCACTCCATACCCACACCCTATATAAAAATTAATTTAAAATGGCTCATAGATCTTAAATGTAAAACTTAAAACTATAAGACTTCTAGAAGAAAATACTTGTGACTTTGGGCTAAGCAAAGATTTCTCAGATATGACACCAAAAGCATGATCTGTAAAAGAAAAAACTGAAAAAGTGTACTTCATCAAAATAAAGAACTTCTGCTCTTCAAAAGAACTTCTGCTACGATAACAAAAGATGAGCTACACACTGGGAGAAAATAATTGCAAATCACATATCTGATAAAGATTTGTATCCAGCATATACAAAGAGCTCTTAAAATTCAATAGTAAGATAGGAATCTTACCCCCAACACAGGCCAAAGATTTGAAGAGACACTTTTCCAAGAAGATATATAGATGGCAAATTAGCACTTGCAAAGATGCTCAGCATCATTAGTCATCAGGGAAAAGCAAATTAAAACCACAATGAGATACCACTAATATCTATGAGAATTGCTAAAAAAAACCCAAAAACAAACACACATACACACACACACACACACACACACCGGACAATACCAAGAGCTGTTTGCAGATGCTACTAGTCTGAATGCAAAACTAGTTCAGCAACTTTGGAAAAGCACCTGGCACTTTCTCATAAAGTTAGACATGCACCCTCCATATGGCCCAGCAACTGCACTCTTGGTCTTGACCCAAATAAAATGAAAAGTTATGCTCACACAAAACCCTGTATGTGAATGTTTACAGCAGCTTTATTTGTAATCATCAAAAACTAGAAACAACTCAAATGTCCCTCAGAGGTGAATCCATACAATGGAATACTATTTAGCAATAAAAAGATTTTTAAAAAAACCAAGTCCCTTACAGGCAACATGGATGAATCTCAAATGCACTCAGAGAAGTGAAACAAGACAAACTCAAAAGGCTGCATACTGTATGATTCCATTTTTTAGACATTCTAGAAAAAGCAAAACTATAGGGATGGGGAGCACCTCAGTGGCTGTCAGAGGATGGAGTTGGGGTGAGGGCTTGTCTATACTGGGGGATGGCGAACGTAGGGGGTTGATGGAACTCTACTATATGACGGTATGCAAATTACACCTTACTTTTAAAAATGAATACAAACATATTACCTGGATAGGTAGGCATGGAAAACACCGGAGAGAATGCTGGACCCAAGTCTCAACTCTGATGCCAAAGAGTGAAGTGGTCAGGCTCAAGTCACTTCAAATGAGTCCCAGTTTCCTAATCTGTGACACGTGAGTCTTGTGTACACGGCAGACACTCTTCTAGGTGCTCGACTCTATTGACACAACAAATCCTCAGAACAGCTATATGACAGAGGTCTATTACTACCCCTCTCACAGATGAGAAAGTAGAGGCACGAAGCGAAGTCATTTGTCCGGACTGGCACTGCTGGAATTTGGAGCAAGTCTGTCCACCTCCCAGGTGACTGTGAAACCACCACACTCAATCATCACCACGATTCTCAACGCTTCACAGTCAAGATGATAAAGGATGAGAAAGTACTTTCTGCACTACAGCATCAGCAATGCTTTTTTCCAGGTGTTAACCCTCTCCTTCGATGCTGGCTGGATCCAGGGATTCCAACTATCCGCTTTGAAAGGCAACTTTTGAAAAGAACATTATTAAACAGAAACAACTTCATTCTGGTTCCGAAAGTTCTGCTTCAACTAGCTCAGAGTTGCTTTGAAAAACTACAAACTATTTATCGTGACATTTAATAATAAGCATTCGCACAGACTCCCTGCTCAGGCCCTACAGCATCTCATTTGGTTGGTGATGGTCCTGAGGGCAAAGAACGCATCAGCTTCCTGCACGTTATCCTGCACCCAGTAGAGCACTGTCTGCCTGTGGCAACTTGATGGCTTCCAATTCACATGGACAAAGCGGACAGTGACAAACAAGACAGGCCTCAATGGCCCACTTTCCCCTCGCTGCCTGGGGCTCCCGGGGCGCTGTGTTAACCAGGCAGCCTGAGCACCTGAGCAGGGCCTCGGCTCCCAAAGGCTGCCCCCAACTGGTGTCACGGTGACACCCAGAGAGAAGGTTGTGCCCACTGAAATCCCAAAATACAGGTTAAGAGAGAATTCTGCCCAACAGCCCAACATCTTACAGACTTTATGTCTTATGGGGTTTAGAGAGAAGAGAGGTGGACCACACACCTGACATCAGTCCTGGATCACATGACAAAAGGACAGGACAGAGGAATGAAGTGAAGGAGGAGTGGGGGGTGCCACCCCTTGTACTTCGTGTCCATCTCTGTTCTGGTGGTCCTGGGCTCTTTTCTTCCACTCTCCTTTCCCACAGTGAGTGCTTCAGTCTGTCTTCCCTCTCCTCAAGCCTGGGACCCATCCCCTCCCCATTAATCTCATCTCCTCCTTCAGAGAAAAACAAACTATCACTAGAAAGGGATTCCCAGAGCTGACCCCCCTTAAGCTGAAACCCTGGCCTCTGCCAGCACAGCCTCTGCCCACCCCTCCAGGCTCAGGGAGGAAGCGCCCGCCCACATCCAGGGACAGGAATCCTGCCTTCTGGGCTCTGGTCCCTTCCCCAGCTGGCTGCTTGAGGACCTCCTGCCCTTTGTCCTTCTAAGTGGCTCAGTTCTCACCCTCGCTGGCTCATTCCCCACTCCCTGAGCCCACACCAGTCTCTCACCTTAAAACCACCCCAGAGCTCCAGGCTCCCTCCCTCCTCTCCTGCACAGACACTTCCCCAAGCCCTGGGCTCAGCCAGCATCCACCGCCCAGCACATTCCCTCCTCTGCCCTCTGCAACCTGACTTCAGATGCTGCCACATCTCCACTCCTGTCAAGGTCACAGCGACTTCAGGCCTTTTCTTAAGTGACCCTTCCAATGACACAGATATGAGCCCTCACCTCCTGTGGCATCCACCACCCTGACTCCCAGGCCACTGCCTTCCTCTGCACCCACTCCTCCCCAGCTTTCTGCGCAGGGCCCTGTCCTCCACCCCTCCCTTCAAGTTGGGTGTTCTTTGGAGAAGTCATGTTCTAGACTACTCTCCTTTCTCCACATGCTCCTCAGGGACCCCACCTTCAGCTAAGCTTCGGACTCCTAGTGCCTACCACCCTGGCTCACCTCTCTCCTGAGCTTCACATCCACACCCCCAACAGCCACTGGACTTCTGCACATGGCTGTCCCACAGACACTGCAAATTCCACCTGCCGCAGTTGGAGACCAACACCTTACCTCCCAGTGCTTTTGGCTCAGGGCACTGCACAGCTGAGCCCCAGGTCACAGCATCAGGCTGGAAGCTCCCTCTCCCTCACAACCCCCGCTGACCAATCACAAAGTCTGGATCCTCACCATCAAATGCCCACTGGTTCTACTGCCTTCTCCATTTCCACAGTTTCTACTACTTGGTCCAGGCCACTTTCACCTCCCTCGAACACGATGCCACAGCCTCCTAACCAACCTCCTGCCCCTGCTCTGACCCCCTTGAGTTCCTGCCTCGCTCCAAGCCAGGGCAGCTTTCCTAAGATGCAAATCTAACTTAGATACTTGAGTGGCATCACCTCGGTCTTGGGATACAGACCCAAATACCCAGCATCCTCAGAGGCTCTGATCCCACCTCCCCAAAGTCCCCCCCCTCAGTGGTCTCTGCCTCCATCTGCAGGACACTCTCCAACCACCTGACGCCTTGCCCAGTTTCCCACATAGACGAGACCCTCTCTCTGCTGTGGTCAGAGCTCAGAGGCTTGTGCACATGCTGTTCCCTCTTCCTGGGTCACTGCTCTCCTCTCCCCTACTCCTGTCCCTGCCCCCAAAACACTCAGAGTTAATCTCTGAACACTCCTCAGTCCTTAGCTTTGACATCATTATCTTCAAGACACACGGATTCTGGGCTAGGCATCTACAGATATTCCTGTTATGGGCTGTAATCCAGGGTCGACATGTCTGTATCCCCCAGACGACGCTCCCATGCTGTGGCCGGGCCTATGCCTTCTCTCTAGTCTCCCTCAGGCCTGGCTGAGGATCCTGGACACAGCAGAACCTCCAGGACTCCCAGACTGACAGAGCTTGCGTAAAGTCACCTCTGAATTCTCAAGAGACACTCTGCCTCTTTGCTTTCGGCCCACAGAAATGGCCATCCTTAGCTAAGAGAAACAACTGTATCCCCTCGAGTCTGATGAGCAGCCAGAAGAGGCAGCGGGAACTCGGACATCCACCGAACCACAGGCTCTCTAACTTTCCTGCAAAGGCCGTTCCATGGCCCACTACTGTCAAGGACCACATCTAGCTTTGCCCATTTCTAACATCGGTTATTTGTCGAGAATCTCAAGTGTTTTGGATTCTGCTCATGTTTGCAGCCAAAGGCTCCTGTTTCCTCTGTGGAGTTGTAGGCTGCTTCACTCAATTCCGTCTCTCTCAAGTGGAAGGAGCTGCGGCTTCAAGAGCTTCCCAAGATGCAGCGCGCCTGACTGACAGAGCGGGGCTCCTGCACGGTGCAGACTGCGCTGGGCACAATCTTATCTACAGAAAGACACCTCCAGAAATAAAAGTTCCGAATGCAGGCAAGAGAACCTACCCGGCACGATCCACGGGACGCAGTGTCGGTTACTGGACAGGGAAATGGGTTCAGGGCCAGGCTGTCTGCAAGGCTCACCTCCACCACCTGCTAGGTGAACTTCAGAAGATGGCATTTCCTATAAGTACTTATTATTGGGAAAATGGTGGTGGTTAATGGTGTCTGCCCCTGCGCGCTGGTGGGAGGCTGGAAAGATGTTTTGCAGGCAAAATGCTCAGCACGTTATTCTAACACATCACTAGTGCTCCACAGACGTTGGGCATTGCTGCCACAGGAAGTGGAGGCAGGAGAGCATGTGGATGTGTGCAAATATGAACATGGAAAACCTTAACATGCAGAACTCTCCAGCCTGACACTCCACTCTGTGAGAACTTCCATTTACGAAGTCTTATTTAAAGTGGTAAATATTGAGTGGACTAATTCACCAAATCACAGAAGTAGTCAGGATAATAGAAATGGAGGGCATTTGAGGGATTTTTTTTTTTCTGTTTTTGTCTTACTCTCATTATCTTTTGTAAATAAGTTCTTTCTTTAAACAAAATCTTTCTCCAAATGTGCAAGGCACTTCTGAATGGAGGAGAGAGGCTGGAACATTCAGCAACCCTTTGCCCCAGCGTGCCTCCCAGGGCTTGGCTAGGTCCCCTGCAGGCAGTGGGTCGGTCACTACTCAATTCATTAGACATGTGGGATGGGAGATGAGAGTGGAAAGGGGCATAAAGCCTATGGGATGTGCTCAAGAGGCAGATCTGAGTGTGGAGTGGGTCCTCTTCCTCCATCCCACCCAGGGCTATGAGCCATGGACCACATAAGCTATGAAAGCACAGCCATATGACAAGGCCTAGTGAGGAAGAGAGAACAGCACAATATAGGAATTTAGATGAATGCACTGTTTTTAGCATTGTTTAGTCATCTCCTGTTTTTTAAGTCATAATTGAACTTATCAAATCAATATTTGCTTTCCAAGAAAGTTATTTCTTCAGATTCGTTACGAAATAACTGAAGGTAATAGCAGTTTAAGACCTGGCTTGCATTTCTCTTTGAACTCAGTAAAGCTTCCATCTGTTCACCTGAGAATGGATGGGTCCAATTCTAAATGTACTTGGACCTGGGGGCAATCGACACGTGTGCACTGACACACTGACGTGCTGAGAATATGCACTCGCGTCTCCTGCACACTCAGACACACGAAGGCTTTAGGTAAAACTGAAATTACCACCGAATACAATAGGGCTTCTCACCGTTGAGCAATGACTGAAAGCCAGCAAGCCAGGGAAAGTTCTCAGAAACAAAATTAGAGAGAACCATGCCCAGTAGGAAGGCTACTTCTAATTCTATTAAAAGACAGGCAAGTTGCTGACTGTCTCGCTTAAAATTGGGGTCATCGCTTAATACGCAGGCAATCAAGAACTCATGGTACCCAGCAATCCTAACTGAGGAAGGGAGGCGAGGTCAGAACTGAATCAAAACGACAAGAAGCACATGGAAACCAAAGTTTTAGAGGGGAAAAAATGCATAAAAAGGATTATGAAATGGCAGAAAACGCTGAAAGTTTTCTAATTGCTGAAATAGTTCAAGTTCAAGAAATTGAATAAATTTTACACTCTTCTCTAAGCAAATTTAATTGTCGTGCATCTCATGAGAAAGCCAACTTAATCCAAACCGTAAAACAAAACGAAAAATGCACTTTCTATCTAGTATCAGTTTAATGTTGTAAGTGTCTCTCTGGCTAAAAATATTACTACTGATGATGATTAATAGACACTATTTTAGGGTAAAGTTCAGACTACATTATTCAGTATAATTATTTTAATTAAATCCATTAGCATATCTTTATATAAGATTACAAGAGCTATCGGTGATACAAAATAAGTTTTTCTTGAATAATGTATGAAGCAATTATTAATTTACATATTTCTCAAGAAAACGCATATTAAAACGATTCCATTTGGAGGTTTTGAGTTAAAATATGTAGGGCTCACAAATTCTCCTTTCAGACTTATGCTTTCCTTCTTTGGAAGATTTAAGGCATAGCCAAACAGCCTCAGAAGAACCAGAGCATTGGTGATACAGGAAAATGTGGTAAGACCACTTGGCCAATAGGTATGCTTGGACCCGAGGTTGTGCCTTTCAGTGGGAAGGAATGAAACAGGGCAGATGGCTGGACATGCTGGCTTCGTGCAGCTAAGGAACAGAGACACACAGCACTTTGAAGAGATTCCAGCATGTGCCACTCTGAGCCACCCTGGTTTACACGTTGTAGAAATCCAAGACAAAAAGAAAGATAATGACAACTGCTTCTATTCCTTAAACCCTATTAAATAATGACTACCTTCATCTTATGTATCTTAAATTTAAAAATATCTCTTCTGTTTGTAATCAAGCTTCCTTTAAGCACATTCTGGTCTTTAAAATAGCATTCCCCATCTCTACCACCAAAACGCTATGGTTCATTCAATCCCAAGTGACAATTTAGCAGTTAGAGGAAATCATTCCTATGAGTAATTTCATGTTTAAATATCACATAGTCCAAACCAAAAAATTAATGAAAAAGATATGAACTTCAATGAATCCAGTACAAGCTCTTATACTTAAAAATCAATTTCTTATGGGGGCTGGCCCCGTGGCCGAGTGGTTAAGTTCGCGTGCTCTGCTGCAGGCAGCTCAGTGTTTCGTTGGTTCGAATCCTGGGCGCGGACATGGCACTGATCCTGCATGCCACAACTTGGTGGACCCACAACGGAGAATATACAACTATGTAACGGCGGGGGGCTTTGGGGAGAAAAAGGAAAAAAATAAAATCTTTAAAAAAAAAATCAATTTCTTATGGCCAACAAACATGAAAAGATGGTCAACATCATTAAACATTAGTGCAAATCACAGCTACAATGAGATATCACCTCACACGCATTAAGATGGCTACTATCAAAAAAAAAAAAAAAAACCAGAACAGAAAATAACAGGTGTTGGCAAAGATATGGAGAGTTGGAACACTTCTGCACTGTCGGTGTGAATGTAAACTGGTATAGCCACTAAGGAAAGCAGTATGGAGATTCCTCAAAAACTTCAAAATAGAATTACCATATGATCCAGCAATTCCACTTCCAGGTATTATCTCCAAAACAACTAGAAGTAGGATCTCAAGGAGATTGGTGAACACCCATGTTTGCTGCAGCATTTTTCACAATAGCCAAGAGGTGGAAGTAACCGAAATGTCCATCAATGGATGAATGAATAAGAAAATGTGGTATATATACACACAATGAAATGTTATTTAGCCTTAAAAAAGAAGGAAATTCTGACATATGTTGCAGCATAGATGAACCCTGAGTACCTACGCTAAGTGAAATAAGCCAGTTGCAAAAAGACAAATATGCATGTCTGTATGATTCCTCTTATAAGAGATTTCTAAAGCAGTCAAACTCATGGAGACCAAAAGTAGAACTGTTTGTCAGGCTGGGGGCTGGAGGGAACGGGGAGCTGTTTAACGGATAGAGTTTAGGTTTTGCAAGGTGAAAATGTTCTAGAGATCTGCTTCTCAACGATGTGAATACAGTTAGCACTACTGAAATGTACACTTAAAAACTGTTTAGACAGTAAATGTTATGTGGCTTTTACCAAAATTAAAAACAAGTAGATAAACAAACAATGTGTTATGCCTTCCCTGGAGAATATCAACAAGGGTAGAGGGTCTTGCCCTGTTTCCCAGGGGAGGGATGCTATTTTCATTGGCAGGATGGCTTTTAGCACCTCTGGCTCCTGCCTATTCAAAGTCAGGAATAACCCCCTGCACACAACGCACACACGGAGTCACTGTCACAAACACACAATGCCCCTGACATTCCCAAACAGCCCTGGGTTGAGAACCACCAGGTTAGACAAGAGCTTCCCCACCCGTGGGGCTATGTCACAAATGGGTCCCCAGAGCACAGAAGCGCTCAGCCTTTGGGTCAGCCTGGCCAGACCTGGGTCCCGGAGCCTCTCCAGCCATGAGAAGCTGCGCTATACAAGGATGATGAGTTTCTATGTGCCCATGTATGAAAAGGGTGGAGGACCACGAGCTCAGGTGTGCCCTGGCTCTACCTCCTCTCTCACAGGTAAGACACACTACTGGAATGAGCGCCAGACGCTGCACCTGTCTCATCCTGGATTCCCCGGTGCCAGGTGCACAGGAGACCAAAAGGGAGAGCAGTCAAGGACAGAACAAACTATAAGACAGTGAAAGGTCAGGGTGGACTGCCAGGACCCAAGGGGTGAGGACAGAGCTCCAACCCTCAGCAGAGCACAGGCGCCAGCAGATGTGGGACTAAGTAGCAAACAGTACCAGGCAAGAGAAATAAAGGGGAGGAATCAGCTAACCACATCACGGATGGGAATAAAACCCTCGTCTCTGGAGCCACTGTGCTCTTCTTAACCTCCAAAAATCCATTTGCCAGGAATTGAGTCCTGCTAAATAGGGGTGTTACTGTAATCCAGGCAAGAACAAACCTGAATTAAATTACGAAGGTTTTTTTTACTTTTTACCAACACAGCCATGCACCTAAGGAGGCTCAGGGAGAAGAGGATGACCCTATGAACAGGGCCCCAAAGCCTCCAAATTGGTTACCTGTCTAGACAGCTTCCAGGAGCGAAGCACGACTTCCAAATGATGGTGATTTTCTAAAAAACACTTGAAATTCAGAAGTCGGTAGACAGGAAAATGGTCCAGTTCAAAAGCATCTTCAGGGCCTGACTCGCAGTGAAGCGGTTTGAAAACAGCGACGGGAGAATATAACACATCACACTTGTATTTGACTCACAGTCTGAACAATCTTACAAAATAGAGCCTCTGAGGAGCAGAACCGGGTGGAAAAAGGGGCCTGTGCAGGACAAGAGAGGAAGGAAGACGGAGAAAGAAGGAGAAAACCCACAGGCTGCTCTTTTCCACCCACAGCCCAGCCCACTCCATCAACCCTCAGACAAACCTAGAAACGACAGTCAAGGTTGTGGAGACACTCAACAGGCAGCTGTAGCCCGAGAGGGAGAAGAAACCCCCTTCGGGAAGAGGAAACGGTGAAATCAAAGAGGGACCCAGCCCTCTGGGATCCGCATACCCCTCCCACTCCCAGCCAACCCCAAGCCACATGCACATTGGCTGCCCTGCATCCCACACACAAACCCAACCATAGTGGGTGACACTGTGTCCCCCAAAAACATGTACAGGTTCTAACGCCTGCTACACGCAAATGTGAACTTATTTGGAAATAGGGTCTTTGCAGATGAAATCAAATTAAGATGAGGTCACACTAGATTAGGGTTGGCCCTAAATCCAGTGCTGGTGTCTTTATAACAGAAAGAGAGGAGACTGGGCACAGAGGCACACACAGGGAAGAAGGCCAGATGAAGGCAGAGGCAGGAGCCGAGGGATACGGCAGCAAGAAAAGCAATGCCAGACCGCCAGCAGCCGCCAGGAGCTGGGAGACACAGCAAAGGACCCTCCCCTAGAGTCTTCAGAGACAGCACGGCCCTGCCGACGGCTCCAGAACCGTGAGAGAATTCATTCCTGTTGTTTGAAGTGGTCCAGATTGTGTTCATTTCTTACGGAACCCCTGGGAAATGAATGCACCGCCCGGTCCCAAGACCAAAAGGCAAGGATTCTCCCTCTACCTGTAGTAAAAGATGAAGGTTTCCTTTCATTTTCAGTCTGTTTCCAACCAAAAGCTTTGTAAAATACAATAAAAGTGATATTCTAGTAAACCAAAATGCCACTTGGATGACACAGTGGTGTCAAATCACTATGTAAGTTTCTAAGCATGTACTGTCAGTGCTTGTCCTGGTCTCACTAGAGAGAAGTAATAAACATCGTGCCTAACAGGCAAGGGCCTGAGACCTCTGCTGTGAGCCAACAAAGAGCTGTGTGTGCTGGGCCCTGGCTCTGACACAGCAGGTGAGACCCGCAGGGATGGGGTATGCCTTGATGAGGAATGACAGAGCCAGGATTATGGCTCCACCTTTCCAGGGTGGAATCCTGACACCTCCTCCCCACCCAGTGCCTCCTTCCCCACCCTCCTCCCCAGCACATGAACATTACTGCTGTGGTCACTCCACTATTTATGGTCTAGCCAGCCCTGTCCAACAGAACTTCCTGCAGTGATGGAAATATTCTGTATCTGCTCTGTCCAATACAGTGGCCACTAGGTACATGTGTCTACTGAGCACTTGAAATATGGCTAGGGTGACTGAGAAGTAAAAATTTTAGCTTTATTTAATTTGAAAGGATTTAAATCTAAGTAGGGCAATGCAGCTCTAGAAGACACACCATCACAGCTTTCCTCAGTCTGCTCGTTTTATCCCCAAGTTGGTGCCTGAACCCTGGGGTACACTGGTACTGATTTCTCTTAGTTTTTCCCAGAGGACACATCCTGTAAGAATTAAACAAGACACTGCAGGGAAGAGGTCTGGCACACAGTCGGTGCTCAATCATTTCCTTGAAGACAGAGTCCACCCTGAGACTCTTCCATGTCATAGGCTCGACGATTTAGTAGGTTGTAAATAAATACTCATTTTGCTGTCTTTGATTAGGAATGCCATATTTTGACATGATGTGCTCCTGGAAAAGGCACATCTCTACTATGACTTCTAAAATCTCAAGATTGATTTGCTGTCCCATGAGTCTGACCTTAAGAGTTCTCTTCTCTCCCCTCTAGACAGCCCTCTCTACCACTTAGGGAAAAACACAGCACGAGCTTTGATCCCTTGGGCCTCAACTAGACCCTAGATGTCTGAAAACATAAAAGATAGCCCTGTGTTTGCCCTATAGAGAACGGTTTAATATAAAAAGGAGGGGAGGAAGGGAATCTTTTCAGATCGATCTTCATATGGAATTCCGGAGTCCATATAGATAAAACAATAAAAAGAATGTCCATTCATCAATAAAGCAGAGAGAATTACCATGTCGCTCAGCAGTTCCACTACTAGGTCTATACACAAAAGAACTGAGAACAGATGCTCAGACAAAGACTTGCAGATGAACGTTCACAGCAGCACCATTCACCATGGCCAAAAAGCAGACACAACCCAAATGTCCCCAGCTAATGAAAGGAGACACCAA
The DNA here is from genome assembly GCF_041296265.1 of Equus caballus. Classification (NCBI taxonomy): domain Eukaryota; kingdom Metazoa; phylum Chordata; class Mammalia; order Perissodactyla; family Equidae; genus Equus; species Equus caballus. Next base: position 7,017,591 of record NC_091684.1, read on the forward strand.
ATGAGGTCTATCCATACAATGGGATACGATGCGGCCATGAAAGAGAAGGAAGCACTGACACGTGCTACAACACGGATGAACCTGGAAATTACTGGAAAATACACTAAATAAAAGAAGCCAGACACAAAGGCCACTTATTTTAGGCCGTCATTTATATGATATATCCAAAATAAACAACTTCACAGCGACAGAAAACAGATTAGCGGTCGCCGGGGCTGGGGGAGGGGACAGTGGGGAGTGACTGTAACAGGAAGGGGGTTTCCTTTTGGGGCGATAAAAATGTTTTGGACCTAGCTGGTGTGCTTGAATGACATTATAAACGTACTAAACGTTCACTTTAGAATGGTTAAAACGGTGAGTTTTATGTTATGTGTATTTCACCACAAAAAAATTATAATTAATTTTTAAAAAAAGAATGTGCTGCCCCCAACCGTGAAATGACACTTTTCGTTGAGATTGTCACAGAACTGCTCTTTACTTACTGACTCAGAGATGCTGTCTGTCACTGGAGCTGTAACACATGTGACCGACCCACAGGATGGCTTCCCACAGTGTCAGACCGACACCTTGGAAACAGTGAGGTGCCCCAACCCTCTCTAAAACGAGGCATAAAATGAGTCATCGTAGTAATGATTCCAGTGTCAGAGCCTGGTTCACGGGGACAGCTACATCTCGCCTGAAGCCAGCCACTATCAATGCCAATGCTTTAATCAAGCCAGATGTAATAAAATCTACCAAGGTAGAAATCCAAGGAAACCAGAAAGGAGAGCCACCCCAATGTCCCCAACACCATCACTGTCCCAAATGCCACCCAAACACACTTCCCTACTTTTCTATAGTTGTGTCTCCAACTGGTGTCTCAACAAACATTTGCTATCTAAGTCAGAGGATTTAAAACATGAACATCCTAATTAACAACTTTTTAGAAATGTTCTCAGACATGCAATATGGGCAGTTTTTATAAATGTTGCCAAAATAAAGAAAAGCTTCAGGTTAGGTAATTAAAAATATTTCCACGGGTCAGTCTCTTCTCCTCCAAAGGAAAAGCTGGTCAGGGCAGACTAATTATCACCACGTCCAGACACCAGCCCTGGGCCACGTCTCTCTTGGAGACCAGAGCGTCAACCCCTCTGCTCCCGAGGGCGCCCCCCACCCCCACGGCCCACCCTGGGCCTCACGCAAAGATCCTGTGGCCTGGTGTCGGGACTCAGGGGCAGCCTGCTCTCCTGGGTGGGGTTTTCTTTCCTAGTATCTTCGATGTGGGGGTCTGAATCCTCAGTTATCCTGAACACCCACCCCCCGGCCCACAAAGGATGTCACGGGGGAGGTTGAGATGAGAACACAGGAATGGAAGGAAACAAAGGGAGTGCACAGGGGACGTGAAACTAGAGAAGGAAGAGAGGGGTCGGGTGGGACAGGGCTATGACCAGCCAGCAAGGCGGGGGTAGGCTGAGGGAGCCATCTGTCCATCCACACAGAGGACGTGGAGGAGCAAGAACGATTGCTCCAGGAATGCGGGAGCTGAGCAGGCAAGAGGCCCCAGGAACAGGCTTCAAACCCACAGAGGGAACAGGCAGACCCGAGATGACCGGAGAGACTGGAACAGGTGGACCTGAGATGACAAAGAAAACTCCAGTAGGGCTGAGTCATCAGGGCAGGCGAAGGACAAGGGACTCAATCGATCAAGCTCTGGCCACCGCTCCAGCCACCACGGAAAAAACCCTTTCACGGGGTGGCAGCTGAATCAGGCTGCTGAGGAGGAGAGGCAAGTTGAGGCCGTCAAAACCCAAGTTTAGGCAACTCATTGAGCTGTGTTGTTACAGCTGTATGAGTTCACTAGGGATGTGTAACATGCACAGACTGCACAGCTTCCAGAGACCCAACAGCAAGGTGGGGCAGGGCTGGTTCCTCCTGAGGCCTCTCCTCTTGGTTCGCTGACCTCTTTCTTGGCTTGTAGGCAGACTTTTTCTCACTGTGTCCTCACATGGTCTCTCTTCTGTGTGTGTCGGGAGATCTCTGATCTCCTCCACGCATAAGGACACCAGTCTCACTGGATCAGGGCCCATGTCAATGACCTCATTTCACTTAATCATCTCTTTAAAAGCCCTGTCTCCAAATACAGTCACATTTGGAGGTGCTGGGGGTTAGGACTTCAACATACGAATTTGGGGGACACAATCCAGCCCATAACACAGAGGTTCCCTCTTCTCCTTTCTTTATGCAAATACATTTGTTTATTAATAAAAAAGATTTTTTTCTTCTCCTTAATGGCAATCTCACTGTTATACGCTGTTGTAACATACCGCCATGAAAAGGGGTCCCTTCGAGAAATGCAAATCAAAACTACACTAAGATATCACCTTACACCCGTTAGATTGGCAAAAACATCCAAAACCAAGAGTGACAAATGTTGGAGAGGTTGTGGAGAAAAAGGAACCCTCATACACTGTTGGTGGGAATGCAAACTGGTACAGCCACTATGGAAAACAGTATGGAGACTTCTCAAAAAGTTAAAAATAGAAATACCCTATGACCCAGCCATCCCATTACTGGGTATCTATCCTAAGAACCTGATATCAGAAATCTCAAGAGTCCGTTGCACCCCTATGTTCATCGCAGCATTATTTACAATAGCCAAGACGTGGAACCAGCCTACATGCCCAGAAACTGATGATTGGATAAAGAAGATGTGGTATATATACACAATGGAATACTACTCAGCCATAAAAAAAGACAAAATTGGCCCATTCACAACAACGTGGATGGACCTCGAGGGTATTATGCTAAGCGAAATAAGCCAGTCAGAGAAAGACGAACTCTATATGACTCCACTCATAGGTGGAAATTAGTATATTGATAAGGAGATCTGATCGGTGGTTACCAGGGAAAAGGGGGGGTGGGGGGAGGGCACAGAGGGGGAAGTGGTGTACCCACAACATGACTAACAAAAAACAAAAATGTACAACTGAAATCTCACAAGGTTGTAATCTATCATAACATTAATAAAAAAAAAAAAAAAAAAAAGGGGTCCCTTCGAGGAAATGCAGTCCAGTGTGGGGAAAGTTCAAATCTGCCAACAAACAAGTTCTTTCAAAAGGACATTCTCCCAACATCCCCACCCCCAGCCACGGGGTAGACACACTCCCCCTGGCAGGACCACACAATGGCACACCTGACCCAGCCACAATAACTCCTCTCAGGTCCCTCAGAATTACCAATGGGGACGAAAACCCACGGGTCATGAGACGTGAGCCTGTCAGTGTCCTGACAGGCGCAGAGACATTGTTGCTGTTCGTGAGTGTACCTACCACACCGTACCCAGCATCTGGCTTTGAGAAAGATCAACACATACTTACAGAACGAATTATAAAAGAGTGTTTTGCTGGGTGTTTTTATGGTTCATGGTGGCTGCTGGAAGAGGAGGAGAACGAAGCCCAGAGCATGCTGAGAGCTAGCTAAAATTCAAAAGAGCTACGGCATCCTGTCCCTAAGCAGCAAGTCATCTGGACACGCGGAATTACAGGAACGGCTCTGGTTTTCACGTTCTTGTTCTGTAACAGCACCTTGAGCAGGCACGCGGGGGACAGGGCAGCTCTGTGCATAATGAAATAGGGTGATGGGGAAAGACGGCCTCTGCGCATTCACAGCAGCTGCTCCTATACCTCTCAGCCTGCCGTGTTGCCCTCACAGGTTCCTCCTCTGCCCTCTATGCGAGCTCATGAGCCCCCATGAGCCGGGACTGGCTTTGTTCAAAGCCTGCCTCCTCCTATGCCCAGGCCACCTCCCAGCACACTCTTTCCAGTTAGAAAGGTCCTTCCTCATCCCCACTCCTCCGCCATCTCCACCCTATTTGCTCAGCCTCCTCCACTGGAACGAGTCATCCACAGCCCTGCAATGTTCCTCCAGGGTACCGAGCGCTCTTTCCAGGAGAACAGGGAGCAGGTGCTACAATTCCTGCACAGCCCCTCAAAGCCCATGGCGCTCCCTGACCACTGCAGAGAAATCCACCAGACAGGCGGGTCTGGCCCAGTCACTTCCCTGCTGAGCACCTCCAGGAATGTGCAACCCCAAGAGGCCCAAGTCCTAGCTTCCTCCCGTAACACTCCAGACCATCCACAGCCTGGCCACTCCCTGCTGATGTCTCTCTCTCAAAGCTATGCTCCCACACCTTTCTTGCTTTCCAGATTCCTGAGGAAGCCAGGTGTCCCCCCTCCTCCCCTTTGTCTCTGCCACCCTCTGCTCCTTAACTCATTCACTGAGCCCTTGACTAGGCAGCCGAGATGCCCCTGCAGTGGGAGCCCACCAGTCCCTTCCTCAGACACACATACACACACCCCCAGGACAACAGTACCGTGAACGTCACCTTGTTGTATCAACGGCTAGGCTATAGCACCCAGCTGTTCAATCAAACATTAATCTAGGTGTTGCTGTGAAGGTAATCTGCAGATGGGATTAAGATCTATAGTCAGGAGACTTTAGGAAAGGAGATAATCCTGGATAAAGGAGGTGAGCTCAATCCAACCAATTGAAAGTCGTTACGATCAGAACTGGGTTTCCCTAAAGAAGGAAAACTTCGGCCTGAGGACAGCAGTGTCAGCTTGTGCCCCAGAGTTTCCAGCCCGCCCTACGTATTTCAGGCTTGCCTAGGCAGCCCCCACGATCACGTAAACCAATTCATTGCACTGGATAAACGCACACCCAGTGGTTCTGTTTTCTGGTGATGCTGAACTGATACTCCTCTCATGCACATCAGCCCTGCACAGGCTGACCTGCCTTACCTAGGTCCGCCCCACTGGACCCAGCACATCTGGAGGGGAGGTGCCTCACCCAGCACTGCAGGTCCCCCCAGCCTCTGCCTGACCCTGGCAGAACACTCGGGGGAGAACTGTGGAACCGAATGGACTGGCGCTCAATAATCACATGCTGAATTAATAAAAGAGGCAAACCAATAAATGCTCAGCTAACTTACAAGGCAAGAAGCCCGCCCTCCACATGTTTAGTCATTCTCTCTCTCACTTACTCAACCAAACTGTACTGATTGCCTTAAAGATATGTTAAAATTACAAAGAGGATTGCTCAGCAAAATTGTTGAACCCTTCTAGAAGAAACTTTCCAAACACAGGGTTTTTCTTTTTCCTTTTAATAGAAGTTTTGACGCTGAGGGTGGTGCAGTCATTGACCACTTGGCCGACATGAGATTCTCAGGACCTTTCAGGCCTTTATACGAGTAACTGTGATGCAATTAAACATGAAAATCACAGAAAAGGCAACATCGATTCCTTTAAAATGACTTCCCCCAAAACCTGGCTTCATTTTTCCAGGTAACACTAAAAGACATAAAATATACCTCTTATGTGTCCTTTCCTAGCTACAGTTCAAATAAATTGTGAGTTATCTGGAAAGCGCCATAATCATTGTTGTTTTCAGATGCACTAAGAGAAATGATAGATTCATTTCAACCAAAACAAGAGTTCACGTAAAGACATAAAAACAGGGGAAAACCAAACACAATGTTGAGGTATCCACCGTGCACATACATAGCAGTCAAGTTAATAGCTTTTAATAATTTCTGACGAGTATGTTTAACACAGACACGGGAGCAACATCCCTGTTTGCAATCTGGAAAAAATGGTATTTAGCTCCAGAAGAAGACAGTGCCTACTCCCAAAAGTGACTGAAGGATAGAGAAAATGTCAGAGGAAACGACAGTCAACAGTCAATAAGAAGTGAAAAGGACAAAAGCATCGACTTCCAATGTATAAAAGGTTTGTTATTTGAAGACTCCACAATGTGCCTGGACAGATGATACAAAAAATCTGAGGCACCTGATGGTGGCTAACTGGTTATCAAGATAAATAAAATTTGGAATGCATTTTACAATTACACTTATCTAATTGCCACCATCAAAAGAGAAAATCTGCTGGCTTGCACTTTGCATTTGCAAAGCATGATTTAGAATGATTTGGAGAAAACTTTGAAATTAAATACAAAAGCAATCTCAAGAAAATAATTTATTGGAAAATGAAGTGACATGATCATCAGAGAAAATTAAATAATTCAGCTCTGGATCTTGGAAGGTCTGGAATTTGACAAAGACAATAACGTATAAAAATAAAACCACGAAGAAGAAAGTTCAGGATGGGACTCCCCATTTATTTCCAAGATTTGTATTTGTAGCCAAAGAGTCATTTCTCTCTTTATTGACCAATTAATATAAAAATTATTTTGGTTCAAGAGCAGGGGAATGGGCGATGTTTCTTGGGAATGAAGTCTGTAAACTAACATTCCTTCCAGGCCCTCATACTCAAGAAGGCCCGGACTCTCACACCGAGTTAACCCTTGATTGGTTTCGGGAAGAAGGAGCACCAGGATTTCTCAGTGACCCCAATCCATTCTATCTAACAGCTCCAGGGACCAACCCACGACTCAACAATCTCCCACAGATGGATCCACAGGGCAGCCCTCCTCCCTCCCCCATCACCATGAGCACCATGGACTGAGCCCAGCACAAATTTCTCAGACTTGGTCAATGCCAGGTTAAATTTTATAAAGCAATGACTTATGTTAGCTGTTGCTCTAAACACTGCACAACTTCTCAGCACCCCCTTGAGAAGGTGATGTTTCCTGTGCTGCTTGGAATACTATAAGCCCATCTTCTGAAAACTCGTACCACTTTGGCAAATGTGGTGTGAATGCCATACAGGCAGAGAGTGAACAAGGTCCCCTGTTTAACAGATAGTGTTCTTTCCTTCCACCCAAACCTGACCACATTTCTTCACCTTCTGGAGCCTTCTGGAGCTTTCTGGAGCCCATGACGAATATATCTTGCCTCATCCACTTCCACTCACCCAGCTGTATGTAACTGCCTTTCGCCCCTATGAGTCAGGTGTCCCTGGATCTAAGACAATCCCTCACTTTCCAGTGAGAGAATTTTACATTTTGGCAACTTCAAATATATATAATTTTATGCCTATAGATAAAAGCCAAATGTCTACTTATAATACTCCATTAATTTAACTATGTTAAATTAATGTTCTATCTAAACTATGTTAGATGGATTCCTAACATCATAGCATATAGATATTAATTTAGAAATATTTTTGTCTACTCTCACATTTCATGAAACTATTTTATATTAACTTTTGTATCTTTTATATGTGTCTTAATCACCAACATCCATTTTTTGGTCATCATTTTACATGAATCTAAAATGTTTATAATATGGGACTTTTTATGGACCACAATAAATTAATTCCCAAGCCACAAATCCCCATTTATATAATATTAGCAGTTTTATTTTTTTAATTTCTATGTTAGGTACTTATGCGTGAACTTTCATGATCACGGCAATGTAACCAATTATCCTACTTTTTGAATGACCCTTAAAAGGTTTATTATAATGACATCCAACACTTGGGTGCAAAGGAGCAGGAAGCTGCGAAATGTACGTTTGTTTCTTTGCTCCTTTTTTATCAGTTCTGCCAGGTAATTTTTAGAATCACGACAAACTAGCATCAAGGTTTCAGGCAAATGTGTTTTGGTATTTTTTTTAAACAGAATAATGAGAAAGATGTTATAAGGCCTCAACAAGAAGGCTACCTAATTTTGGAGTCAATAATAGTGGTAGAGACAAATGGTGGGCATGCATATACCGGGCCATTACCTTGTGGCGAGCAGGTCCTGCAATGTGGGGGCTTCTCCAGATCTGGTTCCTAGGACCTAAACAGCAACTTCCTCCAGTTTTCACACTCCCCAGGACTGAGGGGCCTTGTGTCCTCACTGGGGTCCTCTCGCATCCCCTCACTCACTCAGGACCTCCCCAAGAGCTGAGACTCTAATATCTTTCTGCATCCCCAACACCTTCCATAGTCTCTGGCCTCTTAATAGGTACTAGGAAATATTTTTCAAATGAATACATGTAGGAATAAAATCACCAAACGGCTTTTAAAAAAAGGTATAGTATCCACAGGTGAGATTTGGGGAACAGAAAGAATTCTGGTTCAAAGAATCCTGAAGTCACCTGTCCTAAACACCCGCATGCAACCTGGGATGAGCCAACACAATGTCCCCATCAGACTGTGACAACTAAGAAAAACAGAGAAAAGGAAAACATTTTATAACAGTCAAAAGCTTTTAAACTTTAGACCTGTTCCCTATTATGAGGCTGGATCCCTTCTACTTTAAGAAGGTCAGGAGGTCCTTTCTTAAATAAAATAATAGTGATAATAAACAGCAGTGGCTTTGTATTTTTGTTGTATCACTAACTAATGAAATACACTTCTCTACTGTCTCTTTCCCCTGACTAAAGCATACGCTCTGCTCCCCATGCCCGGACACTGACAGACCTCCACATCTACAAGATTGCCTGACACGTACTTGGTACTCGACAAGATCTGGTGACTGCAATTCTTTTGATGATAGCAATCTGTTTTTACTGGCCCATCAAATTCTGCTAACTGTTGTGCAAAACAGTCTAGGAAGCCCACACAATGAAGAAGGCCAATGGGTAAGAAGGATTCTTAGCCGTCCTTTCTTCCTCGAATCCTCCCCCACATTCCAGGCCCAAGGCTTCTCCGTTACTGCAGAGGCCAGAAGGTTGAAGGGATAAGAATCAGGTTTGGGGTAGACAATGGCTAAAAAAAGAGATGGATTAGAGGATGATGAAAAAGCCAGGAATCAAAGGCATGGGATTCCTGGTCTTCCGTCCCAACGGGGGCAAAGGGATCTCAATGCCCTCCCTTGTCAGTGCCCCAGGCTCGCACCTCCCCAAGTATTCACATGAGGTAAACACCTCTGATCAGCCCTGTTTTGCAGAAGCCACCCCTCTTTGAGCACTGCCCTACCCTCTTGCTCACTTTTGCAAGATTCTGTGTCCCCTGGTGGGTGTGGCAGACAGGACCAGGGAGCATTTCTGGGGTGGATGTATTCTGCATAGAATCACTGTAATGGTTGAGCTCTTTCCCTCGACCATGGAAATCCTCATGGAAACTCACTGAAAGATACGGCAAACAAATATTCTGTTGAGATAGGAACTTGTGTTTTGTTCTCATTGACATATGACATAGAAGGCCATCTTGCTTTGTAGAACAGAATACCACACCCATGAGGGGGTGGGTGTGGGGGGCATCAGTAGCATTTTTATTTTTCCATTTGGGCTCCCAAAGAGAAGTCGCTGGACATGGTGAGGACGGCCCCAACCCCTTTATGCCTAGAGGCCCATATAGGGAGAGGGTCTCCTATATCATGATTAGATTTAACGTCTGGCATGCTAGTGAGAGAGGGGCTTTGAATCATTTGTCTGCTTAACAAAAATAAAATAGGAGATAATTATAATGTGATAACTAGACGCCTCTTGAACCCAAGTGTGGTGGAGAACATACACATTTAGCTAAAAATGGCTTTATATGTTATCTTCCTAATTGCAATGTATAACAATCACTTGCCAATGAAGAATTAATTAATTCTAAGTCACGAAACACCCATGATATGGTCAGGAGATTATTGGATGAAGGATTTAAGGATAAAGGAGGTTAAAAAAAATAGCATTCTTAAGTCATCAAGTGACAGGACAATATCAAGCAATGGGATTTAGAAAGATTTAGGTTCATTAGGAATACTGATTTTTGGGCTAGCCCCATGGGCAAGTGGTTAAGTTCACACACTCTGCTTCAGTGGCCCAGGGTTTCACCAGTTTGGATCCTGGGCACAGACGTGGCACCACTCATAAGGCCATGCTGAGGTGGCGTCCCACATAGCACAACCAGAGGAACCCACAACTAGAATATATAATTACGTGCTGGGGGGCTTTGGGAAGAAGAAGAAAAAAAAAAATGAAAGAAGATTGGCAACAGAAGTTAGCTTAGGTGCCAATCTTTAAAAAAAGGAATACTAATTTTGTAGGAACAATACAGAAAAGAGGGAAAAGTATAAATATTTTTTAAATCCAAAAACTCATCATTCTACTTACGACAAGTGCCACGAGCCCAATATTGTGACCAGAAGAACGTGTGGCCATCCTGACCCCAGTTAAGTAAGCACAGCAGAAGGGCTGTCTATTAATCTATTTTCTCTTCTTTCTCATAACATAATAAAGAAACAGCAAAACTGCTCAGTTCAAAAGCTTTAAACAGCTTCTTAAAGATTCTAAATAAGTTTTAGTTGGTTTTTCGTTATCTTCTATGTATCACAGAAATTTGTTTGGAAGATTAAGAAATCACCTTAGGAAAAACAGAAAACAGAACTCACTAATCATCTTCCATTTAGCCTTTTATGTGAGTAAATAGGGAAATCATTTATAATCACATCCATTATAAAGAATTCAAATTATTCCACTCTGTTTTATTATCTATCAACAGGAAGCATACCTCCTCACTATCGAGTTCAGGGAGTGAGTTTCTCCTATGATTAACTCCTATTCTAATACCCAAAGGGTTTCTCAAATCAACGCGGTCAGGTCAAGAGTCTACACCACAGGAGGCAGCAGAAGGAGAGAGTACAGATCCTGAGGCACACTCTCCAGCCACGAGATGAGGCACCACTGAGGGACCAGCGCTGCTCGGCCAGCTTGGAGGTGGCCTGGAAAGTGATGGCACCAGGTGCTGTACATCTACTTGGATGCCAGCGGCAGGTGCATATTCAGAGTAACTTTCTGGTCCCCAGTTCATGTATTCATTTATTCATAAGGTGTCGGCACCCAAGATATGCCAGGCCAAGTGCTCACCGGCCAAGAGCTTTGATCTGCTGGAAAAGTGGGCGTGCAAATGGCAGTTGCCAACACACTTCTTCTCGGTGGTTTAATAAAATATCAGAGTTCTTTGTGGAGGACTCTGGGAGTCCAACAGCATGAAGCACGGGATGCCAGGACAAACTAGTATAAGTGGCCTCTGCACTGGGTTTCAGAGGCTGGCTAGCAGATCCCCTGGGAGAGAGGAGGGGAGCATGCATCCAGGAAGAGAGACCTCTACATGCAAAGACTCATAGACAGGCAACACCACAGCATGGCAAGGAAATGAGCAGTCCCGTTTGGGGCCTGGTGTAGAGACAGGAGCAAGCAAAGGAAGGGGTAAGGCTGACAAGTGTTCGGAGCCAGTCACAGGGGGACAGAAGGCCAGGGCACGTTCTGGCTCCTTCCGTTCCTGCCACACAGCCACGGTCACTTCTTATTCTCCCACTTAAGCCTCTATGTGTCCTCTCCACCACAAGCCAGACTCAGGCAGACACCAACTCCCAGAGCCTAGAAGGACCGGGTCTGACTGACTATTTCCAAACACTGAAGGAGAAATGACTGTGAGAAAGGAAGGCTCTGTGTTCTGGCGAGGAAATGACACCTGGTGGGAACACCTCTTCCTCATTACTACAATTAACCTTTCCTAGCCTGAGGTGTCAGCTGCCCATCACAGTGATGGAGAGAAAAGAGGACTAAAATAGCAAAAGCCTGTAGCTGAGAGAAGAATGGAAGCAGAAGCCAAAAGGAAGAGAGATTGAGGCTCTTGTTTGCCTTCTATGGGTTCAAGTTCTTTCCTGTGAAGGACCATCATACATATAAGCATCGCAGGGCCAGCATAACCGTTTCATCATCACGGGGGTTGAAACGTTCCAACTCTGGATTGTGGTGGGATGAGAGGGTGCGTACATTTTCAAAACTCTTTAAGCCAGACCCTCCACAGGGTTGAATTTATTATACCTCAACAAAAGTGAGTTTTGAAAGAACTCATAAGGGACCATGATTCTGTTTGTTCATGGCAGGGTAGAAGAACTGAAGAGACTGCCTAAAATGCTGAACCAGGACACAAGCATTTCCCCCTGTCTTGGATTAAGGCCAGGAAATCCAAGGCTGTCACAGTTGCTGTTGCCGGAGGAAAGAGCAGGGCTGGAGTCATATAACCGTACAGAGACCCGGCGGAAAAGACAAAAATGGATGAGAGAAAAGTGAAGACAGGCAAGAGACGAGAACCATGCTGACCACCAGGGTTTGATCTGATGTAGCGGGTGCACCCAGAGGATGCATTCCTTCTCAGACTTGGGGACCATGGAAGCATTAAGCAGTGTACCCCTCCTGTCAGGAAATCTCAAATGAATGCCACACTTAAGGTCTACACAAGTGCAAATCAGTTCGCCAGAACTGTCACGCATCCAGACCACAAAACTGCCAGCCGCCGCTTCTTCTAAGAAGGTGTACGTCAGCTGATAGTTACATGCCTCATAAAATCATGATGTCTCCTAATAAAAGGAAATATAAATGGATGGGTTTTTAATTTTCTGAAAATAGTATTTATTTTGCCAAAATATAGCTCCATGAGTTCAGGAACATTTCAAATAGAGATGACATATTTAATTCACAGATAGCAAAACCTCATTTAACTACCTTGGGGGGTCACTCAGGGGTGAGAGTGAGATCACAGCAGACTCTGAAGAGGTTATGAAAACAATTATGACTAATGAGTAGGCACTGGGAGGGCGAGAGAAGAGAGAGGCAAATTGCAGGCTGGCTAACTCTATCCTCGCTCATGACAAATAAAAGACCAAAGATGTCATTTAAAAAATATTAAATTATTGGGTAGGAAAGTCCAAATTCAAACACAGAATAAATAAAACTGATTTTAATAGTCTAGCATTAAAGACAGGCTTATAGAGACAGACTCAGTGTCAACTGTGATACATAATTCTAAGTACCCACTTAGGGCTCCTTCCAGGAAGCACGTGCATGTTCAGCTCTGTGAGATGCCATGAGCCAGAGATGCCAGAAAAAACTCAGAGGACCATGATTACACAACTCCCAACACCTCCAGATGATGTGACATTTTCCAGATCCAATAGAATGTAGCTGCAGTGAAGAAAACCTCAAGATGGTTGGCTATCAGATAGTAATTATAATACAAAAGCAAATATCAACCAAACTCTGGAGCATGTGTGTCTTGGCAAGGTGGGAGGGGAGAGAGATTAGTAAAAAGTCTGAAGTAAGAATGATAAATTTTCAAAAGACAAAATGCTATTACTTTCAAGTTTCAAAGGAAATTAACAACCCAACTTAGCATGATATTGGCAAGGACTCAGAATTTCTGAGCTGGAGGAGAACTTGGAAGGGATCCCGTGGAAAAGAAGAGTTGAGAAGGACTTGTATATAGTGTGGTACCTGGAAAGATTTTATTCTCTTAGGAAATATAAGCATGCCATCAATGCTTAATCCTGATTACAATATGTATTTGTCTGGCAAGGTCTCATTTTTCTAGCTGGAAGAGGTGAATGGCAGCCCAGCCAGTACATTAATTACCCCAATTTATGAATAAGTGGGGTGTGAATGAGACGCTGCTCCAGTGAACTTAACACAGTATCAAAAAAAAAAAAGCTAGGGAAAAGATTTTAAATATCACAGAACTGGCATACTAATTGCAGGAGCTACGATTAGTTTAACATACAGACAGAGCACTTCTAAAGGACTGAGTACTGCATTACACACTCAACAGATTTCTTTTAAAAATCTGTCTCTGTGCACACTTAAAAGAAATTACATCCCAATGCAAACAAATGATGGCACTTTGTCCTTTCCAGCCCATGCAAAGTTTTCTTTGACGTTCATTGTCTATTTTAAAGAGGTGGCTGTTTCCTTTCTAGAGAGTAACACAGCGTAAATGCAAAGAGGACCTCGGAACACTGTCTCAGCCCTTTCCTTTCTTTTTACAGATGGGAACGAGAAAATTCAGTGGAGAAAAAATTTCTGTCTGAAGGAACCAGAGCTGCAGAGGCAACCGGGATTGAGATGCTCAGATTCCAGAGAGGAGAACGGAAGAAACGCACCCAACAACCCAATGTACAGGGACTGGTGACGGAAATGTCCTTCCTTCTGATGAAGGTGTGACTCACAAGAAGTAAGCGTCTGTCAAAACTGAGTATGGTGGACACATCAGATTTGCGCATTTCAACATGTATGAATTACACCTCAATTTAAAATTCAGCTTTTTGATATAGATTTTAAACAAATTTTTTTAAAGTAAGCAGGTTAAATACTCCAAATAAAAGACAAAGATTGTCGGATTGGGTAAAACAACAACAATATGCTGCTTACAATATGCTGTCCTAAAACATCAGAACAAAGACAAGTTGAAAATAAACAAAGAGATGCTCCGTGCAGACACTAGTCCACAGAAAGCAGGTGCAGCTGTAGTCCATCGGAAGTCACCTAATCTTCAGGCCCCAATAACACCACTTCCACACATTCTCAGGATGAGATATTGGAGAAGAAGGGACGTGCCCAGTGTCTCCCTCACCCTAATCCAGTGCGCTTTCCAGTGCCGAGAAGGAGGGTTGGCAGCATGGAAGGAGTTGGTGCATGAGGAAAGTGGAAAGCGCCCAGGACAGGCTAAGGAGCTTCAAGGATCCTGGAAGTGAAGGAGAGCCACGAAACAGAATGTATGGAACAGAGCCATCTTCATGTCAAACAGTGACTCGGGACACGACATATCTACTAAAGATGACTGACACAGACTTGGAAAATGACCATTATTTTCTACCAATACCCTTCACATATGCAGGACATTGCTTTTATGTTTCCTCACCTCTCGAGCAGATCAGGGCACCTTGAGTGAAGAACAGATGCCAGTGCCCCAACTCCCCCAAGTGTCTTCCCTGGGACAGATGGTCACAGTCCCCAGGAGGGCATTCACTGGCCATGCACCCCGAGAAGGGGCTCCCAGTGAGAGCCACAAAACTCAGAAAGGGGACTTGCAAGATTCCAGGAAAACTTTTATCAATTAAAAACATATTCTACTTAAGAATTTAAATGAAAAAAGTTATCCCATGATAAAAATAAAAGAACTAATAAAGAATTTCATGAGATAAAATTTCTAAGAACTCATGTAATTTTCACAGAGACACCCTCATGGGAAAAGTCCATTTTTCCCCTATTTCCTCCGTGGGAGACCTTATCTTTTTCTAAAAGTGTAATTTTAGATTAAAAAATCAACCCATATTTCAATTCTCAGTGAGTCAGTTGAGAATCTCAGATATTACTATCTGATTACAGACCACATCCATACTCCTCGGCTCCAAGGTCACAGGGTGGGACCAAGGCTGCCGCTGCTGCTCCCTGCTCCCTGCCTCCTGCTTCCAGATGCACATCTCCACTCCAGCCCCTGGGTTCTTGTCTTCCCAAAAAACCAATCCTCTCCTGCCACCTCCACCCTCTCTTTTTCCTTCTTCCTCCCAATCCCATCCTCCCATCTTTCCGCCCCCTCCCTGGAATGTTCCCTCTCAACTTCCACCCACCCCTCAAAGCTCAGAGCCAGTCCTATCTGCTTCCACCAGCCCTTATCTGGTAATTTCAGTCCACTTACCACTTTCTTTGGGTCCTTGTCTTGCCTGCAATCTCTCATCTAGATGCCCAATGATGCAATGATGCATCACCTCATCTGCTATCTATTTTGGGGACCACATACCTGGTTTCCTCTCCTGCAGACAGAAGGCTACACCATTCTCTGTATATTCCTCATGGCCTTGGGCCAGTTCAACCCCACAGGGCACCCAATTAGCACTTAGCATGCTGTCAAGTCAAGTAATCTAATCCACACTACCTTTGCATACATGTTAAAATACATATATATTAAAATACTACACCTGACAATAACATCCACAAAGATTTCATCATCTAAAGAGGACATGGGGAAGCACTGAAGGTTGCTTTCTCGGTAAGAACTTAATAAACATCAGGCCACCTGCCCGCACAGATGTTTAAATTACCACAATTTTTTTCCCCAAGAATAGCCCTCCTGGGCACTCCCACAGAGGCATCGGCTCCCTACTCACTGTGGACACACAAGCTTCTGGCACCTGTCTGCCTCCATCCACGGAGGAGTGCAAAAGGCAGTGAAAGTTCAGGCAAGAAGGCAGGGAGGAAAGTGTCGGAGCCATTGCAGAAGCAGAAGTCTTGTGCCCAAAGAGAAACAAGCAGGAGAAATCGCAACACAGAAATGCCCCCAGAAAGAACGAAGGAAGGAGCAGGCCTGGAGGAAGATGAGGAAGCCAGTTCATGGGCAGGGGGCAAAGAGGAGGCTGAGGCCAGGCCTGGAGATGAGCCCTTGGGTTAGGTGAAGCAGCCCAGGCAGGGCCATCCCTAGGGCGGGAAGAGGAAAAGAGGAATGGAAAGGCCTCTGGAGGACTGGGGTGCAGTAAAAAAAGCCAGGGCGCCACAGTGTCGCAGCATGCCCACCCTGCAGAGACCCGGCCCCACACCATCAGGAGGGACTCTGCCTCAGGCCTTGAATTCCAAGGTTCCTGCAGAGGTTTACACTGGGACCTCTGCTTCCTGAGTCTTTGTTTTTCCTTAATGCATCTTTGCTGATCGTTTTGGTTGAACTTTTTCATGTCCCTTGATGTCAAGTAGCTCTCAGTTTACCAGCATCTCATTGGATACTGATTTGACACAACCAACATGTCCCTCCGTGTCAATACGAAGGGCTATCTCTTCACACTGTGTGGGGAAACGAAGCAGGTAACAACACTGGCCACGTATTTACATCAGCTTATTTTAAAACACACATATAATCCATATAGGAACAAAAAGAATTCAGAAATGATCAGGACAGAGGGCCGACAGTGAGTCATCTCTGACTGGTAGATCTATGTGTGTTATTTTACCATACTTTATTCTTTTCTCTTACCTATCTTTGAGAAGCAATCAAACTTAAGAAATGAAATTTTCACTTAAAAATAGTCCTCCTACAGTTTTTCCTGGCTCAAGATTCTGTGAGAGGCAAAGTCTTAATAATGAATCACAAAGAACACTCGGCTGCCCGTTGCCCCGAGGCCATCTCTGGTGGCAGTAGGAAGGTGGAAAACTACAAAGGTTAAGTGCCTGACACACACATAGTAGACACTCCCCAAGGGAAAATGTCAGTAAATGAATCGTATCACCTGGAGCTAAGTGACATACTGCTGAACCAGTGGTCTGTCCTCACGTCCACTCTATGGACCTGGAAAAATAAAGCGGCAGAAAGGAGAGGGGCTAACTGGTAAACCACGTAAGTCAGCAAGGTGACTGCCAGGGGGAATGGATCCACAAAGCTACTCCTCTGAAGGATGCACTGACGGGAACACATCTGCCGAATGACCTACCCATGAACTACCACAAGACGATTACGCCGACAAATGACAGTAGGAACAGTATTTTTTTCCATCTTAATATAAAATCAATCATTTAAATGAAAAACAATGAAAGGAATTGGCGGTCACCTAATTTCTCGGACATAGCAACTCTGCATCTTTGCCTTTAATCTTGAGTGGTGACCATACAAAATGTGTAAGGTCACAACGTGTATTTCTTGGAATTCAATGAAAACACCATTTTCAAAAATTAATTACACTTTTGTTACGTTTTACATAATCAGACGATGAGGACTGTTGTCCTATCTGAATCATTAAAGTAGAGAGAAGACAATTTATGATAAAAAAAAGAATGAGAGTCTCTGACTAAGACTCAATCACTGTATCTAAAGGTTACACAGGCAAGAATAAAACCTGCTTTGTTTTAATAAGATACGCCTTTTATAGCCCTTTTTTTTCCCCTTTACGTCTTCCCTAATTCAATGTACCATATTGAATGTATAGGATTTCCCCAGGGAAAAATAATTCTACTTGAATTATAAAAAGTGTCACATTCACAGTTCATGGAGAATAATACTGCTCAGCTTCTCATCAAAATTATACTGCCTGCCACAGGATTCTAAATAAAGCCAGTGGAATGTACAAACTTACTACTGACTCGGGATGTCATGGGAAAAGCATGGGGGCCCAAAAAATGGGAAATCAGGGCTGCACCTCCCTCACAGGACCACTCTGTTCCTGGGCAAATTCCTGAAAAAACGCCGGGGTGGCTTTCCCACTCCCCACTTCCCTGATGCCCCAATGTTAACTACGTGCTTGCTTTTGAAATTCGACTTCACATAAAGTCCATGATTTCATCAAAACACCCCACCATAAAGTTCTGCAAAATAGTTAATGGAGCTGATGATTTTTTAAGCTCATGTATGACATATTCCTGTTTCACACTTGCTAATGCTATAGCCCTACCCAACACATTTCTCAGTAAAATTCTTTCCGGCCATATTTAAGGTCTAGTCTCCTCTTGGGCCTCAGCTGGGCTACTTGGCATGCCAGCTGGAACACCAATCCTAAATGAAGGCTTTAACGACCCCTTCCATCAGCCCTGTAGACAGGTCCAGAGCTGCAGAACCCATTTCACAAAGTCACAAATTTGCATGGACTTCAGCTACATTGACAAATATCACGGCAGCTCTCCTGCAAGCCGCCCTCAGCCCTCTCTCTCCACTCTCTGCAGTACGAAGCCCCTGCTTCTCTTTCCAACTTCCTTGAGACTTTTCCTTTCAGCTTGGTCTCTCTTTTACAGTAAGAAGGTTAATTAGGGTTCTTTCTGAGGATTGCTATGAGAGCCTTGAAGAAAAAGACAGTCACCCCGTGTCCTCTAGGATTATAAACAATAAGAAAAATCAAGCCTGTGACTTTTGCTGGCCATTTTCCCCCTCAAATAGAGAGAAGAAACTACTGAGCCAAAAGAGAGGATGCCTTTTAACCTCTGGACACCGTCATGCCTATCTAACGTCTTAGACTCCCCAACGACATCCATTATTTTCCTTCTTTCTGAAGCTAATTTGAGTTGGGTTTATGCAATTAGATTACTATGGCTTTAGAGTAAGACCTGAAGTCAAGTAGTGTCAGTCCTCTGACTTTGTTCTCCTTCAGTATTGTGTGCACTATTCTGTGTCTTCTGCTTCTCTATAGAAACTTTCGAATCAACTTGTCAATATCCACAAGGTAACTTGCTGCGATTTTGATTTAGATTGCACTGAATCTATAGATCAAGTTGGGAAGATCTCACATCTTAACAATATTGAATCTTCTTATCCATAAACTGGAAAATCTTTCCATTTATTTAGATCTTGTTTGAGGTTCACGCAATTTACAGTCAAGAGGCCTCAATGCCGTGGAAACTCAAAATATATAAAGGATCTACAAAAAGCCACAGGAAACGCATTTATAAGCATCATCCCACAAGTGAGGTGGATGTAAGGCTCTGTAGACCCTGTATCTTCAGGTCATTTGAGAAGACCCTCTTTTAGACTGGTCATCACCAAACCCCCTCATCTTTCCTAGAACTGAATCTCTCTGAAGGGGCTCCACGGGGCAGCTGCAATTTGAAGATCCCAGAGAAGAGCCAGTGGAGGTGAAATATAAATGTTTGTATCAATGGTTCAGCTATGAAAACACACAGACTTTACATGATTATGTTCTCTGCCCACCTCTTTAGAAAGCTTTTTCATTACTATTTTTAATGGACACCATGGTGGCACTGGGAGGATCATAAGAGATAACATGCATCAAAAGGCTGTGACCAGTGAGAGCCCTGCACAAATGTAAGGGATTAGGATTAATGCATGCTCCACAATCCATCTGGACAGAAGCAGCAGATAAGTTCTCTCTGAACCATATGAGAGTCTGGGTTTGCTATTTAACTCCACTGTATTACGTAACCAAGCATCCAATAGCAACAAGCTCTTTATCTGCACACACACACTGACAGCCAATCAGCCAGCGTGCACCAGTAAGTCACCACCAGACAAGGGGTGGAAACAGGACAAGGAAATGAGACCCCAGCCCTAAAAGAGGGTAGTTAAAAATGGCAGGTGGAAACACATGAAGGGATACCCAAAATGTGCGACGAGAAGTAAATAAGGATATTTCGGCACACTACAGCTACACAGGGACAGGTCTCCCAACACGGAGAGAGGCCGTTACTAACACAGCAGCTCCTGGAAGGAAGTAACTTTCAAGCAGGGTCTCAGGAGAAGCCCACCCTCATGTCTACACATTCTACAGTCTTCACCTGCTTCCTTCTTAAAGATGTCTCCATCCACGCAGGTGCTTAGAGCAAAGATTTGGGAAGTGATCATGACACCTCCCTTCCTCTTCCTCACCTGCCACTCAGAACCAGCACCACAGCTTGTAAATTACACCAGCAAGTCTCCATCACATTCCCAAAGCTCTTCACCAATGGTTCTCAGGGGGGAGATTTTGCCCTCCCACTCCACCCCAGGGGACACTTGGCAATGTGTGGAGACATTTTCGGTTGTCATACTAGGGGATGCACCTAGTGCGTAGAGCAAGCAATTCTGCTAAACATCCTACCGTGCACAAGACAGCCCCACATCCAAGAATTATCAGCCCAAATGTCAATGGTGCCCTAGCCCCAGTCCCATGCTCTTACCTGGGTTCCCTGACAGCCTTTCACCCCACTGCTTCCTCTCTCAGCGGCCCCAATCCCTTCTGCAGACAGCAGCCAAATGACCCTTTGGAAAGCCAACTCTGACCTGATCGAGCCCTCTCCAGTGGCTTCCACGGATCCTGAACAGACCCACAGGGCTCTGCCGGATACACCCAGACTTGGCTCTCCATTCCCTGCCCACAGTCCTCGCTTTCTCGTTGCCCACCACATCCAACCACAAACACTAATCTTGTAATTTCTGGAAAGCAACAAATGCCCTCCTGTCTGCTGCCCCTACCTGCAGCTTCCCCGACCTCGTGCGTTCTTTACCCAGCTCCTCCTTGAGACCTTCCTTGAACCCCAAACTATTCCCAATCCCCCTGATTCCCTGACATACCTAGCCACTCTATCCCTCACATTTCCTTAAAAAGACTTACTACAACCTGCAACTAGAGATTTATGGCTGTGATTTGCTTAAAATCACTTATTACGATCATAAAACTATATATTTATGGGTGTGTTTATTTGGTTAATATTGGTCTCACCCACTCAAATGTAATCACCATGAGAACAGAGAACACATCTGTATTATTCATGCTGTATGCCCAGCACCTAGCACAGTGCCTGGCACACAGCAGAAGGAGCATATTATTGAATGAATGTTTTAAATAAGTGAACAAATAAACAAATGATGAGGTGCTAGGGATCCACCTGTCTATGAGAGCTGCTCACCCCCACAGAACACTGAATAAATCCTCACAAGGACAGAGGAAGGAGAAAAGGATCAGAGGGCCCCTTGCCTTTTGGCAGGGGGCAGGCCCCGAGGTGGAAGGCACAGATGTGGAAGGGGAGCTTGAGAGACCTCTGAAGGTCAAGGTCAAGGGTACGGAGAAGGAAATCCCTCCAGGTTCCTGAGCACTGAAGCCACAAACTCAAAGGCATGCTTTTCACTAATGAGCCTCACTAACGGGGCAGTACAGAGCAGACAGCTGGGAAGCTCCTGGAATTCTGCAATCCCAAATTACAAGCTTGTCCTCTGACACAGGAAGGAACGGGGACTAATCATCAAGGAGGATATCTGTCACAAAATTAAAGGAAAGATGAACGCTACCAACTACTTCTCAATGACATCATTCGTTGCAGGCTTAAAATGCTAAGAGCAAAACCTTAGCATTCAACAATGGAAAAGTTAACATGACGAAAAATCTTGTCATTAAGCAAATGAATGCACCTCAATTCAGGTGCACATTCTGAACTGGCACACAGCCATTACAGTTATAATTATGACTACTCCTTAATATGGAAAGGTGCTTGTAATATAAGGATAAAAAAGCAGGGGCTGGCCCCGTGGCCGAGTGGTTAAGTTCGCGCGCTCCGCTGCAGGCAGCCCAGTGTTTCGTTGGTTCGAATCCTGGGCGCAGACATGGCACTGCTCATCAAACCACGCTGAGGCAGCGTCCCACATGCCACAACTAAGAAGGACCCACAACAAAGAATATACAACTATGTACCGGGGGGCTTTGGGGAGAAAAAGGAAAAGAATAATAAAATCTTTAAAAAAAAAAAAAAAAGGCAGTAAATCAGCAGCCAGCCTGGTGGCGTAGCGGGTTTGTGTGCTCCGCTGTGGCAGCCCGGAGTTCACCAGTTTGCACCCCACACGCAGACCTGAGCACGTCTTATCAAGCCATGCTGTGGTGGCAGGTGTCCCACATATAAAGTAGAGAAAGATGGGCACATATGTTAGCTCAGGGCCAATCTTCCTCAGCAACAAGAGGAGGATTGGCAGCAGACGTTAGCTGAAGGGCTAATCTTCCTCAAAAGAAAAAAAGCAGTAAATCAAAAGTCGTCTAGAGCCAGTCCCAGGGGCCTAATGGTCAAGTTCCGTGTGCTCAGCTTTAGCAGCCAGGCTTCAGTTTCCAAGCACAGACCTATACCACTTGTCAGTTTCCATGCTATGGTGGCAGCTCACGTACAAAATAAAAGAAGATTGGCAACGGATGTTAGCTGAGGGCAAATCTTCCTCAGAAAAAAAAATTTTTTTTTACAAGTTATCTATATTGCAATGGTAAAAATTCTCATGCACATGCACTAGAACTGGTAGAAAACCAATAGAAATATTTGGCTTGCTGAGGGAGAGCGGTGAGACAGAAATGATACTCATTTCTGGTACTGTTGCATTTCTGCTACTGTTGCAATGCACCATGCAATACGAATGAAGATAGAGAAGTGGCCAAGGAAATATGTATATCCATCCGAGAGGCTTCAGATAATGTCTTGCCTGTGTGGGTAGTCTCTCTCCCAGAAAAGAGGGCAAGAAGAGGCCTAGGGAAGCAGCCAAGAAGATTGTGGAACTCCCCAAAGGAACTGTGGCCAGAAGACAGACCCCAGAAATCTAGTGCTGGGCAAACGCTCTCCAAATTATAAATCGTTAGGCACAGTGTCTGGTGAGTCCAAATCTCTCAGCCAGGCTGTTGAACCCTCTGCAGAGCGTAGAAGGCACGGACCAGCAAGCACTATAAAGAAATTGGAAGCATTTTGTGCCACAGGTTTACTAAGAGCAAGCCATATAATATTTTCTTCACTTTTTTTGTCGTTGCTTCTTATTTTTTGACATGAGTCGTGACTTCACTTGCAAGTGTCTCACCATCTGTGTGTAGGGAAAATTTGTGAAATCTGACTAGCCCAAAACATCAGGCACCTGAGAGTTTGCAGTCCAGGTGAAGCCAGTCCCTAAGCGAACACCTGCACCAGCCGAGATTCCTGTGGGCCCTGCTCTCCCCTCACAACTAGTGTTCACACAGCAACCAGAATGCTCTCTACACTAGGTCAACCTTGGCCACTCCGAACTCAAAATGTGGCCCAGGGACCAGCAGCATCTGCATTAAATAGGACCTGATTAGAAACAACAATTCTTGTGCCCCCTCCCCAGAATTACTGAGGGAGAATCTGCATTTTAACAAGATCTCCAGGTGACTCGCATGCGCACACTGAGGTCTGAGAAGCATGGGTCTATAGCTCCTTGTGTGCCCAGCTGACTATGGACGCCTGGCTGAGGGCCTCCTTCCTCTCCAGCCCTTCTTCAACCGCCGGCCTGGGTGCCTTCGGCATCCATGTTGATGTCCACACTGACTTCTACTGTAGGTTAAACTGTGTCCCAGAAAAAGATACGTTCAATTCCTAACCTCTGGTACTCGCGAATGTGTCCTTATTTGGAAACAGGGTCTTTGCAGACATAATTAAGTTAACATCAGGTCATAGTGGAGTAGAGTGGGCCCTAAATTCAACATGACTGATGTCCTATAAGAAGAGGAGCAGAGATACAAAGACACAGACACACAGAGAGAACAGCATGTGAAGATGGGGACAGCTATAGGAGTGATATGGCAACAAGCCACGGAACACCAAGGACTGCCAGCAGCCACCAGAAGCGAGGAGAAAGACAGATCAGACTCTCCTGGAGCCCTGCTATGGAGTGAATGTCTGTGTCCTTCCAAAATTTATACATTGATACCCTACCCTTCCCTGTGATGGAATTAGGGGGCGGGATCTTTGGGAGGTGATTAGGATTAGATGAAGTCATGAGGGTGGGGCTCTCGCAGTAGGATTAGTGCCTTTATAAGGATCACAAGAGAGCTTGCTTCTTGTCTCTGCTCTCCACCACATGAGGATGAAATGAGAAACTGGCCGGAAGAAGGCTCTTAGCAGAATCCAACCATGCTGGCACCCTGATCTCAGACTTCCAGGCTCCGGAACTGCGAGAAAGAAATTTCTGTCGCTTATAAGTCTATGGTGTTCTGTGCCAGCAGCCTGAGCTGACTAAGCCAGGCACCCAGAAGGAACCATGAGAACAGATTTCTGTATTAAGCTACCAAATTTGTGGCACTTTGTTCCAACAGTCCTAGGAGACTAATATCTCAGCCAAGCTTGGCTTGCTCTCCACTTCCTGTAGTCAAGGACCTCCCTCTTCTCTCTGTGTTAGCAGAAGAACTCTCCAGAAGGCCTGGCCTGTTGCTGATTCTCAATCAAGTGTAGGCATTCCCTTCATGGCTGGCTTCCCCTGAGCTGCCAGCCCTCGGCTCCCAGATATTCCGGTTCAACAAGTCTTCCCCCAACACAGGTAACATGACCTGGAAGGTTGCCATCCAAACCTTCTCATCCTTGTCCACATGAATGATGAGAGATTTGCAAGCCAAACCCTGACTCGTGTCTATGGCATTCTTGGATCAAATAACAGTCAACAACCTCTCACCTAACCTCAAAAAAAAAAGGAAAGAAAGCAAAGAAAATATTTTATTGTTTGCTCTTAGTACACCTTTCTGGCTCAAATGCGCCCCAGTTCCTTTAATCTGCATGCTGGTCTATGATGGTCCCCACATCTCACAGGCTGGTTTCCTCAGGGCTCAGATGATTCTGGGCTGAAGGAGCCAGACTCGGTGGAGCTCTCGTCTCCTTGCCTGATTTGGCCACTGATTCCATGCCAAGAGAAGCCAAGGTTACGTAAGCAGCTGGCCTCTGAGGACCAAATGGCTCCCTAGCCATAAGACACTGCAGTTGAATCACTCAGTCCACAAAGTGCAGAATGAAAAGGAATCACAGAACCAGGGCTCCACGGAGGGCCAACGCCAGGCAATTGCATTGAACACAGCAGCCCAGATGAAAGGTACATATGGTCCACGGGTCAGGGTCATGACTAACAGCTCTGCTCATGACTTTCATAGGATGTCAGAGCACTCGGAAATCTGGATGCGTCACAGCAAACCAGATGGAACGAGGTCTTCGCCATAGAGAGAGGGGTCAGCTGAGGAGGCTTATTAAAGCACTGTTCATGGAAATGAAAAACAGAAACCATGTAAGTGCCCTAAAAAAGAAAATCGGTTAGCAAGTTATGATACCACCATGAAGTAAGATGTAACCTTAAAAAATAAGTTCTTGAAAAATGTCAAAAGACGCAGGGAAATATATGTGGAACAGCAAAAGTTGTAAAAGTATGTATAGATCCACACACATACAAATAAATGTAAATATATAAGTAGATATATATCATATACCTGTAAATATGATGACTCAGGAAAAAAGGCACAGAATTATAAAGACAGAAATGCTAACAGTGTAATCTATGGGAGGTGAGATGATAGTGATTCTTATTTTTCTTAATTAATTTTTTGGCTTTTTCATTTTTCTAACAAGATGACATATTACATTTAAAACTGAAGGCAAGGACACAATGGATGCCTGTTTTGTTGAAGGGAATGGATAAGACCCTGCCTCCTCGTGGAAACTGTGGACGCAGCCCTCGAGGTGCAGAACGCCCGGCCGGGAAGTCAGGGCGAGTGGGGAGCTGCTGTGGCTGTAAGTGAGCCCTGGGCAGGTCAAAAGCACCCAGGAAACCTGACTTCCTCATCTGCAAGGAAATCACGTTATTTCTGATCCTTATTTGTCATCATCCCTAATACATTCAGACAGTTTTTCCTGAGGACAAAACAATCCTAAACTTACAAATGTGTGAGAGACAGTGTGGACCCCAGATGATAGCTAAGAAATAGACAAAAAGGGGCAAAAACTTCTGATAAGGAAGAATTTTGGATAAGATATGAAGGAAGTAAGTACAGTTCATTCCAAGTCAGGATACTATTTTTAAGAAAATGAACACTGTGCTTCTTGGAAGGCAAAACTCACCCAAAACTGTATTTACTGTGATTACAGTATAGCTTATTTCTAGTACCTTCTGGAGAAGGCCAGACAGAAACGGCACCATGAGATGGTTAGAATGGCAAGAGACAGG
Source organism: Equus caballus (assembly GCF_041296265.1). Lineage (NCBI taxonomy): Eukaryota > Metazoa > Chordata > Mammalia > Perissodactyla > Equidae > Equus > Equus caballus. Next base: position 7,043,642 of record NC_091684.1, read on the forward strand.
GAAAGAGACAGGGACAGCCCCCAGAAGGAAGACAAAGCCCCCTGCAGCTGTGCCAACCTCAGCTGGGGACCCTCATCCCAGTGCAGTCCACACGCCAGCAGGAGGTCACCAAGCGCCAGACGCCCACGGCTTCATAAGACACAGGAAGACACACAGAAAACCATGAAGATTTTCATAGTGAACTGAACAGAAGAAACGGTGAAAGAAATCTAAAGAATGATAAAGAGCAGTGTTCTCCAAATGTGGGTTGAGATACATTAGCTGTTCAGGAAATAAATTTAGTGCCTGTCAACGAACAATTTTTTTAGTCAAATACTTTAGTTCAGAATAGACTAAAAGGTACTAGAATAGAATAGAAAATGCCAGAGCACATCACATGGAATAAGGGTAAGAACTTTTTCATGAAACAGATTTCAGCTTCATAAACAGAGCACATACATACACCAAGAATCTATCATACATACACACACACACACACACACACACACACACACACACCCCCCAAGAATTTATTTCTTACTGTGGATCATGGTCAAAGTTTCCTGCTACAGAAAGTTCTGGAATCCTCAGGCCCAAACTAAACAGCAGACTATGCCAAGGTCACAGGGTAGTTTTTTCCAGGCTTATCACACAGAATTGGTAGTAATATTTGTGGTCCTGAGTGAAAACGTCAATATCTGTGATAACTCTGATTGCAAAGCCCCAAATGCCCCAAATCTAACATTGCAAGTGATGAGTGATCAACAAACACAACCACCTGCTGCCCACACAGCAGGGCCACCACCAAGACCTCCTCCTCCAAGAAGGCTTTGTGACCAGCCCCATGGAACTCCCTTTACCCCCACTTTAGACACACTCAATTTTTGTGGCATATTTTCGATGTTTTTATTTATTTATTTTTAAAGATTGGCACCTGAGCTAACATCTGTTGCCAGTCTTCTTGTTTTTTCCTTCTTCTTCTTCTCCCCAAAGCCCCCTAGTACATAGTTGTATATTCCAGTTGTAGGTCCTTCTGGTTGAGCCATGTGGGACGCTGCCTCAGCATGGCCTGACGGAAGGGTGCCATGTCCACACCCAGGATCCGAACTGGCGAACCCCAGAGCTGCTGAAGCAGACATGCAAACTTAACCACTTGGCCACAGGGCCAGTCCCTGTCAATGTTTTCAAATTGCTTTTCGCATGAACACAGACAACACTTAGATGGAAAGCTCCACAAGGAATGTTTATGCCTCACAACCTCACAGCATCTGGTACAGAGCTGTGTCCAGCAGTGAGGAGGACGAGCATGGGTCCTGTCTCCAAACACCATCAGCTAGCTGGTGCTGAGCAACACTCTCTAGAGATGCTGAATGGAAGAGTGGGCGCCCCAGGCTTAAATCACCACTCTGCCCCATCCTGGCTGTGTGGGTTGGGCCACATAATTAATATCTCAAGGTGTCTTCATCTAAAAGCAATGATAGTACCTATTTCAAAGGGTTACTGTAAGGATCAGAGAAGTGGATAAATATACAGCACTTGGAAGAGTAAGTGGTCAATAAATATCAGCCGTCGCGATTCTGCACTTGGAGCTCATGTTTCTATCAACCGTTGGCATGGGGAATTAATCCTCAGGAAGCTTCCAAACACCGAGGTGTTTGGCGTTCTCTAGGGGAGGCACTCTACTTGTGTCACTAAGAATTAACAGCTAGGACAGCTGGCTGGGTTCACTATGAAGATTTCTGAATGGCAGAAACCGGAATCTGACCCATTTCTCCAGGCAGCTGGAGAACATCACAGCTTTCTGAGAAAAAGAAAGCCATCGCAAGATGTGAGTTTTAGGAAAACACTGAAATACAGTCAGGAAACAAGAAAGGGCAGGTACAGCACTGAGGGTGTCAGGAGTAGAGTTAAGTGACTTTCTGCAATAATTTCAGCAAGAGTAACTGAGGGTCCCTGAACAAACCCAGTGGCTCATGCTATCACAGCTGAGGTGACCAAAGGGAAAAGAAGGCAATGGAAGAAAGTGACCAGGTCTGGTTTTGAGATGCCACATCTGAGGTGGGTCTTATGTGGGAGGCAGACCGTGATCACATGGCATAGACCAGAGAAGAGAGCCAAGGGCACTGGCAATAGACACAAGGACCCTCTCATGGGGTGGGAAAGAGAGAGAGAAGCATGATGGCAAAGAAGGATCCCAAAAGCACTTGTTGAATTTTGATAATGTCTGGGCATGGCTGTAGGCAGAGGGAAGGGGCAACCTGAGGTGAAGACAGAAGGTTCCAGACTGAGAGGAAAGTGCAAGGGATTGTTCAGGACCGCAGAAGAAGGGGAGGTTGGGGGAGACCTCAGCACAGGTGGAGGGTGTGTTTCAGGTTGTAGGATGGACTTCTCTTCTTCACAGGAAAGTGAGAAAGAAAAGGTGATGCTGGACAGATCCCAGAGGATCTTCTCAGTAAAGCAAACAGACCAACATCATTTGCTAAAGGTGGGGTTGCACGGGTGATAAGCCTCAAGCTTGAGAAGCTGCCAGAAATAGCTGCTAAGGTAAATTCAACAAGGAATTTTAAAACATGTTTTTGAATAAAATGGTACAGTTGCTGTGGAAAATGGTATGGTAATTCCTCAAAAAAATCAGACATATGGGGCCCGCCCCGTGGCCGAGTAGTTAAGTTCACGTGCTCCGCTTTGGCGGCCCAGGGTTTCACCAGTTCGAATCCTGGGCGCAGACATGGCACCGCTCATCAGGCCACGCTGAGGCAGCGTCCCACATGAGACAATTAGAAGGACCCGCAACTAAAAATACACAACTATGTACCAGGGGACTTTGGGGAGAAAAAGGAGAAGTAAACTCTTTAAAAAAGAATCAGACATAGAATTACCATAGGACCCAGCAGTTCTACTTTTGGTATATATCCAAAAGAAGTGGAAACAGGACTTGAACAGTTACTTGTACACTTATGTTCACAGCAGCATTACTCACAAGTGTCCATCAATGGACACACGAACAAACAAGGCGTGGCATGAACATACCAGGGAATACTATTCTGCCTTAAAAAGGAAGGAAATTCTGACACAGGCTATAACATGGACAAATTCTGAAGACATTATACTAAGTGAAATAAGCCAGTCACAAAAGTCCAAATTCTGTATGATTCCACTTACATGAAGAACCCAGAATGGGCAAATTCATAGAGACAGAAAGTAGAATAGTGGGTGCCAGGGGCTGACGAAAGGGAGGAATAGGGAGTTACTGTGCAATGAGTACAGAGTTTCTGTTTGGGAAGATGAAAAAGTTTTGGAGATGGCTGGTGGCGATGGTTGCACAACAATGTGAATGTACTTAATGCTACAGAACTGTACACTTAAAATAGTTAAAACGGTAAATTTTAATGCTATTTACCATAATCAAAAATTTTTTTAAAGGATTTGGCAGCATCCCTGAGGTTAGGGGACATTAACTGAGGGATAGTATACGGGCACCTTGATAAGTCTGTCTCCAGGAACACATGGATGCCCTCGAGCAGGATCCAGACGGGGAGGTGACTGGAGGCCACCTGGCAGAAGAGTGGAGGAAGGCATTGCCCACACGTTCGCTATGGTTCCCTCTCCTATTTACCAAAAACTTACCCAAGTATTCTCCCATTTGTGTGTTTGCTCGCTTAAATTAAATGACCCTGGCAAAAACTTTGTCACTAAGTCAAATGGAAAGAGGCACTGTTGAAACTCTACTTTGATGCCGTGTTTATCCCACAGTCAATTACTATCCGAAACTCCTGCCTCTCCCTTAGTTGAGGCATAAAATGCCACGGCTGACTCGAATCTGCAAGGTGGACGTAAGAGACGGCTTCAGTTAGGAGAAGGTGACCGCAGGGTGTGACCCTCTCAGACAGAGCAACTACCTCCCACGCTCCAGAATGCATCAGGTCACCTGAATAAGGCCAACAAGACACGAGGGCATGCTGACCTCCTAATCACAAATGAGGGCACAGAGGTCATCTCAAAAATCAAAGCAGCCAACAAGGGCTTGGAGAAACAATGTTTAACCCCTCGGAAACGCCACAGTCTTTTTCATATTTTCTCTACGTAAGACGATCAACCACTGTATTTCCATCTCAACAGAGAGACTCTTACAGAGTTAAAATAACACAAAAACCAGGGTGAAGCTCAGATGCTGAGACAGCATCTATTGTGAAAGAACAAAACACAAAAGTAGCAGCAAGGGAGGCAACATTTCAAAGAAAACTCAGTCCTCTGACTCGCAGAGTAAGGTTTGCATCAATGCGTGAACGCCACTGAACTCACTCGAGTCTTATAATAAACACCCACCAAAGGAAGGCCTTCCAAGTCTGCAGTCACTGAATGATTGACACCGAGGGGAGTGGGCAGACACAAGTCAAGCCCAATCAAATTGAATAATGTAAGGGTATATTTAGAAATCTAAAATTACCTCTGGGCTCAAAACTTCCTGTAATTTTTATCTATTCTTACACTACCCACGTCTGTAAGAAGCCACAAGATTTTAGTCGTAAACGTCCTGAACACGCTGCTAATTTTAACCTTGGAACAATAAGGGAGCTTTAGGCAATATCAAGTTGCCAAAATAACTAACTTAAAACTTTAATATACACACCACATAGCTTTCTCTATAGATCATCAGTTTTTTACAACAAATTCACATAAAGATCCAGAAATTATACTGAAGAATCCAGCAGCCCTGCCAGCCAGCTGCATCCCTCAGAGATGAAAGGGATGTTATGACTTTATTCAGTTTTCGTTATGCTGGTTCCCCAGGTCACAGCAACCACGAGACACGCCTGAGCACACAGACATCTTTGTTCCAGACTGAAGGCTAAGCTTTAAAGCTGGAAAATCACTTTCCCAAAACACTTTTAAGACAATAGCCATAAAGACGTTTTCTGAAATTATACATTAAAAAAACATTAAAAGAGAAAAGTAAGAATTGAGGCGGCCACAATGAGTAGTAGAGTGAAAGCCGCAAGTCAATCATTTGGAAGATTCTTGTTCTTTGATGGAATTAGCACAGGCAGCAAACTGCAAATTGTACCCTCCTTCTGCAGTAAGTCAGCCCCACAGAAACTGCTAGAAGAGGGATGCTCGAGAGTGTGCAGGTCCTGGGGCTGCTCTACGCTCCTACCCCTGGCACCTCCACGCCAGGAGTGTCCTCAAGAACACTCAGACCCCGCTTGAGATGAAGGTGTCTTCCTGCCAAAGGGCCTCAGGGCAAGAAGAGTAATGAAAGGTGGCGAGGAAAGCAGGAACACAGGAAGGTTGGACCCCTCGCTGTTCTGCAAAAAACACACTGAAGGACAAGGATGTATCACCGTTTCCACAGCATAGCCTGAGGTGTCACTGATGCCTGCGGCACCTACAGCCTCAGCCTCCCACATAAGCTCAGGTACCAAGACACGCTGACAAGTGACGGGTAAAATATTCCTCTCATCGATTTCCCCACACTTACGCAAAGCAAATTCAGAACCTCTCCTTGCAAGGAGCAAAGACATAGCGATGACAGCATTTAAGGGCACCTACAGAGAAACCAAAATCCATTTCATTACACAGGGAGCAGGAATACGTTCATCACAAAAGCAACTCCTGGCCTTCTGCTCAAGTTCAGGCTTCGCGTGTTGTCAGTCCGCGCTTCACTCAGCGCGTGCACAGAGCCCAGCCTCGAACAGACGGCCTGGAGCGTGGTTGGTGCTGCTGCAAACGAGGGCCTACCTTCACTCTGACGGTCTGGTCCGACACGCTGCTCATCATGTCGCTGATGGATCGGAAGAGCTGCAGGAGCGACTCCATGAAGTCGGCCTCGCCTTTGTTTTCATACAGTCTGCAGTGGAACACAGAGAGCTCTGTGGGGTTGGGCACACAGCGCCTCGCCACTTTTTCTCCTGCATCTACAGCCATTAAAGGGGCTGCCTGGGCGACAAGTTAGAATGGAAGAGCAAGTCCTCAACATTCACAAAACGTGACCGGCAACTCGGGAATCAGATTACCCTGGACCACTCAGCTATGGAGATAACGCCTTCACACTGAAAAGGCAGGTTGGTAATCACACTGTTTGTTGCTTGTTCATGGTAACATAATACGTTTTATAAATCTAAAAAACAGAAATGTGTAAAAAGGGAGAGAAGGAAGGAAAGAGGGAGGAAGAGAGGAAGGAAAGACGGAGAAGTTCAGCTTTAATTCTACCCCACATTGATTACACCACTAATATTCTTGGTATATTTCCTGACAGTGTTCTTTAAACCTATAATGTCATATAACTGACAATCACAAAGACATTTAATTGCCTAAATTTAACATGATCGCATAACCATTTGAAAGTGACATTGTAATAGTGAACTCAAAATTATTTCAGAGTAATAATACTATATAAATTCATTCATCATAGAATTGGTGGTAACGGGCTAACTTTCAAGAGGTGGCACATGCTCAATAAATGGATAATAAAGAAGCTGTGCATTAGTTACATGTATGCAAATGTATGTTGCTAATTATAAATAAGTTCCATCTATAAATTATTTATCAGCAGTTACTACAAGTCTGTATTACCAAAAAGCAATGCATTTGCATTTTCAAATGTTGTAACTCAGATGTTTTATTAATATAGACTAGTTTTCTGCCCAATTAAAAGTATACCATACCTGAAAACTTGTGGAAAATGGAAAATTTTGTAAACTAAGTGATAATTAATTACCCTAGAGGTAATCTAACATTTAAATGAGTTCCATTGTAAAGCAACAAATTCTGTCTCAAAGGAGAAATTGCAACCTACTGTATCTGTTTTGTAAATAAGGGGTTTCAAATGGGGTTTGCTTAAATGGTGTACCAAACAATCAAAACGATGGAGTCACGAACTTCTGCTGCAGGTGACACGGAGCAGTGCTGGGCAGACAGCAACGTTCGCAAACACTTGGGAAGGCTTCAGCGTGCAGTCAATCTCCCTCCTCAGGACATCTGCCATTTCCTAGAGCTGCTTGGGATAGGAGGCTAAAAACCAAAACGAAAACCTCCATAAAGCAGAGTGGAATTTTCATCAGTCTCCAGAGATGATGAATAGTTTGGAAATGCCAGAGAGAGGAGCCCCAGATAACACAGCAGACTCTCAGTTGAAAACCTTGGAGAACAAGTGGCAAACCAAACGTAGAGTGAGACTTACTGAGGCTTACCAAGGCTACACGCAGCCTTGGAGGTCAGCCCCACTTTCTCTGCCTAGAAGGGGAAAGGATGATCGTCTCTGGAAGATCACATCGTCTGGAGCTTGTGATGTTTCACATATACACAGTCTTGCATTCAAAAAAAATTACTAAACACAGCAAAAGACCAGGCCACATGGCCAAATCAAAGAAGAAAAGAAGACAACAGAAACTGATCCACAGGTGATCAAGATATTGTGGTCAGCTAACAAGAACGTCAAAATAAATATAATTGTTATATTTTAAAACAGAGAGAAAAAGATGGAGAAATAGAAAGACAGAAACACAGATAAAGGAGAGATGGAGAAAATGGAAGTTAATATGAAAAATTTTAGTAGAGAAATGAATCTAAAGAAAAGAATCAAATGAAAATTCTAAAACTAAAAATATAGTATCTAAAATTAAGAATTCATTATATGGGTTAGATTGAGATTAGAGAAGTCAGAGATAGTGAAATGGAACACAGTCAATAGGAAAATAAACAGAAGCACAGAGATGGAAAACACAGAAAAGAGTGTTAGAGATCATGTAGGGCACGATGAAAGAATCTAATACACAGGTAACTGAAGTTGCAGAAGAAAATGAGAGATACAATGGAGCAAATGCAACATTAGCATAGAGAATGGACACGAATTTTCCAAAAGTAATACAAGACATCAATTCAAAAATTCAAGAAGCTCTGAAAATAAAATGTAGAATAAACAAAAAGCAAAGCTTTCCTATGCAATCTATCACAAAACTGCCAATAACCACAGAAAGAGAGAAAAATTTTAAAAGCAGCCAGAGGGGAAAAGAAAAAGAGACCATTACCTGCAAAGATGTAACAATAAGTCTGAAAGCTGACTTCTCACCAGAAATGATGGAAACCAAAAGAGGACAGAATAATATCTGGAGGAAGAAACTGTCAATCTGGAATTCTATACTAAATGACATTTTCCTTCAAAAACAAAGATGAAATAAATGATTTTCATACAAACAAAACCTGTAGCAGACTTATAGTAAAAGAAATTCTTGGGGCCGGCACCGTGGCCAAGTGATTAAGTTTGTGCGCTCCACTTCAGTGGCCCAGGGTTTCGCACTTCGGATCCTGGGCGCGGACATGGCACTGCTCATCAGGCCATGCTGAGGTGGCGTCCCACAGGCCACAACTAGAAGGACCACAACTAAAAATACACAACTATGTACCGGGGGGCTTTGGGGAACAAAAAGAAAAATAAAATCTTGAAAATAAAAAAAAGAAAGAAAGAAATTCCACAGGGAGTTCTTTGAGCAGAAGGAAAACTGTCCCAGAGAGAAACTGGGAACTGAAAGAAAAATGAAAAAATAGTGATAAATATCTAACATGTTGAACAAATACTAACTACAAAATAGTAGCAATAATGTCTTAAGGGGTTTAAAATACATGTGGGATCGAAATGCATGACAATCCTAACAAAAAAGAAGAGGAAGTAGAAAAATCTTTCAGCCATAAGCAGTGCAACATAAAAGTATGAAGGAGTTAGTTAATGCCCAGAGGGGTAAATCTAACAGGAAATTTACCCACCAAGGGTCGGTGAATAAGTATACCAGGCTACTCAATCTTCAGGGGAACAATTTTGAGGCAGAACCCAAATTAAGACACAAAGTGATTACTTGTTAATATCTACATCAATTGCTTGGTGTTGAAAAAGAATTGTTAAGGAATTATATGCCCCAAACTGAGAGTTTCGTACTTAAAGAGAAGAGTTTTATTGTGTGTTTTTATTATAAGGAAAATGGTCATGGGTTTGAGGCTGAAGTTTTACGCATTGTAATTTTCCCATTTTAATAAGAAATAATATCCCAGTAAATACTGTTATGAATAAAAACTGATTATCAGAAAAAGATTGCTGATTATAAGTGGGAATTATCTATATTAAAAGGAATTAAGCAACAAAAAAAAAAAAGAAGAAGAGGAAGTAAACGGAGCTAAAGTGTTCCGCTCTTGTGGCCCTATCTAGCGGTTTCAAGGGAGCAGTAAAATAATTTGAATTACTCTATAATAAGTCAAACATGCATGTTGTCATTTCTAAGATAATCATTAAAAGAACAGTAAAAGAATATTTTGAGAGGAGAAAATGGATTGATAAAGACAAAATTTTGACTGGTACAAAAGAAGGTAAACAGAGGAAAAAAGGGAACAATAATACAAATGGGTAAAAGAGAAAATTAATAGAAAGATGGTAGCTATAAACCTAATATATGACTTAATTACATTATATGTAAAGTAAATACTCAATTAGAAGGACTTTCAGACTGTATGAAATAAAAATATAGCTTTACATTGTGTATAAGAGACACATATTAAATATAATGACACAGAAAGGTTGAAAGTAAAATAACAGGAAAAGGTATTCCATGCAAATCCTAAACAAAAGATAAAGGGAAGCTTTTCATGTTGATTAAGGAGAAAATCCACAAGAAAGAGATCACAATTCTAAATCTGTATGCCCCCAATAACAGCTTCAAAATCTATACGGTATAATTAATGAGTCTTTCTTATATTTAAAATTCCACCAAGAATCCCTCAAGGATGAAAATTTAATTATTAGTTCTCTGCTGCCAAGCATCATGCTTAAAACATAAATGGTTAGTACTTTACAGCAATCCCTTTGAAGCATCTTTCTGCAATGAAACGGACGTCTCTTGAGTCTCGCCTCTTGGTCTTGTGAAATAAGCCAGAAAGAGTCATTTGTTTGACCCACCTTGAGGTGGAGGAAGGAGCGAGAGGAAAGAAGTCAGAGGGGTAATGGCAGATAAAGAGGTGAACAAAACCTAGTCATCATTCCTTGCTCTATTTAAATGTTATTAAGTATTCATTAACAAGGAATGACAAGGTCTTTGTCTATAACCTACATTCTATTTTTGTGACCAAGGAAATGATAACGAAATGACAGATCTGCAACAACTTATTCATGATCAATAACTAATTATTCACAAAGCTAACACTGATGACAGGCAAAACTCCACAAAGCACCGGAAAGACAGAAGAGGAACACAGTGATAACGGGTTTTAGTCATTTGATTCAGAAGGTCTGAGGCAGGATGTGTGTGTCTGTTTTCTGGCCTTCTAGTTAATGCAATCCGCCCACACGGAAAACACAGACAAACAAAAACCAGTGGAGAAGTGCCCCTGGCTGTCAGGAATCTTTCCATGGGTTCCCCACGAACCAAATGTCTCTGGGCCAGTTTTAAAACTGCTGTTCTCATTTCAAAACAAAATGAGCTTTCTAAACAAAACAGAAAGTACAGATTTGCATAGTGAGAAAGATAGTGGGATAACTATGATAGGCTTCAAAATCTTCATCTCCAAAGGTTCCTCTCTTTGTTCTTTGGAGGAATAATTACTGTCAATTATCCTGGAATTTTACAAAGCTACTACATTATGAAAATACAGCAGACCACTTCGAAAGAAGAAGAAAAATAAAAGACCTCAAAAGTTTATTCCAACTGCAAAAAGGAAAACACACTTGTCAATTCCAGCTGTGAGTACAATTGTTTTTCTCCCAAGGTAATAAATGTGTTGCAGGTAAGAAAATGAGAAGTTTAGTTTGTCTTCCCCCCACCTTTGAAAACCAGAGGCACAAGAACTGCCTAGAGCTTGTCACGGATCAACGTTCCAGACGTCTGTGTAGGACACAGGACTGCTTTCGCTTTAAGCAGTCTATACAAAATAGGAATATTATTTCAGTTTAAATTAACATCTCCAATATCATAGATGGAGAACTCCTGAAACAGTATGGCAGGACACGGGCAGTGGCGATGAGGAGGAGGACAAGACTATAGAAAAAGTATGTGGCCTTGTGCATGATTTTAAGGTCGTGACTTTTTTTTCCTACCACAGAATCTTCTCAAGAGTTTTACGACTATAGATTTAAGAAGTATTATGATAGGTACACAATGTGGCTACACTGTGTTCTAAGTTTCAAAAGGAACGTGTCCTTCTCTGCCCTCAAGAATCGTCGAAGGCCGCCAAGATACTCATTTAGGAAACACTGAGAGAAAAAAAATGAGGTCAATAAACTGTTAAGGTCTAGGATACCATGAGGACTCCCAAGCTCATTAAGTACTTACAGAAGAAGGAAGACACGAAGGAGGCAGGGAGGGATCCTGATTGTCAAGACCATTGCCATCACTACACTTTTGGTTAGATCAGGTCTGGAAGGCCAGACAAGGGTCATGGGAGGCCTAGGAAGCTTCACCGCCTTCCTGGATGGTCTCGGCTCTTGACACACAAGTTATCCCAGCAAAGAGACTCAGTTTGGGATCAGGCCTGGCCTCTGCGAGGGCCACTCCAGGACAAAAGCCAGCATTGGGATCACGGTCTGCGCCAACGCCATGCTGCTAAGCAATAAAACCAAGATGTTCCTAAGGATGTCAAACATAAAACACGTCCTGGGTCATGGGCAAGGGTCTGCTGAGTATTTCACTCCATTTCTGCGAAACATGGTAGGGCTGAATCACGTCTGCGGGTCACTTAGGGCTCCAATGATTTAAAGCCAAGGAGACTGTGGTGACAGGAGTCTCAGAGATTGACCCCCAACCTAACAGGGAAAAAAAGCTGTAAGAAGCCTAATTAAGTAGGATTTAGTAACCCGAAGTAAGTTAGGGACATTCTAAGCTGTCAGGCAACAGAAATTCTGGGTTAAAAGGAATTTGAGGAAGAGAATGTTGGGTTTTTTTTTAAAGATTGGCCCTAAGCTAACATCTGTTGCCAATCTTTTTTCCTCTTCTTCTTCACTCCCTCAAAGCCCCCTGGTACATAGTTGTATATTCTAGTTGTAGGTCCTTCTGGCTGTGCTATGTGGGATGCCATCTCAGCATGGCTTGATGAGCGCTGCTAGGTCCATGCCCAGGATCTGAACCGGTGACACCCTGGGCCGAGGAAGAGGAGCGCCTGAACTCAACCACTCAGCCATGGGGCAGCCCCAAGGAAGAAAATGTTAATGGCTTATCCAACATATATCTCTCCCTTACTACTTTACTAAAAGAACTCTGGTTTTGTTGGAAGCATCAATAAGCCCATCTAAAAATCCTTTCCAACCTCCCCTGCATCTAGGGTGGCCACGTGACGTAGTTCTGTCCAGTGAGATGAAGACACATGACACTTTGTAGGGACAGGGGAAAGCTCTTTAAAAGGAGAGTAACCAGAAGAGCTGTTTACTCTTCACCTTCCCCTCTTTGCTTCCTGGAACACAGTCCTGATGCCAGGAGGCGCAGCAGCTACCTGGGGGCCGTGAGATAAAGAGAGAGACCCTAAGGATGGTAGGGCAGAAAGATAAAAGGAGCCAAGGACATGGGGAAACTAGGGACCAAGTGCATGAGCTTCAGATTCTTCCTCTGGGCTCCATGTTGTGTGGGGGGGAAAAAGTGAACTTCATCTGGTTAAGCCGTGTTAAGCTGGTTTTTTGTATAACATGCAGCCAATCATATTCCTAACCTCTACAAGATCAAACTCAATAATGTTTATGGACCATGGTTCTAAGATCTCATGCCATTTGTTTTTTGAGATTGAAAGAGATTAAGGAGAGAGAGAGAGAAATAATTTTGCTACTGGTCCACTTGGGTGACCCCAATCTTTTCTAAGCAGCATTATTTTGTAAAAGATTATAGCATTTACCACAATAGCAGAAACACACTGACAATCAATGCACGTTTCTTTTGATTACTAATCTCTGAATGAGAAGGAAAGTCAGCCGTGTATTTAGAAAGGAGATGAGCATCATCAAACCCTGACTCATTGTCATATTGATCAAAAATGGTACAAGATTAAAAGTTTTTCAAATAAAATATGATAAAACCCATGTCACCTGACTGTTCCATTCATTCACATTGATCATCTAACCTTAGTGAGAGGTTTAGGGTAATCCAAGATTTAAAATTAGTGGGAAAAATATAAAAGCAAGATAGAGAGTGCCAAGAATAATCAAATTAACTTTATTAATTAAAAATTAATAGAATTAATTTTATTAAATTAATAGACTAGAATTAATTTTATTGAAAAAAATAAAGGAAAACAAAACCTAGTTTACTTGGTCATCTTTCACACCTGACACTGAGAAAAATCATACATGGCTTTGCCCCTTAAGAAAAGAGAAGGCTTTGCTCCACATCAAGATTCACGCCTATCCATAATAAGCAAAATAAAAGAGTGTGCCTTTGATGTCTTAGTCAAGGATGATAGCATGATGGCCTCAAACTGTGCGTCTTCATACATAAAAACGGCAGCATAGAGTATTGTTTAAATCTTGGGAACCCCAGAGTGAACACAACCTCTATCAATCCTTGACCAGTAACACAGGCACTGTAACCACTGATCAGTGATGGGCACCACCCTGTTTGTGACTTTTATACCTCTACACACAGTCAATAACTTACTCCTTTAGCTTTACTTGCACCATGGTGCACACGAGATTGGATTCTGAATGTCTTCCCTTTCTCCTGGGCCCTTCTGGAGAAGGCTACTTCAGGCCAACAAAGATAAAGTGAAGAGGAAATAGAGAGGTACTGATTTGGGTCCACACTGGTTCAATTCTCAGTTTTCATGGATATGTTTCAAGAGCACTGTGCTTTTAAAAGGTGATGTGTATTCCCTAAGCGAGAGGGACATTGGTTCATGACCTCCATCTCTGTGCTTAGAACTCACTACAAGAACATCAACTTCGAATAACCAACATGAAGCAACATCACTCAGGGTAGGTCACCCAAAGCAGTTGTTTCTTCCTCCAAAAGAAACAAGCAGAGTGAGTCGTCTTCCACACCTCAGTGTTCAACTGACCTCTTTTCCACATCTCCTCATTCATAGAGTTAAATATGATAGGTCAACTGAAAGCTCTTTTATTTTAGCACAGCTCTTAATCTATAGATATCTAGAAAAAAATATTAATGTTCTCTATAAATAAGGAAGTCATAAACACCCCAATCCACTTTAAAGTTCAAAAACAATACATAAATTCATCCAGATAGCATGCGAAAGATGTCACTAAGCTGAAACAATCAAGCGTCCATCCACACAGCCATTTCCAATGTGGGAATATCTCTATAGAAACAAAACATTGCTCTGCTGGAAGGAAAGGGAGGAGGAAGCCCCACATTTTTCCCAAGTGAGGCAATTTAACTTGGTTTTGGCTTTTGCTTTGTTACTGTTTTGTTTTAATTTTGTTTGTTCTTTGAGGGCTTTTTTCCATCTAAGATCTACTGAGAAGAACTTCAGAACCCTTGGTGTACACCCTGCACTTCCGTGGAAGGACTGGGAACACTTTCAACAGACAATGTTCGACTCTCATGCACACACTGCAGACTGAGGAACAGGGCTCAAACTCAGACTCAGGGCTTGCATTTCACTGCCCGGGGAGAAGTCATGGTAAGGAGGGGCTACTCCACCGCAGTGCTGCCATCTATGACTGCTCTGTCAGGCTAGAAAGCAAGGAAAGGAAGGAAAAAGAGGAGAGGAAGGAAAAGAAGAAGAAAGAGGAAGGGGAAAGGAGAAGAAAAACGAAGGCGTCAAGGATTTCCCAGAATTCCCCTACAGAGCCAGCACGGGCGATACCTACTGATTGAACAGGATCCGGGAGCGCACAATAAACTTGAAGATGTACTCTAAAGCTTTCATAGCTTTGTACAGCTGGTCATTTATTCCTGGCTTCTCAGCATTGTCCACATAGTTCCTTAAAACTTTTGTCAGCTTCCTATTCATAATGGAAACACAAATAAATAAGTTCAGAAAATTGCAGTATCTCAACGCCTAACTGGAACAGAAATACACAAGTGGGTTATTTTTATTTTGGTTTATGCATATTTGTAAAATGTATTCTCAACAGAGAAAGTGACCCATAAAATAACTCTCAGAAGAGTGAGATCTGAGCATTTAATGAGCACTTCCGAAGTTTCAGATGTTTTCCTAAGCTTTTAAATGTATTATGTAATTTAATCTTCACAACAACACTATAAGGCAAGGAGGAGGGTGTTATCCCTAATTTACAGATGACGAAGCACAGGCTTAGATAGGTAAACTAGCTTTCCCAATGTTAAATAACAAAATCAAAGGGATCTCCTCTACAGCCATATCAGTTTCTGTAATTCTCTCTTTTTTTTTTTTACACTGAGCATGTGATATTTTCAAATTACAGAGGCAGTGGTAATAATAATCAATTTTTAATTCTGCCCAAACTTCTATATTTTCTACCACTACTGGCCCATAAACTAATAATCATTGTTCATTGTAAGAATGATTCTCAAGCAACCCTTCTAAATCATAAAAGCCAACTTAATTAACTTCAATATAGTTGCGATTTTTAGTGTCCTGGGCTGCACGGTAACTCTCCAAAAACTTGCAGCATACGTGCAACCTGCATGACAACCACCACCAAGATTATCCCATTAACCAAACGTGTCTGCTCCGCAACTTCTCATGTAATCAACAGGAATTCACTGTGGCTTTTAAATATTCATCATAGTTACCAAAAAAACCTGCTAGGATACTGACAGCATTTCCAGTTAGGCTGTGAGCCAGTATGCCTCAGACTGTTCATTGAGATTATTATGAGACCCTCTTAAGAGCAAAGGTGACTTCAGCTAGGGATGACCTGGAAACAGTCCTGAGATTAACGATTTCACTGATAAATCACAAGAAAAAGCTTTCTAGGCGCCTAAGTGAATATGAAGTCATTTCTAACACTGACTGGGTTGCAGAACTCTGGCAAAGAAACCTGACAGGACTAGAGAAGCATTTGTGCAAGTGTGTTTGAAAGAAGCTAGGCAGAGGGATCCTCTTTCCACAGGCCCCACGGGACCCTATGCTGGCAAGGGTGGCTCAGCATATACCTCTCCTGGTGGTTCTCAAGGAACAATAGGACATCTAAAGTGGCATAAAACCTGTTTGACTCAGTTTAACTTATTTTCCCAAACTTACTGGACCTTTTCTTATTAAAACCTATTGATATGCCAAGGAATATACATTCCATAGAATGCATTTTGGGAACTCTTCCAACAGATTAATCACCAAAAAGGATAAAAAGAAGGAATGATTTGCAAAGAGAATGACCCAGAACCAGAAAATTAATCTGGAAGTCAAAAGACCCACATCCATATATGCCAGGCCATCTTGTAACCCCCAAACCCCTTGGCACTAGCTGAGAGGGTCAGATCAAGTGGAGCATCAATTAAGTGGGAGGGAAGCATGACTCAGCTCCCGGAAAGGTAGCTCTGTGGACAGAAAGGAGCCTATCCTGCTGGTTTTCTCGACCAACAGTCCCCAAAGCCTATGCCTCGCTCCCTTCTCACTCGGACCAGCACCGGTCACTTTGATGGGGGCCCAGCACCCGTGAACTGGCCATGCAGGGGAGCTGTCTATGAGAGTTGCAGCACCAAGCAATAACACCCATTGCCCATAGTCATCTTTTTTCTTTAAAGATTTTATTTTTTCCATTTTCTCCCCAAAGCCCCCCGGTACATAGTTGTGTATTCTTCGTTGTGGGTCCTTCTAGTTGTGGCATGTGGGACGCTGCCTCAGCGTGGTCTGATGAGCAGTGCCATGTCCGCGCCCAGGATTCGAACTAACGAAACACTGGGCCGCCTGCTGCGGAGCGCGCGAACTTAACCACTCGGCCACGGGGCCAGCCCCTGCCCATAGTCATCTTTAATTTCTCCTCTTGGAGTTGTTTGTGAAGAAAGGCTAAAAGCTCTCAAACTACCTGGACAAGAGTCTAACCTAAGTCCACGCCTGCCAAGGCTTCCAGAGGAAAAGGGGCAGAGACTCTCTGTGATAACACTTAGTCCTACAAGGACCCCTTGCTCAGAGAATGCCGTAAGCACTTCATTAGCACAGAGACACCCTTCCACAATTTGGTTAGAACTGTGTAAATCACAATTATCTCCTTTGGTATTTCAAGGCGTAAATACTCAGGTTCAAACTGCTGAGGAACCCACTTTGGGCTGCTAGTTTATCAAAACATGATAAGAATACTCATTTTTCAAAATGAGTACTTCCTTTCCAGCAGATTACAGAGACTGAATGAAAGGATACCAATTCTTGACTCAGTCCCATCATAACTTAAAGATAAAGTGGTTCTTTTTGTTTCTGCCATTTATCAACTTGCCAAAACTCCCCGATTTTCCTTTCTAGGAGAATAAGTGCATGTATTCTTGCCCCAAAGGCATGGCAAGGAAGAGGGCTGCCAACAAAAGGATCTGGAACGCAATGTGGTAGGCTTATTCAGTGTTTTGATTTCCTGAGATTAAAGTACAAAATCTAATCTGAGAAGAGCGGTTTGGCCATGTTTCAATAAAGAAGCAGAACCGTGACAGTGACACAGAAGGCGATCACATCACATTAAGAGCAGTTTACAGGCCACTTCCATGAACCCCGTTCTATTTCCACGAACAGGCTACATTTTAGTTGCTATAGCAAGATGGTGCCACTGATCTGCTCTCCCCACAGTCTGTAAGGAACTGTCCGAAGTGTGGACAAACCTGGGCATCTCCGGTGAGAGAAGGAAATGTTTTAAACAAACACTGATTAGCAAGCAAGCACAAAGGACCTATCTGGCTTGTTCTGTGTGCGTGAGGACCTCGGCTGCAGCTCTCTGCCCCCTTGAGGCACCACCCACTGTCCTGCAATACACATGCGCTCGAGGCAGATGTGAAAGAATCAGGGACAGGACCGTGGGCATCAGATCTCTGACCTTGAGTTCACAGCTGCACACAGGCAAGGAAGACAGGTTTTGACCAATGGAGGCTCAAGACAGAGATGGGAGCTTTGACTCAATTTACTGGCACTAAAGAGAATTATTTCTCATGATTCTCAGCGGGATGTTCTTAAAGAAATTATTTAAATCTGTCTTTTTTCACTGCAACTCACACAATAAAAAGTTTGAATAAATGCCAATAAATCCCGCCATGAGAGAGAGAGAAAAGAGTAACTCACTATAATAATTCTAATTAACAAAACCTAACAATTGCTTAGTGCTTTCTAAGCGCAAAAGATGATTCCACGCTTGACATGTAATAACTTACTGAAATTCTCAGGAAACCCTACGATCATGCCCGTTTTACAGACAAGAAGCCTGAAGCCCAGAGAAGTTTAGCAACTTAAACCTGTAAGTGACAGAGCTGAAATGTCAGCCAGACAGCCCAGTCCCAGGACTGTGCTCCTCAGCATCAGGAGAGCAGCTTCTCAGGCCCAGGCAGCACACATCCCCTCTGCTGTTCCACTAGACCTCCAGTGGGGCATGTACGGGGATGTGGGGGCAGGTCAAGAGCAGCTGAGTGGGCAGTAAGAATCCTAGTTAGTTACAGCTGAAGCTTCAGGAACAAAAGGGAAGGCACTCTTTACAGAGCAGAGTGATATACTGAAAAGTACAAAACTGAATTTTATTCACACTGCACAACCACTAATCTCAGAACAGGAGCACATCCATGTATTCACTCATCAAACGCTCCTTGGGAAGCTGCAGTGTGGCAGGCACTCTGCACCCACGTATCAGTCTCATTGAACATAAACGGAAAATTTCAAAGACAAATGGAAGGTGTGGAGGAGAACGAGAATTTATTCCAGAATGTTATGATAATGTATCACACATCTCTTCCGACAAGATTTTGAGGTCCGTTGGGGGAAACAATAATTAACATTATCCTAGTAAATTCAGAGTTTTGAGGGGGGAAATGTACAATCATAAACAAATGTATATGGAGAAAACCCTTAACAAACAAACATGCAAAAAAGAAGTCCTGGTTTTAAAACAACAAAAAAGAACTTACGTGTAGGCTAACGTTGCACTGAAGTGTTTCTTAATGTAGGTTTCCAAAACAGGATTAAAATGCTGAAATTTTCTATCAGCAATGAGTCCAATGATAAATACCTGTTAATAATATTTTCATCAGCAAAATAATGCAAAGCAATTTGAGATCTCCTCTGAATCATGGGCACTACTATGTGAGTCGATAAAGTACATAACATTTTCAGACAGAAGTTAGTCAGCCAGAAGTTAGTCAGCCAGGTTACCTCTTCTTACTGAGAAATTACGTTTGCCTAACTATAGCGCTGCATTGAAAGAAACTTTCTCCCTCTCAATTCATCTGCTTTGATTGGATTTACAACTGAAAGCACTTTCAAGGTTCCGATGATGGATCCCCTCCCCCAGCTTCAAAGGCTGCAGCATGAAAGCGCACCTTAGTATTTGAGCAGATGAATAGTAAAGGCCTCTTACCAGAGCATCAAACACCAACGTATCAAAAGTCTCGCTCTCGGAGTTCTCCATCATGATGTTGAAGAGCGCGTCCAAGGTGTCCTGGAGGAACTACAGAGACACAAGAGGTCAGCCGACAAAGTAAACTCACCCAGCTTTCTCCCAGCCTAGAGTAACTACCATCTTTGGCCATACCCCCAACCCACCTTTCCCAAATGTCACCCATTAAGCCATTTTAACTTCAGGGATCTTCCCAGCCATTGGATGCATAAGACAAAAATTTGAGATGACTGAATTCAGAACAAAAACATGGCACCCTGAGTCAAACAGAAAGACCGGCAGCAGAGGGGTGACCTCTCAAGGAACCTTTCCAACCTATTCCCGATTTCTATCAGTCTGGTGACAAAGAGCTCAACAACAACCCTGGGAAGACTGCACGTGACTCACCCCATACACTCTGAGTGTAGGACCTGAGCTAGGGAGCAGGCAGAGGTCACACAGGGACAAATTTCCAGCTGAGTCTAATGAAGGACCTTCGACAGACCCACATGCCCCAGGACAGAAAAGGCAGGTGATTCGGAAACTGAGGTACACAGCAGAGCACCAGGAAGTACTTTTATTCAAGAGTAATTTAGAAATTCCTTTATATCCCACTATAATTCACCAAACAAATATCATAGCATAGAATGACAAAATATCATGAATTTAATGAAAAGAAAAAATGCGGAGACTTCAAAGTTATGTCCCACTAGAAACTGGCCTCAAACCTTATCCACATCCTCTCCCAAAAGATGTGTAAAATGAACCGAAAAACTATACTGGGAGTAATGAGTTCCCTGTTTGTGGAGGAGTTCAAGAATAGGCAGAATGCTATACAATGGAATATTGGCCAGAAAAAGGAATGAAAGATGGATACATCATCATTAGTCATTAGGGATATACAAACTGAAACCACAATGAGATATCACCTTACAACCATGATAATGGCTCTGATAAAAAGATCAGCAATAGTAAGTGTGGGCAAGGATGTAGAGAAATCAGAGCCCTTTACACTGCTTGTAGAAATGTAAAATGGTGTGATGGCTTTGGAAAACAGTTTGACAATTCTTCAAAGGCTTAAACAGAGATTTACCATATGACTCAATAATTTCATTGCCAGCTACATATCCAGCAGAATGGAAAACATATGTCCACACTAACACTTGTACACAAACATTCACAGTTGCTTTATCTGTAAAGATCCAAATGTGGAAACAACCCAAATGTCCATCAGGTGATGAATGGATAAACAAACGGTGGCATATCCATGCGATGGAATATTATTCAGCCATAAAAAGGAATGCAGTTCTGATACGAGCTACAATATGGTTGAACCTTGAAAGCATTATACTAAGCGAAAGCAGCCAGTCACAAAAGGTCATACACTGTGTGATTCAATGAATACAAAATATACAGAAACAGTCAAATCTCTGAAGACAGAAAGTAGATTGGTGGTTGCAGAGAAAGCGGGGAGTGAGTGCTAAAACGGATGGGGTTTCTTTTTCCGGTGATGAAAATGTTCTGAAGTTAGTGGTAACAGTTGCACAAGTCTATAAATATACTAAAAACCACTAAATTGTGCAGATTAAAAGGGTGAATTGCATTTTTATATGAATTAAATCTTAATGAAGTGGGTATTAAAAACAAACAGAGTAGATGAGATAGCCCCACAGCAGGGACAGCAACAAGATGGCTGAATGAGATCTCTGGTCCAGATCCTCCTGGATGGCTCAGCCCATGCACAGAATCCGAAAGGCCTTCGTGTCCCTACAGATGATCTCAAACTGTTGGAGTCCTCAGACTGAGGAAACAAACCATAGGGACCTGCTCCAAAACCAGTGCTCACCCCACTGCTTCCCCTTGTGCTGTGGCAACCTTGCAACAGCAGCCAATCCAACATCTCAGAGATCTCCCTTGGGAGGAAGAACGTGTTCCCAAAACTAGTAAGAGATCCGAAACCCACCACACATAAAATCCTCATTATATTCCACTGTGCCACCCTCCACCTATTTATGCCAGAAGTGTCACACACACACGGCAGGAGAAGGAAACCACACAAACAAGAGGGGCTCTATTTTGGACACCAAGGAATTCCTCAATGCCGTAATTATTGGGGCCTCTACCCCTCGTTACTTTTGTATCATTTCCCATCATGTTCAGATTGTAAAATCTTTCCAAGGTCAAAACTTTACACTATCTGCTAACAGCCCAATGTTATTGCCAACAGACTCACCAGGTGCCCAGCCCTGGCCCATCACGGTTCACGCAGAGTCCCGGCAATAGGTCTACCCACCCCATCCAGGGAAAATGGCACCGTCAGTAGCACAGAAGCATGACAGCAGAGAGCCGAGCAAGACAGCAGAGAGCTGCAGCCCTGTTGCTCTGGCTGTAGAGCCCCAGTGGTGCGGGAATACGAGCTGAAGGAGGTCCCTCACACCGGGCCATGAAAGGGCTTCTTTCAACACCCATCCTCTCACTAAGACTTCCTACGGGAGGAACAAAATCACTGTTTTCAGTTTACGCCAAAATGGGAGACTGTATCTTTTACTAAATAAGGAGATACTTTTCTCAATCTATCAAGCACTGTCATCTCTCTCCCACCAGTTATGAATATACAGAAGGGAGGCTTTGAATAAATGGCACAAACACTCAGTCTATCAGTGTCCTTAAATAGGGGAAATGTGGCCCCATCCACGCTGGCAATCCCTCCAGTGCTGACTCCCATTCACTGCCCTGTGGCCTAAGACATGTCAATTCACCTCTTTAGGCGTACAGGGTGTACAGGATGCACTGGTAATGGGAAAGAATAAAATCAGATAAACCAGGTAAGGGATGGACAGGTCATCCAGGCCTGAGCGGTACTGTGTACACAGGAAGGAGAGGGAAGCTGTGAAAACCATGTCCAGGGATGAACAACAGGATTTGATAATAGATTAGGTAAGGGTAATGGAGGAGAAGAAGAGGAAAAGATGGTTCCAGATTTTCCCTGGTAAGTGCAACAAGGGGTCAACAGAAATACAACTAATTCCTGACAAGATACAGGGACTTAAAAATGAAAAGGGACAGAATTTCATTAACTGCATGTCTTCTAAAGTTATGCTAACTCATTCACCCAGTTTCCATCTGAATCAGGGAATTTAGAGAACCCAAGAAAGTTTAAAACGCAATTAACATTGTCCAAGCCAGAGGTAAAAGACAAAAACCTGAAAAGATGATTAAAATTGGAAGATAAGCAAGGACATGTTTGAATGGCTATACAATGAACTTAGGAAAGTGGTGCAACCAAATTAATTTACACTGGAGTTAACCACATTGCTGTTTAATTAAGGCCACTTTAAGTAATTAATTTTTACAGAGATAAGGAGGTCTCGTTCTGCAAGCACTTCTCATGGAGGGTGAAGAACTGAGGCAGCGACAGACAGACCTGGTGTAGAGACCTCACTCACAAATCACAAGTGGGGACCGGCTTACTGTCCGCCAGCCAAAATGGAGCATTCTGAAAATGAAAATGCGTTTCCTCATGTACAAGGAAAAGTCATGTGAGCAGATGAGAGGTAAGGAGAGCCCAATACTGAAGAGAACATCAGAACCACCAACCATTACCCAATAAAGAATTAAAGAATTTGAACACTCAAAGGGATCTCAGATCACCTTAGTCTGTCCTATCATATAAATAAAGATAAAGATTCGAGAGGGCACCTAACATTTCTCCAGAGCCTGCGATGTGTGAGACTGAGAAATGAGTCCAAGATCATAAGGGAGGAAAACAGCCAAGACAACAATCTCAGCTCTGATCTTCGTGACACACCCCTTATCTCCCCCCATCAATTACAGAAGTTCTAGGGGAGTGGTAAGCCAGGGCGGATAGTAATGGTGACAGGAATGGCAATGACAATGATAATAACAATCAGACCCAACACTCCTTGAGCACCTCCCACCTGTCAGACACAGGCTTTCATATCTCATTTAACCTCCACCACCCTCTGAAGACGGCATGATTGTTGTCTCCATTTTCCAACAGGGGACAGTGAGGCTTACAGAGCTTACTCAACTTTGTCAGTCGTGCAGCGAGGACCCATTTGGAAGAGGAACCAGAACCCAAGACTGGGTTGATTCCAAAGCCCATTTCCTTCACAGTGAGGCCAGACCACCCTCCAAGACCAGAGTCCAAGAGGGATTCTGTCCACTCAGAGGTGTATGTCTATACCCAAAAGAAAGTAGTTGTTAAAGGGATCATAACCACAATCCCATACTACCTTTGGAGGCAGTGCCTACATCCATTAATATATGGACAGAAAACAGCCCAACCCTGGGCTCTGTGTTACCTTCACCACTTCGCCACCGTCCACTTTCATCAGCTGCCTCAGGTTCTGCTGCAGCAAGTTGGTGTTGGAACGCCACTTCAAGAGCCCCAGCAGGTCCACTGCAAACGGAAAACCACCATCAGTTCCTGCGAGCAAGAGCTCCGTCTCCCTTATTCACGTACCACATGAGGTTCTTGTCCACATAATGTTTTAAAGAGAAAAATCAACCCTATTTGGAAACATTCACCAGCTAAATATTTCCTTACTTTCTAGCGACATACCTGGCACCTAGTGTGGCTGAATTCATTATTTCCACCAACATTTACTATGAAATGATTTCCCTTTAGAAGCTTTAAAAATATATTTGGGAGCCTAAGAAAGAAGGACTGGCCTCTCCAACCCACAAGAAGGCAGATTCCAAGCAGCAGCAGGTCTGGAAGGAGGCAGCTCACCCACAAAGTGCTGGCCTGGCATCTGCTACGAAGGGGTCTTTCCTGTTTGAGAGCAAGACTTTTTTTTTTAAGATAAAATAACTAACACTGATTCGAGTACTGAAACTGCAAGGTGACAGCACAGGAAGGAGACCGGACGCCTGGCTCCTGGGTCCCCTGCGGTGCTGAGCCTGCGACTACCCCCGCCTGGCCCTCCATGGCCATTGGTTCCTTAGGGGTGAATTTCTGTTTGCTTGTTTTGTAACAGAAAAATCACAGACTGATTGTATTGGTTTTCCCAGACTAAATGTGGAAGACGATGTCCAGAAACGACGCTGTTTAAGGCAGCAAGATGTTCCTTAAGGCATGGAGACAGCATCCCAAACCTCCCTAAAAAAGACCACACGCCTTGTCGACTTTCACTTGAAGTCATATTAATATCCCATCGTGAGAAAAAACACAATTAGCAAAGTACATCTAATTTACTGTTCATGCTCTTCGAGAATGAACTCCTGCTGCAGAAATTGGCTCCATAAGAAAAACTCTAGTTAATACTGAAAAGAAAAATATAATTTTGGCAATCGTTAGAATTTCAGGGAACACAAGACATCAACTGTAATTTAAGGACCAAACCACATCAAAGGCATATGCGTGATGAGCACCACAACACACGTTCTCATCTATGTCACCTCACCCCCAAGGACAGCTGACAAAGGAAAGGGCTAAAATGAGAGGATGAAAAGGGGAGAGCAGTCTAAAGTACTATGGAATATGTACAGCGGAGGATCAAATACCAGTGGGCCATGCCACCTTGGGCGAGTAAATTCACCTCAGTTTTCCTATCTGAACAATGGGTACGATGTTGCCTAACTCACAGGCTTGGTGCAAGAACTAAATGGTATGACCTGGAGAAAGCACTTCGCACGATGCCCAGCATAAAGACTAATGGCAGCAGTCTATCACAGGGATGATCAGGAATTGAACATTTTAGCCATTCATCATGGAAGTTAACATGTATTAACTTCTTTTCTTTTCTTTTCTTTTGCTGAGGAAGATTTGTCCTGAGCTAACACCTGCTGCCAATCTTCCTCTATTTTCTATGGGAGGCACCACAGCATGGCCACTGACAGACAAGTGGTATTGGTCCGAACTCAGGAACCAAACCCGGCCCGCCAAAGCAGAGCACGCCAAATCTAACCACTAGGCCACCAGGGCTGGTCCAACATGTTTTTAATTTCTAATCAAAAGTGAAGTAATGATAAAGGCTACATGCTGCCCAGACATGCTCTCAGTTCCAGGGTTAAGGCAGATTTCACTACTTACTAGTATTTTTATAATGGAGACTAGTTAATAATCTGGATCCCTCTCATGCAAAGTTCATGGCACTCTGCATGTGAGGGAGGCTGAGCTTTACCTCTGTGTTGTAAATTTGGGAAAAGCTACAACTGGGCAAATTTGAAGTGGAAGGGGCAGCACGTTTTAAGAAAACAGAGCTTGCCCAGCACCCCCAGCCACCCAGGTCAAACCAAACTCTCCCTCTCCACGTCCTCATTCTCTGGGAGCCACCGAAGTTGGCCCACAATAACACTGCATTTCATGACTTCTCTCTAATTATACAGTAAGCTAATTGAGGAGAGCAATCACATCTTACACTTCTTATTTCCCCCACAGCATCCAACATAATGCTGAGAACAGAGATGTTTAATACAAACCTCAATGAATAATTCAGCCTAAGCAATGGAACTTCACAGTAACAAATCATGGTTTTAGAAAATTGACTTCCTCAAATGAGAATCCGGAACTCGATGCTCAGATGCCCACTGAGGCAGCTCCATCTCGCACAGACCCGACATGCCATCATTCCGAGAAGAGGAATTGGTGGCTGGTATGAAATGAAAGCCAAAAGACGTCCCCCGCTCTACTCTTGATGAACAGCATCACATTGGAATTTCCTTGTTGCCCGGCAACGGTTAACAGCTGCTGCCAAGGCCAGGGTGCATCAGGGCGCTTGCTCACTCCCTCAGTTCCAGGGAGGGAACTACCCTGCGGCTGGTGAGATTCAAGGAGCTTGGAGGTCCAAGGAGGGATCGACATCATCCCCTGGGAGATTTCTCTAACGTAATACCTGGGGGATTTCCTAGTTCACAGTCCTCTTCTCCAGGGATGCGTGGGTTAACCAGGAATCTGTGGGTGAGCCTCACAACCTAACTGCTATTCAGAACATTGTTTTGACGGGGAAAATATGTTCAAGTTTCAAATAACTTCCAAACATGCTTTTGGAATATGACCCGTGCCTAAGACAGTGGCTTCCTACACAGTGAAAATGGCAATACACGGCAGTTCTCACACTGAAAAGGCACAGTGCCACACAGGTGGGGTGGTGACTCACCAGAAAGGCTGCCCCTGCCCTGAGTTTAATGAGACTTGGACAGTGTAGCCGTCAGGCTAATGGACGACCAGGGCCATATCTGACCTAAGGGGGCACCCTTTCCATAAGCCAGTCCCAAACCAGCACCCATCTTGCTGACCACACGCCCCCTGGGCACTAAATCTGAGAGCTCCCCGGGCATTCTCTACCCCTCCTCCGCTCGCACAGAACCCAAAGCCCCAGCTAACAGCTTTCATTTGCTCATGGAGATCATTGCCCCACAAGCTAGGAGAACTCATAACGCTTCGGACAAACTGTGATGATACCTGAAGGGTTTGACTGACGCCTTCCCTTGCACCGTTTACTCAGGACACAAGTAGGGAGGAGGCACAGCGTGCACTGCCCAGGACAGCAGGCGTGGCAAGGCTGAAAAAGGCCTGCACACCCAAACCCCCAGTGCACCTTCCACTACAAGGCAGTGGCTGCCACACGATGGGATTACTCCTGTCCTGTGTTTATCCCGTTAAAGTCCAAACATGACTGCTCCTCGGGCAACTGCGAGACTACTGCCAAGATTTACGGACAAGCCCCAGGGATGCAATTCATGTTAGCAACAGATATTAATAATCAAAACCCGCATCAGGTGGCTAAGAGGAAAAAATTGGATTTCCAAGCTGAGTTTCAAGAGTGCATCAAGTCACTCTGCACAGCTGCGATCCTGGCACTTGTGGGAGATGCAATTTTAAAGGCAGGATTTGTGCAGAGGAGACCCGGCCGCATCCAGCCTGTGCACTCTGAGTAAGAAGCACCCGGGCCAGACACCGTGTCACTGGGGAGGCCACAAGCAGTGGTGACAGAGCTCAGAGCAGCCTGGCGGACCCAGCACAGGAACACTGGGCACCATCTGATGCCGCATTAGGCTGCAGTTTGCTGTGCATGCATCAGCAAGGGGTGCCTTATGTCACCACCAGGGGGACTAGAAATATGATCAAAATCAACTTTTAAAAAAAAAAATCGGGGCCGGCCTGGTGGCTCAGCGGTTAAGTGCACATGTTCTCCTTTGGCAGCCAGGGGTTTGCTGGTTCAGATCCTGGGTGCGGACATGGCATGACTTGGCAAGCCATGCTGTGGTAGGCGTCCCACATAGAAAGTGGAGGAAGATGGGCACGGATGTTACCTCAGGGCCAGTCTTCCTCAGCAAAAAGAGGAGGATTGGCGGCAGATGTTAGCTCAGGGCAAATCTTCCTCAAAAAAACAAAAAAACTCGTAATTATCTCAATCAGTAGCTAGGAAAGATGAAGACACAAAGAGAGTGGGGGCCTTGCATCCCACAGTTCTGTAACCCTCACAAAGCCCACTGAGGCAGGCATTAGAACCACGTGCACGGACAAGGAAAAGGAGGTCCAGACAGGATCAGAGGTGCTAGTTCAAGGTCATTCCCAGGTTAGCCCAGGTCTAGGGCTCAACCCCAGATCTTTGATCTGATTCCAAATGCCGTGGACTTTCCCTTAAACCATGCTACTTTCCTTTGACCAAAAAGCCTTCTTCAGAGTAAACCCATTGCTTTCTCTTTATGGTCAATCCTTAGATCAACACTGGAGTGTGAATTCTGAAGTATGAAGGATGCCACCCCCACTTTCCTAGTCCATTGACATCCACACAGGCCATTGCAGAGGGACACCCTGAGTGCCCCAGAGGCAGTCTTCATGCACCTAGAGATGCCTCCTCTACCCAACAGGGGCAGCAAAAAGGATGCAGTCTCAGGGAGAACAAGTCCTGGGGTGAAAAGGTGTCCACTCCAAACTCACCATTCTGGGTAAGCTTGGTGGAGCAGACGAGAGTGGAGATCTGGAAGGAGTCTTTGCTGATGGTGCAGCTACCGAGACTCTGCATGCTCTTGCCCGTCGCCGAGTGGCCTTTCTCTTCTAACTCTGCCTTCGTGGAGGGCAGGCTCAAGTAGGTTGCAGCATCTTCCAGCTTCTTCGCTTCAGCCTGTAGTTTAAAGATGCAGTATGTTGAACACAATTCACAATCAGCCACATGCAATTCTTTTCGATCCTTTCTTATCCTTAATCCTTTAAGAATCACGATATTTGTTCTTTATAATTTGCTAAACTGTTTATTTTAATGATTCCCCTATTCCTGTAGATTAATGTTAACAGAGCATTTTTTTATAAAGCACTTAATGTGTTATTGTATATCATTTTCATTCATGAGGACCAGCAAAAGGGCTGGTCATCTGAAAGGTTCTTTTGCATAATTAAGTGTCACTAGATAGCAGCTTTCTCACAAAGATGGGAAATGTCAGCTCAGGTTAGGAGGCCCAGAAAGGACTGAAACAGTCAATATCAGTGATATTGCACCAATAAAACACTCTACCTTATAGACGATAAGATCGTGCTCTCCATCTCTGAGAGTGGTCCCATCATATCTCATCAGCTTTACAAAAGCTAGTGCAAATATCTTCTCAGATTTATCCTTAGCTGCAATAGAAATCAATAATCATCAAGTGCTGTCATGACAAACTAATATCATAAAATGCTATGAAGTTCCCTTTATGGAAAAATTACGAAATTTTATTGACAGATGTTAACATCAACATAAATAAATGGAGAAATGAACAGTGTTCACCAGTAGGAAGACTCCTATAATAAAGGAATAGTTGTGCTCAAATTAATCTGTAAATTCAAAGCAATTCCAATCAAAATCTCATGAAAGAGTTTCCTCCTGGAACTTGAAAACTCATTCTAGAGTAAAAGGCCAAGAGCAGCGGACGATTTTAAAGAAGGACAGGGCAGAAAGCCGGCAATACTAGAAACCATGAGTAATTAACTCTAAAGTGAGAATAAAGAAGACAGTGTGGTTTAACACAGGGACACACAGAACAATGCGAAGGGACAGGATCTGGAAACATAAAGCTGTCGCAATGAAGAGGCATAACGTTCACTAAGAAAATTGGCTATCATTATGGAAAAACGAAATAGATAGATTCCTACCTCATACCATCCACTAATGTAAATTACAGGTGGACTAAAGACCTGAATGTGAAATTTCGTTCTCTTTGGGAAGAAAGTTCTCCGCCCAGATATTTGCATGAGACTCATTCCCTCCTTGATTCAAGTTTCTGCTGAAGTACCACCTGCTCTGAAGTGACCAGCCTATCTAAAACAGTGAATCAGTAACCTGGTCATCCTCTTTCCCCTCACCTAACTTACCTTTCATCATAGATGCTATGGCTGAACTGTGTCCCCCAAAATCCTTATATTGAAGCCCTACCTCCATGTGACTGCCTTGGAAATAAAGCCCGTAAGGAGGTACTTAAGGTCAAAGGAGGTCCTAAGGGTGGAGCTCTGACCCCACAGAACTGGTGCCCTTCTAAGAAGAGGAGGAGACTCCAAAGGTCTCCCCCTCCATGTGAGTTCAAGTGAGAAGGTGGCATCTGCAACCAAGAAGAGAGCCCTCACCAGAACCCACCTCTACTGGCACCCTGATCTCACAATGCCAGCCTCCAGACCTGTGAGAAAGAAATTTCTGTGATTTAAGCCACCCAGCCTATGGTATTTCATTATGGCTGCCTGAGGGGACTAAGACAACAGCCCTTATGACTACCAGATTACCAGGGGCGCAGGGTGTGTGGGTGTGTACGTGTGTGTGTGAGAATTTGTTGTTGTTTATTCTTAGTTTCATCCACTGGACTTTGGAATACAACAGACTGTGTATTTTCTCACTGCTACTTTCCCAGTGCATGAAACAGTGCCTGGTGTATATTACTATTCATAAATATTTGCTCTAGTTGGGGAGATGCCAACAACAAACAAGTTCTTTCAGATAATAAAGAAAACAAAAATGCTGATTTGCTAAAGAGTGAGGGCAGGAGCAGGGATGATCCAGTTAGATGGCTGGAAAAAGTCTCTCTGAATAGATGGATGACCTAAGAGCCAAGATGCAAACCCTCCAGGGAAAGAGAGGATCAAAGGCAGAGGCCCTAGAGTGGGACCGGGCGTGGCTCGTTTGGGGACAGAAGCCAGTGTGGCTGGTGAGGACTGGGTGGTGAGGACTCCAAGGTAGGCAGGGGCCAGATCAGGTGGGGACGGATAAGGAGCCTGGACCGAGGAAATGGATTCCCCAAGAATTTCTCAAGATGCGATCTGAGTATAGCATGGAAACATTGGGTTTCATAGCCAGAAAATATCCTTAAAATTATATATCCCACATTCTCTTTTTAGAGATGAAAGGACACAGGTCAAAGAGGGAAGGAGCACACAGCCACACACCTTGAGTCAGGGACTCAAAACATTTACCCTAAGATGCCACTGCCTGAGATAACAGGTCTCACTAACCTTTGACCTCCTGGTGTCCAGCAGTGTCTGGCACATGGAGGGTCCTCACTAACCGCTGGCTAATTAGATGGATGAATGAATGATCCATCAACCAAAACTAAAGGAAAGGAGAAAAGTAAAAAGTATGTACCCTAGGACTTGAAAAAATAGCTTTGTAAAAGGGCACTAGAAAATGCAAAATATCTTAATGTTCTGGTGAGAAAGAACAGATCCTTCTAAGTTTGGGCTGACATGAAAAAAATAAAAACCTGTCTTGGTGAAAGCAGCCATGGGTTGGAAGGTGACCACACCTGTCAGCGGACGGCTTCCCCGTTGCCACTATTAATCGGCACAAGATACAAATGTGCACCTTTAATTAGCATTCCACGTCTTCACACAAGAGAATGGACTGCATTTGTTACAAGTTCATTAGCAGTCATTACAAGATACCCAACAAATTTACAAAACGTCAGGGGCCAGAGGAGGCAGCGCTGCCCCACCCAATGAGGCCCCCTACAAACAAGGGGAACTCAGCTCCTGGCGGGCTGGACCCGGGAGCTGCACGTCTGCTCGCATCCATGTAAAGCATGAGCTGATGCCTCTGGAATTGCTAACAAGTTGCTGGAGTGTGTTAGTCATGTCAGCACCAAACTTTCCAGCCCTAAGGACAGATCCCAGCGTGAGAAATCCCACCACTTGTTCTCTTTGCTCACCTCCACTTTAAGGGGAAAGCAGCTCACGTTTAGCTGGGGTGGGGGCAGGAGTGCCCAATGTGGCTTCAGTTCTTTCTACCTGTTTCTGACCCAAAGTATCTGCAGAGCGGCCACAGGAGAGGCTGCATGGCCACCATCATTCCAGCGGCAGACAGCTGGGAATTTCATCAGCATCACACTTCTGATGCTCAACACGTTTCCAAAACCCCACAAGCCATGGCCAGGGAGACTTCATTAATTACGCAAATGTGTCGCGTATGATGGGTGATAGCATCTTGTCTATAATGAGTACTTAAAACTGACAAGAAAAACAAGGATTTTGAAAATTAAAATGCTACAGAAGATATCCCTCTGCCCTAGTGTAATTTATTAATTCGAGAGAATGAGCATGTTATACAGGGGGAGCGTGCCTTTGAGACAAGTCCTCTGTGGATTTGAGAACTCCGTCTTTGCGCACCCCGGGCTCCCCACCTTCTTGCCTGCAGGCCACTGGGCCGTGCTCTGGTCTACTGCCCCCGCTGCTATTTCACTCCTGCAGGGCACAGGGCCCACCACTCCCTCTACGCGTTGGCTGAGGACACACCCGCCCCCAGAGCGTCCCTCATTCATGCACCCCACTCTGCTCACCCCATACGTCTGCCTAATTCCACGATACTCCCAGGCTGCTGTTCTCTACTTGGTTCTTGCAAGCTGACCTCACACCTCAACTCAAACCTAAATTCTGCGGGGGATCCCTCTCCGTGAGTTGTGTATACAGCAGTGGCTAAACAAAGAACAGGTGATGGAGTGGCCTTGCCACTCCCCAAAGGCATGAGTGTGGTGCTCAGGCACATGGACTGGGGTTTGGACCAGACCTCTTCCACTAATTGGGTGACTTTGTGCCCTGAGGTCTCTGAGCCTGAGTTCCCTTATCTGTAATAGGGGTAGTGATGATGACGATATTGGTATCACAGGGGATTGTTGTGAAGACAAATCCAAATAATACAGTAAAATACTTGTGCCGGGAGCACAGTAAGACATAGTGAATGCTAGTTAACATTTATTAATAGTCGTTCTTATCCAGAAGCTTTGACTATCAGAGAGTGCCATGCACGAATAGCAGATCCTGGCCCGCTGCCTAGTGGCCTGGACCTGGCCCTAAGGCAAGTTCGCAATGGTGGGCACTACTTTCCAAGCTGCCCAGCCTTCAGGACCCTGCTTCTCCCACCATTCAACTTGAACCTCGACCTCTTTTTTGCTGGACCTCTAGAGCCTGCTTAAACACTGGGACAGGATGAGGGGTGGAACGATGCCCCAGCTCACTTCTACCCACTCCCTCTAACCTCAACACAGCCACCCCACCACGATGGATGCCACGCTCTTCTAGAGCCCTTGGTCCAACGACCTCCCAGCCTCACCCCACCACATGTACACCTTCAGGCTGGTATCCACGCTCTCTACACACCCTGCAGCTCTCGTGTGCCACCATGCCTCCCCACACCTCTGAATAACAGTGGGTCTAGGCTTCTCACTGGCCCCACACGGGTCTACATACCCCCAGCATCAAACCTTTGCTCATGTGTTCACTCTCCCAGGCTTCTCCACTGCACCCCCTTCCCTGGCAGGCCCCACCCTTCAGCAAGGGCCTGGGTCTAGCAGGCCCTCAGAAACAGTAAAAAGGACAGACACGTTATCACAGTATCAGTGGCTTCTACAGAGCCCCTACTCTATGTCAGGCATTGTGCCAAGGGGTCGGCAGCCTCCATCTCCCTTAGTCTTTGAGACATCCCCAGGGCATTCTTATCCTCATGTGACAATGGGGATGCTGAGGCCCAAGCTGAAGCATCTGTGAGGCCACAAAGAGCCAGGATAAAGGAGCCCCATCCATGTGGCCCTGGCCCCATAGGGTCATTGGTGGCAAACACAGCCACAAAGACCACCCTTTCCCTCGATGGCGCAGCACACACAACCATAGCCAATTCTCACTGTCACTTTTGCTCCCAAATCTTAGCCCGCTGCCAACTGGATACAGACCACAAAGGGCAGGGGGCACATCTTCCTTTTCTGATATCTTACTTAAGAGTCTAACACAGGCTACATCCTTAGTAAACAATTAACCAACAAACATGGTGAGACAAACTTCAGTCACTGATAGCAAATTCTTTCTCAAGGTGAGTGATTCAAACACCATTCCTTTCCTCCCAAAGTCTTGGCATCACGGTCAAAGGTGAACAAACGTCTCCTACGAGAACAGCTCTGCCTACTCCAGACATGAGGGACCACAGCAAAGACAAAGTGTCTCAACGTTTTCAATTCCAATGCAAAGAGTATTAAGAGCCAAATTTGAACTCTGATGTATCTCAGTGATGGACAGAATAGTATTCCAAGTCAAAATGGAGAGAGAAAACCAAAAGAATGGGAAGTGGCAGCACCTCATCGGAAAAATTCTAGAAGAAAATTAAGATTCCCTGTGATCGGCTCAATGAAAAGAGTCAATGACATTTCCCAGGAACAGACTAGCGTGGGCAACAAGCTCAAATGTCAAGACCTCATTGTGTTATTATAACCAAGTTCTAGAACAATCCAGCACAATGGGGCCTATTGAGCTTTCCCCTTGTCTTCCCTTGAAAACAACATGGGATAATGAAGTGTTTAATTACTCACAGTCCTGCGACGATCTATGGCGGAAGGTAAACCGAAGGTGAGTGCGGTTAACGTCCTCAATGGGAATGGCCACCTTCGGAATGGAAAAAGGAAGTGTGAGCACCTGTGCCAACATCTTCCTGCATTCAAGGTTTATTCAGCTGGAGAGATCCCATACAGTCTGCACACATCTCTACACTGCAGTGGTGAAAATATTGATACCTAATCCCCTCTATGATTTTCCCAGAGGCAAATGCCTTTTGAAAATTTAAACAAGATAATACTGTAAAGGATGCCAAGCCGACTCTGAGAGACAGCTGAGGTTTTTTTAAACATTCTGATCCTCACTGTTAAGGCTCTATTTTTAAAAGTTGCCGTTTTCACTTTTAGCCCTTTTTGGAGGTGTCTATATTCCCTCTGCAGCTTTGGGGACCTGCCCTCAGCTGCAGGAAGAAAGCTTTCTTGTTGTGACTTAGGTAAAAGAAAAAAGACCCAATACATGCTGCCTTTAAGCGAAGATTGCCCCTCATTCTCATATCTAACATCTGTATCCAGAGCCAACCCCTGGCTTGGTTTTCAAATATTCAAGCCCTTGGCGAGTGGGCTGGAGTTTACCACACTGGGCTGCCATGGGGATGCTGGCACGCTGCATTACGAATTGCAGAGCATCAGTGCCATGGGAACAGGATCCATCTCCCCAGTGATAGCCTCCATACGTTGTCATCTCTATTTTTTTCCACTTGGTGTAAAGACAGTAAGCCACACATGAAACAGACCCGAGAAGAGAAAGACAATAGCTATCTTTAAAGTACTCTGTCATTTGTCTCCATGAAAGTCCTATTTTTATGTCCAAAAGGAGATGAGAGTAAATGTATTCCAAGAAATGCCAGCGTGGTTCCCTAGCAACCTTGAATGACTTTGTTGAAAGAGCTGCTCCGCCAACGCAGGGTGCCCGTCAGCGAGCAGCCCCTGGGTTGGGTGAGAGGTGGGGACTTCCTTGGGATACACATGAGCATTTCATAATCAACCCCATGGGATAAAATGACCATGTAAATGATACCTTAACGGTCTCAAACCAGCGCGGCTGTTTTACTTGGTAGTAAATCACGGACTTGTACTCCGAGATTGCTTCATCACCAGCACCCGGGAAGATCACATGCTTTAAGGGAAGGCATAAAGAGTTCACATCAGACCTCACAGAGCTCGACACTGCATACATCTCCCCACCTCCCGCCCCCAGGAGATGCGCTACAAGAAGGAGGGAGAGCGCTCCAGAAATGCCAACAGACCGCATCACAAATGGAATACACTCCCCAAACTGGAAGGACAGACCCATCTGAAGCCAGTAGCCAGCATCAAACCCTGCACTCAGACATTTCAGATCTTGATGG
This sequence comes from Equus caballus, assembly GCF_041296265.1. NCBI lineage: Eukaryota > Metazoa > Chordata > Mammalia > Perissodactyla > Equidae > Equus > Equus caballus. The sequence goes on from NC_091684.1 coordinate 7,079,228, forward strand.
CTATGTGATATGGGGATGCCACTGTCCTCCATCCTTCATACTGTCACCCTTAATAACTCCAGCATTAGGGTCTACAGGAAGTTGCATGATTCACTCAGTAGGTCCAGAATAACGGGGTACAGACCAAACTTTAGGAGATGGCAACACTCCCTTCTGTTCCTCCAGCTGTAAACACTGACCACTTGACTCCAGTGGGAGCAATACTGGTAAAGCACAAGTGGCAAGGCAGCACTGCCTGGCAGTGACACTGGACATGGGCCACCTGAAAGAAAGGATGCCACCCACCTCCTGGCACAGTGGAGCCTCAGGGGCATACCTAGGGCACTGCTCTCAGCCACGTGGGCCCAGGAGAGCCCAGGCCTCCAGTCACAGTCCCGAGAGGTAGCTGGCAAATACACCTGCTCCGGCTTAGCCTCCGGTCATCAGAGGACGCCAGAGCCTCTGAGCACTTCCCAGGACACCGAGTCCTGCAGACTGTTGTGACCGTGGAGGAGTAGGTCTCCGTAACCACCACCACCCAGAAGAGCACAAGGTCCGATGCCTGGATTCAAACCCGAGTTCACTTCTCACTAGCTCTCTGACCCTGAGCAAGTCTATTGGTTTCTCTGGGCCTCAGTTTCCTCATCTCTCAGATGGTGGTAACAATGGGGTCTGAACTTATAGTGTGATTGGTAACCCTTGAGCCTTGAGTTTATGCCAGCAAGACGCCATGGCCAGCGGGATGCCATGACAGTGATAGGCAAAGAAGGTGGTCAGGACCCCAGGGACCGCCTGACACAGGCCTGCTGCCAGGACCCAGTGGATGGACACCAAGCCCTCGAAGGCAAGCTAGAGGAAGGGAAGCAAGAGCAAATGCTCATCTCTAGAAACGGGATGATGCAGCCCCACCTATGTCTTTCACATTCTGTAGCAGAACTAAGGTGAATATTTGAAAAGTCAAACTTAAACACTACACATTAAACTTTGCAACAAGAAATACCTCCAATCGTTTTCCATCTTCATCATAAACAGACACCGTAACCTCAACATTCTTCGCTGTCGTTTTGCTTCCTTTATCAAAATCTCCTTGAACTAATGTTACGTAGATATCATTTCGAACATCACCTGGGGGAAAAATTATACCTTTAAAACCAATCGATTATTCATAGTGTTACCGTGAATTCTGCAAAACTGTCTAACTCACTACCTCTCCTAGCAGCATATTATAAATACTGTATTACAGGATTATGAAATATTTTCTACAAAATAGTCTCAGTGTTTAAAGGCGTGACAAAAGTAATTTTCATCATCCTCATAAGACTTGCAAGAAAGAGGAAAAATTTCAAGGCCCCTAATTATCTACTTGGTTCTTCAACTGGGCAGGAGTTCCTATACCTCTGTGGGCGGGTCAAATGCTGTCAAGGGGTTTGCAATGACCCATTCCCTCTGGAGTGTCCACAGCACATTGCAACCCACATCAGTATCCTTTGTTGGACCCCTGGCCGTGATCATCTGAGTCTTGGTAGACAAAAAGTATCACAACATCAACCAGCACAGCAAGCATGTAGCTGGCAACGCTGGCCTCCTTCTAAAGAGTTGAACAAAAAGCTGATTAAGAATCGGAACCACCATCCAACGTCCTGAGTTGATGCCTAGGATCAGGAGAGAAGCAAGAGAGAGGTCAAGAGAAAAACCTTCCAAACGGTCTTCCCTCTGCCTGGCAGGCTCTGTCAGGATCCCAAATGGAGACCACAGGGAACAGAAAGAGAACAACACAGACCTGTGCATTTTAAAGTGAGATGGGCCTTAAATTGTGCCAAAAAAAAAAAAAAAATCACACACACACAACAAATGAGCTCAAGACGCTTCTTCCTACTGAGAACATATGAAAGCCTCGCTAATGGTCCAAGTGGGAAAACTCCGCAAGCTTCATTAGCAACGTGATTTAGAGGAAGCCTCACCACCCAGTGACTGCTCCTCTGCTGTCTGTGCGGCCAACCTCCCACGCCTGACCCACCGGCTCTCCCACGGGGACCCCAAGGAACAGGTCTGTCAAGAGCAGCAAACGGCCCGCTCTGGGCAAAGAATAAGATCCCTTAAGAAAAAAAGCCCCTTGCTTTCTTGTTTTTTTCTTTTGCATTTTTTACTGCTCTATTCTGCTTTTAATGTACCCAACTATTAAATTAAGCTTTCATTTAAATGTCATTACTATAATAATCCCAGTGGGTTGCTAGCACAGCCACCGTAGCTGCTGGGAGAGGAAGCGCAGCTGCAATCACTGACCCTGACCACGAGGGAAGCTGGGAAGGATGGAGCGCAGGGGCAGGAGGCAAGGCTGTTGGTCCAGGGTCTGCCACTAACTAGCTGTGTGACAGACAAGTCAACCTCCAGGGCCACCCACCGCTAAACAACCTCGTCGACAAGCCAGAGTAGTCAGTATGGTCTCTCAGCCCGGAAATTCTATCAGAGCACAAAAGCCATAATCAAAAAGGGCTGCAATAGCTTCAGGAAGGCCTCATCAGCCAGATAACCAACACGTGCCAGGGCAGGGATGTGGTTAAACCCCATGGTCTCACTTTCCTGCTGGCCCGGAGATCCATACCTTGGAGCCATCCCAGAAGTAAGACCCCATTTACAGCAGGTAAACCCCACAGAGGGGCACTCTCAAGAGGCCCTGAGCAACTGCCTCTTCGCAGTACAGGGCTGTCATTTGGAGGAGGAGGGAACTGGAAGTAGACGTGGGTGGACTCAGAGAGCCCTTCTTTCACCTCCTCCCAGCTTCCCGCCACCTTCCCAGCTCAGGTAAGAACTCTGATTCCCCACCAGGACCCTTCAGAAGGACTCGGGATCTCCAACGGATCAGGAGAAGGAAGAATAGCCAGCGACCAGGGCGACACAGCAGACTCTCCCACTGAGCAAAGGAGACGCAGGTCTCTGTAAGATGCACGTAACAAGATGGGAAAGATGGGATGACACGGGCTAAAGGCCAGGGGTCTGAGTGAAAATGCTCCATGCCATCTCTCCCCCAAGGGTAAGACATGGTGCCCACAGCCTGTCAGTGATGACAGCCACACAGAACTTGGGTGACTCACTCAGGGTAGAATCTCACAACCGGATCCCTCGCCTCTGACTTAGCACAAAGAACCCACCAGAACAACGGTCAACTGTGTATGGCTTCCCCATGAACCTATTATAAGATGATTTTAGAAGTTTAGACATACTTTTTAAGTCTATCAATTATGAGGGAAACACGACCCAGTGTGAGCTAGAAATTTCCCAGGTTTTCCGATGAACATGAGGACATCCTCAGGCCACTCAAGATAAATGCCTGATGTCAATGACATCCTCCTAATCTATAAATTTGCATTTCAAATCTAAATGCAAACACATCCACTAAGAAGCCTAAATTAATTTGCTGCATACAGACTTGAATCATACAAGCTGTAGATATCCCATAGTTTCATAACGTGCTGAAGGCCACATTCCTCCTTCACAGGTAAGCCGCTATGATTCAGTCTAACCAATTTGAGATGTCTTTCCTATCGATTTACCAGACAGATTACACAATGATCCACATCAGCCCTGAAAGACAGAGGGAGCAGAAAGAACATGTCCCTAAACTGCCTTAAAATAAAAAAGTAATAACTGTGACAGCGTGCGCACTGAGTGGACACCTCTCCCTGTGAATATACAGCAGAGCCCTGGAAGAGGAGGCTGCGGGGAATCGCCAAACACAGGGTGTTTTGGCCCCACTTCCTCTGCTCATTAGCCATGTGACTTCAGGCTGTAGCTTAATCTTGAGGGAATTAGTTCAACACCAATTTGCAGGTTTCCAAGATCCGTTTATTGGATCAAGCTAGATTACTAATGGAGCATTCTCTGCAAACCAAAAAGTATCCCACAAATATAAAGAATAAATATTAACAGGCTTCCCAAGATTCATTCCATGAGGATCAAATCAGATGACTGAATGTTATTTGGAAACTGAAAAGTATTATGTAAATATCAGAGATTAACCTTAACATGCAATCCTATTATCGGTTTAATAAGCTTAAAATCCATTATTGGGCTAGTATGATAAATAATATGAACTAAGCAAGTCCCAGATGTAAATATTTGCCCTCTGGTCCTCCATCTTTCCTCTGATCAGATGTCTATCCAGATGTGAAGGGTGTCCACATTTCCCTCACACAATCCTTGCAGTTGAGAGGAGCTGACCCACCCAGAGGTCCAGGGGGCCAATGTGCATATTCCACCACCCCAGCCTCTCGCTCTTCAGGGTCCAGAGGGGACCTGAGCAGTCCGGTCGGGATGATGCTCAGGCTCCTTGTTTGGAAACACTGGGTAGAAAGCATGCCATCTTCTTCAGGACACTGGAGTTTGGGAAGAAGATGATAGCAGCAGGGCCTGTCCCAGAGGATGAAGTCAATATGCAAAGGAGACACCTCAACAGAGGGAGCGTGGGACAGCCAGAGCCAGTGGTCCAGGATGACTCAGAAGCTCACTCTGCCTCTTCTCCTTAGTTGCGGGAGCTGATAAACATCCTCAGGGTTTGGCCATTTGAGTTGGCCTTGTGCTTTCTGATACTTATATCCTAAAACATTCTAACTCCAACCAGCCCTATAGGTAGGAATTATTATTATTCTCATCCTGCACATGAGGAAACCACAGCTAAGAGAGGGCAGGTAACTTGCACAAGGCCACACAGCCAGGGAGGCCCAGAGGTGAGACTCAAAGGAAGCCACTGGACTCCAGGTCCAGCATTCTCACTTATGGGGCCAAAGGATGGGATTCGAGGCTGTGCACCACTGTGGTGAACAGATATTTAACCCACGACCTACCACAGGGCCATTATTCAAAGCCTGGAACCTAACCGGGGATGTTTACCTAAATTGTGCTCCCTTAACTTTGAACATGTTCTGGATGATTCAAATGCTGTTACAGGATCATAAGGGATACACACAAGGAGCATCATTGTGAACCCATGTTGTCATCATAAAGGAGTTGCGTTGGTCCTAGAGTGAACCAACCATCATAATCAACCCATCCAGTGGAGCCTAAAAGTGAATTCCGCACAACTCTCAAAATGGTCCCCTGCCGGACTTTATCACATTAGTAAGAATTACCCAACCAAAGGCACTCAGTCCTTCCAGCCAGTGAACAGGGAATGTTAACTAACCACTGGGGCAAAAGACAACCACCAGGCATCCTGATTAAGGGCAACAGCGGAGTATGGGACAGTCGAGGGTTTGCTCAGGGTCATGCTGACATCGACCCCAGCTGCTGACAGAACCCACCTTAAGTCCTCAGGGCTCAGCTCCTGGCCAATGCTTGTCTCACCCTCTTGTTCCTATTATGGCATTGCCAGGAGTGGCTCCCCACCAGCCTTCCCAGGTTATCATAACCAAGAGAAACCGCCTCCCCTCAGCCTGAACCCAGTGGTCAGCTCTCACTCCGGCCACAGCCCCTGCCAGCAGGAATGATCCATAACCACACTGGGGTCTACATATCACCTCCCACACACTCAACCCTCCGCCCACCAGGGCTCCTGCAAGTCACTGTCCACACGTCGTTCTTCATGACCGGCTGCATAAACTCCCCAGACGCCGGCTCCAGCCACGCTACGCTCAGAAGCACTGAAGAAATTAGCTCTTACCAGGCATGATTATCTCTGGAAATCCCGTTTTCCGAGCCACTGCTGTGGTCCTATCCACTAAATGAGGAAACTCTTTTCTAATTTGATGGATATCTCCAGGAAGTAGTTTCAACGTTACCCACAAACCTAGAAAAACAACGGCTGCATGAGTCACGTTTTATCTCGTACATTTTTAAAAGAAGATTTCACGAAACATATTTCAATGAATGAGCAACTTTTAATTCTCAATTCAACGTGTTAAGATATGTGGGCGTATGAGAAAGAAAGAGAAAGGAACTAGGAAAAAGGTGCCTGGTACCCGGGAGTTACCTGTGTCTATCACCTGGGATACAATTCTGTGCAGGAGGCGCCTATCGGACAGGCAGCTGCACGTGAACAGCAGCTGTGCGCCACATCTGCCCAGGACCAATGACTCTTTTGAGTTGATATACATTTAAGATAAGCCAGAAGGTAGCATTTTTCTGGGAGTGGATTGAGAAGGCTATCATTTTCCATTCTCCCAAGAAGGGTGACAGCAGAGGAGGAATCAGAAGGTAAATTCACGGCTTCACCAACCCATGAAAGTTTCAAATTGCTAAGCAGCATCCACGCTCTCCAGAAGGTGAGCAGCAGAGCACTGGGCTGGGGCAGCCTGGTCCCTGATTCACAATGTCACAGCCAAGGAGGAACAAATGCTCTGGTTGTCACTCGGCCCTTTCCTCCAAGGGGAAGAAGGAAGATTTTCAAACCCTCTAAGCAAAATGCAAAGGATGCCCTAGACAGAGCGCTGTGAACTTGATAATGCCTGTGAGCTGAGAGAGTGTGCTGTGCTCTCCCTCTGCAAAGCTGATGGAGAATCGCATTTTGTATAAAACACTCCTGAGCGGCAATCAAACGGGAGGTAACAATAAGAGGGAAAAAAGGCGACACTTTTATCAAAATCAAAGGCAGGACACAAAGCAATTGCTTGGCTTTCTCAGCCGTTTTCAAGGATGGTGCCTTTCTCCCAGGTGGGAAGGGAGGTTGTCACTGTCAGCTGGCACCTCAGGGTCTCCATCCCTGAGACCTCAGGGGACTGGCCTGCTTGCTCCCCACTCACTAAGCTCTGTGGGACCCCACATGCTCATCAGAATATAAAGGTACCTGTCCTCACTTACACTACTATCGTGTGCGTGTGTGTGTGTCTGTCTGTCTGTCCAGCTATTCCTCCTCCAGATGCATCCTTCCAGGGAGCAGGGACCAGCCATTCATCACTGTTTAGCTCAGCACCCCACACTCAGTCAAAGACAAATGGGAAAACCACAGACCAGACCCTATCCACAAACAACCTGCATTCTAAGTGGAAGTAGAAAGCATCCGATGGGTCCACACAAGGAACGCCGTCGGAGGCTGCCTCTGCGTGATCAAACCCCACACCGCACACCCTCAGCCTCTAGCTCCCCGTCTTCCAGCAGCTGGCCTGGAAACATCGTTGTCCTCTGCAAAGATTTACACGACTTGTGGTCAAGAAAGGCCACAGTCACCAATGACATTTTACTCTTTGCCAGCTGGTGAAACCCCCTTTCCTCCTGACATCTAGACAGTCCCTCTACTTTATTCAGAGTATCTAATGAGCACCTGCTGTGTGCCAGTCACGTGCTGGGCACTGCAGACACAGAGTGAAGGCTCGTTACATCCCCACCAGGGGCTTAGCTTCCATTCCATGAGCTAAACACTAAACTTCTCTCTCGGTGAAATATGCAACTACTTTCGAAAGAACAAGGCCACCGCATGTGGAGAGTGTATCCCAGGGCTGCAATTCTGAGTGTCACAGAGGTCCCCCAAAGGAAGGGACATTGCACTGAAATCTGAGGAATGGGCCCATGGTAAGCGAGGGGATTCCAGGCCTGTGCCCACCCTGGTAGCTGGAGTCCCGAGATGCAGGGGAACAGGTATGAGATGTGTCTGGGGCTGTGGTCCATCTGAAGGATGGTGGGGAGGCCCCGAGGGAGAGCGAGTACCAGAGTCTGACCTGCCAGTGCTCTGGGGGCTGTGTGGGACGGGGTAGGTGGGAGATGAGAGCGAAGTGAGGATCCTAGTGGAGAAAGCACTGCAGGAACCCAGGCGGACACTGGCGGGACTTCAGCTCCACAGGGGGTGGCAGTGGAGTGCCCAGTGTGGAGGTCCAAGCAGAACTTGAGAAGGAGGTGTGGAAGGAGGGGCAGTTCTCAGAGATGGTGACAGTTGTGGGCATGACCAATAGCAGGTGCCGGGTGTTCCATTCCCTAAGCCAGGAAACCCTGCATCGCAGGGAGATGTCCTGAAGGGCAAGAGCACAGTGTGGGGAGAGAAAGAAAAGGGCCCCCTGTGTACAGGAGAATTCCCGACACTGGGCATTCTCCCAGGGAAAGCCCGCAGGGGACACAGAAATCAGAGGCCAGAGGAAACAGGGAAAACCAGGAGGGGGCGTCGTCCATGTGACTGATGGCACAAAATGCAGCCGCCCAAGGATGGGGAGTGTCTGAGGCACGGGGCCACCAGGGTGCCCCCGAAGACCTCAGTTAGAGCACCCCTGGTGTAAGCGGAGGGGCAAGCGCTGGTGGGAGAAGGACAAAGAAGGACAGAAGATGAAGATCAGAGAGATTCTCAGCAGGCATAAGCATCTCTACTGAGAAGTAGGATAGAGAGAGAATCAGTATACAGAGACAGATGTATTATTCAAGGCAGGATTTTTTTTTTTTTTTTTTGGTTTCCTTTTCTTTTCTTTCCTTCTACAGTTTTCCCTTTTTCTTTCTTTTCAAGGTATAGAATTCCCGATCATGATAGGGAGCATTTGAAGAAATGGAAGAGAAGAAGAACCAATAAAACGAGGTCTCTAAAGAGACTTCAGGTGGTGGTACCCAAACAGGGGCACATGTATCATTGCTCAGGATGTGCACTGCACAAGGCAAATAGCAAAAAAAAGGCCAGTGGGAGCTAAACCCAGCCCACCTTCTGTTCATCATGCCCTGTGCCCTGGCACTGACTGCATCTCCCCACTCACCCAGAGGACAGGTCCCCTTCTTCAAATTTACCCAAAAGCACCACAGGCTGGTGCAGCTCCAGACCTGCAGGACAGGTGAGCAGATGGCCCCTTGAAGGGCTGGGCACTAACCCCTGGCTTGTCCTCCAGTAGGGCAAACCTAGTAAAAGGGACACTCACAGCAGTGCAGGGGGAATTACCACTGCAGTTGACGCAGACCTGGTCCCTGCTGGGGACAGCAGGACGCAGCTAAGCATTTCTCAGATCTTAGGAGTGCGTCCCAAAACCTCCCAAAACCTCCCAAAGGAATGAAGGTCTCCAGAATCACTCTAACTCGAAGACACTTCTCAAAGACTTGCAGGGTGTGGTGAGGAAATTCTTTATAGAGGCTGAAGATAAAGAAACATTTAACACCACCATTCTAAAATCCTGTCTTTCAAACGGCTTTTCCTTCTCAAAACGCCAGCCTGCTCAACTATCTTAGTTCACAAACTAGGAACTTAGCCACACAAGTCAATTTGTTATAACACAACTTAAACACAGAAAGTAAATTTTCCTGATTACATTGGGTTTAAAACACTTTCCTCACGGGAGAAAATGAGGCCAATTTTCAAAGAAAAAGCACGTTTTAGGTGGACTTTTGCTTAACCAGAATAACCGAAAACAAAAGGAATTAGCATCCGTCATTTCTCCAACAACAGGAGCAGATTCAGGGCTGTTTGAGGATTCACGGTCCCCACAAAACACCCAGCACCTCTGGGTTCAGGGTTCAGAATCATTTCGGCTAAATACAAAAGATGTTGTCAATTGTGACAAGTCTGGTGTCAGTGTAAAATGGGCCAAAGGCTAGAGACGAGCTCAGGCAAGACTGGCCGTGAGTATGAACAGACAGTGGGAAACACCTGGTTCTTTGTGAGGACGGACATCCCCCACGCCCCTCCCCTGCCCTGCACTCTGGACAGTGACTTGATGGAAAGCCAGCATCAGGGTAAGCCCAGGTCACTACTGATGAAAACATGGAGCAACGTTGGGAAAAACCCCGCCAACACAGCAGCTAATTCTGTGCTGCGCTCACTGGGGCCAGCTCCCCCAGGTCTCCCTGGAATGCCCTGAAACAGGCCCCAGAGCGAGCCCTGGAGCAGTGTTCGCTTTCGTGAAAATTGACTCAGTGACATTGCCCAAGGGCATCTCCGTCCAGGAAGGCACCTGTGGTCCCCTTGAAAAAGCAGAGTTCCTGTCTCTCGGTTCTCACAATGACCTGAACACACTCCTCCTTCCCCAGGAGTTCAAGGAATTGGGCTCCCTCGGCATGAGCCCCCCTGCCTCTGGTGACACAGATTTTGCCCACAATACCAGTGAGACTGACAGAGGCAGGCTGTGGATCCTCCTTCTCAGTAATTTCCTGCAGGCCTGACACCAACCTCCACCTTTCCTGTGTGACTCTGCAATAAAAGTTTATCAAAATTCTGATGACTCTGCAAGAGAATGAGATCCAAGGGGAGCCAGGGGCCTGGGGCCTGGCGCTCCAGCCTGAGAAGGGCTCCAATCGAAACAGCTTTAATTGGACCTCCCCGTGGTTTTCAATTAAAGTGCAAATTGGGAGGGCTGTTAATTTATGAGAAGATGGGTCCTGGGTCAGCTTAAAATTGCTCTGTCTACAGAGGCCACGTTTCATTACCATTTTGGGTTGGGGTTTTCATTTTGCAGTTGTCTGGCAGGCAGTCACACCAAAAGAAAGCCAAAGGTCCCTTAATACTCCAGAGCATTCTTCAGACTCAATTCACACTCTCCTTTAGAACAACGGGAAATCAATCTAGATAATTGTTTCTTAAAAGTCTGGTGACACAAGGTAACTAGACAGTGAACCAGGTCTATTCACCTAAGCTCTGCTGAGTTTATGCTGTCTGCATCTAATCAAGGACTGAGAAGAGGATTTCCCAGGGGTGCTTAAAGCAGCCTTAGAAAGGAGAAGTTCTGAAGGTGACTTGCCCTGGGGCTGGAGGCGGGGCCTCAGCAAACAGTTGTTTACTGGCAGCCCTCCTGGCCAGCCCAAGTGCCAACTGTCACCAGCCCCCGAGATGATTGATTCATTGCCTCTGCCCACAGAAGGTCAGTTGCTGGGAAAGTTGTCAGCATGGGATTAAAAATGATGAGTGTGAGACGGAGAGTGGGGGAGGAGAAATCTCTTCCATTACAAAACTGAAGGGGAGTCAGTCTGCAAAATGAAGCCACTCTCCCAGGGGGACGGGAAAAGGGGTCCCAGAAACCAATGTGGCAGTGATTAGTGCATGACATGAGCGAGGAAAAACCAGAGAGAAGAGCACATGGGAGGTGGGTTATGTCTAATGTCTCCACGTTTCTTTAAACAGCAAGATGAAATGTGAAATAACAGCCAGTGGACAGTTACTGTGTTCTCTTGTGAAGTCATTTAAGAGTTTTTAAAACTGGTTAGGATGAGAGGAGATGGCTGGAGAAGACTGAGGAAGGCAAACAAATGAGTTACTTCCAGTCTCATCAACTCTGGGCTCCTTGCAAACATTTAACTGTATCCCACTCAGTCTTCCCCTCTCATCCCCTCTCAATGCTTACAAAGGTGATCAGCAAGAAAATTCTCATAAGCTCTACATCAGGGACGAAAAGTACACATCATTTCCAACACTGCCATCATCATCATCATTATCAGTCGCAGCAACAATAGCAGCATTAGCATTGTTATCATCATCATTCTCCTTCTCCTCCTCCTCCCCCTCATCACCATCATCATCATCATCACCATCACCATTACATCATCATCTTCATCATATCATCACCATACATCACCGTCATCACCATCATCATCACCTTCATCATCACCATTACATCATCATCCTCATCTTCTGCATCATCATCATCAAACCACACAGCACTGTCCCAAATTCATGTAAATGGACATTTATAGAAACAAATCAATAGAATACATACCCTGGCCCTTGTGGTTGACCTCTTTGGCAGCAATGACTTTGTTTATAACAGTCTGAAGGAAGTCATTCTCCCCTGCCACCCTGGGTGAAAAACGGGATGACATGTTCAGCGGCTTGTGTCGAATGGCGTCGTCCAACGCGAGCCTGGAGGGCACGGGACGACCAAGACCACAGGAGACAAAGGGGCACAGAGACCCAGAGGTCACGGTAACAAGGGAACACAAGAGATCATCGTCACCGAGTGCGAGAGAGAGTCATCATGAGTCAACGCACGACAAAGGACGGGATAGGTGACAAGAGAGACAGGGAAGAGCATTGATCAGGAAAATGCTGAACCACACAAGAGAAGTAAAGCAAACGAGGTTGATCCTATCCCCAGGAAATAAATGTGCACCACCAGGCCTCCACTCCATTTCTACTAGACAATAAAAAAGGAAACTTATCTGAAGGTAACATGGTTGGATGGCATTTAATCACAAGGAATCTTTATGCCATTTCTTCCATTTTAATAATTCCTGACCATAGCATAGGTCAAGGAGCAGGTGGTTTGAAGGGAAAAGCAAAATCAAGACCAAAAAAAAGATCCCTCCAACCTAATTGCTTGGGAAGCTAGGGTGGCTACCACTCTATTCCATAAGACTTTGTACTCACCATAGCCTAAAATACTTAAATGTGAAAAGAATACCATGGTCTTTGGAGAGCACAACTACTGTGTCTAAAAAGTGAAACTGTGACACAATTATGAATGTAAACCATCCACGTTTGGGGGGCCCATGGATCAAGAGCTTTTAATAAAGCTGCACTAGGACCAAGAGAATAAATACAAACAGGCAACATGTGCAAAGAAATATACCAGGTAGCACAGCAAAGCACAATATACAAGGAGCAAGAAAATATACGTCATGTACGAAATGTTTAAAATCATTTCTAGAAACAAGGATAGTGTTATTCATTGCTTGAGCCTACATTACTCAAGAGAATCAAGGACTATTTGAATTTACCTCACCAGGTTAAAAAAGACAAAGAGAGAGAGAAATGTACACTGTGCTTCCTTCCATAAAACTTAGCTTGTGATATCATAAATCAGTTTTAATGGAGCAAAAAATGGTTTCATTAGCATGGCATTTCCCAAAGAAGTGGTTTCATTGCTTATTTGGTATTAATATCATGCTACTCTTTTCTTTCTAACACTGCAAATATTAATCTGTATATTTAGTCTTCCTTTAATGCGGCAATGAGTCACAAATTACAATGAGTTAAAAACATGTAATAATATTTTTTAAAGTGGACATTTCACTAAAAAGCAAAAAGATGGTGCCAACATGCCATCTCAAGTAGCTCATAATACATCCCAGTGAAATTTAGATTAGTGCATCTAAAACTAATAACCCCTCTAACTTTTCAAACACTAACTAACCCACGTTTTTTTTATTCTTAGACTCTTCCCAGAAGACAGGAGCAGGCAACAGGTAATTTCAACTCAGTAATACACTGGGTATCAAAAACCTCTGAGGTCTAATATATAAAATAGCATTCAAAACAGCACTGGGCTGCATTATTTCTCATGGGCAAAAGAAGCAACTTAATATTATCATTTTATTACAGTGTATTTTATTTATCACCTCAATATCTGTCCATGTTCAAAGACGATGTTCCCCTTGTTTACTGAGGAAACTTCCAGATTCTGCAGAACTGAACTCCCACAGGAGCACCATCCCATGGAAAGTTCTGCAATGATGAAGATGTTCTCTATCTGCGTTGACCAATATGGCAGCCACTAGCCATGCACGGTACTGAACAATTGAAATGGAACTACTCTGATGGAGGAAGTAAATTTCTAATTTTATCTAATTTTCATTAATTTAAATAGCCACATGTGGCTAGTGGTTACCATACTGGACAGAAGAGTAAATCTAAAAGCATTCAAGCCACAGAAGACCCCTGCCTCCACTTGTGCGTGGTGAGATACATATAACTGGACCCCGACTTCAAGCTCATAAGGCAGGGTTTTCTGGTATTCTCGTGTCAAAAAGATTGCAAAATTTTCTACTGAGTGATGCTTCGGGATGCTATCTGACAAGATCACCTGTCTGTAAAGAAAACCACTCTATTCTCATCTTGAACAACTGGTTCTCAAGCCCAGAACTGAGTGGGCTGGTCCGTCATGCAAAGATACATGGTGCAAAGGGAAGCCAGCCTCACATCTCCTGTCCCCGCAAGACAGGACTCCGTCAGCCTCCCAGTGGGTATCACCAGCCCCTACAAACCCTCAGCCAACACCTGGAAACAGTGGAGGGTTACTACCCTGAAATTTGTTTCAAGCGAGAAACCACTTAAGTCATAATAGAAATGAGGAGAAAAGACAGAACACGCAGGACACTGTGACAGGTCATTCTAACTCGCCTTTATCATTTACTCTTCTAAGATTTCACACCTCCAGGAGGAAGCTGTCTCTTACGATTAACCTAAAACACTCTGATTCCTCTTTCTTTCTCTCCACCTTTGTCTGAGGTGCAGAAAAGCCCTTGAAGTGGCCACAGACCATTATCTCGGTACCCTCTTGCTTTAATCTCCAGGGAAATAAGACCAATTCTTTCAACCTCTTCCATGGGATCTACCTTCAAATCAGAGAATCAATTTAACAAATCTCCTGCAAGTGCTTTCAAGCTTCCCACACCTCTCTACAGGCTTCAGGTCAGACTCGACAAATCCCCAAAATGGCGAGCACAGACACAGTCCACTCTAAGTAACAACCAAGGCAGAAAAATCAGCAGCGTGATTATTTGCTTTAAAGCATGATCTCTCACTTTACAAAAGAATTCATCATTATTTTGTTTGGTTTTCTATTTTAAAACCAGCAACCTCCTGTGATGAATCTGAAAGTATCGTATTTTGAAGATGTGAACCACTACTAGAATAAATCAATTATGTAAAGAAACATTCACGCTCAGAGTAGTTCTGCGTGTCCTACACGATAAGGCAATTCAGGGATCAGATGCAAAATCTTCCACTTCCAAGACCATAAACAAATTTGAACCCAGGATTCTTATGGCTACAAAAAAGTCCATGTGCTATAGCAATGACTAAACAGATTTTTCATTATTATAAAATAATCAATCCCCATTTGTTCTGAATTTCCAAACTTAATTATGAAGATGATTATTCCAAACATACATTTTCCTTTATATGTGGTTAAGTACTTTGCTCCATACTTACGGCTGGAAGGGAATGAAATGCTGTTTATCTTCGTCATCTACTTTTCCATTTATTATATCTGTTACATCCATCACTAGGGACAAGAAAAGAACAGATTGTTTTGCTTCTATGCTATAATCACAGAAAACAAACAAACAAAGAACATCAGAATGTCTTCTCACAAACAACAGCATAAACTGTATGGTGGAATTTTTTTATAGTCAAGATTAAAGTATTTCCATGTTTGAAAGACTAAGTTACCAAAAATGTCGACCCAAATGGGGTTGGGGGTCCAACAACAGGGTGCTGTTTATTTAGCAAATTCCTTTGCCTATTATCCAGTTGCCACTCTAGGGCCGCACTGTGCTAGAGAACTTGGTGTGATGACGAAATGTGCGATGACAAGGAACACCTAAAACGTGGCAGGTGTGATGGAGGACCTGAATTTCTACTTAGATTTCATTCATTTACATTTAAATCACCACAGGCGGCGGGGGGACCATACTGGACAGCAGTGCTCTGGAGCCTCACCCAAGTTGCTGCGTCCCCCTGATAATAAACCAACTATAAAGCAGCTACAATGTGGACACTGTTTCAAAGGACACTTCACAGCTAATCCTCACAATCACCTACAGTACAGCTGAGGAAACTGAGGCTCAAAGACACGAACGAATGAACTGGCCCCAGGTCAGAGAGCTAGAAAGCCTCTGATACCCAAGCTCTGACCTACACAGTGAGAAACCCCAAGATCAGACCTAGCTGGCACTGGACACTTTCTCTATCGTCACTCAACCTCCACACTTAACTAAAGAGAAAGGAGCAACACAACTCGTTTATCTTCTTTGGCACAATCCCTTCCCTGATGACTATAATCACACATTGAAAATGGGGACAACTTCCATTTCTTCCACCCTCCCCAACCAAAATAAAGGGGAGAGGTCTATAGGACCAGAAGAGAAGCATTCCCAACCTCCTGGTTGGTTTGATGGAGCCCACAGAGTGTACACAGTGTGTCCTGAGGGAAAACACCCACCCACACTCTGCTGAACCAGTACTACCCACAGAGCAAAGAGCCTACGAATGCTCACAGGTACAGGTCAAAGAAGCGCAAATAAATTGGAACATCAAGTTGTGGTTGCTCAGAAGACGAATGGCCTGGACTCCGATCTCCACCCGCTAGAAGACTGTCCCAGCTTCAAACATTCTTGGGTGACTGATTAGCACTAGATCACGGCATCCACCTATTGCTAAGATGCTCATAATACCCAAGACCACAGTTTTACCAGCAGTTCAGAACCATCAAATAGAGCTCATTTTACAGCCAAAGTCCAGTCAGCCTGCAGTTATTACTGCATCAGTCCACACAACCGGCTGTGGGCCAGAACACGGTGAGTCTGAACCTGGAGACCACCCCTGCACCCCAGTCTGCAGTGGGCGGCCTGCCTAGGTGTCCACAGGCCTCTCCTCTCTGTCATGGGACTCCTCCCACCAGCTGACTGTGAGTGTCCCTGATCATCCAACTCCCCCGCCAGAAGCCCAGCCTCCCGTGCTGGAATACGCGAGGAGCCCAGTAACCACACGCAGGAAGGCAGCATGTGAGCAAGCAGTGCAACCTCAGTGTGAGCACCAGTAAGCTGAAAGCGGCCTTAGTCCTGCTACTTCCCGGAAGTGATGCCCCTCAGGCCTGCCCACCCCAAGCGTCAGAGGAGGATGCCCTGAAACCACGGTCATCACATACGTTCCCAAGGACTTTCCCTCCCAGTTTCTTGGCACACAGGCCGTGCCGAGGAAACTCTTGCTGCAGCTGAGACTTAGGGCCTCAAAAGGTCCCTGTCATTAAAGGGGGAAATGAAGGAGTGGAGGGAGAATCGCCCCCAAACTGACTGCCCAGGGTCTCTATGTTCAGGTATAAGGGTCTGTCTTAAGTCTTAAGAAAGCCAAGAGTTCTCACGGCTGGCCCTACGGCCGAGTGGTTAAGTTCACATGCTTCACTTTGGTAGCAGCCCAGGGTTCACTAGTTTGGATCCTGGGCGCAGACCTACACATGCTCATCAGGCCATGCTGTAGTGGCATCCCACATAGAAGAACTAGAATGATTTGCAACTAGGATATACAACTATGTTCTGGGGCTTTGGCGGGGAGGAGGAAGACTGGCAACAGATGTTAGCTCTGGGCCAATCTTCCTCACCAAAAAAAATAGCCAAGAGTCCAGCCATATGTAGTCACCATCGTATGATGGAAGAGGGCCAGCAAAGGCCCAGCAAACAGATGGCATCACATGACACCAGAATGCAGGGGGTAGGAGAAGGAAGGTGGCGTCAGGACGATCGTGGTGGAGGATCAGGGACAACAAAAGCAGGAAAGCAGGGAGGCAGGCGATGAGAAACACGCTGCAGAAGAGAGGGGCCGGGCAGGCTCGGGGACCACAGCTTGCTCACAGCAACTGGGCACAAGCATCGAGGCGTCCAAGACACACACGCCCTTCCATTCAGCAATTCACCCTGCACAGTAAGACGGGTGCAAAGACCGGAGTTCAAGGATGTCCTCTGCATACCTACTATACCACAAAGCTGGAAACACCCTCAAAGCCCCAAAATGAGGGGTTGCTGAAAGAATGAGCAGCCACAGATTGCAGCCAGCAAAAACTCCAATTTTTGAATAATCTTTAATAAAATGAAATGCTCATAATACAAAGTTTTTTAAAAGATAAAAAGTACAAAATATGCAGAGTGAATATACTTAACCCTACTGAACTGTACACTTAAAAATGGTTCTGATGCTTTAAAAAAAGAGACTAAAGAGACAAAAAAAGTAAATAAATAAATGAACCCCCAAAAAAGAATAAAAAGAAAAAGGACACAGTATGATCTGATCTTGTTTTCAAATTATATACCACACACACAGAGGAAAAAAACAGAAATACACCAGAATATCATGAGGCATGGCCCCAGCTGCACAGAATTATGAATAACTTACGTTTTAATTACGCTTTTCTTTCTTTTCAATGATTTTTACAATTTTATATCACTTTTACATTATGGAAAAGGAAAAAAAAAAATGTCACCTAGTATTTCCAATAGAAGACAGAACCATAGGCTCACAGGTGCCTGAACACTTTGCTCAATTTAAGGAACTGGGCTCTGTCGACACAACATGCAGAAGTTATCCTGGATAAAGCTTCAAACTTAAATTCGTACGTGGAAATTGGCGTTGCAGACAAATGAACAGAATATGGTTACCAGAAAGTTGACTGACTTTGTGAGGCGGAGAAGTGTCCCTTCTTAACCAGAAAGAGAACGTGAGGTCGGAGGAGGTCCTAAGTGGTTAGAAGCGTGTACTATGAAAGGAGGCCCCAGGCTGATGCCACCGTGTATAGAGGGAGGCGAGGCAGTCGGATGGCAGCATCCGGCCAGTCACTGCACTGCCCACAGAGGCTCACAGGGGATGCTGGTTAAAGCGGAGATTCTGATTGAACTGGCTCAAGAGGGGCCTGAGCAACAATATGCTTTAACAGCTCCAGGCTGTTCTCATGCACAGTTAGGGTTAAGAACCGATGCATTAAAATATTTGCCTTTTGTGCCAAAAATTTACATGGTCAAATCACATGATGAAACATACTCCCCTGTGTCAGAGCGGAGACATCAGTAGGAAGCTGGAACATATATATAAGCAGAATGCTCAGATCCTTACTTATAATTTACAGAAACACACCAGCTACATAGCTCGAGGAAAGCTGGCCCCTCCAGAAAGAAGTGGAAGCTGAGAGAGCATTTGTCCCCTCAGCCCTCGCCCCACTCGGTGCTCAGCACCAGGGGATGAACAGGACATCACCACGTGGGGAGTGGAGACAAGTAACCAACAATAGCTTGGCCGTCGCTGCACTGGAGGGGAGCAGAGGGACATCCCCCTGACCTGGAAACCTACTCTAACAGTGACACATCTGAAATCTTCCAAAAGGAAAAAGTGCCTCCCAGGTGTCTCTGAAACCCTTCACACGGGTTCTTGCAGCCACAAAGGTGGGAGAAGGCTCCAGCCAGAGAGGAGCAGAGGGGAGCAGACAGACACACGAGTCCAGACAGAAGAAACTAGAGACCCACGGGGTCCATCCACATGGTCAGCAGAAGTCTGGGGACCAGACAATGGCGGCCTTGTGGCCAGGGACCCAAGCAGAGGCCCAAGTACCACTACCGACATGACACAGGTGGGGCCTCCAAAAACAGGGAACTGTGTCAGGGCTCCCTGCCCGCCCCCAGAGAAGAACCCGGGAGTCAGTAATCCACAGAGAACTCCAGCGCTGGGAGGCTCTGGTCTGCTTCCCAAAGGTCGCCTAACTCCAGACTCCACCGAGAGGAAGGAGCACGCTGCCAATGATGAGACACCACTGTGGTATCAGCCAGATCTGTAACCATCAACCTGTCCACCCCTCCTCCCCAGGCCTTCCTGGAGCCTCAAAAGTCAACCTGTGAAAGCTGAGAAAAATCCCCATTTTAATCAAAAGGAGAAGAAAATGTTAGCCTCTG
This sequence comes from Equus caballus, assembly GCF_041296265.1. Taxonomy (NCBI): domain Eukaryota; kingdom Metazoa; phylum Chordata; class Mammalia; order Perissodactyla; family Equidae; genus Equus; species Equus caballus. The sequence goes on from NC_091684.1 coordinate 7,098,518, forward strand.
GTCTGGATGTCATCATTGTTTAAGAAATATAACTGTGCACTCATACGAACTTCTCACTCTGTTGGCAATCTAATAACCAGAGAATCAACAGCATCAGTGTTGGAAAGAGGCCCAACTTGCATACACTGTCAAAGATTGCTCTGGTCACGTAAAGGGAAGCTTAATACACCTCAGGTGCAAATACAGTATTTCATTAAAGCTATCATAGAGGTGGGAAAGAGAAAAAAGAATTCCCTAAAATTTACAGGTATTTCAACTATAATATCAGATTACATATAAAAGATGTTACAGGTTCTGGGGGCCAGCCCCAGTGGCCTGCTGGTTAAGTTCGGCACTCTCCACTTTGGCAGCCAGGGACAGACCTATACCACTCGTTGGCTGCCATGCTGTGGCAGCAACCTACCTACAAAACAGAGGAGGACTGGTACAGATGTTAGCTCAGGGTGAATCTTCCTCAGAAACAAAGAAAAATGATGCTACAGGTCCTGAAAAATAGAGGCACAATTTTAAAGTAAATATTCAGGTAGTAAGGATGAAAATGTGAAAGGATTTCCAGAGCCCAGGGGTGTGGGGACTCAGAAAGGCAATGTCACCTTCAAAATTTCACTCACAAATAGAAAATTCAGTGGAACTCCATAAATACAGCCCTGTTGGTAAATGGAAGTAAACTGAATTAATGTGCCTCTTTCTTTTTTTTTTTTTGAGGAAGATTATCCCTGAGCTAACATCTGCCACCAATCCTCCTCTTTTTTGCTGGGGAAGACTGGCCCTGAGCTAACATCTGTGCCCATCTTCCTCTACGTTATATGTGGGACACCTGCCACAGCATGGCTTGACAAGCAGTGCATAGGTCCACCCCCGGGATCCAAAGTGGCGAACCCCAGGCCGCCGAGCAGAATGTGTGAACTTAACCACTGTGCCACCGGGCCGGCCCCACCTCTTTCTCATTAATGCCTATATCATTGTTATTATTTAATCCTTATGAAGTAGCGAATCATTAACTTAAATGATTTTATATGTTTTTCAAAAATAATCCAGGCAGAGAATAGAAGACTTTTAGAGCAGTGAAAACTCTGATGATACTATAATGATGGACACGTGTCATTATACATTTGTCAAAACCCAGAGGATGTACAACACCCAGAGTGAACGCTACTGTAAACCATGGACTTTGGGTGATTACGATGTGCCAACATAGGTTCATGAATTGTAACAAACATACCACTCTGGTGGGGGATGTTGATGGGTGAGGCTGTGTGTGTGGGAACAGGGGGTACATGGGAACTCTGAAATCTCTGTACTTTCTGCTCAGTTTTGCTTGAAGCTAAAACTGCTCTAAAAGTAAAATCAATTTAGAAGAGGCAAACAAACAAAAACTAAGCCCTGAGTTTCCCAGGCGCCAAGGCAAAGAATGTCTTCCATTGCTGTTCACATGAGAAATCCAGCTACACATCAGAAACGAAGAACTTTTCCCACAACCATATTCCTGTAAGTGCTAAAGGACCACAAAAAGGACAAGAATAAATAAGGTCCACGTGATGAAACTCCAATGCAACATCCCATAGTGAGAGAAAATCACTTCCCAAATTGTGAAAAACGAGAGCGACATTGAAAGAAGTAAATTAATTAGAACTTGGTGGGGACACTTTTATCTCTCCTGAACAGAGATAACTAATCTCTCACTTTTCTTGTGCTGTTGCCAAAATAACAACACAAATATGGAGGATAAAAAGCACCTATTTTGAGATAACCATGTCCTCTTCAGGCTCCTTCTCCTTCTTCCTCTTTATCACTTTGACCATTCTGTGCAAATTCGCTCCTCCATCAATCAATCACCAAGTCCAGAAACCCTGCCAACCTCCACCGACTGGCTTCCCGCCAGGCTGAGAATGTGGGTCAGGTTCTCCCCCCAGGAGATGCGATCCACTTTAAAACCAAATGTATAATTTACGTCTGAAACTTGTGGACTGAAGCACCCTGAGCTGCACGTCGACTTGAAAGCACAGAGAAAAGAACTAATAGATGTTTTTTCTCTCCAACAGATAAGCTTATAAATCAAAGCGGCCCACTGGCCAATACTCAGCAGCAGCTGCAACTCAGGGTGAATGGGATGATTTTGAAACTTAAGAAAAAGGAGAGAAATGGATTACCGGCCACTCCGAAAGGCCGCCGCAGGCCCGAGGTCAGCTTCCTTGTGTTGTTGTCCCTGAGCTCCATGCGACCTACTCGAACGATCTGACAAACAAAACTGATTTTCTCCCTTTTCAGGTCTTTGCTTCCAAGGTCCTAGAAATATTAATTTCCATAAGTTATGTTGGAGAACCATTACTCAGTGCAGGTTCAATTGAAACAGACAGTAAAAAGATGGATTGAGACTCTTTTCGTGGGCCAGTTTTTAGCATTTTAGTAAGTTATTCACATGACAAAAAGGAACTGAATAACGATAGTCATTTAACGCTGAGTGAACTTAGGATACAAGTTTAAGAGAAGTGCTGGAGTAAATCTTCGTCATGGGGATTTTAAGGGAAGTTAGAGACCCAGAAGATTTCCGGGAAGGCGTTTCATTATTACTAAAGTGCCATGCATTACAGGCATCCAAGGACTCATATCTAGTGTGGTGAGAAGTCAGAAGGAGGTCATTACAAATAGTCATTAGAACGGGCAGTGACTCAACGGAAGCTCTTCGAGTGCACTTACAGTAAAAACAGCTCGCAAATTATGTAATCTGTCTATATCTTTGGGCAATCCTGAACTTGACCAGCGAACCAGATAGTTTTCACTGGAAAAACAAAGAAATAAAAGCCAGTTAACTTTCCAAATATGACAGGGTACCAAATGAACATCAACATTGACTTATAAATAATACTACGGAGGTCCACCACACAGCCAACCACATGAGTTCAGAAATATAAACAACATCAAATAGGCCACCCTTCCATTAGCACAGAAGATAAGTAACTTCCCTTACAAGGGAGTATTCGAGGAATGCGTGTACAAAATCCTTGAGAGGTTTTAATTTTGGAAGACTAGGGTTATAATTGCAATGGAACTATTTTCAAATAGTATTTCAAAGCTTTTTATTTTAAAAGCATATTTGTTCATTTAGAATGACTATAGTATAAAATTCACCATTCATTCATTTATAGCATAAAATAAACACTGCAAGTTTATTTCAGAGCCTATGACAAGCCGAATATGACCTAAAAATACAAAATATCAAGAAAAAATGATCCCCTTCCAGAAGTGAAAGTAAAATTCACCCATTTATTCTGTTTTCCATCATATACTAAGCTTTTAAATTTTGAATAACACAAGTGTAGATACTGGAATTTTAAACACATACACACACATACATAATTTAAACCATAATCCTTCCATCTGGACAAAGAGAAAGTTACACTAGAGACAAAAGAGGAACCAGGAAAGAGACGACCACATCAAAATGACAAGAATGGCAGAGACAGGACTTACCATATTGCATTCAACAAATACTAATTGAGAGCCTTTATGTAGCAGGCATTGTTCTAGACACTGTATTCTAGCCAACCATGTTGGAGAAATAACAACAGTCAAAGGTCCAGAAACGACATTTATAGAAAAGTTCAAGAAGGCAAGATTAAGAGAAGAGTGATATCTGGGGAGTCCAGAAATATAGAATCCTAGGAACACAACATAGGTAACAAAGGATTACTTCAATCTTTGGTTGCTAGGTCCTTAAGACTTTACAAGAGTAAAACTCTACAATCAAACATCCACACAGGCACAAGAAAGCCGACCCTGCCCAAAGCCCAGCCAGCTGACACCACGCTGTCCCAGAGAGCACAGGAGCTCTCTGTGAGAGCAAGACTCTAGGGGTCCTGATGCCACTTTCCTAACACTGACCAACCAAGAGAGACGGCAGCCAGGGACTGTCACTGACCTGATGAATTTGGACTCCACAGGGTCATAAAGAGACATGAGCACTTCAGCATCCTCTCCTATTTTACAAACCACATTTTTGAGGTTGACAAACAAGGCCAGAGAAGGGGTGGCAGCAAACTTAGCTTGTCGGTTAATCTCTATGTTCTGCTTTTGAGACTGTAAGTGGAAACAAAGCAGAAAGTTGACATTAGCAACACTCAATCGCCAACCCTCACTTTTTACATTCCCTACAGAATAGAAAACTGTGCACAACTAGTTGGCAATAACACAGCATAGCCATTCATGCAGTCACTTCCTTGTCCCCACTTCACATCCTCAAACACGCATGCACCCAACTGAAAATAATAGCTCCCTGTGCAATGGTCCCAATCCCATAACAGTTTGTACTGTGCTTTCTTCAGAGACACTGACATTCAAGTGTCAATCAATGAATCAGAAAGGTGATTACATGTGTGGTTACTTGTTCAATTTTTGGTTCTACCAACAGATCAAACCCCCTGAGGATTTTATTTTTACTTATTTATATTTATTTATATTATTTTAAATTATATATATAATAAAATATATTATTTTCATATATTTATATGTAATATAAAATAAATATTTATATTTATTCATCTCTGTCTTATTCATCATTCCTGGCACACAGTAGATGCTCAAAAAATACTTGCTGAATGAATGGATGAGCCAATCAATCAATCAATTAATTTCTGATTATCTACTATCTACCAGATACCATTAAAGGCCATAGACAATGAAAAAGATCAATAAGACAGGTGTTCCCTGTCCCCAGTGAGCTTAGAATACCTCACTCCCCTACTCCTATCAAAGAGGAAATGCAGAATAAAGTGTTGTTTCCCATGAGATGAGAACACAAAGTCAATGTCACTAAGAGCCTGCCTCCTAAGTTGAAGCACAACGCTGTGCACATCCCCCTGAAGGGATGACATCCTTTCAGGTTATCAACAACACGTTTGGACACTGAGCTCCATTCCAACCATCACTGTATGAAATATGCTGTGTACTCGTGCCTTTTCAGGTCCTTTTTATGCAATTCTGGGCTTCACTGATGTTTTACTAATGTTGAAAACTGTTACTGAGAAAATATACTCCAAATGTCAATGGCATATTACAAAGAGTTGAACTTACTTTTTCTTCCTGTAATCTTTCCTCCACCTGTTTAGAAGCTATTTCATGAGCTCTGAAGAGACTAATCGTGCTAGTTAGTTCTGGATCCAAAATGTTCCCATCTTCATCTCTCACCACCAAGTCCAAATCAAGAATTCTAGAACAACAAGAATTCAGAACTTCATGGACGCAAACCAAGGGCTTTGAACTCTATAACACAACTTCAGTCCCAGCAACTGAGCTGATGAAAACATCACAGAAAGTTGGGGTCACCCACAAATATTAGGGAACATAATTCTGAAAGGTCACTTTTTTATAACTTAAAACATTATCCTTGGAATTGAAAAAAAAATTAATTTCCAAAGTCCAATAGTGACTTTGTCTTACAATGAGAAATTTTATAGATCTACAAAGCCCAAATAAAATATGTTACTAATTACCCTGTGAAGAGTATGGACACACATGCTAAATATATTTTAGAGAATTAAATATATATATATTTGTGTGTGTATATAGCGTGTGTATATATATGCATTCTCTCTCTCTCTCTCTCTCTCTCTCTCTCTCTCTCTCTATATATATATGCAGTCACATACACACTCATATTCCCAAAGACATAGATTGGTGGTTGTGACATCATCACTGGCTTGGGGAGAGGAAGGAGAGAGGAAAAGCTGGAGCAAAGGCACACCCACCACTGTCTTTATTCACCACTGTCTCTGGTAGGTTCCACCACACAGCTTTCCTTCCACCTAGAGTCAGTGCTAATCCCTAAATTAGCCCATCAGATGTTTTGATAAAGATGTTCTATTGTGTTTCAACAGCAAACATATGGAAGTTACCCACAATAACATTAAGCAACTTGGGCCAGATGGCTAAACGTAGTAGCCAACTCAAAACAGGAGCAGCACCTGGCTAATAAATCTGTCTGTCTATATCTGGAAATATTTTTTGGCAACATTCTCTCCAATCCCCAAAGTCCAAAGAAATTGTTAGAGGATTTTTACCATGGTTTTTCTTTAAAGAATAAACAAAGGCAATTACAGAAAGAAACCAAGAGTTGCGCTATGGCGCTGTGTTCTAATTTTCTTTTTAATAAGACATGAGGATCTTAACCACAGAGGCCTTATATGTTGCCTTTGGGATTTTCTTCCTGCTATTAACAAGCCTATAAAAGCAGGAAATTTTTTTTTTAACCACACAACAAAGGAAAGAGTCTTTTGAAAGAAAAATAAATTTCAATTAGAGAATGTCTTTAATAGTTACAAGTTTAAGAGGAAAGCTGACTGGGCAATAAAGACTCCATCCAAACAAACTAATCGCTGACTTCTCTGAAGGTCACACACCTTAAAGCTGGATGCAAGTCTAATAATGTGTCAAACAGGTTTAGCTCTGAGAGTTACGCTGGACCGCTGCACCGTGTGGAAGGCAATGACAAAAATCTCATCTTTTCCTTTACTATCTACAGAGCAAATTCACTGATGGTGAAGCAGGACCCACTAGGCTTGTCAGCAGCATGAGGCTAAACAGTCTTTTAAACAAACAGAGGTTTTTCCTTCTTCATGGAAACAGCCTCGGTAGTTGCAATAGTTGTGGGTGCCTCAAGAGGAACAGAAAGACATTTTTTTTTAATCTTTTAAGTTCTCATTAGTCGTCTTTGAAACATGTTTCACTAATGAGATAAAGCCCCTCTCTCTCAAATATTACTGCTTATCTCTGCCTTGAACCTGCCCCTGGGAGGAGTCAGTGCTGGTGTGGGTGGGGTGAGTGTTGGTGTGGGCGGGGGTCAGTGTTGCTGTGGGCGGGATCAGTGCTGGTGTGGGTGGGGTCAGTGTTGGTGTGGGCGGGGTCAGTGCTGGTGTAGGTGGGGTCAGTGCTGGTGTGGGCGGGGTCAGTGCTGGTGTGGGCGGGGTCAGTGCTGGTGTGGGTGGGGTCAGTGTGGGTGTGGGCGGGGTCAGTGCTGGTGTGGGCGGGGTCAGTGCTGGTGTGGGCGGGGCCAGTGCTGGTGTGGGTGGGGTCAGTGTGGGTGTGGGCGGGGTCAGTGCTGGTGTGGGCGGGGTCAGTGCTGGTGTGGGTGGGGTCAGTGTGGGTGTGGGTGGAGTCCATGCTACTGAGGGTGGAGAGGGGATCAGCGCTGGTGTAAGCAGAGCTACAAAGCACTTGGCTTTAGGATGACTGGGCGAGAAGGTCCTGCAGGCCACACAAAATCAGGCTCCCTGAGGAACGGGGGCCCAGGCCATGTGCCAACTTGCTGTACATTCTGCAATGTGCTTCTCACCGCAGTCCTGCCAGGAGAGATGATCAGAGCCGTTTCACAAATGAAGACACCTAAGCTCAAAGACACATCTAGAAGAGCCCAGAGCCTGGATTCTGGGCCAGAAGGCTCTCATGGCAGAGCCAATGCTCTTTCCAGAATGCCACAGGCAAATCATCATGGGAAGTGGCCTGTCATGGATCTTCCTCATGCCAACCATTCTACGCACTGTTCTCAGCAATCAGTGCTCAGGTGGTTCTGAATGCAGTGTGAGCTTCCGCTATGAAGCTGCATCTTGGCAGAGCAAGAGGCTCTAACACCATTAGAGATTAATTCCATGGAAGCCTGAAGCACCTGTGACAAAAGCAGGGCAGAATCCCCCTGAAACTAGATGCAAAACTGTCTGTGTGTGTATTATGTATGTGCGATTTTCTAGAGAGATGGTCCATGACCATAATCACATTCTCAAATATCTCCCAGAAATCATCTTAAAACTGAACTTTCACCACTTTGATTTTATTTCTCATTATTTTGTTTTCTGAAGAAGGAACTAGAAAGATATGCACAGAGCATTGGACATTAGAGAAATTATGGAGTAGACCTGAGTTCCTCAGGCAAAAACCATCTGATTAAGGATTGCATTTCCTATCAAAGTAGTAAATTGCATTTGGAAACACTTCCTTTCTTAACTAGATTGTTCTGTGACATAATGTCCTTTGGTAGATTCCCACGGCCAAATTAACCAGGTGGTCTCTGAACATAAGTTCAAAATATGATACTCCAATAGAAAATAAAATCAAAGCTCCAAAAGTTTGGTTTTTTTAGGCAGGTGGTCTTGAAATGGGTTTCACTGCAACAGTATCTAATATCCTATACCCAGAAGTCTGCCTGTCTGGGAAAAAAACCAAAACCTTCTCCTATAGCCTTTCTAATCCAACCACTACATCTTACTAATAATGTTGCTTTCAGAAACTTTTCACAGTTGGAAGTATGAATTACCAGAAAACAAAATTATGTTACAATTCTGAGGGTTTTTTAAAGATCGGCACCTGAGCTAACATCTGTTGCCAACCTTTTCTCTTTTTTTGTTGCCAATCTTTTCTTTTTTTCTTCTTCTTCTTCTCCCCAAAGCCCCCCAGTACATAGTTGTATATACTAGTTGCAGGTCCTTCTAGTTGTGTTATGTGGGATGCCACCTCAGCACGGTCTGATGAGCGGTGCTAGGTCCACACCCAGGATCCGAACTGGCGAAACCCTGGGCCACTGAAGCGGAGCACATGAACTTTAACCACTCAGCCACAGGGTAAGCCCTGCATAATTCTGATTTTACAAAAAGTTTCTTTAGTTTTTCCAGGGCTCCCTTCAGCTAAATGGAAAACCTCTCCTATTCTCTGAACTTTACATCCTAATGTGTAAAATGAGAGGGTTGGACTAAACCAAGCGTTACCCAATCTGCTTGCTGTCCATCACGACCCAAGTCTATTTTTAAAAACTGAGATTTCCAGCCAGCATTCCAAGCATCAGCAATCAGAATCTTAAGGACTGGATCCCAGGATTCTGTATTTTGAAAGCTCTCCAAGTGGTTCTGAGAGACACCAGCATTTGGGAACCAGTTGACAAGATCATTTTTAAGGCTTCTTGCAGCTCTGACATACGAACAACCCAACAGTTATTCAGTGTGAAAGGGCACGGCCTCATTCTGGCTACAGAACCTGGCAAAATTAGGATGACTGAACCTCACTTCCTGTCAGCATCAGAATCACTTGCTAACGCTAGAACATGCAGCTCCATGAGGCAGTGAGCACACCATTGCCAAAGGCATTCAAGCAGAACTGGGTGGAGGTCCCTGTAGATGGGAACTTTTGCATGAGACATACTTGCAAAACAATTATTTGTTGCTCATCTGAAATTCAAAGTTAGCTGGCTGTATTTTGGGTTGCCAAATCTGACATGCTATGCTGGTGACAAGTTGTAAGGTGACCTTTGAAATCCCTTCCAATTCTAGGAACTTAGCATTCCACAGAAAGAAACCTGGTACTTGTTTCTGCACAAAGTATCCCCACGCCTGGACTCAAAGTCAAACACTGTAAGCAGAAAGTAAAAGTTCCTTGTCAGGGGGAATCATTGTGGGGTCCCCTCCAGAGGACGGAAAATGACAGGATACCCTAGCCCTGACTTCTTGACTCCATCACTTGAAGAACAGGTTTCAACAATGACTCGAGAAACTCCTGATTTTCAGGATCCAATAAAAAATACCTCATCCTTTTAAAAAAGAAAACCATGCCATTATTTTGAAGGTAGAAATTTTATTTTATGATAAAATATGATTTTAGTCTCTGCAAGGCTTATGGTGATGTTATTATATTGGATAATTTAAGCATGAAATCATCTTTCAAATAAACAAACCTGTTTCCATAATCAATTTTGGCAGTCACCTTCTTCTTCAGTTCTTTGAGTTCATCCTGTGGCAGAGTTCCAGAAAGAATTTGCGATCGCCATTCAATAAGGTCGTAGATCATGTGTCGTACACTTCGAAACATCTCCCTGTTATCTTGCTACGGGGGGGAAAGGCCAATGGTAAAGCTTTTGATATAAAATAGTATTGTGGGGTTTTTTTCAAATCTAAGTACAGTATATGCTTTATACGATAGGTTTCAATTAATGTCAAATTAAAAGATGTTTTTAGCATGAAACTGGAACACATGATACAGAATTTTGTTCCTATCAAACACTAAAAGATTAAAAGGATAAAAAGTTATTCACAATCCTCAATATGCCATCCAACACTCCAGAGGATGTACCACTGAATCAAGAAGTTGACTAAGGCAGGATCTGGACTTGGAGCCTCAAAGCCAGCCCACGAGCTTCTAGCGTCTGGCGCATGGACGAGTATCCTTTGAAACTCCCTCAGAAAGTGTCTCAGCCTAAAGATCTTGCCTATTGAGTCTTCAGAATACCCTTCGCCCTGGACCATTCTCAGCACACTGAGAAAATGAACCCCCAGATCTGGCTGTCCACTGAGCTAGAAAAGAACATCGCGCTGGGCTCTCCTGGCACACTGGTTCACGCAGCACACAGAGAATCTTCCCCAGGAAGCCAAATCTGAATCTACGAGCTCTTTGTGTGTTTATACCAAAAGGGAAATGCAAATAAGACACAAAATTCACACTTCCTATCACTTTCTAAGCATCTCGAGGGGATGAATGGTACAAAGAGCACAGTTTTGCAACTTCAAGAGGACGATTCATCAAGGGAGTTAGGGATTGCCCAAAGGAAAAAGAACCCAGTGGTTCTTTCCATGAAAAGAAATCTGGGTAAAACCCAACTTGATAAAATTCCAAACATCATGGCCCCCAAAAAATTAAAATGTGGTCATTTCTACTTTTTAAAATAACTTCTCCTCTACATATCTGAATCTCTCACTCCACTATTTCTAGTATTTGACCTTCTGTCTAGCAGTGTCTAAGATCCCCACCACCCACCCATCATATAACACCCTTCAGGCTATTTTACATCCCACGAGCTCTTCTTTATACTATCATCCTAATTTTAACTTCTTAAATGAAAATGAAATGGTCAAAATTAATGGTTTATTTCAAAATTATCTTTGTTCCGTTCTTAGTAATTCTGCTGGTCCATTTCTCTAAAGCCTTATCAAATATCTAAAATCCTTAATATTTTGCTAACCTATCTACAACCACAGAGCAAAAAATTTTTAAAAGGCATATAAACATATTATAAGCATCTTTGGCTTTGCACCAATCCAATACTAAGTCTGTAAGAGGCAAATGTAAATTTTTAAAAAGGAAACCAAGGTGATCATTAGATTAGGAATGCCTATTTTGGGGTTGTATGGCTAAAACCATGTCCACTAACATATCAGTCAGCATCAATTCCAGTTTGCTTTGCTGCCATATTTTTGTTTAAAAATTGCTAAGTTGAACATGAAACACCAACTACAGAATTGCTCAGATTTACACAAAACATTCATGGCTAACTTTACGCTTTTAGGTTTTTGAGAACATTTGATGAACAATTACTGCAACTGCTTATTACTGTGCATTTATAGGAAACCACTGTATAATCAAAAACAACAAGCCTGCCCAGAGAGCAGCTGTGGGACTTCAGGAAGTTTTCTATGTGCCCGAGAAATTGATGCACGGACTTCTCTCCCTAGCCCTTGCTTTGTGCTGACAACATTAGCATATGAGAAATCAACAGTGAATAGAAATACAGGCTTAACAAAAGGTAATCTTCTGCAAATATGAATTTATGTGCAAAGAAAGTCCCTGAGGGACTATGAAATGGAAGATGTCAGAGCCTCAACCTCTCTGCATTAATAAGACTTCTTTCCTGATCAGGAGAGCTGGACAACTGCACACAAAGCCAGAATGTAAACTATTCCCCACCTCTGTAACAAACATGCTTCAATCTAGAAGGCTGTGTAGTTCTTCTCCAGCAATAAGGGGCATCACCAACAGGCAGACAAACGGCAAAAAAATAAATCATAATCACCCTCTACTGCATCCATAAATAAGCAGCTATTACAGTTTAAAAGTAGATTTTAGTTTTCATGATCAAAATATAAACTTTGAGGGTACATCAATGCAGGTTGCCTAATGCTTCTTCCAGGGGCCCTAAGCAGCCTGTTTCCCTTTCCAACACAAGGAAAGGGGAACCCAGTAGCTCCTTCCTTTCCAGTCACTTTATTACAGTGAGCACGGCTGCACCCCAACACAAGGCAGACCAAAGGGCACACGGCCCCCAGTGGTGGCCACAATATCAGGCCATGTTGCTTTCTTTGTTCCTTCTGAGTATCACCTGGACCCTGAAGTGCTGCTTTGGAGGTTCCCAGGGAAAAGAAAAACATCCTGTTGGTAGATCACGGTCCAAAAAGACCACTCTCTATTTTAAGCTTTGATTCAACATCCCATTTTCTCACCACGTAGAGTTGCCTCCAGATGGTGGACCACTCTCGGAGTGTTGTGGTGACTTCCTGTATGAGCGGGAGGTCACCCGGGATGACCGTTTCATGTTGCCTGGGAAGAAAGAAGGAAAGGAGGAAAGGACAATGGCGTTCATGGCTTCATTACACTCGGTAAGATGCACCTTGTAAATTCCAAATCTAGGCCATAGAGTTAAATATTTAAGCAAATGGAGAGAAAAATATACAAATAAAAATGTGTCCACACATGTGAATACATACATCTCTAAGAGTGACAAGTAAGAAGTGTACAGAGCCTGAGGATGTTCACACAGGACCCTATATGTAAGTCGTCCACCTCCTACGTCAAGCTAAGACGAAGGAGGCAAGCAATATCCCATTAAAAGTCTTCAGAATGTCAAGGTCTGGGAAGCGGAAAGTAAATTCAGAATATATGTACCCATCTATCTCATAGATGCCATATATTACAACCAATCTGTGGGGCATTAAAATGCGGGTTTCGGTGGAGATGATTTTTACATTTCCATCATGCATAAAATTCATTATATGATAACACATGAAGCAGCTATCCTTGGCGAAATATGAGCAAGGTTATGGCTTTCAAATGTCTGTAGCTACTCTTTCTAATCCTCTCTCCCTTTTCTCTCCACCCCAAGAGGCTGACCTTTGACTTATTCTTAACTCTTTATCTATTCTACATTGGTTTTTATCAAATCAACCATAGCTTTCTGGTCACGTGCTGTGGGTAAGGTATTGTGCTAAATAGGACTCAGAATATTTGGGACTAAGGAAGACACTGAATTTGTGGCTTATGAAGTTAGGCCACCTGACCCCAGAGGTCCTGTGTGTCTTGAACAGACAAGACTCCAACCAGCATGGAACATCCAGGGATGCTGAAATAGGCCCCACCTACGGATCTCGATTTGCCCGAGGCCCAGACCTATGCTGGGCCCTGACTTTGGCTCACAGTTGGGGTTCAGGACTGCAGTGATTTATTGATGATGGAGGCTCCCAAAGGAAGAAATAACAGAGTTCCTGAAAGAAAGTCAGTCTCTGTGGAGAGGTCGGGCCACGTGCGCCAGCTGGCACAGCAGGGACCAGATGTGTAAGGGAGGGGTGCATATGAGACCATCCCCCACAAAGCTGCTTTTAGGAATTACCCTTTGATGGGACATCATCAGTGTCTATTACAGGATGTGATTGTTAAAACAGACCTGCCAAGTCTGTCAGCAAGTTTCCCAGTAAAGATGTTGATGAAAATGTGCTTCATTGCACTCTGCAATGACGTCCTTACAGTCTCCTGGGAGAAATTTCTGTCCACTCACAGTGTGAGTACATTCATCAGCAAATGGGTTGTTTTCATCATATAGATCCTGAGTTTCATGCTGAGTCCCTTGGGCTCTTACCACTGGCTATTAGAAGCTTGAACCTCAATTGGACTCCACATTCACCACGTGGAGAGGGCCTCACTGCATGCACTGAGTCCTGGTCTCAGTTCTGGATCCTTCTTAGCTTCCTCCCTTTTGATAGGACTGATCTTTCCCTTGGACTAACATGCCAACTGGCTCTAACATATTTAACATGACTGTGTCATACTGTCTTTGTAACCACCTCACTAGCTGCCAGGGGGCCAGCAATATACAAACCCAACAATGTCTGCCACAACGGGCTGTTGATGATCCCGAGGAAAGGAGTGTCATGCAGGGTGCACGGAAGAATGAGTGGGACACAGCAGACATTCAGCCAGTGGTGGCATTTGTATTAGTTACTTGGCTTTGCATGACTGAACTAGATGAAAAGGAACAGGTCAGGGCTGGAGGTCCCAATCCGAGCATCATCCATAGAGAGAGAACAGCTGATGGTGCAAGGACAGTGAGGGCATCTCACAAGGAAGGCGGCAGAGAACTCGGAGAAGGGCAAGGAAAGCACCCAGAGCAGCAGGCAGAGGGAGAGGAGGTTAGGGTAGCAACAGAAACAAGGTAAGAAAGCATCAGAAGAAACAAGGAGCTTTAGATGAACTGGATGGCGGCCAGGGTCTGACACTGCAGGGAAGCTCCAGAAGAGGAGCTCTGAGAAGACACTGGAAGTCTGGAAATTAAGAGACGTTGGCAACCATGTCAGTATGGGAGAGAGGACTAATGGGAATTGCATTGGTTATGGGGAAAAAGGTACAGAATCGGTGGCAGCAGGCAGATAGTAATGATTTGGCATGTGTGAGAGTGAAGGAAACCTGGAGTACAGAGAGAATAAAGAGATCATGCAAGAGAGAGACACTGCAAAAGAGAGAGAGCCAGCAAGACTGAGATCACGCAAGAGAGAGATTCTGCAAGAGAGAGAAGATATAAGAGAGAGAGCACGCACGAGAGCTAGGATAATGAACTTGGAGAGCAAGGAGGCAGGCAGGAGCAGCATGCAAGAGTGGTCTGCCCTGAAAAGGAGGAAGGACCAGGAGAAGAAAGGAAAGGTGGATGTCCACAGGCATCTGGAGGAAAGGAGAAGGAGTGAGACCACCTGTCAAGTCTGAAGGCAGGAGGTTCCTTTCCAGGAGGAGGTGGTTAGGTTTGGGTGGGAGCTGCAGAGGGAAGACAGCTAGGGCTAGGTAAACGGTATGAAGAACAATCACAGGGAGCCCCAAAGCAATGCCAGGGAAATTGTTTTTAAGCTATTAATTTCACCAGTGCTCCATTCATTCGCTCACACCCGGGGACATCTTACACTAGAACGACTAACGGGAACAAATGTGTCTCTGTCTGTCCATGCCTGTCTGTCTGTCCGTCCATGCCTGTCTGTCTGTCTGGTGGGGTGCGACTCTACTTATTGAGAATCAAAATGATCTCTTGTCCACTTTCTTATTATGCTTCATAATTACATTTTACATATATTCGTTTGTACATATCCTGCCCCACAAATGTCCTTTAAATGATCTTTCTTAAAAATGAATCATATGCACTCTGACTTCTATGCTGATTCTGATACAGACAGATGTAAAATACGTTAAATGAGTACTTTATTCAATTATTTCCACAACAGGCTGAAAGTTTCAAAACTTTCCTTTTTTTCCTTCCCTTTAAAACTTTGCATACAAAACATTTGATGTGTATAAAAAAATATCATATTACAGGTCATCACCATTTATGCCTCCAAATTATTTTCTTCGTTTTAATTATGCGTCATGGAACTGCAAAACCTGAGCTAGTCTTTTTCATACGTTAAAAGCACAGCGCTTGGAGAGGCAATTTTGTAATCAGCCAAAGAAATGTCATTATGCAGTAATCATATGATTAGTAATTTTATAATTTACATATTTAACTGAGTGTGAAGATGTAGCAGAGACAAAAAAGGAAAACATTTTAATGTTCCTTCTTCCAAGTTCACACCTGGCTATTCATTTGCCATTCACGCCTAATGGGTTCCTGCTCCACAAATGTCCTTTTAATGATCTTATACATCAGTTTTATGACCCCTAAGAAACATACATCACAATTAGACAAAACGTAAATTCACACATATCCCAATTTAACAACTGTTGCTTCACCCTAAACTCCATTTGTACCATAGCCTGCAAAGTCTTCCAGAAAAATGGACTCAGAGCTAGGGGGCTGTGGAGCCTCTGCCTAATGGGTAGCTCACTAAGGATGCATAGAGCACTAGGATGTTTTCCAAAATCGACCTCAGGTTCAAGGAGAATGACTGCAATTATGGTGCTGACCTAAGACTCTGAAGGCTCAAAGCCAAATTGTGCACAACTCTAAATCAGAAGTCCCCTTTCTCTCCCAAAAGTCCTGTGACATCATGGTCAATCACACCCTTTGTCCAACCCCCAAATATTACCCTGCCATATGAAAGAGCAGCAGGGCCTAATAAAATCATTACATTTCTTCATGTAAACATCAAGACCAGACTCACCCTTTTCCTTCAACTATTGCTTCTTTAAGATGAATATATGAAGCAGGAAATATACCCTTTGAGGGGAAAAAAGACAGTAGTTTTTATTATCAATATGAATACTGATTGCAAATCAAACAACTGCCCCCAAAAACGTGGTGGTAGGGATGTCTGGATGACTACTAATTTTGCAAGTCTTAGGCTAACTCTCATACACAACATTTCTCAAAGAAAATAAAGAAATGTAAAAGAGACCGCTCAACCTGCTTGTGTGTCAGAGGCTGTATACGTCTTAGAAGAAAACAGAAGAAATCTGTTTGCAAAGAAAATATTCCATGGGACTTTCCTGTGTCTTCTCCACAGGTCACAGCTTGTTTTGTTTTGTTGCCAACCTTGACACAGGCAGATCAACAGCCAACTGATGCCTAAAACCAATTTTTGATGATGGTCTCTCACACTTCCTCCTTTCAAAATGCTCAAACTGTCCTCAAAAATCAGTTTACACCTTTGACAATCACATCTGCACTGACTACTTACCTGACCCGTGGAGACTTTCTCAGCAATCTCCAAACAGCCGATAAAGTACAGAAACGGGGCAAGTTTCACTCAGTCTGCACGACTACCAGGGGGAGCACACCAGTTTACATCCATACAGTGCTCTGCTTCTCTAAAGTGCACCACACACATGGGCCCACCTCAACCCGAGGGAGGCAGTTTCTCAAGAGGACGTTCAGCATCAGGCACAAGCCGTGAAGTGCCAGGAGCATCACCAAGAGTACGCAAAATACCTCCCTGCTGGAGAGATGCGTAGGCAAGCACCTGAAAGGCACGCCATGGGGCACAGGTGCTGGGGTCTCGGGCAGCACCACACAAGCCGGTCACGGCTTCCTGCATGGGATTTAGTACACATGGCAAAAACTCGCTCAGTGGCACCAGTGGCTTCCAGGCACCTGCTGTGGGAACAGGAGCTTCTGACTGGGTTTCCCTGGCATCTAACCCTAAAGGATTTACACAGGTGATCCAGAAACCACAACTACTGATCGTGGTTGGGAAGGGAAGAGCTTGAGCATCACTGATTCATGCTCCCCTTGCCTCCTAGGAAAGTGGCCAGATTTCATATAAAGAAGAAGGAGTGAGGCAGAAAGACACAGGCAGAGCAACAAAGGGCCTGAAGGGACCCAACGCTGGGTAGCTACCTTCAGGTCCAGGTTATTCAGCACACCTCCAAATCCCAGGAGGGTCTCCAGGTACACATCTGACGTCAAGAGGTGTGCGCTCAGATGGAGGGGAAGAAAACAAACAAGCCAGTCTTGCCCCTGCCAACCCCCAAAAGCAGAGATACTCCTCGATCTCAGTAAACCTGCTCTCGGGACTCATGGAGCCAAAGAAGGGACAGTGAAAGGATGAGCTAGACATAACTGGAGGCTTGAATGGCAACTTCTCCTGCTGGGGTCATTCAGGACCAGCCCAGATCAACTGCACGTTCATAAATACCTACACAAAGGATGCTTCCAGAACACTTGGAGTCAGGATTACTGGGGGCCAAGTCCCTTCTCTGCCAGTGCCTTGGGGGCCATCAAGGCAAAATCACGACCTCTTTAAGGCTCCAATTGCTTCACGTGCCAAAGAAGATTTTAGATGGAGAAATAAATACACCTACCCAGCTCTACTGTACCTACTGTGTCAGGGCAGGAAGGACTAGAGCTCAGGGAGGCACGGGAAGTTGCAGCTTTGTTGTGGAGGATGGAGAAGGTGGTAGCTGGTAGTCCACTATCCTAATCTCTTGATTAATAAAGTCCTCAGCTGTGGCTTTCTCAGATGAAACTCAGGGTTTCATCTGCAGGAATACACTCTTGATTATAGAAGGGGCAATCAATGTGAAAATAGAACTTACCCTACAGAAATCTATTCCACCAACCACCTAGTTGGAACCTCCCTTGCTGAAACCTCAAGGCTCCAGGTCATTGGATGCGCAGAGACTCATAGCCCAGTCTGCGCTGGGTGGGGTGGGGGTGGGGGTGGGAGGTCCTTGCTCCAATTTGCAGATCTGGCTCACCAATACTCCTAACAGCGTCTCTCACATGAGAACAGCAACAGGACTATGCTAGAGGATGGCTGCCATTGAGCTCAACCTGGATCTTTCCCAAGTGACTGCTACTAGAGGAGGAACAGCTCCCACGTGGCCAGCAGGGCCTGGTTGCAGGGCCTCCGGGGGAAGCAGAGAAAGAAAGCCCTGTGCTTGAGCTGCTGGACTTCAGAAGCCTTAGTTACAGGCTCAGGACCACAAGAGGAGTCCAGCCCCATAAGGAGATAATGAAAGGCAAAGTTAAGAAACAGAAGTAAAAGGAACCATCTGTCAAGCATAATTAGATATTAAAATGTATAAGCTAACGTGGACAGCGTAACCACAGCTTAGAATGGACATTACTTCAAAATCATAGAATGAAACAGAAGAGCCATAATTAGATTTTGTGAAGCTAAGAACAGAAAAGCCACAACGGAACTACGTACAGGAGTGTCTACCACAATGATGGAGGTGTAATTGCATGTCCTAGCTTCAAAAATTTAACAACCACGCCTGCAAACCGCCTTGGATAGCAGAGCCTCTCTCTTGTACAAGCCGGCTTAAATGGTATAAAAGTACTTACAAGCAAGAGAGAAAGAAGCACCTAGGAGCTTTCCAACTCTGTTAATTTATCCTCAAGGATAATAAAAGACTGAAAATCATGAACAGTATTTTTTTCTGAAGTCATTATACCCAGATGATTCTCTTACACATCCTGTGTTTAAATAGGAAAAGAGGATTTCACCCTTCATGACAACAGGGCAACACCGTATCACAGCCCAACAATTCACTCACGGAATTGAAGCTGCAATTTCTATCTACACATATTGTTCAGAAGAAAACAATTCAAGGGAGTCCACATTTCAACCCATGTATTTTTTAAATTCAGAGAAAGAGATACATAAGGAAAACTCTTAGACACAAATGAGACAGAATTGATTTCCTCTCACAGTGTGATTTATGAAGAGACATGCACTGGGTTTAACAACAAGAACAACTTACCTTCTTAGACTTTTTTCTTAAGGTGTAACCTCTGTACCACCCTAAAGAAACACAAAGTTGAAACAGTCAGCACAAGGAGACATCCTGGGGTCCTGGCAATACCCGCATGCTGTGCAGAACTCACTGTTGTGCAGAACCAGAGAAGTCAGTTTGTCACCAGAATTCAATAATCCTAACACTTTGGAGATATATTGCAGGGTTTGTAGGGAGCATCTCAAAACCGTACTTGAAGGGAGGCTAGTGACCTTCACAGACAGACATCTACCTCCTTCATCTCCGTCTGCCACACAAGGCCTGGAAGCCATCAATTGAAGTTAAGACAGTCCCAAAAGGAGGAATTGTCCTTTTGACATCTTGCCCCTGAGTAGGCTCTTTTGGACATGCATTTTCCTCTCTCTCCCTCTGTCCGATTTGGATGGGGGGTCACTGCCAAGGGCACATACCAGCATCCTCAGATCATCAGAGCTGCCCCATAACAGACAACCTATTGAGAGCTAACTTCCTCCCTCTTCAATTGGGAGGAGCTTTGCCCTGGAGCAGCCACGATCTCACAAAGTACTTCTGTGGCAAAGACCCGGCCCTCAACAGGAAGCACCAGGCCCAGGAACTGACTACCGCCGCGGGGTCTGGCCTCCACTCAAGTTCCCGCTCCCTCCACGTGGAGAGGGAAAGAAAAGAGCGAGAGTAGAAGACAGACACGCTAGAACTGTCACCACAAATTAAATGCTAAATGGAAGAATCCATTCAATGATGGACCACACCTGACCACACCTTTGGCACCTCCCCTCAGGCTGAGGGAAGAAATTGTCCTGCAAATGCCCAGGGGTCCAAGGCCAGTCACTAGCCTCCCAACAACCCCACCAGGGCATGCTGTCAGCGGCGTTTCCTTATCCCAAATAGTCTGAAGTTGCTTTATGCCCCCTTGCTCTGGGAAAGTAAACCAAAAGCTCAGGCAAATTCCAACTCTGCTCCACAGAAGCAAAAGGACCCGGTCA
Source organism: Equus caballus (assembly GCF_041296265.1). NCBI lineage: Eukaryota > Metazoa > Chordata > Mammalia > Perissodactyla > Equidae > Equus > Equus caballus. The sequence continues at coordinate 7,118,713 of NC_091684.1, forward strand.
GAGAATCACGGAGAGCACTCAGAAAGTGCAAGTTGGGTAAACTCCCAGAGGATAACCAAATACTGGGTTCTTACACAGTATCAAAAAAATCAAACACGTCTAAAATCAGCTCAGAAACTGAAAATGGGCAAATACTGTAGCAATTGCAGCATCTCTCTGAAGAAGTAATTATTTTAACAACCAGAAGTGGGGAGCATGATTACAGACCAGTAAGTGATGGGGTTAAAACGAGCAAAATCCTCAAGGGATTATTAAACAGTTGCTTTCTAAGCATTCAGAAAAGATGAGACTCCCAAAAGTCTTGCAAAGGAATCTGCTAAGACCTAGATGTGACCAAGGAACCCATGTCACTTTCCTGTCAAGGGGAATAAACAGATCAATTAGGGGACCACAGATACAAAATGTCTAGATTTCAGCCGCACTCTTGGAGGATTACCTCCTGACAGCCCCACTGTCTACTTCAGTGGCTTCTACTCGCCAGCCCAGAATCAGTGCCCATTTAGAGCAGTGTTCACAGACAGTAAAAGGGAAAAAGAGGCGAGGTCAACGTGATAAATTATTCAAAAGGCCATATTTATTCAATCTAAAGGACTGCCCTCTGTCCTGTTATTACATCTTTCCTGCATTTTCAGCACTAAGGTGCCCTTTCCTTTCTGAAACTGACAAGGAATGAATGTCCTCGAAAACGTAAGGAAATACCGCAAAGTGACAAGAAAAAGAAACCAAGTAAAAAATGAGCGGTTTATAAACAATGTATAGAAGAAGAAACCCAAAAGACCTGAACATATATGAAGAGATGCTCTAACTTAATAATCATCAGAGAAATGAAAATGTATAACCCTGTATTATTGCACAATTACCAGAGTGGTAGAAATCCTAGTGCTGCAGGATATGAGCCGCCCCGGGCACTGTAGCTGGGAGTGTAGGCTGCAGGAGCGTCCCTACTTATCAGAAGTACACATTCCCACACCCCTTGACCAGCAACTCCCCTCCTGGGAATGCACCCCAAAGACATCTGCACACCGAGCCACAGAAGGAGAGACAAAGGAGAGGAGACCCATGGCAGCAGGACCGAGGGTGGCGGCAGTGGAGGTAATGGGAGAGCAGTGAGTAATACGTGGGGAGTGTAGTAGAGACATGGACTAAACATACACAGACAACAGCAGAGCATCTTCAAATGTGCATTGAGCAAGAGTAAGAAATAGAATGAAAGCTCCAATCACATTTATATACATGAAAAATATATGCACGCCAAACAGTACAAGAACCCCAGCAAAAAAAAAAATCCACTTCAAACCCAGAAGGGTTTTCTATGAGAAGAGGAAGAAGAAAGGGGTGGGCCAGGAGGCTAAGAAGTAGGGAGTCTTTTATTTTATTTTACTTATGGTAATAGATGGCAGTTTCTTTTTTAGTGGACTTCCTAAGCAAAATGAAAACCTATGGTTTTCCTCCCCAAGATTTCTTGCATACGTTATTCCTTCGACCAACTGAGCCCACAGACTACATATCAGAGACTGCAAATACAGAACGAAATTAGACTCGATTTTGGCTCTCCAAGAGCTCACAAACTAGAAGACCTCCTAAGACAAAGAGGGGTCAAACCACAAACCATGTTTGAGCACCAAGGTTTTAGTGTGAAGGGAGAAGAGGTCCCTGCAAAGGTTTCATGCAGGCGAATGAGGGGATATAAGAAGATGATGACGCGGCTGCTCTGTAGGGGATGGGGAAGAGGGGATGAGGCTAGGAGTAGGGAGATTCATGGCTAGTAGAATGAACAGGCTGATTAACTTCTCCCAGGCCTCCATGTTGTCAACCAACCTGCTCCAAACAAGAGACACCCACCCAAGGCACGGGCAAATGTGGGTAAGTCCCAAAACTCAGGGAGGGCACAGTCCAGCATAGAAAAATGGTAGCCAAGTCTGCAAGTGCCATGCAGTGTTCTCAGCAGAACAATGGGAGAACACACACTCAAGTCAAGACACGGTACCAACTGGGCAGAGTAGCAGGGAGAGCAAAGGAGGCAGGAGCGAGTCAGGAAGGAGCTTCTGCCCAGGGAGGTGTGCTTAGGTTGAGTCTTCAAGGACAGCTAATGGTTAGTCAGAGAGAGAAGGGAGGAGTCACGCCAAGCAAAGCAGCATGTGCACAGCTGCATTCACTGTTCATCTGAGAAACCACCAGCAACAAGGCCAAGACACACAAAAGAGGATGGGGCTCAGGCTGGGCAGGTGGGCTGACCTACCCAGTTCACAAGTACTTGCCATTTAGGGCAGTACTTTAGCACTCTTTAAGTGACAGGACATTCACCTTTATCAGGTGTACTGTGTCGTGTTCTGAGTACTGAACAACAAGAGAACCAAAGGCTAGATTTGACCAAACCGTGTCCTAATGGACGGTTAGCATCCACATGCACAACGAGCATTCTGGAGTAAGAACCTACAGCTGTCCCGTGAGCATCATTTTGCAGACCCCACGGGGCAGACCCAGCCCAGTGGATGGAGGTTCAGGGAGCAACGAATCATTCTCAGAAAGATGATAAGCACAGCTACCGTGCACGTCCACTGGACAGGGGCCAGGAGGCCAGTCACCCGGGACAAGGTGTAAGGGATGCCTGCTGAGGAGAGGCAAGGCTGCAGTACTCAGTGGTCTTCTATGAGATGAAAGCCTTGGCAACCTGACTACCTTTTCCAGTCTGAGTTAAGCTATGTCCCCCAAAATAGATACTGAAGTCCTAACTTCCTCTACCTGTGAATGTGACCTTATCTGGAAATAGGGTCTTTGCAGAAGATCAAGTTAAGATGAGGTCATTAATCCAAAATCAACCTTAATCCAGTAGGACTGGTGTCCTTATGAAAAGGCTAAATAGGCACAGAGACATGCACAGTGAGAACGCCCTGTGAAGATGAAGTCAGAAATCAGGGTGTTGCATCTACAAGCCAAGGCAAAGGCTGTCGGCAAACCAGCAGCAGCTAGGGGAGACACACGGAACAGCTTCTCCCTCTCAGCCCTCAGAAGGAACCAACCCTGCCTACACCTGGATCTCATACTTGCACCCTCCAGAACTGTGAGAGAATACGTTTCTGTTGCTTAAGGCCCCCAGTATGGGGTACTTTGTCCCAGAAGTCTCAGGAAACTCCCACACAGTTCTTATGAGACCTTCAGTTGACAGGCGCTGGGAGCACAAAGAGGAAATAAGGTGCATTTTGGAAGAAAATATATCATTATCACTTTTTAAAATTTGAATATATTAAGTTCCGGTGCTGTGGTTTAATCAAAAGACTAACTTCTTAACCTTTGTGCAGTGCCTGCATTCCTAGTCTTTGGGCAACGCCTGCCATCTCCCTCAGGTACAGCATCCAGCCCCTAGAGATCCTTATGGAAATGAGCAGGCGGCAGGATTGGCACATCTTTGGCCACTCGAGAGCCACTTAATAAACATCTGTGCTCTCAGCTCACTTCTCCTGTCTGATTGACCCTGGGACCTGCTTTAAGGCAGCGGCATGTCCTCAATGAGCTCTCAAAGCTCTTTCTACCTCCACAGTGACCCGTAAAGTCCTTTTCTTTGTTCACTGCTCCAAGCCATCAGGAGCCTGAGAGAGAGAAATTAACCATAATTCAAAGGTAAATTTGTTCTTTAAACCTTAATATAAAGGATGACCATCCAGAAATTATATTCTCTGGAAAAATCCAGCAATATCCTGAAAAGGATCACACAGAAAAAGAAAATTAAATTTGACAAACGGAAATAAATTTTCTCAGGGGACAAGTGGGAGCAAGAAGGAGGAAAGAAAAAGAAAATGCCAAACTCTAATCTAAACCATGAAATTTAAACAGAACACCAGGAAAGAGTAGAAAAACAATTATTCCATTTGGATTTGATGATAATGAAGTCACCAAGTTTCCCAACTAGTTTTCAAAACTACTTCCCCAAAAGCATTTCTCTGATCAGATTCTGATTAAAACCAAAAGACAGTTGTCAAAGAAGGGGAATTTGTTGTATGTTCAAGAGTCTTTACAAAGACTGGAATATTTTAATCAGAATTTGGAAGATTGATTAGCCCAGAAACTAAATGCTCAACTGAAGAATCCTTTATCATGACGCCGGCCAAAAAGTCAGATGCCTGCTATCACGTTTTTTTTAAGTTAAATGTGTAACGAGGATCATTGACTCGCCTAAGGATGCCACTGTTTAAAGAGTACATTCTTCTTATAAAGCAAAGGACAAGAAGTTACAGTCCCCATATCCCAGACTGCACAGGAAATTGTTATCTCTTCAGGAATGACGTCATTGTGCAGTGTTTATTAACCAGGATTTCAACTTCAACTGACCGGGGGCAGAAATAAAAAAGATGTAAGAGCATTTTTCCCTTCAGATCAGAAAAGTGTCTGAGATGAGAGGTTTGATCTTTAGCCTCTACTTAATTTCTCTCTGTTTCCTCTTAGCCATTGGCAATATATACTGAGAGCAGATAAGGCAATCCAACTGTCAGCTGTAAAAATTGAAAACAAGCAGAAGGCGCCCATCACAACTACTCATTCACTTAAGGACCGGGGCTGTTTTTGCAGCGTTACATCTGCTTCCAGGCATATGCCACTAAAGCTTATATGGTTTTTTCCTACCCCATAGGACATTTTTTAGGGTAAAAGGTGCAAATGGAATGGAATTCTAAGTCAGCCTGCATCAGATGGAGAAATAAGGGACGTGAACATGGGTATTTTAATAGGTTTGTGCTTCTCACCAGCATCTACGTATGAAGAACACTGGGGCAAGCCACAGCTTGCCTAGTGCACAGATGCTTAGCACTGCTTCGCTCTTGTGCAAAGTAGATTCCAAAGCCTGAGTGTGAAGTTCAGTCTGTTGATTACTACGGGATGTCTGCAATTTCCTCTCCCACCCCCACTTCCTACTTGGAAGGGTTTGGCTAACCCCAATCTAACAGCAATTTTGCTGTTGAAATTATCGATGTAAAGTCTCACTACTGCCATTGAACACCTCAAAACAATGAGCTAAACACTAAAATATTTTAAAGGTATTTTTTAATTTTCTTTTCAAATGGTTAGTTAACAGTCAAGATTTACATACATTTACAAAAAAGGAACCAATGAGTTTTTTTTAATCAAAAACAACTATTTCAACAGAAACCTTCAGAGGTTAAAAACAGAAATTTTTAGCTTTAAGTTCATCTCAACAAAGCATTATTTAAATAACAGACAGACTCACTACCACCCTTCCCTGAGATGCCATCCACCACGCAAGAACATTGATCCTAGGAGAAAGGACATGACCATGCATGCTTTCCTAGCAGGGTAATGCTTTGCCCATGAGGCACTGCAAAAGCATGCTAACTGCCCCAAACAATAAACGAAAGGACACCAAAATGTATACGTACCTTCATATGTTTCGAGGATGTGCACGGTGTCTCCTATTTGTAAAGAAAGTTCATCTGTTCCCCTGGCATCATAGTTATAAAAAGCTGTTAAGAAGAAAAAGGGGGAAGAAGATGTTAGCAGAGGCAGAAGTGACCATGCTGGGTTGCTTCAACTTGTTTCTTTAATATTGAAATACACTCAATCTTCACCTAGGTCATTCTCTCTAATACCCACAAAAGGAGCCTTTTCTTTCAAGGGATAAACACAAACAGTCATCAGTTTTAAGCAGGAGAAATTCATAACTATTCACAACACCACACAACTATAAGTGATTTTTTTTTATTGTGGTAAAATTTAGAGAATGTAAAATTTGCCATTTTAACCATTTTGAAGTGTACAATTCGGTGGCATTAGTCACATTCACAATGTTGTGCTACCATGACCACTATCAATTTGCAAAATTTTTCATCTCTCCAAACAGAAATCCCATACCCAGGAAGCAGTAACTACTCCCCATTCCTCCCTGCAACTGGCCCCTGATAAGCTGTAATCTACTTTCTGTCTCTATGAATTTGACGACTATGGCTATCTCATATAAATGGAATCAAAAAATATTGTCCTTTTGTGCCTGGCTTCTTTCACTTAGCATAATGTTTTCAAAGTTCATGCATGTTGTACCATGTATCAGAACTTTATCCTTTTTATGGCTGTTTAATGTTTATAAGAAGAAGAAAACTGAAGATATTAAAAACATTTTAATTATCACTTCATATACTCTCTTATATTTCCATTAATAGATTGTTTCATTAGATGACTTTTTCCTAACTATAAATCAATTACACATGGACTGAATACTCTTTGGAAACCAAATTGATTTAAAAAAATTATCATATAACCAATGTTGATATTAAGCCAAAAAGCCACATTACAATAAAACAGGCAAAAATATGTTCAACATTAAGAAGAAATCCTCAAAACTGATAATATTCAACAAATGTCTGAAAACTCAAATGTTTACCCTGACATAAAGCAGTACCTATTCCTCCTAGATAAGCAATCTAAAAAAATCACACCACTAAATTCAGACCACACTTTTGCTCACGCATTATGAGATAAAGGCAGTCATCACAGTGAAAAAACGATGTTAGAAAGTGCTTAAGACCCAAAAAATATTCAATTAGCCCACTCTCAATTAAGGAAAAATACATAGATACATGATGTTCCTCCTTCCCAACGGATTCTACCTTAAAATATGTCATATTGGATGTAAAACTCATCTTCAAAGCCCTGATCAGTTTCTCATCCCTGCATCCTGAATACAGTGCCATCCTTAAATGGCACCTTTACTGTCTGCATCTCTAAAATTGATCATGTCACATGCAAACTCCTCTGGCAAGCAAGGGGGTCCTCCACCATCTGACCACCTCACTTGGCCTGCCTGCCTTCCAACCACACGCTCCCGATTCCTGTCCCTGAAAGAAAGAAGTGGGCCCATCCCTCACCTGTGTGTACCAACTTATCCTCCTTCGACATCCCCTGTCAACAGGGTCTTCCCGCAGGGTGCCACCTCTTCCAGAAAGCCAGGGCCACAAATGTGTTTGCCCTTTCAATCCCCGTCTCCAAACATCCCCAGCACCACAGCACACTTAACCCCTGCTGTGAGCTCCATAGCTGGGCTACCTCTGGCTGTGAAGGCACTTAGACTTCCAGGCCCAAGCAGCCCCCTTGTTTTCACACTTGTGGCCTCTGGGGACTGACAAAATGGGCAGGGTAACACCTTTACCCCTGAAGACCAGAGTGGCCGCCAGCAAATGACCTACCCTCTCCATCTTCAGCTTCCCCCTCTATAAAATAAGGATATTGATACCTACCTCAGAATTGTGTACGCATTTTTTGTCTTAAAGAAAATAATGCCACTGATGGATTTGGCAATTTGGCACAATGGGTGGCCCGCAGTGAACACTCAGTAAATTGTAAAGGCTTTTATTGTGGTTGGGGGGATTTTGTTTTTACTGCAATAAAGACTTCTATCACTACCAGAATCCTTTTTAAAAGGCCAGGGCAAGCACTGTCACATGTTCGCAAAAATTCTAAAACATCAAAAACCATGTGTGTGTAGAAAATTCCATTTTCACAGGTATTTTCCTATATTTTCACCAAAACTCATGAAATTTAAATGTCCTCAACTGACATAAATGGTTATTAGTAGTTATTAAGTTTATTTAGCATTTTATGGTGAATCTTTAACAAGAAATAACAGCATTAGGTAAAGGAAGCTCAGAGCATATGCTAGTCTTTCCCAGGTCAGCATAAACATATTCCTAAGCTTTTAGGAACCATAAATGCATTTATCACAGTTCTTAACAGCATGCCTGCCAGCATGCCTATTCTGTTATAGATGTGAAAAAAATAAACACGTCAAAAATAATAAAAATAAAATAAAATGAACATTTCCACTATAAATATACTCAGACTCAAGTGAATTTGTAAGGCGCACAGGCAAAACCCTTTCAGTTACGCCCCCTCCACCTCTGAGGTAGGCAGACAAAAGCAGTTGTGAAAATCTCATACATGAATACAGAAACTTCAAATTTAACTATGAAATAAGCCTTAAAGACCCATGATTTTATAGATGAAGGAAAAAAACGGCCTCCCAGGGTTTATGCACACGGTCCCAAATGACACAGCAGAGCTAGGACCACAACACAACACAGGCTGCCCAGGTGCCAACTCTTAGTATTACCGATTAAACAATCCCATATTTAAAGGCAAATTAAACGACTCAACTACACAAGATGACTAGACAGCAGAGTGGGAGGGAGTGGGGAAGTGTGGTAGCGAAGATAATGGCCCCTCAAAGACGTCCACATCCACATCCTCGGAACCTGGGAAAATGTTACCTTACATGGCAACAGGGGCCACTGCAGACACGATTAGGTTAAGGATCTCGAGATGGGGTGCTAATTCTGGGTTATCCAGGTGGGCCCAATGTATCCTAGGGATCCAGATAAGATGGAGACAGGAGAGTCAGAGTCAGCGAGATGTGATGATGGAGGCACAAGTCAAAGTGATGCCCAGAAGGGGCTATAAGCCACGCAAGGCAGGCAGCCTCTAGAAGCAGGAAAAGCCAAGGAAATGGATCTCCCCCTGAGCCTCCAGAAGGCTCCGCATTTCCCAGGACTTGTGACTCTAGAACTGTAAGATTATACATTTGTGTTGTTTGAAACCCTTAAATTTTTGGTAATTTGTTACAGCAGCAATAAGAAGCATAGGGGCCGGCTCCGTGGCCGAGTGGTTAAGTTCGCGCCCTCCGCTGCAGCGGCCCAGGGTTCGGATCGTGGGCGCGGACATGGCACCGCTCGTCAGGCCACGTTGAGGCGGCGTCCCACATCCCACAACTAGAAGGACCTGCAACTAAGATATACAACTGTGTACAGGGGGATTTGGGGAGATAAAGCAGAAAAAAAAAAAGATTGGCAACAGTTGTTAGCCCAGGTGCCAATCTTTAAAAAAAGAAAAAAAGAAAATAAGAAGCATAGACAGGAAGGTATGTGAAAAAAAGGTAAAAGTGGTCCTTTGGGGTTAATTTATTCACCACTGACGGCAGCTGCAGCAGGGGTCCCAATCGCACGCATCTGAATTGGACCAGTCCGTGCTGAGGTTCCCAATTCTTAGGTGATAGGACAATGAGGACAATGCAGTAAATCTTTCTTAAATAAACCCCAAAGTAGTCAATGTAGAACACTATCCCTTATTCAGATTATGCGACTTTTCAAAGCTGCCCCTTTCTGGGGGGTGAGAGCAGAGACAAGAAAGAGCAGAAGCGTCATGTCCTTTATGAAGGATGATGATGACAGATGGCATCTGGGTTTAAAAACGTGTTTACTTGATAGGACCACAAAGATGGTAGCCTTTTGCAAGCTGCCCCATTTGTCTTCTTTATTCTTCTGATCTGTTCAGACCTGGGAACAACTCCACCAGAGAATAAGGCCACCACGTGTCCATTCACGTCTTGGGAGAGTGTGGCATTCACCCCGCCCTGGCTGGCGGGCTACATGCTTCATAGATTCCTCCTCCTCAAATCCATTTACCTTTTTTAAGAGCCTCACTAGAAAAGGGCGTCACTGGGTATAAATGCACATTCACAGGAGTTTCTCAATCCTGGACTGCAGAGTCCAGCGCAGAAGCCTGACAAGTTGCTTGTGTGAAAGTGAAATGAGAAAGGATGTGGCAATGAACCCAGCATGAAGGTTCTTTCCCAGGATGGTGGTTTTTTTCTTTTTCTGGAAGAGCCAGCAGTAGCCAAGAATGAGTAAGCGTGTGGCTCTTTTTTTCCCAAAATAAAAAACTAACACTCTGGTCTGTGCACATATACTTACATGCGTCAGAGACAGGAAAAGGCAGAATTATCACCTCTGCTCAAATGTCCTGATCCCCCTAAAACAGCCGCCCGGATGTAAGGAAAGAACTGGGGCTCAGAAATCAGACGGGAGGGCTTCCATTTGCACAAACATTATTAATAATACTGATGGTGACAATACTATGGATGAAGCTGCTGGTGCTGATGGTATAATAATGGGATACCACGGATGATGATGATAACGGTGATGATGGTGGTGATGATGATGGTGATAATGCTGCTGATGATATTAACTGACATTTACTGAGTATATTCCATGGGTTAGTCAGCGGGCTAAGAGCTCCACATGTTGAGACTAATTTAACCCTCACAACAGTCCTACAAGGCGGATATAGAATTTCCCTCATCAGAGTTTAAGCAGCCCACAGTCTGAGCATGTATGTCCATGTATGAGCAGCCAGTGGAGAGGCTGTAGAGGACCAAAGGCCAGGCTGGATGAAAGACCAGAATGCCAAAGCCTTGCATGGTCTCCTCCTCAACCCTCAGCCGGAGTTGGCCACAGCCCCCTCTGAGCCTCAGAATGCCCTCCTGATGGCTCCCTTGAAAATCACAACACCCAGCTTGGAGCTCCCTGACAGACAAACATGCCTGTGCATTCCTGAAGTCCACCAATGTCTAAAACATTATGTTAATGGATTTCTCATTCCTTACACAGAAGAATCCAAGTTGGGGTAATCCAGAAATGCAAGGTTGGTTTAACATCCAAAACCAATCTATGTAATTCACCACATTAACAGAGTAAAGGAGAAAAAGTCATACAATGATCCAAATTGGTGCAGAAAAAGCATTTGATGAAACGTAGCTCCTACTGAGGGAAAAACAAGAAACCTACTTGATACTCTGACATTAGGAAAAAAACCCACTACAGTCCATCAACCCATTTAACAGATGGAAACACAGAGCCCTACAGAGGAGTTACAACTTGCTCAAGGTAGCACAGTGAGTTGATAGCAGGCCTGGGACCCCGCGGTGTCTATTCTAGACTATTTCCACCCCTCCACTCCACCTGGCCCAAGCCTTCACCATCTCTCACTAAGATGGAAAATAATATTTTAGCTGGTCTCCCTGTATAAACTATCTTGTCTTCTCTCCATCACTAGAATTACTTTCTTGATATCCTACTCCAAAACACTGCACCATTTCCCTTGGCTTTCCGAATAATGGCTAAATTCTCCAGTAGAGCGTTCAAACCCCTGTGGGATCTGACTTCAACCCACCTTTCCAATCTTGTCTCCTCCCACCCCACTCGCCCTCCTCTAGCTCCACATCCCCTGACCTCCAGGCCTACCACAGGCTGCTCCTGCCACTAGGAATGCCCTTCCTTCCTCCACTTCTGAAGATCCCACTGTCTACAACATCTGCCTTTAATTTCACATCCTTCTACAGATCCTTACTGAATTCTGATTTTCTCTCTCAGCTAGAAAAAGGTATACACATGCCTGAATTAATTGCCTGCTCCCGAACTTTCCTATAAGCTGGTGACATCCCACAGCCTTGTAGAATCATTTATTTATATGTCCGTTTCTCCCTCCAGACCAAACTCCTTGGGAGAAGTAAACATTTATTAATCATCAGATTTCCCACAGTAGCTAACAACTATGCCTTGCAGGCACTCAATAAAAATTCACTGAATTTAACCAGATCACAAAGTATTCCTTCTTGTGAGGTTTGCAATAGAGTGAAAGCAAAAACTGTTGTCATTTGTTCCTCTTCAAAATGATCTTGCCCTCTACGGAAAGATCCAGGAGCCCAAGACTTATTCAATCAATGAGAAAGACAGACACAATATTAGCTTTCCCGGTTCTGCTTTGGGTTCCTTCCATCTAATGAGATAATGCACTATCAGCACTCAGGTTCAAAGCCTCCTTAAGGAAGTCGTGGGCTTGACCACACATTACTTCTTGAAATCTGCCCAGCTCAGAGTTTCTCTCTCTACACCACACGCTGTCCCCTTGAAACACGACTTCAGGATTTCAAGTAGCAATTTAAAAGCTAATTAATTCTTTTAAAAAGTCAATTTGTGAAAATTAATTGCTCTGTTTGTGATCTCATTCCCTTTGTCTTGCCTTCAGTTGGAAAAAATGTTCAACAGCATCCATCTTCTCAGAGCTGAGGAAAATGCAGGCCATGCCCTTAAGGGGACCAGCACAAGGGCCCTGTCTGTGCTCCCTACAGGGCTTCATTCTACAGGGCCATCTGTCTACGGTCCTTGAGTTTCACAAGCCCCACACATGTTTATCTGGTCCATGCCAACCACACACAGAGTGTTTTCCAAGCCTCTGCCGGGCTCCTGCTCTGGTCCAGTGCTGAGCTGGTGCTGGTGTTGGAGAAATGAGCTTGAGGACGCTGCGGCCCCAGCGAGTAAAGTCACCCCACGGCCTGGTCTCTAAGGAATAACCCTTTCCCACACTGGATCCATTCAGGAAATACAGTGTAGAAAGAATCAGACATTATATACATCCTTTGAATTTGACTCTGGGCAGAAACCAGATCCTCACGCTTCCCTCCCCCATATCAGAGCGAGAGGCTGGGTTTCCTAAATTCTATCATCAAAAAGAGACTGGCACTCATACAACTACCAGCTTCTATGACCCGTCGCCCGATCCTTCCACCTCTCTGATTTGGGGGTAATGACTCAGGCAGGGTTAGAGCTTCCCCGAGCCCTGAGCCTGCTGAATCAGACGCTGCTTCAGACATCAGAGGGTTACTCCTGCCAAGTACCTCGAAATCCTGGCACACAGCAGGACCTCTAAAGTGGAGGGGAGGGGAGAAAAGAAGATTCGCAGAGCCTGGTTCTAAAGCTGCTGCTTCAAGTGTTGTCTCTACTATTTGTAAAGATACAATGAATGCAAAGAATAAAGTACTTAGGAGTAAATTTAACCAAGGAGGCAAAAGGCTTGCACACCAAAAACTTTTACAAAACATTGCTGAAAGAACTTAAAAGACAAATAAGTGGCCTCATGCTTCCTGATTTCAACACTAACCACAAAGCTGTGGTAATCAAAACAATGTGGTATATACAGAAATACAGACCAATGGAAGAGAAGAGAGAATCCAGAAATAAACTCTCATATATACGGTCAAATTATTTTGACAAGAGTGCTAAGACCATTCAGTGGGGAGAGGACTATCTTTTCAACAAATGGTGTTGGGAAAACTAGGCATGGACATGCAAAAGAATGAAGTTGGGCTCTCATCTCACTCACAAAAATTAACTCAAAATGGATGAAAGACCTAAACCTAAAAACTAAACTTATAAAACTCTTAGAAGAAAACAATGTCATGACATTGGATTTGATGATGACTTTCTTGGATATGACACCAAAAGCATGGGGAACAAAAGGAAAAACAGATGTGAGACTTCATCAAAATCAAAAACTTTTGTGCATCAAAGGAACTATCAAGAGAATGAAAGGGCAACCCACAGAATGGGAGCCAATACTTGCAAATCATATATCTGATAAGGAATTGATAACCAAAATATATAAGGAATTCCTGCAATTCAACAACAAAAAACAAACAGTGCAAGTAAAAACGAGCAAAAGATTTGAATCACATTTCTCCAAAGAAGATACACAAACGGCCACTAAGCACAAGAAAAGATGTTCAGCATCACCAGCCCAATCAAAAACCAGAATGAGCTATCACTCCACACTTACTAGGATGATTATTATTTAAAAAAAGAAAATAACAAGTGTTGGCAAACGTGGAGAAATAGGAAATCTTGTACATTGCTGGGGGGAATGTAAAATGGTACAGGCACTGTGGAAAAGAGTTTAGCTGTTCTTCAAAACATTAAACTTAAAATTACCATATGATCCATCAATTACACTTCTGGGTATATAGACAAAAAAACTGAAAGCAGGGACTTGAACAGCTATTTGTACATCCATGTTCATAGCAGCATCATTCACAGCAGCTAAAACATGGAAGCAGCCCAAGTGTCCACTGATGGATGAATGGATAAACAAATATGGTATATACACATAATGGAATATTATTCAGCCTTCAAAAGGAAGGAAACGCTGACATATGCTACCTTGAAGACATTATGTTGAGTGACATACGCAGGACACACAAGGTCAGATACTGTATAACTCCACTGATAGGATGGACCTTGAGCAGTCAAATTCATAGAGACAGAAAGTAGAATGGTGGTTGCCAAAGGCTGAGGGAGGGGAAGACGGGATTTAGCGTTTAATGGGTGGAGAGTTTTCAGCTGGGGAAGATGAAAGGTTCTGGGGAAGGATGGTGGTGGTGGTGGTTGCACAACAATGTGAATGTGCTTAATGCCACAGAACTGTACACCAATAATGGTTAAAATGGTAAGTTTATGTTACAGCTATTTTACCATAGTAATAAAAAAAGATGCAGTGACTAAAAGGAAAGGCTGCTATAGAAAATGAGGCCAAGTTCCTAGTGGCTTTAGCATCTCCCATTACTGTGAGCTGTGAAACATTCACTGGTTCCACATAGAAATTCACAGTGGATGTGGCAGCTTCCCTTACCTGGTTTAACACATCAGGTTAAAACCAGGAGAAGCAACAGGAAACAAGGGGAGATGGACTCAAGTTCAAAGAGCACCACCAGTTGCATTTGCACGCACGTGTGTGTGTGCATGTCTGTGTGTCTGACAGAATACCCACATTTCTAAAAAGGACACTACTTTCAAAGTCACAAAAGTTACCTCTTTGGGGTTCATATCTTTATTTCTTAGGAATAGAGAGATTGTTTCTCTGCCAATAAAATCCCCTGAGGCAGGATTTTCTGCAATGTTTGGATATTAGAAACAAGGAATTCATCTAAATAATTAAAAAAATGGAGCAGGGGTATAACAAGATGAAAGAACTGTCATTTGTTATTCAATATTTCTTTTTGCCTTTTGGATGGAAACAGGCAGGAGGGATGGTGAAGATAAGAGAGTGAAAAGAAATATGTAAAAGAGTCTTTTTATCAAATTCTAATTGAACTGATAGACACAATTCAAAGATATTTTAATATCTTTCTTCAGAATAAAATATCACTGTATGCCTTATCCACAACTATCTTATTTCTATCTAGTCCAAAAGGTCGCAGTGCCCAAAACAGACAGGTTTCTTAGGAAATACACTGGGTTGTGGATTGTGGTGCTTTATTGCTTTCCCACGACAGGAAAACTAAGATTCCACTTTTCAAAACTTTTGTCTTTCACAAAGTCAGTGTTAGGATAGAAAACCACTGACCTCATTATTGATAGTCTTTGCAAATCCACCCACAAATAAGAAAAGACTTAGAGGACCTGAAAATTATCTATTTTTGCATTTCATTTTGCTCAGCAGCAAAGAGGTGTAGAGACAAGATAGAGAAAAACATTTAATCTCTTTTAATCATCCTTCTTCAAGGCAAAAAGGTTATTGCAACTTAGGAAAATACATGCTAGCGAAATAGTAAGGCATTTACCCCCCAGGCAACAGGGACTTTACAATGACCTCGCCCCATGGGTCCTAGGATCTGGGCCAGCCCACCAACCAGCCAGCCCCAAGTGGCTTCCTACAGACCAGATGGCCATGTGGGACATCAGCCCAGTAGACCCCACAACCAAGACTGGTTACAGTGAGAGTCCCGATGGGGTCCATGGGCAGCCAGGACCCCTCCAATGTTTGATTTGACACAGACCTTACTTTCTCTGCTATAAACCTGGCCAGGGCTTGCACTTCCCCCACACTGGTCAAACAGGTTCTACCTAAAGGGCACAGTGAAAACGGGCACAGTGAAAACAGGCACAGGACCTGGGGACTTCAAGGGACAGAGGCGAGCCAGTTCCCCACCCCTGGGGACATGCTAGCAGAAAAAAAGAGAACAAAAAGTTAGGCTTGGACCTATTTATTTGTGATGCTAAATGATAAAGGTCTCTGTGTCACATCCCCCAATTCCTCCTACTGGGTGTCAGCAAACAGTCACTAGTGTCGTGTGGCATATATTCCAGTGTACTAACACTCTGGTTCCCAAACTACTCCAGCCTCCTAGAGAAAACCTACCTACTCTTTCTAACAGGGCCCTGAACCTCCAACATCATCTCCATACTCTCCATCCTCCTGTCTTATAAGTCAAGACACTTTATCACCCCATGATCTGTGTCTGCAGAAATGCAGGAAAACGCACTGTGCCAAATGCCAGAAACAAAGCCCCTCCTGCAGTCCCCACAAGCTGTTACTGCCCCTTCAACCTGCTCCTCTGAAGTCGCAGCAAAACCTAAGGGTTTAAAACCACTGGATGAAAAAAGCAATAGTCCTGGGTATTACATGAGGACAGTGGTATGTAATATCTCTAAACACAGAAAAAATTTAATGCAGTGAACCATATAACAAATGAGAACATACACCTATATAAATACACTCACCTACTGCTGCAGATAGACACTCACATCCATATATATTTTTAATGGACACAATAAAATGCACAATCAGGTAATCAGCTCGATGAGTTTTAGATAATGCTATATCCCAGGTAAACCCAAAATAAGATTTCCAGAAAGTACTCTCATGCCATTCTCTAGGCAATTTTCCTCACACAACACCGTTTAATAATTCATATCACCATATATGAATTCCATCAATTCTTGGATTTAACAGAATCCAAGAATTATAGATGAATTTGGTCAATTCTGGGATATAAATGCAATTATATTACATGCATTTCTTTATATCTGCCTTCTTTTGCTCAACATTTTGAGTTTCACACATGGTGCATGTGAGTAGTTGGCTCTTTTTATTGTTGAATAGTATTCCATTGTATCAACATATCACAACGTGTCTCTGTGTTCTCCCATGGATGAACATTTATCTGGGTTATTTATTTCCTGTTTGGAGCTATTATAAATAAAGCTGTAATGAGCCTTCTCTCATGAATCATTTTGTGAACATGTTTTCAACCAATGGGAATTTCAGCCTTGATTAAAGATACCCGCACTTTCGAAAAGTTGTGCCCGGCAAGAGCGTCCAGCACCGCCGAGCAGCCGGCAGGCACGGAAGGCGGGCACCCCCTTCCGCGCTGGAACTCCCAGGGAAGACCCACTCAGCACGCAGGCAACATTTGGGTTCTTTGTAGTTTGTTGAAATTCCTCCTCCTTAGTGTTACATTATTTAGCTTTGATAAAAATAAAATTGAAGATTAAAAAAACAATCAAGCCCTCTTAGGAAAACAATAGAGCCGAGTGCATGCACGGGGGTGTTCACGAAGGACCTCGGCGAGCCCTCCCTGTCGCGGCGGTTTCCAGGCACGTGCTCCGGTCCTTCCCGTGTGGGGGCCGCGTTCAGGTTACAAAGCACCCTGCCCCCTCACTCTGCTCTGACCTGACCCTCCCACACAGCACAGCCAGTCCCACTACTGCCCCATGTCGCAGATGAGAGTAGCAAGACACAGGTATCTGTGTGATATACCTGAGAAATGAAGGGGCCCCTCATCACCTGCTGACCCGGGACCACAGCCCAGGACCCGAGCTCCAGGGCCCCTCATCCCCACTGCCCTGTTGCACAGTCCCATTTTCAAGGCTGGCTGGCCCCTCAGTGCATCATGTCACGCACTCTTGACCTCTGCAGACCAGCGGAACCATTCCCTCTTAGCAGGGCATTCAGGTTCTGGAGTGGAAACAGGGGCTGAACTCCAAAGCCCAGCTCTGTGCCCTTGGACAAGTAACACGAGCTCTGTGAGGCTCAGTTTCTCCCTCTGTGAAATGGAGTGATGACAGTAAAGGCAGCATTTCATCAGTGTGTAGGACATAATGCATGTAAAGGCTTACCAACCAGGGCCATCCCCCAGCGTGTGCACAATAAATGTCAGCTTGAATCTAAAAAGAGTTCATGTGCAAAGGGAAGATACGCTTTCCTCTAGCAGCAATGCATGTGGAGAGCAAAACAAGTGATATCTTGGCATCTTCCTAATGAACATCTTTGCTATGCCCTCCTCCCTGCTCCATGCCCTCCCCTCTCCTCCTGAGCCCCTCTCTCCTTTCACTTGTCGCGCTGGATCAAGACCAGGTACCTTCACTTCCAGAACAAACAGAGGGGAGATGCTTGTAGCCTGGCGCCTCAGCACGAGAAGGACTGGAAGCTGCTCTCAGAGCCCAAAGGTCAGGACCAGTGCATGCCCCCTCTGCCAGGGCAGTCCCAGCCTTCCAGAAATCCCCACAAAGGGCTGTGCTCAGGAAGGGAGAAGCCTGCTCAGATGTGTTTATGCACTCCCGATGCTAACTGCTAATGAGCAATCGCACAGCCAGGGTGCCCGGACACAGCCCTCTAGTTCCCACAGGGGAGGGGCAACACTGGGCAGTCGCAGCTTGAGCCTGGCTCAGATGCATTGTGTGGGGAGAAGGGACATTTCCACATTTGCAAGGGGAAGCCAGGAAACAGGAAGAGAGGCCAGCCTGGCCCAGCCTTCATGGAGGGAGGCATGGTCCTGACTTGGCCAGACCGGGGCCACCTGCCTCTCGTGTCTGTTTCATCAGGTTGTGGAAAGTCTGATCCAAAGTTCTTCCTGCAGCACTCCTGTCAGTTCCCAGAAGACACAAGACAAATCTTTCTTTAGTTAATCGCTTGATGAACTTGCCTTCCACGGACAGTGCACGAAGACGGGGGAAGGCAGTGCGTGTTATCTGAAAGAGGTGTTTGCAGGTCAGCTGCCCTTCACAGAGCAGGCCACAGGGTCTGCTCACAGACATCACATAACGTGGACACCCAGGCACGAATACAGATCCAAGACATGGCATTAAGCAAGCGAGCAGACTCTGGGAGAGTCTTGCCCTGCCTGCCTGTTCACTGCTCAAGATGCTGCTCTGCCGAGACCCAGCCTGCCAGCGATGGCCTTGAGGCCCAGCCAGCACAGCCTCTGTCTGCCCCATCAGGTCGCAAATCCACACCTGGCCAGACCTTTATGCTCTGGAACATGGCCGAGTGTCCACAGGACACCCAGGGAGCCCAAAGCAGCATCTGTTCGCAGCAGGACTGGCTTCGTAATTTTCAGGGCCCAATGCATTCTCTGCACCCAATAACAGTGCAAAGCCCCTCATTCAAAAATTATTAAAAATTTCAAGACGATTAGGATGGCTATTATTAAAAAAAAAAAAAAGCAGACAATAACAAGTATTGATAAGGATGTGGAGAAAGTGGACCACTTATGCACTGCTGGTGGGAATGTACAATGGTGCAGCTGCGGTTTGGTGGTTCCTCAAAAAATTAAATATATAATTAATATATGACCCAGAAATTCCATTTCTGGGTCTATACCCAAAAGGATTGAAAACAGGAACTCGAACAGATATTTGTACAGCCATGTTCACTGCAGCATTATTCATAATAGCCAAAAGGTGAAAACAACCCAAGTGTCCATCAACGATGAACCAACAGACAAAAAATAATATATACATACAGTGACATATTATTCAGCCTCAAAAAGGAAGGGAATTCTGCTAAATATGAATGAACCTGAGGACACTATGCCAAGTGAAATAAGCCAGTCACAAAAGGACAAATATTGTATGTTCCCACTTATATGAGGTCCCTAGAGTAGTGAAATTCATAGGGACAGAAAGTAGAATGGTGGTGTCCGGGGGCTGGGAGAGGGGGGAAGGGGAGTCAGTGTCTAAAGGGGACAGAGTTTTAGTCTTGCAAGATGAAAAGTTCTGGAAATGAATGGTGGCGATGGTTGCACAACAATGTGAATGTACTTAATGCCACTGAACTGTACACCTAAAAATGGCTAAAATGGTAAATTTTATATAAGCACATTTTACCATAATAAGCAAAAAAGAAAAAGAAGTGCAGGGTCCTATGTGAATCCAACTCTGGCTCCCAAGAAGGTTTCTCTTTCCAGGATGCAGCCGCCCCATTTTGCAAGGGCAGTGCCTCTCCAGCGAGCTACTGAGAGTCTGACGAGCTATGTTATATTTTAATAGTCATTTCAATTGACTATAAAAATACAGAATCACATAATAAAATTGCTTTTGCACCATGGTAGAAATACTTAGCAAGAGATGAGAAATACTTAGTAAGAGGCTATAAAAACCTATTTGCTTGCTTATAGAGTTGCTGCTGAACGGGACAAAAGCAGAAGGGGATAAAGGCAAGGCAGCAGAGAATCCATCCCAGCAAATGCAGCAACGGTGTGTCCACCATGATACTCTACAGACAGGAGCCACTCAGGATTTTTTAACGCACTCAGCAAAAAATTGAACGTCTCTCTGCTATTTCTGTTTGTTTCATTTTTAACTTTTAAAGCTCCAACAGATTTGACATCAGAACACACTCATTGCCCTACAATTCCCTGTTGTTCCATCTGACTCTCCCAAAGCATGCTCTAGATAATACCGCAGCTGACCACTGAGAAGCCACAACACCTCCCCAACCCCAACATATGTAGAAAAATATTTCCGCCACCAAAGCAGTCTCCTAGGAAAAATCTCAACCAAAAGTGAGGGATATCTTACTCATATTGTTCCCATAAGGACCCGGCCCCAAAGGCATTCAGTGAAAAAGATGGAGGACTCACCGTCACCATCACCACAGCCACCATCATCACTCCTAACAACAAAACCATCGCCACCACTACCACACCATCATCACCACCACCAACAACAACAACGACACCACCACCGCCACCACCACCATGGTAATAATCATAGCTAACTTTCATTCTGCACTTAACTAAGACCAGACTCTCCACTTAAGACTTCAAGCATTTCCTCATTTCATCCCAGATGAGCCCAATAATGCGGGTACTAACAGCATCATCCCCATTTCTGCATACAAAGCTCTAAGCAAAGAACAGGAGAAGGAGGGTGTACTGCCCACCTGGCCTCGGGCATCATGTGAGCTCTGGCCAGGAGCGCAGGCCTCCCTGGCTGTTCTGCACCTCCCAAGCAAAGAGCAACTATGCTGCAGCTTCACAAACCAGGCTTCACAGTGCCTCCTCCATGACCCGCGCCCCTTCCCTTCAGAGGGGCCATGACAATTGTGGACAGTGTCAAAGGCCCATATGCCTCACTCCAGAAAGCCCTTGAGACATAATGAAATAACAGTTCCCTTAATCCCATGAACGGAACCCCAGTCTAGAGGAGAACCTACCTTTCCATGTCATATCTGGCTAAGCTTACACCATCCTTAAGACCATCAGCCAATCCAGTCCAGCAAAGGAGGAACATTTACCACCCAAGACCCTCCATGCGTACCAAGGGGCAGGTGGAGACCGACGAGACAAGACTCCTACACCAAGAGAGCTCACAATCTACAACAACCTCCCTCGGGCCAAAAATGGAGCCAGTGAGCGATACAGATGAGCTGCAGCAGAACCTTCACTGGAAGCTAGGTCTCCAAATGACACAACCAGCAAAAACAGTAATGGGAGCTCTTCCACCTTGACCATGGAACAGCCACTGTTGCAAGCTTCTCGAGGATTATCTAAATATCACAAAACTTTACAAGGCAGGGATTACTATGATCATTCCCATTTCACATGTAGAGAAACCGAGGGTTAGAGATGTCAAGTGGCCTGCACAGATTCACAGGTCTAGAAGGTGGGGAACAGCGGGCTTTGGAGGCAGGTGTCTGACAGTGGCACATGCGTTGCTACAAAGCACCAGGGCTCACATCGAAGGAGCGCCGCCCCCACCCCAGCAGCTGGACAGGCTCTTCCTCCCTGGCCACTCTCCCTCTGACGCTCCCTGAATAGCTCTCATAAAACCAGGCGGAAAGATGTCAAAACAAAAGTCACACAAAATATCATCTAATCTCACACAAGGACTGTCACAGGCAAACCCTGTCACCAAGTCCTTTTTAGGTGAAATATTCTCTAGTAATTCTTTCCCCTCCAGATCCTTCCTGCATCAGTCAAACTCCTACATTTTCCCGTCCAACATGAATTTATAGTTATTGCACGGAGAGGACATTCACTACCCCATGCTCAGAGCACGAGCACACAGAGAGATCCATCCATGTCCCAGCTGTGCCCTGCTCCTCTGAGACAAACAGGGGAGCTATGGATGGATGCTCTGGGGAGAGGAGGAGTTCGCAAGGACGCAATCCCATTATTGGACAATCTTCGCCCACCTACCCAGTCAGGGCCGCCATGTGCAGTTGGGAGGTTGTTGACTATACAAAGGCTCAGGGCTGAAGGGACAAGCAGGAGCTGAAATCCAGCCCACCTTCTGGTTGCCAAGCAGTATGTGTACCCCAAGGGGGCACCTTTCTGTAACTCACAAAAGCACTGCGTGGCTTAGGAGCCTCCCTGAAGCTCCCACCTCCCATCCCAGAGACAGGGCTACACGAGAATAGGAGTGGGGGGCTGTTAACCCCATGCCCCCAGTGCCCAGCACCCAGTGCATGTGCAACCTACATCTTCAGGACTCAGCTGGGACAGGTCAGCCCACAAGTGCAGAGAGGGATCCAGGGGCCAGCAGGGAGCAGAGAGCAGGGCCCCTGAGGCAGAAAGCCCTCACCACCTGCACCACCACCCACAAGGGTGGATGGGATCTGGAAGGCTGCCCAGGGTCCCAGAGGCAAAGGTGAAAGGGCTGTTATAAAGGGGAACAGGTTCTAGGGCAGGAGGGGGTGCAAGTAGGGAGGCCTGGGTGAGAGGTAAGGGATTCTCAATGCCTGGCTGACCAGGGAACACTCAGGCTCTCGCACTGCCTCAGCCTGCCCTGAGGACCAGGTGAGGGGACACAAGCCACACGGGTACACACCCCCCACCTCAAGAGGGCTGACGGGGGCAAGGGTCCCTTGTGAGGGAGAGGATGGAAAATGAAGCCCAAAGGACCAGAGGAGCTCAGATACACGACCAGGGATGGGAAGTTTGGGGTTAATTGTAGCTGAATAGCTAGACACACGAATCACGGGTTTCTTAAGAGTCTAAGACTGCTGGGAAACAGGGCTTCTGGTCCAGTGTGCTGGTGCTTAGACCCCACACTGGAGGCTTCCCGCTCCACCTCGGGCACCGGAGGGCCCCTCCATGCAGCATCCCTGACCCACTGCAAGGAGGAAAGAGCCCACTGATGGAGAGAGTTATATATAGTTATAGTTAGATTAGTTTTAATACTAAATTTACATATTTTAGTTTTTAAGCTGGGGAAGGTTGGCGATCCTTAGTCTTTTTAAAGGAGCAGTGCTCCCCTAGATAAACAGAATCTCCCATCTTGTTTGAGAGTTTTAATCACTCCAAGGAAGGCAGCACATCTGTGGTAAACTGTTTTCCACTCACATCCTGAGTTAATGCTGCATATGCTTTAGTCTCTTCTCCCCTATCAGCATCACGAGAACCTTACAGTCAACGTCTGCAATCTTTCCGTGGCTTTTGCATTTTCAGATCGACGGCACCTTTAAGTGACACGTGGGACAGGGCTGTAAATGTTTTGTCTAATGTTCCATTGTCACCTTTTATGCGTTTACACTCTTCTAAATCTAACTTTGTGCAAGTCACCCAGGTAAAAAATGCACATTTTTCAAAACTTCTAAATAAAAATACCTTAAAATATATACATGTATCACCACAATTTTTAAAAATTAATAGTGTAGTATACCAAAAACCATTGAATTACACACTTCAAACAGGTGTATTGCACGGTATGTGAATAAAATCTCAATAAAGCTGCTTTTAAAAACCCTAGGATGTCACTGTGGCCCGTCCAGCAGGCGTCCCTGCCCATCAGGGATGCTTCACCAACAACGCACGTTGCAACGACCTCCAACACCCCGAGGCTGACACTTAATGAAATACGGAGATGACCATGAGAGGCATTGCAGCGATTTGCTGGTGACCTCCTTGTGCACGGCCACACTGCCACTGGGCTGCCGGCATCAGCAAACCACCAGAAGCTTCCAAGAAACTGCTTCTCAACTGCCAACAGAAAACAAACTACCAGCCACGGAGCCCCATCTGCATGCAGGAGGACTCAGGGCACACATGCCCCCAGGACTGGAAAAGGAGACGAGGTCCAGGAGACCTGGCGCACGGCTTAGCAAGTCCAGATAGAAAGTCAAGAGTGCTTCACTCACTACACTCATTTTCCCAGAAAACCCACACAAATTATCATCAAACGACGTGATCTACACTTTACTCTTAGAGAATATAGCCAAAAACAAATCTGCCTTCAAGATTAAAGATTTGTTTTCATTTGTGGTCATCTATTTGACCCATTCTGGAAGAAACGTCCTTGGGGTTGGCCCTACGCTGAGGGCAGAGGCACTTCTACGGCACCTGGCTTGTGCCCCTCCTTCTCGGGAAGCACAGGGGACTCCCCAGCATGACTGGCAAGAGCCAAGGGCCCTCACGTGGCCAGATGGTCCCCCCCTAGAGCCTGGCACAACAGAGTGGGCAGAGGCGGAGTGGGTGGTGGTTATAGACAGTACTGGAGTTACCACGCCCCAGTCTGCTGCGGTGTGGGCTGCCAGCACGCCCGGCACAGCTGCCTTCTGCACCAGGAAGCCGCCCTGCCAGGAGAGGCCGAGGAGGTTACACTCAGAAGAGGCCGAGCCCCTGACTGACTGATACAAGAACACAGAAGGCCAGGCCCACGGCTCAGGGGGACCACATACATCCCAGGTGCTCTTCACACCACGGAGCTTCTTCCCCTGTCCTGCTGGCTTCCCTCACTTCCGTCCAGGTTTCTCCTGAAAGAGGCATCCCAGTCAATCACCTGGACCAGAATCCCCATCTCAAGCTCTGCTTCTAAGGTACCAACTTACAAGTGGAAATACTCCCAACAAAGAGGAAAGTGCAAGAAACCTCATCAAGGAAAATCTAACTTGTACAGATTCTGAAAGCAAGGACAAGTTCAGTTATGGACCAAGAGGAAGTGAGGGAGAGGGAAAGGAGGAGAGTGGGGAGAGGGAGGGTGAGAGGGAAGAACAGAGAAAGAGAGAGCTCAATTGTTAAAACAAACCCAGAGAGGTTAAGTAACTTCTCTGAGGTCACACAGCTTAGAAGGGGCCATGTCAGGAAAGCAAAACCTTAACCACCACTCCCCAGCACCTCTCAAAAGTGCCCCACTCGATCTCCACTAGCCCACTGTGCAAACTGTAACATGGATACTAAAACACAACATAAAACTATAAATGTGTATGACCATCAGTGAAAAGCGTTCAAGGCATTTTATTGGCTCCTTCCATAGATCAGGAGGCAGCAGCCACAGCCGGCAGGCCAATCTGGCCTAATGCCTACTGTTGCAAATAAAGTTTTATTTATTTACAGTATAACAGGATAGTTGAGTAGTTGCCTCAAAGCATTCAAACCATGGTTTTGAGAATACACACAAGGATGCCTAGAAGGGAACAGCCGGCAGGTCCCTGGAACAGCCTCCACCCTTATCCTCAGGTGATGAGGAGACTGGGGTACCCAGTCCAAGGAGCATCTCCACCCCTCCCCAAAGCACCCTGCAGGCTCCTTCCTCCAGGACAGGACAGGCGACTCAAGAACACACCCAATGCAACACAGAGCAAGGATGTGCGAAGGAGTACCTCCCCAAGGAGCAACATTCCCCTCTCCCCAAACGTGAGCCCACTCGATGCACGATATTTTATAAAAGACACTGAATTCCACAATGTAATGTTTTCTTTTCCAAAGAGGCGTCTCCCTTTCAATCAGAGCTTCTGGGAAATTCAGGTCGGTGTTTGCCTGCACCTTTTCTACAAGAACCAATAAGAGAGCTGATGCTGCCTGTACAACGACCATGGTGTGTGCAGGGCAGGTGCTGGGCACGCACGACGGCCTGATGGGAAGAGGTCCCCAGGGCATCCCAAAACTCAGAGGCTGGGATGGACAGACTCCCAAGGTGGCCACCATGAACCCCGCTTCCTGGTGTCTGTGCCCTGTGTGGTCCCCTCCCTTTACATGCCAGCGGCACCTAGTGACGCGAATCTAGACCACAGAATAGAGCAGGTGATGGGATGGCACTTCCATGACTGGTTACAAAAGAACTCTGGCTTCTGTCTCTCTTTCTCTGTCTCTCTCATCACTTGCTCATTCTGATGAAACCCATTGCCATGTTGAGAGCTGGCCCGTGGAAAGGTCCACGTGGCAAAGAGCTGCAGGCAGCCTCAGCTAACAGCCACAGAGGAATCCTGCCAACAACCCTTGAGTGAGCTGGGAAGTGGATCCTGCCCCACTTGAACCCTGAAATCACCTCGGTCTTAAATGCAGCCTCCTGAGAGAGCCTGAGCGGGAGGACCCTGAACAGCTACACCCACATTCCCGACCCACAGAAACAACGAGATAATAAACATTGTTCAAGCCACTAGGCTTTGGTGTACTTTGTTACCCAGCAGTTGATAACTACCACAGAGTACTGGCAGAGCAGGGATTCAGTTCCCGATTTCATCCGTCCAACACCCTCCTCACCTCCAGTCCCAAAGCGCTCCCTGCACACGCCTCTCCCCAGCTACTTACTCCATGCTGTCTCTCCCTCTCACAGAGAAGCTTCCACCACCCCCCCCACCCCACAAAGCACACCGGTTCCAACCACCTCCCCACAGAAACTTGCCCCACAGCATCAAAGACATCCTGGCAACAGCTAGGCTCCCATCCTTTCTTTCCCGACCACTTCCACTCCTGGGGTGGTGTCTTCCCCGGGCCTCTGCTCTCCAGGTTTCCTCCTCCTCAGTTGCTTCATCCTGAGGTTCCTCGCCCAACTCATCTCCGCCGACTTCTGTCACCATCTATGGGTCGACTCCCAACTCTCCAACAGTGCTGCAGTCGATCCAGCACTCTGCAGGTATGTGCCTTTGCATGTTTCAGAGACACTTGGCACTCAGCCCTCCCAAACTGAGCTGACAGCTCCCTGTGGAACGCCACAAAGACTTCCTGAATGTGTGTCACGGAATCCATCTTTCTCCAGGACCACCCATCCCAGACGCTAGCAGCACCGTCCATCCCGCCTGGACGCCTCCCTCGCACTCCCCCTACAACCAGTCAGTCACAACACGGTGTCATTTATCCTCCAAATATTTCCCAAGTCCATCCGCTTCTCCCAACTCCTACTGCCACCGTCCTCATCCAGGTCACCATCATCTCCCTCCTGGATTGCTGCCATAGTCTCTCAATCTCCTACCACCTCTCCTTCCTCAAGAAGTGGTTCTTCAAACCACTGTCCATGGGACCTTTCTAGAACAAAGTCTGATGATGTTACTCTCCGCCTTTAAATCCTTTAATAACTACTCATTGCTCTGAGGATAAAGTCAGCTTCCTTGCAAAGACTCACCTTGGCTATCCAGCCTCAACTTGCACTTCACTCCATCCTCCACCCACCCTCAGAATGATCCAGACTGAAATTCAATGTCCTATGCACTCTCATGCCTCTGGGCCTTCAGATATATTTACGCTACTCTTGCCTGACCTTCTTCATCTCATTAATTCATAACTATTCTTCAAATTACCCACTAAGATGTCACTTCTTCCAGGCAGCCTTCCTTGATAGCCCTTTCTCCCTCCTACCATTCCTCACTCTGTCTTGTGGTTGCCCACTTCCTTACCATCCCTCCATGTCTATCTTGGCCCACATTGTATCCCAGGGACTTGCCCAGTGACTGACATTGTGTAGGCCCTTGGTAATTATTTACAGAATGTATGAATGTAGCCAAAATCCATTCAACGATCACAAATTTAAATAACTCCTAATGGGTGCCCGCATACGCTAACTCATTTAATCACCCTAGCGCTATGCCATGACTACTATCATCATCTCCATTTTACAGAGAAAGAAACTGAGGCACACAGGGGTTGACTTGCCTAAGGTCACCCAGCTATAGCGACAGAGCTGGGATCTGATCCCAGGCAGTCTGGCTCCAGAGTCTGCGCTCCTGAACATAGAATAATCAGCCCTTCAAAGAAAGTAAAGCCGTCAGGCACAAAGAAGGTCTTAAACCTTTTGTTTGTTTTTAATGATCATCTCTAGATGAAAAAGGAAAGGAAATCAATATTTTTTAGGATGGTAATTAAAATCACAAGTGCTCATGAAAACTAAAAGAATCTATATTGAGGTTGTGAAACACATAATCTATTTAAGTATTTTCTGGAAAGAAATGCCTTGTAAATAAATACCCAGCCAGAGAATCATCAGTTCTCCTCTACTTTCCGTTACAAGCTTCCTAAAAGGACAGCTCGTGGTTATCTTTTAATGAATTTTGGTAATGCTGAGTGTATTTACAGTAAAAATAAGCAGGATGATATTCCTCTGCTGCATCACAGGTCCCAGGTTCCCAGAGATGGCCGATCCCTGGAGGCCAGCTCATGCCATTAAGGCAACTTCCTGCAAATCAGAAATAAGAAGCAGATTCATCCATTACTCATCGATTCTAATGGTGGTAGGTCTTTCAAGATTTATTTCTACTGTAACATCAGGCAACCTGCTCCCAAATGAATCCAGTGCACAGGCTCAACTGGCTCCTGAGAGTGAGCTTCACGCCACTGGAAACAAACTAGGGAGAGGAGCTGAGCCCACCTCTCCTTGTGCCCATCACTCGGGACTCAGGAAGCTTGGGGACAATGAGCTAACGTCACAGAGTGCCAGCACCCACCCTGCACCCTCCTGACCCTCGGCTCCTCACCATGTGAGCCTGGGGTCCACATCCCAGAACACTCAAAACAAAGCAGCCGAAAAGACGTGCAGAGAACCACTGGCCATGATATCTTCACATGGGCTTTTGAACTCTTCGTGTGGGGTGCAAAGGCTGGTAGAGAAAGGAGAAAGTTTTCCAGGAAAGGCGATTGTACTCAGGTAAAATCCACAAATTCTGTTTAACTATGACTTTGCCAGATTTTTTTGTTGTTGTCGGGTTGATTGATTTTGTTTTGTGTTTGTGTTTTAAAAGAGGACTAGAGTCGAAACCAGCACCATAAAGTGAAAAGTTTCACCAGATTGAGGTATGTGCAGTCTACCCACAAACTGTAATCTCTTTTATCTGTTTCTTTTTGGGGCTTCTTCATACAGTACAGCACCTCCTTTCATAACCACAGAATACATACCATCAAACTTTCTCTTCCTCTCTAACTACTAGATACCAATAAAAACATGAAGCTCCAAACAGTTTCTGGGAGGATAAATTGTTGAAATGCCCTCTGGTCAGATCTTAGGGTAGATTAACCAATCAAGCAATGTTATGAAGAATATCCTTCCAGACAATGACCCAACAGATTACTCTGGACCAGCGGGTCTCTGAAATACTGTGATGGAAAAATGTAAATGTACAGCTGATAATTACTTCGGTTGTTTATCCATCTGTTTGCTTCCTCATATATACGGTCTCATGATTACAGTTAATCACCCTCAAAAGAATTATCTTGGTGAGTTCACAGAGCGACATAATAGAGTGACTATAATTCAATAGACACTTTTGATTTTCCTGATAAGACAAAGAGTCAGCAATTACTGTTTGTTATCACAACTCCAGTTCTTGTCAATACAATTCAAATTTTACTTGATACACTAATTAAACAAATACTGGCCAACTACAAAAGTTGGCCCTACAAATTATTCGGAGCGAAGAGTTTGTTTACTGAAATAGGTACTTTGAGAAATTATATTGAGTATGAAATGCCCCAGATTCCCTCTATTATCTAATTTGGAAAATCACCCTGGTTTGAAAGAATAAGCAGAATGGTTGCGTGGATCCCTTCCTCCTAGGACTGGCTTATTCCAAATCATTCTCAATCAACTCCCAACAAATTAACCAAAATTATGAAGCAAAGCAAGTCACTGAGTCCTCAAATGCCCCATGATCTGCCACCATTCCTCTAAGCCATGCTTAATTCATTGGGTCAATTTCTGGTCAGTTATGGAAACTACAAGGAAATGGGCAAATCAGAGGCAAAAATATCATACAGATAGAGCTTTCCACAGTTAAAAAGGCATTTTGGAGGAGCAAATTGTACCTACTTTCTTCTCTTTCTTGCCTCTCCTCTAAATCTGTCTTCCCTGGACTCACTGCCACTCCAGCCCTGACCCAGGACTAGGGCCAGCCACCAGCTCAACGAGGCTGCTGCTCAGCCCAGCCTCTGGGCATGACCCTCAGAGGACAGAGGGTCCCAATAAGGCAGTCTCCTTCACTCAGAAGCACATGCCAGACTTATGGCCACCAGAAGAGGGACCCAAGTACAAAAAGGGCTAATAATATAACTTCTGTGATTTTCGAATACTAAACCAAAGCATCCGGGAAGAATGACAGCAGCTACACCGACTCTAGTCCCTGAACTCGTGTACCAGGAAACGCTAATCTGGTAGATCAAGGGTAGATTATTACTCAATCAAGCCATGGCCAATGAGGGAAAAATTAAAAGATCAATACATGTAAATTAAAATATAAAAACCTGGAGGTCCCTTAAACTATCAGCCTAGGAAATACAGCAAAAGTAAACAGGTCCGTATAGAAATAGAAAAACCTACCCGAAAATTCATAAGGAATACCAAGGGATCCGGAAGAGCCAAAACAATCTCGAAAAACAACAAAGCTGTGAGACTCACCCTTCCTGATTTCAAAAGTTACTGCAAAGCTATAGTGATCAAAACAGTGCGATACCAACACAGAGACACGCATATAGACCAATGGAATAGAATAAAGGGCCCAGAAATACACCCTCACATGTACGGTCAAATGATTTTCAACAAGGGAGTCAAAACCAGTCAATGGGGATCATTCAGTCTTTTCAACAAATGGTGCTGGGAAAACTGGCTATCCACACGCAAAAGAAGGAAGTCAGACCCCTACCTAACACCACACACCAAAATTAACTCGAAATGGCTCAAAGATCCATTTACTGGAGTAACATTCATATAACAACATAAACATGTATGTTAGGGAAAGTTTTGGAAATCTACCTCTCCCAATAGGTTCAATCATTTGTCTTTGATTTTACACTAATGTTTTTTATTCTGCTTAAGTGGGAATTCTGCCTTTGTCAGGAAAGAATTTGAACAAGATCCTAATCTATAGTAACCACAAACACTAGAGGACAGGAAATTGCAGCCCCTAGACAAATCTGGTTTTGCCACCAGTTTTTGTATGGCTGTGAGATCAAAAATGATGTTTACATTTTCAAGTAGTTGGGAAAAAATCAAAATAAGAATATTTCACAACATGCAAAAATTATACAGAATTCAGATTTCGGTGGCCATAAATAAAGTTTTATTGGAACATGGCATGCTCACACACGGATGCCTTGTCTGCGGCTGCTTTGAGGCTACAAGAGCAGAAAGTGGTTTCAATAGAGGCTGTATAGTCCACAAAGCCTAAAATATTTACTTTCTAGCCATCAGCAGAAAAAGTTTGCCAACTCTTTTCTAGAACATCCTCAATTTCACACGTTCTGTGCAACATCACTCCCACAAATCATCAAAGGTTTCCAGAACTTTAACATTTCAGCCTCATTTATTCAACAGGTATTTACTGAGCACAGGCCCTGTGCCAAGGACAGCAACGCACACCAGGGATACAAAGACAGGCAGGTAGACGCCTTCCCGCCCTCATGAAGTTCCTAGTTTGATGGCAGAGATAACCCAGTAACCAGGGGTCCCAACAGCCTGCAACCCTGGACTGTGAAACACTGGATGCTGTGGGCATCACAAGGTAGGGGACCTTAACCACACGGAAGGCAAGTCCCAGGGGGCTTTCAAACCTGAAAGAAGATCAGAGAGAAGTGAAGCAGAGAAGAGGGGAGAAGGTGGAAGAAAGGAGGAGGTCCTGGGGAAGGAGGGCACACTCCGGGTTGAGAGAACAGGACACCTTCGCTTATCAACAGCTGCAAGGTTGTCGCTCGGCCTGGCTGGCCCTCGGGGAGCAATGGCGAGGTGTGTCAGGGGCAGCAACAGAGGCCAGGCCAGGCCCGCGAGAGCCCTGCTGGCCCTTCAAAGAACAGGCCCCCAATCCACACCTCCTGGGCAGCTCTTTGCATCTGTAAAGCAGCCAGAACGCCTCTGGGGGCACCCAGACCTGATGTGGGGTGGAGCAATTCCTGCCCTTCTCCAGTGAGCTGCACCAGCCAACCACACGTGAGCGTTTTCCAGATAAAACCGCACAATCGCTCATCGGAAATCAATGAAATGTATTAATATTATGACTACTCTTCAACCTCATGGAGTTGAAAATTCTAGATAATAGAAAATTCTAGATGAATATCAGCGACATGCCGATTGAGCCTTTTACATGGCTAAAATGTAATAGTCCACGTTTCAAAGGAAAAGTTCCATACTTTTCATAATCCTTATTGTCACTCTATTCTTGTATGGGCTCCATCAAGTAGACAAGACAAAAATAAAATAAAAACCCATAAATCCCAAATAGGCTATGGCTAGCCATGATATTGAGCCACGTACAAAGTCAACTCATAGCAGGTGGGAAAATAGATAAAGCTGACACCCATCTTTTAAGCAGGAATAAAACCTTAAAAACCTGCAATGTGGATTTAAAGTGGCTGCCCAGTCTTGCTCCAATTTACTGCTCCACGTCAGGTAATAGTGATTTTTTTTAAGATAAAGTTAAAACTCATCTTCGGGTATTTGCAGAATTTATCAGCTTTGGATCCTAAACACCAAACGTTACGATTAGGAGAAAGTGAATCAAGTGGCGCTTGGCTTCTCTTAGAAGGTAGAGTTTGCAACGGAGCCACCATGTGCAGCAGGCAAGTCACAGCATGCACGTCTCACTCAAGGTCACCACTAAGAATCGCCCTTCTGCTGCTCCGTGCTCCTTCGAGGGGCAGCTTCACACAGCAGGGAGGGCGTCAGGCACGAGATGCTGAAGGTGCTGGCGTCCAGTGCATCGCAGCACCAACATGAACCATTTTTATGGGCTACATTTGCTTTCCCCCAAAATAAAGTCACAATGCACCTCAACATGCCTGCAAGAGCTACATATCTCAACACCCACCAGACCCCTCAAGAGTCCTTCCCAACTGTGGGAAGTAGACAAGCAAGCACCCGGCACACAGGACAGCCTCCCAGAGGTCTGCCCATCCATCATTGTTACCTTTCCAAGCCCCTGGTCCCCAGGCATTCCACTCCTCCAACTGTCCAAAGCCAAAGTCCTCACTGTCCTCCTCCACCGGCCACAAAAGTGTCTGTAGGGCTCATATCTATCCAAGTCAACCCATGGAAAATGGACTGAAGGACGTATGTTAAATATACCAGAGAAGAGAGGGAGCTGTCCATGAACCAATGATGATATCACGCAATGACCTCTCTCCTGGGCACCTAGTGTTAAAAAAGCTCCCCCAAGACCAGCAGTAATTGAACCAAGTCTCAGGAGGAAAGGACCTTTGAGATGTGATTCCATCCCCTGGGGACTTCTAGAGTGACACCCACCCCATGCATCAAGATATGCACACTTCCACTGGCGGCTTCATGATACTCCAGGGGACAGTCCGCCTCTCATCTGCCAGAAGAGCATCCCTGCGCTCAGCTCAGCTCTGACTCCTTCAACCTGAATCCCTAGGCTTTGCATCTCCTCTGGTGTTACCAGACCAGGTCCCACCTGCTGCTCCAGGACAGACTTCCATATGCCGAGGGATACGCCGAGTGTCCTCACATCTTCTCTTCTTTAAACCTCCCAGCCACAGAGTCTTCTTCTTCCTCTCCAGGACAGTCTGGAATGCTGTAAATTCTGCTTTTCCAGCAATCTTGTCACCCTGTTGGTTGAGTTTATTGAGCAGCGATCTCTGCGTCCCCCAGGAGGCTAGTTTGGGAGGCCCTCCTCCTCTATCGTCCGGTTCGTCAGCTGATTTGCATCCCAAATGGTAAAACTCCACATTTAGCCTGGTGGAGCTTCATCTGATGTCTTCAGGCCTATAGTCCTAGACAATCAAGACCTCTGTGAATACTGATTCTGTCATTCAGCTTAGACTATCCTCGACCTTCTAGAACCCAACAGGCAGGATCACTAATGAATCACCATCTACCCATCAATCCTCTAAAAATGGTCAATCTGCCTGAAAGAATGCGCCCACACTTTTACTCCATCTTGTTAACAACCAACTTCATGCCTTTTTAATATCCGACAATTCCTTGTTACCTTTCTAATAACTTTCCGGGAACGGGCTCTGAGAGTGAGTTGGCTTAGCTAACAGTAACAGCAGTTACTCCGTACGAGGCACCACACTGAGCACTTTCCATTTGTTCTCTCACTGAATCCTCACACTAGCTAGGGAAGGCAGGGTCCACATGCAACATGAGTTGATAGATGAAGACATTTTGGTTCGTAGAGATAAGAGGAGAGTCTTACTCCATAGCCTGAATGCATGAACTCTTTGCTATGCCACCTCCCACTACAGATTGGCTTCCATAAAAACCACAGAAAAGGAGAGCTGGAGAGAATCCTGCAAAGCCAATGGTCCCTTCAACAGATGAGGACCTGAAGCAGGAGTGACCCACCCCAGGTCATGGGCTTCTCCCTTCCACTTCCATCCATGTCTCTCCAAGATGAAGCCCATGAGAAACTTCCCATGAAAACACACTGCTGTCCTTCCCCCTCCAGGGTCATCTGGAATACACAGTCCAGATCTTATTTCCAAGGAGCTCCAGTCCCTCTGGGATCACTGGAACTTTCAGGGACTTTACTAATCAGCTCGTGCCCATCTCATCTTTGAAGCTGTTGAAATCCCTTTCCTGGAATCCCTGGCTGGCTTCTGTAGCTGGTAGGACCACTGAGATGAAGGGTGATGGTCTCCCCAGGGCCCAGTCACGCCCACTTTCACTTTATTAAGATCCAAACAGCTGCTCCCCTTCACCGGTTCCCCTAACTTCTGGGAGCCGTTACTGTCAGCCCAGCAAGTCGAGAGTTACAGAAGCTCAGCTCTAGCAGACAGAAGCTTCCGGCGGATGGCCAGACGGAGGAACTCACTTGTTGCTGGTGTATGCTGCTCAGGCCTATCCCATAATGTGCATCAGGAAAGCACTGCCACTCAGGAGCACTTCCCTCCAGGGCAGCAGCACCCACTCACCCAGGTGTGCGGACTTCTATACAGCACCTTTCTAATAACCTTCTTGAAAAAGATTCTTGATTAGATCTGTCTGTTTTGAAGTATTCATAATTACTAGTGTCGTAGGTTAAATTTTGTCCCCCAAAAAGTTATGTTCAAGTATCTAACCCATGGTAGTTGTGAATGTGACCTTATTTGGAAAAAGGGTCTTTACAGATAGAATCAAGTTAAGATTAGGGTGGTCTCTCATCCAATGACTGGTGTCATCAAAGAAGAGGGAAATGAGGACACAGAGACTCATAGAGACACAGAGAGAACTCCATGCAAAGACGGAGGCAGAGACTGGAGTGATGCTGCCACAAGCCAAGGACTGCCAGAAGCCACCAGAAACTAGAAGAGAAGCATAGAACAGATTCGAGCTCTGAGCCCCCAGAAGGAACTAACCCTGCCAACACCCTGATTTCAGACTTCTAGCCTCCGGAACTCTGAGAGAACATATTTCAGTTGTTTGAAGCCACCCAGTTTGTTACGGCCTTTTATTATGGCAGCCCTAGGAAATTCAGACACTAGGTGTCATTCATCAATCACACTGACTTTATGGCAGGCACCATCAGTGTACTTTACACCCACCAGCTCACATCATCCTCAGCATGACCCTACAAGGTCAGTTCCTAATCGCACCGCTTGGAGAGGTGAAAAAAGTGAGCGTGTACCTAGCCCAGTTATTTGGCTAGCATGTGATACAGATGGGGCGCACACCCAAGTCTGCCTTTCCATCAGGGGCATCATCCCCTTTCCCTCCTCCAATCCTAGTCCTATCACCCCAGTCCCGTTGTACCTGGGGTGCGAGGGACCAGCTTCCTATTAGAAGGGGCACAATCATCAGCTGACACATCCACTCTAAGCACTGGTGTGAAAGCTGACACCCACACTGCCCCCATCCTTCTCCCAAGTAATTTTTCCTCATGAAATCCTGGGAACCACCCCCCTCCACCATGCCCTGGATGTCAGAGCCACTGACTCCCAAAGCACCAGACAGAGCAGGGCTCCTGGACCACCCTGCACATTTGGGGCTCCAGCAAGACACGGAGGCCTTGCTTGGTGGGGTGTGTGTGGTAACTGGCCCGAGAGAACTCCTAACTCCAAAACTGAGCCCTGGACCCTGTCTGTGACTCTGTGATGTTGGCAGCACATTCCACCAGGGAGGATCCATCTTTATTGCTCAGGAAGTGTTTACAGTTATGTCCAAGAATCATGCAATTCATTGAAACATAGAATTATCATATGATCCCACAATTCCACTCCTAGGTCTATACCCAAAAGAACTGAGAACAGGTGTTCAAACAAATACTCGTCCGTGAATGTTCACAGCAACACCATTCACAATACCCAAAAGGTGGAAACAACCCAATGTCCATCAACAGATGCGTGGATAAACAAATTGTGGTACACAGATGTATCACGGAATATTATTCAGCCATAAAAAGGAGTGGAGTACTGACACATGCTACAACGTGGATGAACCTTGAAAACATTGTGCTGAGTGAAAGAAGCCAGACACAAAAGACCACACATTGTATAATCCTATTTACATGAAATGTCCAGAACAGATAAATCCATGGAGACAGAACACAAATTGCTGGTTGCCAGAGCCTCAGGGGAGGAGGCAAAGGGGAGAACGGGTAAGGAGTTTTACTTTGGAGTGATGTAAATGTTTTGGAACTAGATAGAGGTGGTTGCGCAAAGTCGTTAATGTACTGAATGCCACCGAAGTGTTGTCTGTATAATGCTTAATTGTACGTTATGTGACTCTCGCCTCAATACATTACTTTTTCTTTTTTTGAGGAAGATCAGCCCTGAGCTAACATCTGCTGCCAATCCTCCTCTTTCTGCTGAGGAAGACTGGCCCTGAGCTAACATCTGTGCCCCCATCTTCCTCTACTTTTATATGTGGGATGCTGCTACCACAGCATGGCTTGCCAAGCAGTGCCATGTCCGCACCCAGGATCCGAACCGGCAAACCCCGGGCCGCCAAAGCGGAACGTGCGCACTTAAAGCTGTGCCACCGGGCCAGCCCCCATTACATTTTTTACAAATCTTGCAACTGATTCATAAACTTACACCTGTGCCAGAAAGTGCGCCTCTGCCTGCCACCCCCGCTCTGCCCTGCAACGGTTCCTCGTCCTGCAGCTCTCAGGACAAAGCTCCCACTCCCTAACTGAGCCTGCAAGCTCGTGGGCTTGGCCGCAGTCCTCTCCCCACATCCCACGCTGCAGCCCAGGCAGAGCGTCCCAAGGGCCCCTGGCCTCCAGGAGCTCCCTCTCTGCTTCCCTTCCTGTCTCGGCATCCTCCAAGAACCACCAGGAGCCCCCTCACTGAAGCCTCACAAACAGCCTACCCCTCACCACAGAGCCAAGACCCCTTCTAGGGCCAACAACAAACACTTTGCATCCCAGTCCTGCAACTGAATGGTCACCCTGAATGGTCCATTTCTCCACTGGACTCTTAAGAGCAGGTCCAAAAAACAACAACACGACCTGGGTGTCGACTTTTAATCCATGACAACACTAAGGGGTAGGAACTAGCATTATCCTCAGTTTGCAGATGAGTAAACCACAGCATGGAGGGTGAAGTTAATTCTAAATATTACACAACCTGCAAGGGGTATGGCCAGGATTCACCCCCAGATCAGTGCAACTGCAAACCATCTCTTAACTCTCTGGCATCCAGGCCAATAACTCTCCAGCCCATAATAAGGCCTGACAACAAGTTGCAGAATCAATTCCAACGCAAATAAACTTGCATGGACTTTCATCAGTACCTGATAGATCTACACACGGCTGGAAATTCGCGTTCCTTCGGCCTCCCAGGCAACCCTGGCTTTCATGTTTAGCACATTTTCTTCCCTGCAGCCCTTTTGGACAGAGACGCCATCCTCGACCAAGACATATGAAAATGCCTCCAGAGATTAAATGCCCACAGCCAAGCTACGGAAAGTGACCTGATTAAATACTTAACTGGAACACCAGTCTAGACTCAATAGATCAACCCTTCTGGCTCAGAGCGGTACTGGCTATGCAGCAATTGTGCAAAACAACGCTTATAAATGGAAGAAAGGAAGCCCATCTCTCCTTAGTTTCTGGTAAATTAGGACTTGGAAACTTAATAACGCCGGGCAATTTTACAAGTCGGGCTGCGGGCTCTGCTGAGTCCCCTGGGGGCAGAGCCCAGCCTTGAGCCCAGGACACAGCTCTGCACAATTCATCACAGCTGACAGCCAGGGTGAAGCTGGCCCCAGAGCGGGCGCCAGGGAAATGGGTCCAGTGCTCCCACGCACTTCCTCCAGGCCCCTTCACTCCACCCGGGGGCTCTGAGTCCTTCATCTCACTCAGGATTTATATGCTGAATCCAGGGGATGTCTTCACGCCATTCATGTTTTATTCTTTCAGCTGCTCCAACAAGCCACTCACCTCCCCTCCAAACCTAGGACACACAGTTCCCTCTGGAGAGAGCCCTCATCCCCTCTCGTCCCCGGCATATCTTCTGTAGGCCCCCATATCTCTATAAATGACACCTGCCCCCGGCGGCGTGCCCAGACAGTTCGCCTGCTGGGCAGGTGTCCTCACCCTAGAGAGCACAAACTCGGAGCTCAGAACCGCCTGGTCCCCCCCCCATCTTTCCCACTAGCCAGTCGCAGCCCGAGGGCACAAATGAAATTTGCCTCGTTCTTCTCCGAATTCCCAACACCTAGAAGGGTGTCTACCATGTAGGCGTCTCTCACTCAAAGTCTGCTGGTGAACGCATGAAGTCACTCATAGATATTCTCTCTAGAGGGAAAGAAAGAGACCATCTATCTACTCAGATAACGGCGCCAGAGAGCCTATGCACCACAAATTCTGGTCAACAAACTTCACATCAAATCTGAACTGAAAGAAAAAAGTAGACCAAAGAGAAACAAAAATCCACTAACCTTATCACATACCTTGCACATCAGTTACTACCTTAAGTCTCCAGACAATTTCTAAAAAGATGATACAAAAGACAAACTGGCGTGTGACCTCTCTGAGCACCAGCTTCCTCACTGAATGGAGACAGAGGACAGAGCGCAGGGAGCAGGAGTCTGCGGTGGCCCTAAAAGTTCATGAGTCTCTCCTTCCAAATGTTTCTCAACGGCATTTCTGCCCTAATCCCCTGTCTTAGGGCTGCCCTAACAAATTACTGCAAACTTGGTGGCCTATGACAACAGGAATTTGTTCTCTCAGTGTCAGAGGCCAGAAGTCCCAAATCTACGGGTGGGCAGGGCCATGCTCCCTTCCAAGCCTCTGGGGGAGGACCCTTCCTCGCCCCTTCCAGCTCCCGGCAGCCCCACGTGTTCCTGGATGCTCGTTGGCTTGTGGCAACATAACTCCAGTTTCTGCCTCCATCCTCACCCAGCCTTCTTCTCATGTGTCTCTGTCTTCTTCTTATAAGGACACCAGCCCTATCGAATTAAAGGCCTCCTCGATGCCCATATGACCTCATCTTAACCAATTATACCTGCAGTGACCCTATTTCCAAATCAGGTCACATTCTGAAGCACCTGGGTTAGAACTTCAATTTCTCTTTTTTGAGGGGAAACACAATTTAACCCATAACATCCTCCCTCTCCCATCATTGAATGTTTATTAAATGATCCAGTCAAGACATTGCAAGCATAAGGAAATGTGTTTTCCCTTAAGTTAATATGTAAATATATGCAAATCCTTGTGTGAAAATGTTGTTTTTCAAAGTTTAATTTTTTCTTTTGTCTTCTTTTCCTGGATATCTAAATACAAACTGAAGCTTCTAAGTAGTTTTGAACTGAGAACAAACATCAAGTAATTTATGTGGAAATCCGATGATTCTACTTAACAGCGCTCTAATTCTTTTTTTTTTTAATAGAAGACAAAAGGACACTAAACATAGGTGGCTTTGTCACCAGGGATCCATTTTCAGGCTACGTTGTGCTGATGATGGCGTTCCCATTACCAAGTGGCTACCAGGTGCTAAGAATTTTATACCTATCATGTCATGTACTCCTCTCCCCATTTTACAGATGTGCAAACTGAAGCTCAGAAGGCTAACTAACCAGCCCAAAGTTAAACAGGAATTAAGGGGTCTGAACTCAAGCCAAGTGCCCCTCTGTGGTCTCAGCTTATGGATCTCAGGACTGGAAGATTTTCATTGTTGCCTGGTTCAACTCCCCACCCCGAGACGAAGGCACACCTCACATCACATCCCTGCTGTTAGAGGGCTCATTTGGGAGGTTTTCCATTTTCCCGTGCACCTCATGAGGGTTCTAACAGGCTCGCAGCCTCCCTGACAGCTCCCTGAGAGGTCACCCAGCCTGGCCTGACACACCTCAGTCACCACATCAGCACTGGCCTGACACACTTCAGTCACATCAGCTCTGGCCTGACACACTTCAGTCACAGCAGCACTGGCCTGACACACTTCAGTAACAGCAGCACTGGCCTGACACACTTCAGTCACCACAGCAGCATTGGCCTGACACACTTCAGTCACCACAGCAGCACTGGCCCGAAACACGTCAGTCACAGCAGCCCTGGCCCGACACACTTCAGTCACCACAGCAGCCCTGGCCCGACACACTTCAGTCACCACAGCAGCCCTGGCCCGACACACTTCAGTCACCACAGCAGCACTGGCCCGACACACTTCAGTCACAGCAGCACTGGCCTGACACACTACAGTCACCACAGCAGCACTGGCCTGACACACTTCAGTCACCACAGCAGCCCTGGCCCGACACACTTCAGTCACCACAGCAGCACTGGCCCGACACACTTCAGTCACAGCAGCACTGGCCTGACACACTTCAGTCACAGCAGCACTGGCCCGACACACTTCAGTCACAGCCGCACTGGCCCGACACACTTCAGTCACCACAGCAGCACTGGCCTGACACACTTCAGTCACCACAGCAGCACTGGCCCGACACACTTCAGTCACAGCCGCACTGGCCTGACACACTTCAGTCACAGCCGCACTGGCCCGACACACTTCAGTCACAGCAGCACTAGCCCGACACACTTCAGTCACAGCCACACTGGCCCGACACACTTCAGTCACAGCCGCACTGGCCCGACACACTTCAGTCACAGCAGCACTGGCCTGACACACTTCAGTCACAGCAGCACTAGCCTGACACACTTCAGTCACAGCCGCACTGGCCCGACACACTTCAGTCACAGCAGCACTGGCCCGACACACTTCAGTCACAGCCGCACTGGCCTGACACACTTCAGTCACAGCAGCACTAGCCTGACACACTTCAGTCACAGCCGCACTGGCCTGACACACTTCAGTCACAGCAGCACTGGCCCGACACACTTCAGTCACAGCCGCACTGGCCCGACACACTTCAGTCACAGCAGCACTGGCCCGACACACTTCAGTCACAGCCGCACTGGCCTGACACACTTCAGTCACAGCCGCACTGGCCTGACACACTTCAGTCACAGCCGCACTGGCCATGCTACTAACTCCTCAGCAGCCCTTCACACTCCCACGGATGCCACTGGTCACCAACGACTTTTTAACCTTTGATTTAAAATTGCCACAGTACTTTATTCCAGTCACAAAGCTCCCGCCGACATGGCTGGACGAGCTCCCTTTGATAATGCCAGTGCTCCAGAGCAAAGTCCGCCGTCTGTGTGCTGGCCAGCCCAGCTATCAGGCTCTCCCTGCCTTCTCTGATGAAGCTGGTGTTCACTTCACTCGCCAGAAGTGGAAGTTAAGAAAATCCGATTTCATTGCTACAAACTGTCTCTACTTGACATTCTAGGTATTCCTCTACTTCTCATCTTCTCAGAAAAGGAAGAAATCAGAAGCTCCCATGCTCTGGAAGTGTCACACAAAAGGCTCTGTAACAGTGTGACTTCATTTGGGTCTCAGCCGTCCCTCGAGATTTTGGACTCTGTGCAGAGGCCCCAGGCGCGCGTCCACTCTGCAGCGTGTGTGAGTTCAGAAACGCACCAGGAATCCCGAGCCGTAAGGACAGGCGTCACAAGAGCCGACGGGTAAAGTGAAGAAGCTAGACTGGGTCATGCCAGGATTGCGGCCAGCTCCTACTACGTGTGTGCGTGCACGCCCCTGGCTGAGGAGACACATAATTAAAAGTATTTTAGAACACGAGTAGAGGGCAAATTAGGCCTACTGCCCAGTAAGGCGGGCTGTACGAAACAAGGAATGTTCATAAAAGCTGAAAACAAGACTCAACACCACTATGCCGTTTCTTCGGGCTTTGGGTGCCCTCCCAACCACGAGATGAATCACCACTAGGTCAGTGATAAAGGCGGGAAGGCCCGTGAAAATTTTATAAGCTGGTAAAAAAATTGTTGTTGGCTGACACATTTAAAGGAACTCTGCAAAGCTGCTACACTTATTTGCAGGTAAGCGGCAGACTTTGGCAGGTAAATAAAACATCGACTTTAAAAATGGCAGTACTAATGCTATACTGTTTGTGCCACGATTATTAAAACTCTGTCCTTAAGAAACACTGTCATCCAATCCTTCATTTCCAGGGACTCAGATTCCTCACCCTGAAGGCTCATTGCATGCTAATCCCACCTTTAAGGGGCTGCCTATAACTCACAGAGATCAAAGAGGGAAAGGGTGCAGACAGGCGGTGGAGGGCCCTTGACCAAGTCTGGTCCCCACGGGTAACTGCTGCTCGGATGCAAACTGTGAAATGGAGATTTTACTATCTGTCTGACTGGAGGCAACTCGGCTGAAGAGGCAGGAATCCTAAAGAATTGGGTTTCTGTTAAATCGCTCTTTTTTTAAACCTTTCACTCAACTTTAACTGCCCCACCCCCACTCCCAACATCTCCAGGGCCTCCTGTGTTCACTAAAGCTCTGGACAGGAACTGCCAGAGAGGGTCTCGGCCAGCTGACCCCCACGGCCCCCCGTTCTCACTTAGAAAGATGGGGAGGCTCACTGCCCGGTGGTCGGCTTTAAGGGTCTACAAAGGCCTCATTTCTCTGTCCACTCCCGACACACGAATGCAGATACGCTTGCAGGGCTGGTTATTTCCTAAAGGTACATTATTTGGAGAATGCCTGGGAGGTTTTTTACATCTTTCTACGTTTCATACTGCTGGCATTCCATTCATAATTAGCATACAATATTGTTACAAAAGTAACAGTTATTATTCAAAAGTTAAAAGATCCTTAACATCTCAGCCAGGGTCAGCAACCTGTGTCCCCCAGGCCACATCCAGGCACAGCTTGGCTTTTACTGCCACAAGCTAAGAATGGTTTTCACCTTTTTTTTAGTGAGGTAAAACTCACATAATATAAAATTAACCTTTTTTTTAAGAGACTGCTCCTGAGGTAACATCTGTTGCCAATCTTCTTTTTTTCTTCTTCTTCTCCCCAAACGCCCCCAGTACATAGTTGTATATTTTGGTTGCAGATCCTTCTGGTTGTGCTATGTGGGACGCCTCCTCAGCGTGGCCTGATGAGCGGTGCCATGTCGGTGCCCGGGATCCGAACCAGCGAAACCCTGGACCACCGAAGCAGAGCGTGAGAACTTAACCACTCGGCCACGGGGCCAGCCCCCTAAAATTAACCATTTTAAAGTGTACAATTCAGTCGCATTTAGCACATTGTTGTGCAACTACCAACGCTCTCTAGTTCTAATTCTCAAATATTTTTCATTATCCCCAAAGGAAACGCCATACCCATTAAGCAATCACTTCCCATTCTCCGCACACCCCCCACCCCCACCGGCAGCCACTAATCTGCTTTCTGTGTCTATGGATTTGCCTACTCTGGCCATTTCTTATGAGAATCATAAGATATATGTCCTTTGGTGACCAGCTTCTTTCACTCCACATGTTTTCAAGGTTCATCCATGTCGTAGCATGTATCAGTACCTCACTCATTTTTACGGCAGAACAATATTCCATTTTATGGCTATGCCACATCTTGTTTATGCATTCATCCACTGATGGCCACCTGGACCACTTCCACCTTTTGGGTAGTGGGAATAGTACCAGTGCTATGGCCGTTCCTGTTCAAGGATTTGTCCGAATGCCTGTTTTCAATTCTTTTGGCATAAAGCTAGGAGTAGAATTGCCGGATGATACAGTAGTTCTATGTTTAACTTTCTGAGCCAAAGTGTTTTCTGGTTTTTACATTTTTACATGGTTCCCTTTTATTAATGGTTATATAAATATCCTCAATTTTGCCTCCTGGCCTGGAAAGCCTAAAGTATTTATTATCTGGACCTCTACAGACAAAGGGTGCCGATCTTACTGTTCCTTTTAACGGTTGAAGGCTTTACAATCACGAAGTACTTCTGGATATACGGTCTACTTTGATTTCACTGGCTTTTCATCACCACGTTGTGGGGCAGGAAAAACCGGTGGCAAGACCAGCCTTTTACAGATGATCAGAGGCCCACGACCACCAGGCGCTGGAGCTGGACTCACCCCATCTCCCTTCTCAAACCCAGCTTTCCTTCTCCTCTCCCTCCTGCTAATGCAGCCCTTGCAGTCAACTACACCAACAACCAGACTAAACAGCCCT
Organism: Equus caballus; assembly: GCF_041296265.1. Lineage (NCBI taxonomy): Eukaryota > Metazoa > Chordata > Mammalia > Perissodactyla > Equidae > Equus > Equus caballus. The sequence continues at coordinate 7,163,003 of NC_091684.1, forward strand.
TGCAGTCAACTACACCAACAACCAGACTAAGAAAGCACGTTATTGGAACCTTACATTAAATGGGAGACTTGAGAAGTAATCTTGTATCAATGCTGAGAGGAGGGGGAAACTTAGGGGGAAGTTCTAGGGATAACAAAGCCACCAAGATGCTGGTGATGCCCCCAGTTATCTGAGGAACACATCAACAGAGGTGTGTGGCTGAACTGTCTGGCTCCCCAATATCACCGAATATGGCTGCAGCACGGCACCTGGCATCCAGTTTAGTTCAGGACAGAGCCCCTTTTTAGGGAGCCCCTCCCCCCGGTCAGGGATGAGGGAGCTTCAAGGCCATTTAATCCCAGCACTCACTGGAATCCTGCGCTAACTCTGCCGCATGTCCTGGAAGGGACAACTCATCCAAGGGTGTGACTCCCCACTAACAGGAGACGTGTGTCTCTCAAGGCAGCTCCTGACACTTGGCTGACATGAAATCTCTCTGTCCCTTCGCCTTCATTTAACAAGGTGTGCCAGGGACCACACCAGGTGCAGGGAATAGAGCGAGGAAGACAGCTCAGCCCTTGTCCTCAAGGGCCCTCTGTCCAGGAGGGGACATGGGTAAAGAGTACACCAACTGCTCCCACGAGAGGAACAGAAGCATGTCATGGAACTGCAGAGAGCAGCAAGGGGGAGGCCCCTCATTCAGCCTGGGTGAGTGGAGAAAGGTTTACAAGTTGAGCTGAGCCTGGAAAAGCTAGACAGATGGAAGGAAAATAAAGGGTATTTCTAAGCAGACAGAAGAGCATACGCAAAGGCACCGTGGCCTGCCAGAACACGCAGGGTTAAATGTGTGAGAAATACCACCAAACGTCACTGGAGTCAGCAGGACTAAGTCCCATCCCTCCTGTATGTGGGAGTCCCCAGTATGGGTCCCATCCCCCTTTTCCCTCCCCTTGAAATCTCCAGGCCGATCCTCAAAGCAACAACCCCCAAGAACGATCTGAAGAAATCTGGCAGGCTAGCCACACTGCCCAGAGAACCAAGACGCATTCCTGCCTTTGAAAAATGGGTAGCAGAACACACATGACACTAGAAGGACTTGAAAATACATCTTGTGAAGTTAGCAGCACAGCAATTTGGAAGAAAAATACCCACATTTCCCTCCTGCTAAATCACTATTTGCCCCTGGTAAAGTCAATTATGTTAAAGAAAATAAGTTATTTTAGAAAAAAAAAAAACAGGGCTTGATAAGTGCCTTTATTCCAGCAAATAAAACTCGGAGAGCGAATGCTTGAGTTCCTGTATTTCTGAGGGTCTCCGGGCAGCCTGAATGGTATTTCTCAGCCAAAATGTTGAGGACGGTCCATAATTCCCATGGTAATCTGAGCATCTTTCCTGGGACCTGAGCTCAAAACTGCCGCTGGTCTCTCAGAAAGGAGAAGAAACACGGCAGGCTCCTGACCATCTCTGGACAGCCAAGGCGCCCAGCGGTGTGGGGGGGGGGGAGGGTGAGCGGGGCGCACCACGCTTCCTTGTCTCCTCCTCCCCATCCTCTTGCCCAACACACACGCTTCCGGAAGCAAGTCCTGCAGGTTTTTCTCTTTTCTTTCCAAATACGCAGGAAAGACTTTGCTTCCAATAACTCAGTCACAAGACTACCAAGTCACAACTGTTGAGTGTGACTAAGTTACACACTACCCCCAGCATTCTACATCAGTGGTTCTCAACAGAGAGCCAAATTGCCCCCAGGGGCCATGTGGCAATGGCTGGAGATATCTGGGGATGTCACAACTGAGGGAAGGGGAGTGCTCTTAGGATGTAGTGGGAGGAGGCCAGAGATGCTGCTAAGCACCCCGCAATGCACAGGATAGCTGCCCACGACCAAAAATTATCTGACCCAGAACGTCAACAGTACACAGGTCGAGAAATCCGCTTTAGATGGATTAGCTTGTTTAGCCCTCGAGCAATCCTGTGAGGGAGAAACTACTGTCCTCCATAGTCAACAAGTGAGCAGACTGGGGCACGGAGGGCTGCAGAGCCCCCACACGTCCCAACCCGGCACCTTGGTCCTGGCTCTGATTGGGCAGCCTCCACGGGAAGCACCTTCCTTGCAGTGACGTCACTGAACATCCGCAGGGACAAGGCAGTGAGCCTCAAACAGGTCACCTCCTGTGCAGCACCAGCCCCCGCTGGGCAGAGCTGGCCTCTGTCACATAGACTTAGGGCCAGCTGCTCCAGGCCCCTTGCTGAGCGCCACTGACCAGAGCTCATCCTCTGGACCACAGAGCTCCCTCAGCCCAGAATCTGCTTTCTTAGGGATTCTGCTAACAAATATAAGAAGGGGAAGGGACAGTGCTGTGAGTTCTGGGGGAGGCAGGCCTCTGGGCTCCTCAATCTGCCTCTGGGGCATGCTCGCCAGGCTCTCTCTCTCCACTCCCCTCCCTCCTCCCTCATCCCTCCCAGGTCTGGGGGACTGAGGACCATTCTCACTAGGCAGCTGTTATATACACCTATTGGAACAGCCCAGGGCTGAGAACCAAGGGCACAGTCAATTCTGGAAGGGGTGAGGAGGCCAATGTGATAAGCCCTGCAATACTGGGGAGGGTGGCAGGGAACAAGTTACATTTGGCACAAATCCTACATCACACTAAGGCAGCAAATCGCAGATGGTGACCTGGCACTAGCCAGGCACCCAGCCGGACAGGAGTGTAGCAGGAAATGAGGCCAAGAAGGCCACAAAGGGTACTTTAGGGGTTTCCAATCAGGCAGCAGCCACCAAAGTCTGAGAACGTGGATCAGAGAACCCAAGGGCCCAGGATGGATGCTACACTCCAAGAAGACAAACACAGAACGTGTTGGTTTAGCCATGAAAAAAATCTCACAGATCCACGTCCTTGCAATCCCCCCAAAGCTCCAAAACCACAGAGTTTTTGTAATTCATTTAATGGCAAAAATCTAGCCTGAGTGCAGATGAGGCTAATTAGAGGTTATTTCCCTCCCACTGTGCATGCTGGTACACTCGGGCAGCTGCATCCATATGTTTGACTGCGGGGTGCTGCCCGGACCTGCTGGGGGTGGTCAGCACACAAGCCATCTGCAGGGGTACCACCTTTCTTCGCACACTGAGACAAACCTGAATTTTGAAACACCACTAGCCCCAAGAATTTCAGATAACGGATTGCTAACCTGTACCAGAATATAAAAGCCCCATGAGGATGGCTCCAGATCCCCCCATGAGGATGGCTCCAGACCCCCAATGTCGAAGAACAAAGGTAGCAAGCAACCAGGAGGAAAGGAAGGAAGGAAGGAAAGAGTTACTGGAAGGCAGTTTTCTTTTACAGTCATGCACCGCTTGACGACGGGGACATGTCCTGAGGACTGCATTGTTAGGCGATTTCATCATCATCACTGTTCTAGCATCATAGGGTGTACTTACACAAACCTAGATGGCATAGCCTACTACACACCGAGCCTATATGGTACTAATGTCCTGGGACCACTGTCATCCACGCTGTCCATCGTTGACCGAAACGTGGTTATGTGGGGCATGACTATATCTCTAATTTCTCCGCAGCTTAAGACAATTGTGTTTACCACTCAAGCTGGGACACACGTACCTTCACCGCTAATCATCTCTACACGTAGCGTCACCTGCCCAGGTTAGCTGCTTATGCAGAATGCTCCTCTGCTCATACTGTTAACCAATTACTAGACAACTTGTCCAGTAATAAATAAAATAAAAATTAGAAAATTTTAAGAAAAGTAAAGCTCACAATGCCACACTGCCCTTTTCCAATTAAAAAGTCATTAAAACGATCACCAGAAATTGTATATTTTCTCTAGAAATATCAATAATATAATATCAATATTATAATAAGTTAATATCAATAATATAATAAGTGAAGATTAATAACAACAAGGAGTAGTCCTTTTTCCTGCTGAAAGCTCTCCCGCATACATTATCTTGCCAGCTCCTCCAGGCGCAGCTGAGAGGTGAACACAAGCACTATTCTTTTTCCATCTCCCAGGAGAAGGGCCCGGGGCTCGGGGAGGGTGGACGAGGCGTAAGTGTTGCACCCAGGCCTGGATTCCAGGCATTCCGACTCCCAATCAAATGCTCTTTACCCTACACCATAATGTCCCCACCCCTAACTTTAAGTTACTGTAGTTGGGACTGTAGCTGTGATGGAACTCTCCAGCCTTTTTCGATGCATGCCTAGTCATAAAGACCTCGGTTATTGCAGAATATAAAGATTCCATTCCAGAAAAGAAACAAAAACCAACACGTAGAAACAAAGACACAGATCTCATTAGCAGGCTTCAGGACACCACCTTCTGAGGCCAAAAGAATGCAACAGGCATGGGGTCTGGGGGTGCCATGCACGTTTTAGGATAGTGAGAACAGGAAGTGCCAGGCAGATATGAAGATAACTCATTTCGAAAGCAGCTTTCCTTATGCTCACGAGTCGACCCCACCTCACCCCCTCCCGCCAGGAGCACCTTCTGGGTTAAGTACACAGAGAAGAACACCCTGCAATCTAGAGGACACAAGCAGCAGAATACACATCAAGGGAAATGGCAGCATCTGCCCTCATTCACATCTCTTCACGTCTTTGTAGGGGTCTGGACTTCTGTTCTGCCAGTGACTCCCAGGGATGAGAAGGTGTGAGAACTTACAATCCCTGGGCTCAGAGCCCATAATGCTAAAGGGTCCATCATAACTCTTACTGACGGACGGAGAATAAGTACCGAGAGGAACATGTGGAGATCACCAAAGCTCACCCCTCCTCGTCCTGCAGGGCACCTAGCAGACTACATTCCTGAGCCCCAGATGCCATTATGTATGACCAGGGACTGAGCTCTGGGTAAAGGAATGTGAGCAGAGGGATGGGCACCACCTCCAGCCCCGGCAGGGAAGAAAATCTCCTGTGAATTGTCCTTCATCTCTTTCTTTACCCATCCACAAGCTGAAAGGCAAGGAGCTCAAGAGCCTAGTGGAAGGCAGAGCCACAGGAGAGAAGTGTGAATCCCTGAATGACTAGCCAGTGCAGAGCCCCTGTGCCCCCTCCCCACTGCCCACTTGGACTGTAACAGGAAGGACAAACAAGCTTTTGTGGGATGAAGCCAGTGAAACGATGGAGCTCTTTGTTTCAGCAGCTAGCTAATGCTAACTCAGAAAGGAATTCACAATAGTTACATTTATATATAAAAATGTATCTAATTTATCCAAGTACATTAAGCAAAATCACTTAAGATGGCATACAAATTTTGTATCACACTCCTGAGGGACTGCAGCAGCAAACTGCTACTGTAAACAGTAATTGCAACAGGATAAAGATTCTGAGTTATTGGTTTTTTTCTTTGAGGAAGACTGGCCCTGAGATAACATCCACTGCCAATCCTCCTCTTTTTGCTGAGGAAGACTGGCCCTGAGCTAACATCTGTGCCCATCTTCCTCTATTTTATATGTGGGACGCCTGCCACAGCATGGCTTGACAAGCAGTGCATAGGTCCACGCCTGGGATCTGAACCAGTGAACCCCCGCCCACCAAAGTGAAGCGTGTAACCTTAACCACTATGCAACCCGGCCAGGCCCCCGAGTTACATTTGTGATGAGATTCATCCAGGGGAGCTTTAGAGATTTGCCTTCATCTAGTCCCTTCAGGGCCCCTGGGAATCAAGAGGAACCCTGGCCCCTGATCCGACCCCGGAGCAAACTTTAAAATTCTAGGGAAGCCATGAAACATCTCTCCCCATCTTCGACCCTCCCCTCAAACAAGCAGGGGCTGCAGAAGCAATAGGGCCCACCAGGCAGACTGGGATGCTGGGAGAGCCTGAATTAAACCAGGAATTCAGTCTCAAGCAACACAAGGCTCTCCCCACAATCAATCAATAAAGAATGAAAGAAACTAACACTTGACCAAGCACAGACCAAGGGCAAGGTTTGTGCTGGGTTCTCTCTCTTTATCCCCACAACTGCCCAACAAGGTTGGCATTATCATCAATTTTTTAAAGAAGGTTTATGGTAAACAACTCGCCCAAGGTCACTTAGCTAGCAGGAGATGGGGCTGAGATTCAAAGAGGGATCTCTATGACCACAAACCTGTGATCTTTTGGCACATACCATACGCTAAAAGAAAACCTTTTTCTCTTCAAGGCACCCAAATGAAAATTAAACAAGCTAACAGACATCTGTCTGGGGGTGAAACCATCTGCCTTTTGAAGGCAGAGAGGGCCTGTGTGCACGGATACTCAGCATCCCACCTGCACGCAGGGAAGCAGATGACTGCAGAGCGCCGTGCTAAGGCTGTGCTTATAAATGACCATCAAGAAGCACTGAGTCATTAATTTGTCACAGGCCAACATCCTCCCCCACCCCATGCACTACTGAAATTAAAGCGCTCCCAGGACGGCCCAGGGCCACAGCAGGCTGTGCATGGTGTGACCCGGTGGGAGGAGCCAGCCTCATGGTCTGAAAAGTGAAGAGTGCCCCCTGGAGTTGTTCACTGCGCTGACAGGGAATGTGCGAGGCCAGTAGCAAAGCCTCCTTGCCATCCCTAGAGAACTGGGATTCCAGAACCAGAGTGAGCCTCGCCTTCCTACTCACACTACAAAAACAAATGGAAGGAGACCAGAAATAAATATCGCGGATATCTTAGTCTCTCAATACTAAAGGCAGGTGAACACAGGCAGGTGGAGCCCGAGAGACACCCCAGAGGAAAAGCCCACTCCCAGTGTGCCTTCACTTACACACACACGACTTCGTGTCCAGCTCTCAAACTATCTGATCATACTGTCCTGTCACCATCTGATGACAAGAAATCCTGATGTTTGAACACAGAAACCAGTAGGAGTCCTTAACTTCAATTCCATGAGCCTTGCGAGGGAAGTGGGGGCTTAGTCGGCTAGCTCCCCCCGCCTCACTTCCCAGGCGTCTGCAAAGCACTGGGAACCCAAAGCCTTACAGGAAAAAATGACCCAGAAGGTGGCCACTGAAGGCAGATGAAAATTCAGACAAAAAACCTTATGTCATGATAATCACAATGCTATGGGCTGAGTTGTATCCCCAAAAATTCAGTCGTTGAAGTTCTAACCACCACCCCACCCCCCCCAGCTCTCAGCACGCATTTGGATGTATTTAGAGATGGGGTCTCTGAAGAGGTGGCTGAGGTAAAAGGAAGTCATAAGGGTGGGCTCTAATCCAATATGACTGGGTCCTTATAAGAAGAGGAGAATAGGACACAGACACACACAGAGGGAAGACCATGTGAGGACACAGGGAGAAGGAGCCATCTACAAACCAAGGACAGGCCTCAGAAGGAACCAACCCTGCCAGCTCCTTGATCTTAGACTTCCAGCCTCCAGAACTGTGAGAAATAAATTCCTCTTGGTTAAGCCCCCAGCGTGGTACTTTGTTAAGGCAGCAGACTAATACACATACTTTACTTTACACACTGATCTGAATCACAGCCCCAAAGTCCTTCCCACCTTATTAATAAAAGCAAACATAGGAAGAATGCTATTTCTATTCGCATAACAGTGTTTCCAAACTGCCTTATGGTAGATTAGCTCTTGTGACCCTCCCAAAAGCACTAGCAACCCATTTTGAAAATGTGGAAAAGGATGGAGAGGTTCAAAGACTATTCTCAGGTCACATGAACAAAGAGTGGTAGGTAGTGGCAGGGCTAAAACTCAAACTCCGTGCCCTCACTGGGTCCCCTCCTCATTGCTTACCTCTCAGAAGATCCTCTCAAGACACAAAAGGAGTTTGAAAAGTGCCCATCTTGCCGAGCACGTGGGCCAGCAGTGTAAAGCACTGCTGATCTGCCAACCAGCCTCTCACTCCTGATCTTTCCAACTGGACTCAGGGCCCTTCCAGGAACAAACTCAACAATTTCACAGCTCAGTAGCCCTGCTCCTGCTGCCCTTCCTGCGAGCACCACCTCCAGCAGCAGCCCTCCCTCGAACCACAGCACAGGCACCTGCCCACAGGCTCGTCTCCCAAATTAAACCAAGCCAGCCCTCAAGGATGGGCTGTAATAAGGTAAATGCAAATCCAAACCACAATGACACACCACTACACACCTCTCAGAGTGGCTGAAATAGACAAGAGAGATAACTAAAAATGCTGGCGAGGTACAGAGAAACTGGATCACACATATATGGCTGCAGGAAATAGGAAATGGTACAGCCATTCTGGAAAAGTCTGGCAGTTTCTTAAAAAACCAACTATGCAACTAGCATACAATTCAGCAGTTACACTCCTGGGCATCTATCCCAGAAAATGAAGGCTTCCATTCACACAAAAACCTGCACATGAATGTTCATAGCAGCTTTATTTGTAACAGCCAAAACCCAGATGTCCGTCAACAGGGGAACAGTTGAAAGCATCTGTGGTACATCCATACCATGGAACACTACTCAGCAATGAAAAAGAATGAACTATTGACATACACACACACAACCTGATGAATCTCCAGAGAACTACGCTGAGTGAAAAAAGCCTGTCCAAAAAGGTTACATACTGTGTGGTTCTGTTCACATAACAGTCTTGAAATGATAAAATCATAGAAATGGAGAACAGACTAACGGTTGCCAGGGCTTCTGTTGGAAGGAGGAGGGAGATGGTGTGACTATAAAAGAACAACATGTGGGGTCCTTGGGGTGATGGAAATGCTCTGCATTTTGACTGTATTGATGTCAATATCCTGGTTCAGACACTGTACTATAGTTTTGCAAGATATAACTTTGGAGGAAACTGGTAATGGGTACATGGGTTATCTCTCTGTACCATTTCTTACAACTGCATGTGTCTATAATTATCTGAAAACGCAAAGTTTAAAGAAGAAAAAAAAGAGAGAGGAAGGAAGGAGGGAAGGATAGAGCGCAAGTGAGCGAGCTTGGGCAGAGACACTGTGGCATTCTCCGATGTACCCAGCAAAGGACTCAACAACAGCCTGTTTCTTTGTCTATGTTTTCACTACTTGCATCCTCAGAAGTCACAAGAGAACAAGAGAAAGAACTGTTCACAGATCTTAAGACAATCCTGATAAAACGTCTGATATTCTAAGGCAAACACTAGCACAACAATAAATTTAAAATTTGTATAACGTTTCCAAAGTAAAATCAGGTTTGTAGAAATATAATATGCCCTAATTTGGTTTTTCTGCAACTGCAGTGAATGAAAATGTCTGCATTTCTATTTACTTAGAATCAAATCTAATTTTTCTTCCCCAAAGTAGCAGCTTGCTTGCTACTCTAGATAACAAGAGATCTCGCTGCAACTCCCACACTCCCAAATTTATTTGGACATTACACTATTCCTAGCAATTATCATTACTCACACCTAATCGGCATATACACATCATGCTCCCCAACACCAAGCAAATGTCCCTTACCCCCGATATAGGAACAAAAATACACCACTAAGAAATCAACTTTTGAGGAAAAGCATTCTTCCAGCAACTGCGGCTATTAAATCCAAGCAGGAAATCACTTGCCACGACATTTCTAAACTGTGCTTTATTAAGTAAAAAATAAATGAAAGCAACACTCCACTGAGTGCTTGGCTTATCTCAAACACAGGGCTCCGTGCTCTGCCAACATTCTCTCAATGAATCCTTGCTGGGCTTTGCATAGGCAGGCTTGGCTCCATTTTCCAGATGAGGAAACTGAGGCTAAGAAAGCATGAGTAATTTGCTCAAAGGTCACTTACTGAACAAGACCCAGGAGTTAAAAGGTTTCTGTGCAGCCACGCCCACATCTTCGTTTGAGAGTTCTACCCGGAAGAGGCCAGAGCGAAGAACACACCTGGTCCACTAGTGTTCTGTCTGCTTCGAAACAAAGTTAAAGGCTAGAGGGGCTGGCCCCGTGGCCAAGTGGTTAAGTTCGCGCGCTCCGCTGCAGGCGGCCCAGTGTTTCGTTGGTTCGCATCCTGGGCGCAGACATGGCACTGCTCATCAAACCACGCTAAGGCAGCGTCCCACATGCCACAACTAGAAGGACCCACAACGAAGAATATACAACTATGCACTAGGGGGCTTTGGGGAGAAAAAGGAAAAAAATAAAATCTTTAAAAAAAAAAAGAGTTAAAGGCTAGAAAGAGAGCCTCACTCTCCCACTGCCCTCTACACCGGCTCTCTTAGTTTCCTACTGCTGCATAACAAACTGCCATCTATTTCCAGGCTCATTTTGGGTGTTGGCAGAATCCAGCTGGGACTGTAGGATTGAGGTCCCTGTTTCCTTGCTGGCTGTCAGCTGAGGGCTGCCCTTGGCTCCCTGAGGCCTCTATCTGGTCCTTGCAAGTGGGTCCCTACATGTCAGAGCCAGCAACTGCACACTAAACCCTTCCCAGGCTCAGAATCTCTCTGACTCTACCTCTGCATCTTTCTTCTGAGTCCCTCTTCGGTGACCAGCCAGAAAAGTTGTCTGCTTTTTGGGCCCATGTGGATGATCCAGGATCATCTATCTCAAGGTTCATGTTAATAACATCTGCAAAGTCCCTTGTGCCATGTCACATAACATTCACAGATTCTGGGGATTAGGGCATAGACATTTTGGGGGACCATTACTTACCTCCCACACTATCACTGAGAGGCGAGCACAGCATCTTCAGCTGTGACGGCAGAACATGCTGCATCTTTTTACTCAGTCTTAGGAACAGGATCCATATGAACACAATTTTACTGGTGTGGAGAGCTAAGACTCTGAGTTACTGGTGGTGATGGAAAAGTTTATACGGTCCAAGCCGTGGTGTGACAGCTAGGTCAAAGTTCATGCCAGCATTAATAAACCAAGTCTGTAAACACTGACCCACCAAACTCAAGCCCAACGGGAGAAATTAACAGGCTAGTAAATTTCACAGGCACTCGCAGCCCCCACCATGAATCTGGGGAACCAGCATTTTCTGCCTTTGCTGAGGAAGCAACACATCGGCTGTTTACTCCTTGCCTGATTTTGCAAAATAAATAAATAACTGAAGTGTCTAATTTACAAACAATGCTTCTAACAGAGTCCAAATACTTGCAAACAATGCGCTGTGATTCATGTTTCCAAATGAGATGGAGTTTTATCATTTTCTTTCCCCTCGTGATTCATTCATTGGCCAAGTCAGTGGCCAGAATGGAAGTGTGGCCCACCCACAGATCCCCCAGAAAGCCTCTAGGGAAACAGAGCTCTGTTGTTAGGCTCCCCAGAAAAACACTGTGGTTGGGAAGGGGTATCTCCAGTAATTTTCCCTTAAGCAGAAACAGCCAATTAGCTAATGGGAATGAATCCCTACCTCCCAGCACTTACATCTTCCCAGCCCACACCCTTCGTGAAAACCAGTGGAATCCTCCCTGTGCATCCCAGACAAGTGGGAAGCCTGGGATGACCCCAGTGCACGCATCCCTTCCTTCCCTTCTGCCCAAAATCGATTGTTCCAGGCCGGCCTGCCCTCCCTGTAGGAGGCTCTATTATTTAAAACTCCTTCTGATGCTGAGCGAGTTGTGCTGCCTTGTCATTTCCACCCAGTTCAGCGGTCTCATCCCTACCCTGTGAAACTAAGCAGAGTAGCCCTACTCTTTCTTCTACCTGACAGCCACTCACATCCTTCCTAGACACACCTGGCAAAACCATCCAGACACTTTTCTTCTTTGGAAAAAAGTTTTCTTAAAACTGAAGTATCAGCCAAAGGTTTTACGTTAGAAGTCACAGCAGTGAGTCCTAAGGAAGCTTCTGCGAGGCGTGTGACTTAATGGGGAGGGACACAGCCATGTTCTTGCCCTCAACCACCTCCCCACTGAGGAGATTCTGCTCACTCTATCCCTGAACTTACCTTCTGGTGTCCTCTAGACACGACAGTCAAGCCACTCTACAGGTATCATACCTACAGTCTCCTCAATGACACCATCAGATCACCCAGGGAGCCAAGGAAATGTATCAAGGTGGCTTCAAATGCAGTGCTCCAAAGAGAAGCCCCTCCCCCAGCTCCTGGGAGTACAGTGCAGGAGAGCATGAACTCTAGAACCACAGCAAGGGTTCAAGCCAGGGAGCAGCACTTAGTAGTGGTGTGAGAGAGGGGAAGCAATTGATCTTCCCTCTGCCTCTGTAGTCCCCACCGCACAGGACAGAGGGGGCAAGCCCTGCGCCCCAGCTAGAGCTGCTCCGTGCCCCCTCTGCAGGGTGGTGGGCCCCCGGCTCCTCTGCTTGCTCCTGCCTCTCCTCAGTCCTCCAGCTCTTCCTCCACCTCTCAGTGCTGTGCTCCCTGCAGGTCTGTCCTGAGTTCTCTCCCCATACACATCACCCCAGCAGGCTCACCACAGCCTGGACCCCATTGCCACCACACCTGAAACAATCCCAGCTAGCATCTCCACCCCAACCCTCCCTCATCAAATGCAGATTAATGGGGAGGTTTCTGCACGACGTGCCCCCAGCTGAATCCATGCAGAAGCACACAGGGTGCAGGCTCAGCTCACAGAGTCAGAAAGCCCACCTCTGCCACTGACCTTTGTGCATGTCTGAGCCTCAGTTTCCACATCTCTAAAACAGAGGCAGGAAGGGAGCTCCGTCACAGTGGTCCTGAAGCCAGGAGGCCCCCCAACCGGTGTGTGGCACAAGCCACTGTAGGCCCAGAGGGGGGGACCCAGGCTCAGGCCTGTTCCCAAGGCCACTGTCCAAGCATCTAGCAGAGATAAGCAACTGGAGTCTCATAAAGGAGAGCCCTGGGGGCTAAAGCCACCTAGGAGGCTTTCCAAAAGTCAGAGGGCCAGGACTGAACCAGACCAGCCGTGGGAGTGGGCACCACACTCCTGGAGCCAGCGGGGCGCTGCACGGGCTCAGAGACCCGAGGGCAGGGCAGGCTGAGCCGGAGCCCTAGAGGGCACAACCCAGCGGCAGAGGGGAGGCCAAGGTCACAAGAGGCCTTGCAAGTGGGGCAGAGTCTGGCCTGGGTGAGGGAGGTGGTCAGGACTCCTTTGGATGGAAAAGCAGGAGGAAAGTGAGACTTAAAATCACCGGGAACATCCAGGGATCCCAGAGGGCAGCCGGGGCGGACGGGAACCCGGGGTAGAGAAGACAGGAGCCCACAGGCCTCGGCAGGCCGGGCTGCGAATGGCCTGCGGAGGCCGGCAGAGCGCGGCAAGGGCCGGGGTCTGCTCGTTTGCCATTAAGGAAAGCCTCGCTCTCTGGAATGTGTAGTCACTCCGTCCGAAATGTAAACTTGCAACCCGATTCCCCCACTCCCCTCAGGAAACGACAAAGAGCGGCGGAGCCAAAACAGGTCCCCGCCCTCCCCAACCAGCTCTCCGGGCCCCGGGGACAGCGGAGCGCTCGGCTGCTCCTCTCCGAGGGTCCCGCACGGCCCAGGGCGCGACCACCAAGTGGCGGGCAGCGCGCTCGGCCCGCCCGGGTGGCGCAGGCCACTTCCTACTGGGCAGAGAACAATTCTTCGCTTTGATCATTGCAACTTGAAACTGTCCACACCGAGCCCCAGACTCTGAACACAACTTCATCCAAAAAGCAAAAAGGCGCGGCAGAACAATGACGCCGGGGCTGCCCGGCCGGGCCCAGCCAAACTGAAGGCTTCGGCCGCGGGCAGAATGGGATCTCCGAGTTAGGGGAAGCCCCGGAGACTGGAAGGCTCCGCCACTGGGGTGCCCGCCCGAGCACTGGACGTCGGAGGGGACACCCTCGGGAAGTGACACAACCCGCCCCTCACCCCCGCGTGTCCCCGGCCCGGCTTTCCCGGGCTCCGGCGGGGGCGCGGGGACAGCGTGCGCCCGGGGTCCGAGTGGGCAGAGCCAGCCGACGGGGTGCGATCGGGCGCTCGGCCGGGCGGCGCGGGCGGGCGGGGCGAAGACGCCTCTTCCCGCGCCGCGGCCACTCCGCATCCCGCCCGCGCCGCCCGCGCCGGCTGCAACAGGCTCGGCGCACCCCCGCCCCGCCGCCCGCGCCCCGCCAGGCCCCGGCCGCCCGGAGCGCCGCGCCCCGAGAAGTTGGGGCAAGTGGCGGGCGCGGCGGCGGGGACGCGGGGCAGGCCCGGCGCGAAGCGGGCGGCGCGCGCTGCTCACCCACGCCGTATTTCTCCTCTCTCTTGGTGGGCACCCAACGCGTCATGGCGCCGCGCGGGGCCCGCGCCCCAGGCCGCCGCGAGAGCCGCCGCCGCCGCCGCCGGTCGGGCAGGAAACTCCGCGCCTAGGCCGCCATTTTCCATTCCTTTCGAGCCGCGACAGGATGGGAGGAAAAAGTTTGCGGCGGAGGCGGTGTCATGTGGGACGGGGCGGGCGGAGCGTCGCGGGCCGGATGGGAAAGGCCGGGAGCTCCGGAGAGAGGCGGGACGGCCGCCGGCTGCGCGCCCGCCCTCGCGCGCCCCGACCCCGCCGGCGCCCCGGCTGCGCCCCTACCCCGCGGCCCCCGCGGCCGCCGCCGACCCGGTAACCCAGCCCGATCACAGCGCGCCCCACCCGTCCCCCGCATTCCCGGCCCCCGGACACCCCATGGAGCGCCCCGCAGGGACGTCGTCTTCTCATTATCCAGAGTCTCCTTGAACCAGTGAGCCCTCCTGGGGACTGGGTCTCATGCAATGAGAGGGGTGCGCCCCCGGGGGACGAGGGATTTCTATGAGTCTTATGAAGCGTGTGGTTTGTACAGCACGGGGGTTAGACCAGCGCCTGGTGATGTAATGTCCCTAAATGAGGTTCCGCCTTGGTGGTGAGTCCTGGAGCTGAGCTAACTCGGAGGTCCACTGGGAGGAGCCTTCCAGAGCACGTGGTTCATTCATTCGTTAGACGGACATTAACTGAGCACCTACCCAATGCCCAGATGTGCTCAGAGCACCAAACTAGCCGGCATAGGGCGGAGGGGGTGATGAGGGAAGTTAACAACAAATAGGCCGGCTTTTCGTGCTTGGGCAAGGGCACCCAAGGCGGTGGGAAGAGATGGTGCCGTGCTGGTCAGGGAGCACCCTCCAGGAAGTTGACCTCTTGCTTGAGTGTTGAATGAGTGGAGTTACCCAGAGAAGCCAGGAGGGAGAGGCAGGAACAGCCTCGCTAAGGCCCGAGACCTCAGCCGCCTCGGGCTTGCAGAAACTTCTGCTGGTTCAGCGGCACTCAAGGTGTGTGAAGTGGGAGAAGAGAGGAAGTTGGGAGAGGTGCTGGCCGGGAAAGGACACCCATGCCAGGTCTAGAGCAGCGCGCATCACTTCTTAGGAACTTCTTCGCTCTGCAGGGAGTGTTCAGACTCTCCTGTTGCTCACTCCAGTGAAAGATGGGGCTTCGGATCTTCCGAGGAAAACCTTAAAACAGCACACATGCCTATTTATTTTTACCATGATTTTGGAAAACAATAGAAAGGCTAAAGCCAAGAAAAGGAGGAAGAAGGAGACAGCCTCAGAATGAAGGCAGCACCCTAAATGGAGTAAATTTGGTTTCATGGACTGTTAACGCTATCCTCCTCTCTTTCATGCCCTAAGAACCAGTGACAACGCAGTCGGCCTGGGCGCCTTCAGGGGCTGGAGGAAGGAAGGTAAAAAGGATGGAAGGCTCCATGGGGTAGGGACAGCACTGGGTGGCAGAGCTGGGGAGGGGACCAGTAGGGCCTAGGAAAGGCCAGGTGGGCCACCTTTCTGCTGCCTAGATGGCCCGTCGTCTGCCCTTGGGGCCACAATGAGCCAGGGAAATCTCAGCGTTCCACCCAGAATGCACATTAAATGAACACTTGGGAATGCGCCAGGAGTTTGTCAGTTTGGGTGGATGAGAGGGAATCTGCTGTATTCAAGAGGATGCAATGCCATTGCCTTTGAATTGAGAGTTTACGATAATCAACCACAGATTCATAGAACTTTATAGGCCTTGTTTTACTGATAAAGAACTTAAGTCCCACAGAGCAAAGGTAACTAGGCTCCGATCACACAGCCTCATGCACACACTTATAGCCTTCTGTGGAAATTAGAAACCTCAGGGGCTCAGACCCTGAACCCATGGCCTAGTGACTCTGACTCCTTGAAGGAGGAACACCTGGGAAGGTGCTGTACAGGAGAAGTAGAGTGCTCCAAGACAAACGACATGGTGGCCTGACCTACTCTAGGTCAGGGTGGGCTTCCCTGAGAAAACAATGTCGGCCCAGACTTTAAGGATAAGCAGAAACTAGGTAGGTGAACGGCTGAGGGACAGCATGTGCAAAGGCCCTGGGGAGGAAAGGAACACAAAGCCCTCAAGGAACCGAAAGGCCAGTATGTCTGAAGCATAGGGAACAACACAGAAGTGACACAAAATGGGCCTGCAGTAGAATGGTCTTTTAGATCTTGCTAGGAATTCGGAATTCTGCAAAGAAAACCTGAAAAACAAACTTTGGTGATCCCTACCTTCTCTTTTATGCCCAATTTCAGCTCTGCTTGTGTGGCTGCACATTGGGGAAGATAGGGTGTTGTAGTGAAAGACCAGGGGCTCGAGAGCCACACAGCCCTCGGAGGCCTGGCCTTGCCATTGCCAGCTGTGTCAACATTCTCCTTCCGTTTCAGGCCATTTTCTGTTTCTAAGCCTTAGGCCCCTGACATCCTCCATATAAAGTAGGGGTAATGCTGCCCACCCCACGAGGCTATTTTGAGGGTCACAGGAGAAGATGAAGCTGCACAGGTAAGACATGGTGACTGGTTATCTTCCTCATGTGATGCTCTTTGTTTGATAGCCTGCTGCTTCACATTTTCTAGAACAGCTGCCACTTTCACTCTGCTAAAAGTGACCCACTGAATATATAAATAAATGTGGTGTGGAATTCATGTACTTTTGTAAGACTGTCACATAAATAAATTTCTAAATCAGAATTTAAAAACTCCAGATGGACCATGGGCCCATGGACCCTGTGTTTGAGACAATGAGCCTTATCGTGATGTGTGCCCAAGCTTGGCTGAGAAGTTGTACATGTGGCCGCAGTCCTTGCAGCCCTGAGAAGGTTCATCGGCATTTCCTGGCTGACCCCAGCAATGGTCTCATTTGTGGCTCTAAATCGAGTCCACGGCCCTGGCTCATTGCCCCGTGGTTGCATGAGCTTGGGACTGGCTCTATGTCCGATTCCAGGAGCCTTGGGGGTTGTGGTCAGTGGGTATTTTTGACTCCTGTGTCGACATGGCTGGGCCACAGATCTCCACAGTACCTCCCAGGCATCGTGCAGGACTTGGGTCTGTGCCACGCTTGCAAGTGCGACCCACCCCAGAGTACTGGGGTTCCCAGGGGCCCCGTCCTAAGCATCAGTGGGAGGTCAGACTAGTGACTCCCTCCCAAGACATAGCAGACTTTTGGGATGGAGCAATGAAAAAGAATAATCGATATTACAGTTTTAAATTTTGAAAGGTATTTTTGTTTAATTTCAAAAAATTTTCCGTATTTTTGATGCAAACTCAAGAGATAAATTCAGCAAAACCTTGCCTGGGGGAGGTACGAGAAGGCACAGTGAGGAGGGGGCATGTTGAGTCTGGGGGGAAGGACGCAGATGAGCATGAGACAGGGAAGTGGGGATTTTACAGGCTTCAAACAGGGCGTGACCACAGATACTTGCCAGTTGAAAGGGGAGGAATGTGGTCTTGCAGCGAAGCATCTAATGGCTGCCCGCTTTGACCCAGGGGCACATCTTGTCATCTTATTAGATGACCAGGCATGTGGTCACAGTGCACAATGTCACACAGCACAAAATGTATAATCAAGTCTTTAGATCTAACTTTCAGTTTACAGCAAATAGAGGAGATTGAGGAATGAGTTAAACACCACAAGAAATACAGTCAGACAAAGCTAGAAGGTGGGACCTTCTCTAGGACACTGCTCTGGCGTTGCCAGCAAGTTGATATTGAAAAAATAAATGGGTGGCTGGGAGAGAAGAGTTCTAGATTTTAAAAGACTTAAGAAATAGAATGTTGAGGGGCCGGCCCAGTGGCGCAGCGGTTAAGTTTGCACCTTCTGCTTCGGCGGCCCAGAGTTCGCCAGTTCGGATCCCCAGTGTGGACATGGCACCACTAGGCAAACCATGCTGTGGCAGGCATCCCACATATAAAGTAGAGGAAGATGGGCACAGATGTTAGCTCAGGGCTAATCTTCCTCAAAAAAAAAAAAAAAGAAAAGAAAAGAAATATAACGTTCACATGTGATGTGCGGTCCTTGACTGAATACTGCTTCTAACAAACCAACTCTAGAACATTTTAAGGACAACAGGAGATTTTAATTCTGGACCAGTATTAGATAATAT
Organism: Equus caballus; assembly: GCF_041296265.1. Classification (NCBI taxonomy): domain Eukaryota; kingdom Metazoa; phylum Chordata; class Mammalia; order Perissodactyla; family Equidae; genus Equus; species Equus caballus. The sequence goes on from NC_091684.1 coordinate 7,181,192, forward strand.
TTTTAAGTTATTATTTACTTTACTGAGTGTAATAATAGTAGTATTGTGGTTATGTCGGAAAACATCCTTATATTTTAGAGATGCATGCTGCAGTGTCTGGAAGTGAAGTGTCACTGTGTTGGTCACTGACTTTATTACAGTAGAAACAAAAAAAGATGAAGTGAGACTGTTCAATCTAGGTGTTGGGTCTGTGAGTGTTTCATCTCTCTGCTTTTTTATATGTTTGAAATTTTGTATAAAATAAAGTTAAAGTGGAGGAAGGGAAGTGCTTGAAATTTAAAAACCAGTTTGCGAGACAGGAGCCTGGCCCGGCCTCACCCTGAGAGCTTGGGCTGGGCCTCACCTGCAGGTGCACGACTCAGCACTCTCCGTGAAGGTTATTACAGCAGACCCTGGGTGTTAAAACTTCAGCCAGCTCCACAGAGCAAATATGTTGTTCCGGAGAGGATGCTGCATGCTGCGCTAATGTGCCTTGTGGGCAAGTGTGACTGTGAATATAAATGCAGACCAAGCACTCCTTCCCACACTGAGTACACAAAGAAATGAGCTCTGGAGCTGGGGCCAGGACACCTGCACTTGGCAGAATGCCCTAGAATGGAAGGAGCCCTGGATCTGGGTTGCAAGGGCTGAGGGTTGTAGATGCCCTCGGGGTCCCCTTCTGGACCTCAGAGGCCTCAGATAGTGCAGGGTGGCATTCATAGACTCAACCAGACACGTGACCAAGAGCTTGGCAGCTGTCTGACTCTAGGAAAGTTACCCGGCTGCTCTTAAGTTTACTTGTTTTTAAAATGGTCTGACTTCTAGGGTGTCATGAAGATTTAATGGGATGATGGTAGCAGAGCTTAACACTGGTGGGGGCTCCAGATGAAACATGGTTTCCAGATATCAGACATCACACGGTGCAGGAGTGTGATCCCTGAAAGAAAGGAAACTAATGGACTGAGCCCTACGGCTGCCCAGCTGGTTTCCTGGAGGCAGTTTCTGGGCTGAAGCACAGAAAGGGAGACTCAAGCCTGGGGTCTCACTGAGTGGAGACAGACACTGGAGTCCAGAGAAGGCAAGGCTGCTGGGACTTGCAGGTCAGAGAACCCAGGCAGAGAGGGCTGCCCACACAGAGAAAGAAAGCCAGAGATCTGCAGAAGGGCTGCCGGAGTCTCTGAATACTGATCTGTGCACTTGTGGAGTGAAACTCCATGAGGCTAGCTGCAGCGAGAACACAAGACAATAGCAGGCCCTGAATAATTTCCAGAGCTCACATGGTGCTTAGTGTACCCTCTAGCCAGGGTGGAAAGACCTCATAATATAGAGTCCCACAAAGGACCACACCTTCATCATGGGGCTACAGTAGCCCTAACCTACAGGCTGCTCTAGTAAATAGTAAAGGTTACAAGCAAGCTCAGAAGAATGAAACTGAACCTGAGTCACTTAAGAGCATGCCAGAATAAAGTCCAGTGCTATTTAAAAGAATACAATAAACCCAGCACCAACAATGTAAAGTTCACAATGTCTGGCATCCAACCAAAAATGACTAGTCATGCAAAGATGCAGGAAAATGTGACCCTTAGCCAGGGAAAAGAATCCATCATCAAAACGGATGCAGAAAGGACAGGAATGATGGAATTAGCAGACAAGGACCTTAAAACAGTGTTATCAATATGCTCCATGTGCCCAGAAATGTAGAGGAAAACACAAAGATAGTGAGGAAAGAAATGGAGACCATAAAGTCAGAGTTGGTGCTCATAAATGGGTGCCATTGTTGTCATGGTGGGATTGGTGGTGCATATCTCTAAGGTACTTTTTGCTATCTGGGAAATTCTGGAATTCTCACAGCCTCTTTCTTTTATTTATTTTATTTTATTTTATTTTATTTTAAGATTGCCACCTGAGCTAACATCTGTTGCTGATCTTCTTTTTTTTTTCCTCCTTCTTCTTCTCCCCAAAGCCCCCCAGTACATAGTTGTATATTCTGGTTGTGGGTCCTTCTGGCTCTGCTATGTGGGACGCTCCCTCAGCATAGCTTGATGAGCAGTGCCATGTCTGTGACCAGGATCAGAACTGGTGAAACCCCGGGCCACCGAAGTAGAGCACACGAACTTAACTACTCGGCCTTGGGGCCAGCCCCTCTTCCTTTTAAACTTACTCAGATGAGACCCCTCCTGTCTCCGGTTCTGAAAGTGCCCACTGCTCTGGGCATAGAGCAGGAAGCATCTTGGCCAGGGGAAGAGGTGGTCAGGAATTACAGTGAGTATCTGTTGGGTTTATCTGTCCTCGCCCGACTCTTCCTTCTTTGTTCAACACCATCCTGGTTGTCCTTTGGGGACCCAGTGTTGTGCACTGAATTGTGTCCCCTGCAAAATTCATGTGTTGAAACCCTAACCCCCAGTACCTCGGCATGTGACTGTATTTGGGGGCCTTTAAAGAGATGATAAAGTTAAAATGAGGCCATTAGGATGAGCCCTGATCCAATCTGACTACTGTCCTTACAAGAGGAGGAAATTTGGATACATAAAGAGACATCAAGGATGTGTGTGCACACAGGAAAGGCCATGTGAGGGCATGGAAGGTGGCCACAGAGAGAGGCCTCAAGGAGAAGCCAACCTGCCAACACCTTGATCTCAGACTTCCAGCTTCCAGAACAATGGGAAATAAATTTCTCCTCCCTGGCTTCTTGCATTTGCCTGCACAGTAGCTGCCAAGGTTTCCCGCTGTCATACACCCAGAGCCACCTCAAAAGCCAGGGACAGGATGTGGGCCCCAGCGCTGGAGGCTGGCTCTGCTCCAGGGTCTTGCTGTTGCCAGCTGACGGTTCAAATGGCAGAGACAGCACTTCCTCTTCTGGGCCTCATGGGCTGGTCCCTTTGCCCAGAGCTTCCTTCTCAGGCACCACGGAGGAGTCTAGGTAAGTGCCAACCTACGAAAGGCCCGCTGCGGGCAGGCGCTGGGGATGTCAGTGAAGGGGCCCAGACACACACACAAACCCACACTCTGCCTCTGGAGACTCAGCAGTGTCTGGAAGAAAGAGAAATGTGTGCTAGCTGGAGGAATCAGGGAAAGCAGACAAAGAGGTGACAATCTGGGGGAGAAGGTGAGACATGACAGTGACCTGTCATTCCAGGCAGAAGGAAGAGTGTGAGAAATGGTCCAAGCAGGGAAGGTGTTCAGCACCTGGGACAGGAGGATGGGGGTGGGATGGAGAGTGCTGGCAGGATAGAGGGCCAGAGGGGAAGGGCTGTGACCCCCAAGTCAAGGGGCCAGCAGGTTCCAAATCTGTGCTTTAGGAAGCTCACCCTGGTGGCAAAAGGGAAGATGGACTACAGAAAAGAGAAACTGGATCTAGAAAATGAGTTAAGAGGAAAGGAGGATGAACTTGGGAAGTCCTTTAGGGTTTTGACATTACTAATTAAACCTATGCACAATAACAGCTAATTTACTGAGAATGTGCCCACGAATGCACTCAGAGCCTTTAATGCTCACAATAACCTATGAGTTAGGCACTGTGGTTCTCCCCATTTTACAGATGAGGAAACTGAGGCTCCTAAAGGTAAAGCCAGGTACCTGAGGGTCACTGTAAATATCCAGTAAGATTACCTTTCAACCTTGTTATGAAACAAAGTTAATCTTGTCAATTTGCTGCTTTTTTTCTTAACCTGAGGGATGACTCAAGAGTCACAAGGATTTATGAGCTTGTTTTAAATAGAAGACAAAGAATGCCTTCAAGAAAGATATGATCACCAGATAACCAGCCTCCACCGGCTGTTGATGCCCAGCAGTCTCATTGCCCAAGGGCTTATCTGGAGTGAAAGAAACACAATTACTCCTTTATTCCTCAGAAACGGCCTTAGCTCTATACAAAACCCTGCTTTCTTCTCTTATTAAGGCAGATTTGGGAGAACCTGCTCCTGCCTTCTCAGTTTGGCCAATTCGAATAAATCCTTCTCCGTCTCCAAGCACCAGTGTCTCAGTGGTTGGCTTACTGTGCATCAGGCACACGAACTTGAGATGAAGAGGTTCAGCATCAAAGGTCCTCTGTAACGTGCCCAGAGTTCACCGCTAACAGGCAGTAGATTCAAGGTTGAACCCAGTCATTCTAACGTCAGACCCCAGACTTTTAACCCACTATGTGACTTTAGTCTTGACAGCAAATTGATGGGGTGGATGTGACAGGTGTTGTTCTACTGGCCACCGTACAGGTGAGGAGGTGGACAGGGTTGTGGGACTGCAGCTCAGGCCTCCAGACTTCTCGTCCTCAGGGACCAGTGCACCTGGATCTCGCTGCCTCCAGGTCTCAGCAGCCCAAAGGTACGCACTGGAGCCAAGTAATATGCATCATCCAGATCACACAATGCCACCTCAACCACTAGACTAAGTGGATGCCCCTGTCCTCCTGGAGGGGGGTTAGGCACAGTTGCATGTGTCGTTAGAGTGAAACCCAAACTTCCTGGAGATATAAAGATCAATGTCCCAATATCACAACTGGATGGAGATACAGGCCCAGCTCTGCAGCCAGGTGGCTCCCTCAGTGCAGTGTGGCCTGGGCCCAGGGCAACCCTGCTGGGAGCTGCCTCAACACCCAGAGTGCACCTCCAGGCTCACCACCGACCCGACAGGCACGGGCCCAGCCCACCAGGATAATCTGTACTTCTCAACAGGCCCTGCTAACCAGGTGCACTATGGGCCTGCACCCCTCTCCACCTGGATCCCACCACACCTGCTCCTCCCAGGTCCCTGGACATATACAACCTGCTCCTGCAGAGAGTACATCTAAGCTAATGCCTTCCTAGGCCAGTACTTCCTAGCCCTGCATTTCTCCCTCTGGCTAAGGCTAACGCCATCCCAGCCGGGTCAAATGTCAGCCAGGTAAGGTTTTTCCACCCTTCAGGCAGTTAGTCACTCTCTCTGTAGTGCTCCCAGAAGGCCCTCCCTCTGGGACAGCACTTACCTAGACTTAACTTGTCCTGTAATGATCTGTGACTGCCACACAGGTTGGGAGAGAGCCTTATGCATCTTAGTTGCAGAGCCTGGCACTTCGGGCTAATAATACTGAGATGAGAGCAATAATAATACAGACAGACAGCCCTTATGGAGCTCATGTATTATCTCATTTAATTACAGCTTCTCATTTGCAGATAACTATGTGGGAAGCATTTAATGCACTGCCTGGAGCATAGTGAGTGTGCAATAAATGTTAGCTACTATTATCAATAGAGTGGGAGCTCAGTAGATGTTTGTTGAATGAATGAGTAAGTGAGTGAGTGAATAAATGGGGTGACTCGGCCTCCCTTCTGCGTGCTACAGGGGCCGTGCACAGCATGGACTGTCATGATACATGATACATGTCATGGAGCATGATACAAGCTCATGCTCCTGGCTTGCAGACCAGCTGATCCAGCCTACGCAGGGGTGCATGAGTGACAGGGGGGCCAGAACCAATCCCAGTTAACCTTTTTTTGAACCTGCACAAGCCACCTTAAGCTTAGCATGATGAAGGCCCACTTTGGGACCCCCTCCCCAGAAAAGGACAAGCCTGAGACTCACAAACACATTCACCAACATGCCTTCTTCACTCTTGGGCCCTGAAACAGGCTCTGCCGAGCCACCCTGGAGAGCTGAGTTCCACAGTGGAGTCAGCGAGAAGCCCAAGGCAAGGCCACAGCGAGATTGCAGGCACACACGCCCTGTCCGTGCTGGGCCACTACCCCAGGACCAGGAACACAGGCAATGAGGAAGCGGCTTCTGGGGCCAAGCCAGATGCACACCCAGGCCCGGCAAGGGTCCAGGACCACATGGGGTTCAGCTCAGGGCAGGAAGTGTGCATGGTGCACCCACTGCATGCCGGACACCGTGCAGGCGGGTCCCGATGACACGGTGATGGCCAAGAGATGTCCCTGGCCCCCAGGAGCTCCCAGTCTGGAGGACAACAGACTAGGAAACAGCTACAGAAGAAAGGTGTGTCGAGAGAGGACAGGAACAGCTGGCCCTTGGGTCCTACCACGAGTCCCCCTCCTGCCACCCTGAGGACTTTGGCCATGCCCAGTACCCCTTGTGTTATTATTTGCTTAACATTTTTCTTAAAATCAAAAAAGGTAAGCTGTTTTTGAAAAGGAGAACCAGTATTACTTGCCACAAATAGAAAGTAGCTAAAAATAAAGGCCTAACTACCTTAAGAAAGAAATGTTCATTCGTGCGCCCATTTCAAATCCTCTCCCGTCCCATACTCGGGGCACTCTGCTCTCTGCAGGGCCTCTTGGAGGGGAGCAGGCGAGGGGCAGAGGGGACAGGGGAAGGGTTTGCAGGAGAAGCATGGCCCTGCAGCAGCAATGGGGCTGTGGAAGTAATGAAGGAGTGAGTCAGGCAGCAAGGAGAGGAGCAGATCAGAACAGCAGGCCACAGGGGCAGTGGGAAGCCACTTGGGGCTTGTGTGTGTGAGTGTGCACGAGTGTGTGTTTGCTACAAAACCCGCATCTAGTATCTCCAGAGGGGACTGTCTTAGTCCATCCAGGCTGCTATAACAGAATACCACAGCCTGTGTAAACAACAGACATTTATTTCTCACAGTTTCAAAGGCTGGAGGTCCAAGATCCAGGCGTCGGCGGGTGTGAGGTTCATAGCACCATCTTGCTGTGTCTTTACAGGGCAAGAGGGGTTTGGGAGCTCTGTGGGATCTCTTTTATAAAGGCACCAATCCCACTCATCAGGCCTCCACCCTCATGACCTACTCACGTCCCGAAGGCCCACCTCCTACTACCATCACACTGGAGGTTAGGACTTAGCATATGAATTTTGGGGGGACACAAACATTAGACCACAGCAGGAGGGTTCGCAGGGTGGGGAAAGGGTGGCAGCGTGCTCCCTGAAGGACCTGGGGGCCGGGTGAGACATGGAGATTCTGTCTTATGAGCAGGCAGAGAGCCACAGAGAGTTTTCAGCAGGGAGTGGCGTATGTGATGAGAGGTGAGATAGGAAGCCCTTCTGCTGAACTGGAGGGGGCCAGACCAGAAAGGGAGGTGGCCTGTAATCCGGAGAGGCAGCACTTGCCCAAGGCAGTGCTTCATGGTAACCAGGAGAGGGCCAGGGCCTTGCCGGCCCGCACAATCTCCAAACTCTGGACATGAGAGATAAGACCCTGTTGGAACAGTTTCTGGCCCTGCTGGCCCCTGGCTCTCCCTCTGACCTGCTGCAGGTGAGCGACCAGACTCTCCCTGTGGTTTAGACTCCCTTAGGGGCAGGCCTTTGGGAAGGTTCTTTCTGCCTCTACCACACTCCACTTGAACTCTGAGATACTAAGACCCCCACCCCCGACAAGGTGGACACATGAATGCCTTCCAGGGTTCACCTACCTGGTTTTTATAATGCTATAAAATTTAAAATCTCAAACTATTTTAATTATCTCATAATTACAATATGCATAGCATTCCTTTTCTGGATGTAAGCAATTTGCAAAGAGATCTTCATTTTCTGAAGTTCATTTTTTTTAAACGAGCAGAATAAAACGGTTTTAAGAAACAGGTGCTCTCGGTGTCTTTTAGGCCTCCTTGATTTTCTTCCCCCCCTCCCCGCCCCCCGCAAGTAAAAATAGTAATGGAGAAATTCCGCAAGAACAGCACCACTTGAATGGGATCTCCGAAGGCTATAAAATCTCGAGCTCGGGGCTCCCGGTGACGCGGGGAAAGGGAGTCCCCCCGCCGCGCTCTCCTTGCACCCCGGGGATGGCCCCCAGCCCGCGCGGCTGCCTTCAGGAGCTGGGGGTCCCCTGGGAGGGCAGGACGGTGGCCAGGCCTCCTTTACTCCCTCTGCTGTGCAAGCCTGCCGCTGAGCGCTAACGTTTACTGAGCACTTGCCTCTCCGGCCTGATGTCTGAGAGATCCTTCGGGCTCCTGCGTTCCTCGTATCCCGCGCTGGGCCAGGGTGCCAGCCCTCCCGGCGAGTGCCGTTCCCTCCCCGGGGCGCCCGCAGAAGGGAGGGGGGCAGCGGCTGCCGGAGTCCAGAGCCCGCCCATGGAACCTTACCTGCGGCCACTGTGACCGTTGGCTGCCACCTTCGGAGCACTGCCCCGCTCGGGAGCCCCACCCCACCCAGACTGAGGCCAGGGACTGCTTGGCATAGAAGCGCAAAACGCGACTTCAGGGGGCGGCCTGGTCGCATGGTGGTTAGGTTCAGGCGCTCCGCCCTGGAGGCCCGGGGTTTGCGGGTTCGGATCCCGGGCGCGGACCTAGCACAGCTGGTCAAGCCACGCTGTGGCAGGATTACACATAAAATAGAGGAAGATTGGCACGGATGTTAGCTCAGGGCCAACCTTCCTCACCACAAAACAAAAACAAAAAAAGTCACTTCATGCCTCCAAATGGGACAACTCTGGAGTGACTCCTGCCCACTGCCCACCCCCCCCCCCCAGCCTCCCTCCCTCACCTTGAACCCTGCCCACTGCCGCAGTCACGCTGAAGCTGGTCTTGTGCTGAGTTCCTCTCTCCCTACTTCCCTCTCTTCCCTTTTCTTGAGAGCCCTGCTTCTGAACGTGATCTCCAATCTCAGACCTACTTCTGGAGAAACTGCCTTAACACATTGGTTAAGGAAAGAGGCCAGTGTACTGGATGGTAGCATCAGGGTGCTACCGAAACCCCAGTGGTGTTCCCTCCTGGCGAGTTAAACTAGACTCTCCACCAGAAGCAGCGTCACAACGTAAGGTGTATTTGCAGCAAATAGGAGAACGTGCGGAATCATTTGCAGAGTCGTGGGGTCCCGGGACAAAGGGAAGCTGGGACCTTTTATTTTGGATGGGGAATGAATATTCAAAAGGGAGAGGTGGGTATTCCCTTGTGCAGGCTCAGTTGGAAAACATGCTTCCACACACACTGCAGGTGATGGTAATAAGGCCTAAGCTCCTCCTGGAGAGATCTTAGCGTTAAAAATGAGGCAAAGGTCATAGGCATAGCTCTGTGGTAAGGCCTGGTCTGGCTCAGGGTGGTTGGTGATTGCATCTCCTTAACATAACAAAAGGGAAAAAACAATTTGGAAAAACAGTTAAATGCTTCCAAACCCACCTTTGAGTTTATCGGGGCAGCTAGTTGGTGACAGGGGGGTGAAGGAAGGTCCCCCAGACTAAGAAGAGACTCGGGACCTGGACCCCAGCTTGAGGCTGGCTGCTTCAGCACACTGCCCAGGCCCCATGGGAGGCACTGAACACCCTACTGGAAGGAAACAGGGTGCCAGTGATGGGGATGGCCAGGGGCCACCGCTCAACTTCTGTCCCCTGAACGCTCTTGAGTCTGCTGGTGTTCCAGGCATTCGAGATCTGGATCCAGAAATGACAAAGATTTCTGTTCTGTCGGAACTTAGAGTCCAGAGAGAGACAGGAAACAAACCAGCATGCAAATAAATCAGGTAGATAATGGGCTTTCAGGAAAGCCTCTGGGAGAGGATGACATCTGAGCAGAGACCTGAATGAAGAGAAGGAAGAGGTTTGTGAAAATCTAGGGGCAGAGTAACTAGAATTGAGGGAACAGCATATATGTTGGTCTGAGGCAGGAATGCGCCTGCTGGACGCCAGGATCAGAAAGATCGCTGGAGGGGCTGGCCCAGTGGCTCAGTGGTTAAGTTTGCCGGTTCGGATCCTGGGTGCAGACGTGGCACCGCTTGGCAGGCCATGCTGTGGCAGGCATCCCACATATAAAGTAGAGGAAGATGGGCACGGATGTTAGCCCAGGGCCAGTCTTCCTCAGCAAAAAGAGGAGGATTAGCAGCAGATGTTAGCTCAGGGCAAATCTTCCTCAAAATAAAAAGGTCACTGGAGTATGAGATCGAACAGAGAGGGGAGAAGGGCCTGGAAATGGCAGGCAGATGATGGAGTTCAGCTTTCAGTTGCTTCTTAATTGGTTTATGTGTGTGAGCCTTGTCAACCCAACAGGCACCCCCAACCAGGGCAGAAAGCATGCCATAAGATTTCTTAGTATTATCATTTATTCATATGAGCATACGAGTACACTCTGATACACATAGTATACGTATTTATTATTACATATTGTCATTCACTGAGGGCTTCTGCTGCGCTGGGCTGTGCTGCTGGCTGGGAGAGTAGGAAGCCTTGATTCCTCCCACTGTCAGGGAGCTCCTAGAACCCGGAAGCCCAGCCCTTTTGAGGTGCATCTTAAAAGTATAGCCCCTTTTTCTAGAAACAACAATAGATAGCGTTATTATTTCTCAAGTTCACATCCACACTCACAGCAGCTGGGGCTAGGCTGCACTGGAAGATAAAGTTACCTGGGCGGGCACCACCAGTGTCCACCTTGATGAGTTTAGGATAGGTCAAATGCAGAAGGAGCTGTGCACTTCACAAAGGCAAACCGTCTTGCTTTTCTGCTGGTTTCCTTTTCTTCGAGCAATGCATATGCAGGGGGTTGGTTTTGACTTCAGTGGGGGAGTTATAGAGTCACGGCTCAAGTCCAACGTCACTGTAGGGCCCTGGTGGCTTTGTTTGCTGAATCACTGGCTCTGGAAGCTCATAAACAAGGTGCAAATGAAAGTATCCAGCCTAAGGGCATGGGAGGAAGGCTCAGGCAGAGTCAGGCGTCTCCAGAGTGCCTTCTACGCTCACACCGACTTAGACCCACTCATTAGTGTGAAGCAGGGAGCCCTTGGCAGGCTCAAGTCCAAACCGGCATGGATGACCTTCAGTGACCAAGCCGGGCTATACTTTTCTAAGGAAATTACAGAATCTCAGATTGTCTCTCTGTTAGTCTCAAGCAGATAATAGAGAAGCCAGTTTTTGTTGTAGTGAAGAAACATGAGTTAATCCTATACTGAAAGTGAGGGCTGTGGGCGTGAATTTCTCTATTTTGCAGGCTCCAGACACCACACAGAGCCTTGTGAAACTAAGCAAGAGAGTAACTTTGTGGTCATTCTGGTCCTAGAGACAAGTTCCTGGAGAGATTTTTAAAGACGTCTTTGTTTTACAGAAATGGTTATTTCATAATGCATAGAAAAGAGCATGAGGCAAATAAGGGTTTAGCTTTCAAAATGGAAATTGTCCTCGTGGGATAGACCTTTGTTTTTGCTTTTTAAAAGCTTTTTATTATAAAATAAATCACAAATACAGAAAACTTCACAAATCAAATATATGGCTTAGTGAATTATTTCAAGGCACATGCTATTAGGGTAAGAAATAGAACTTGGCAAGCTACCCCGGAAGCCCATCCAGATCACAAGCCCCTGTCCCAGTCACAACCCCTCCTTGGGCCCCATAAGCAACATTATCCTGACTTTCATAGTAATAACTTTCTTGTGCTTTTTTTTTTTTTTGGTGAGAAAGATTGGCCCTGAGTAAACATCTGTTGCCAGTCCTCTTTTTTCTTCCCCCCTCCTCAAAGCCCCAGTACATAGTTGTATATCCTAGCTGTAGGTCATTCTAGTTCTTCTGTATGGGATGCCGCTACAGCACTGCTTGATGAGCAGTGCATAGGTCTGCACCCAGGATCCAAACCAGTGAACCCTGGGCCACCAAAGCAGAGCACATGAACTTAACCACCTGGCCACGGGACCAGCTCCCTAAGTGGTAATATTCTGATTCCACCATTTCTTTCTCCATTTATTAGCTGGAATGCGATTTTAAAGAGACACGTCTCCTCATCTACTGCTTGGGTCCCCAGGAGGATGATTCCTCTAGAAAAGATTGCATAATGCTTGATTCTTCTTCTCCAGTTGCCAGTTTTCAAGATAACGAATCCTTTCTCTGTCATCTTCCAAATGTGATCCCTTTTTTGGTAAGGTGGGTTTCATCCATTGCAGTTATTATCATTCTTGAAGCTCATTGTCCCATCTTTGGTCTGAGGAAGGCATTTCGCTTGGCTCCTGGGTCCTTCTGACATGACCCTAGTCGTTTTTGACAGCTTCTGTGCTCTCTGGTCTTAAAAGATGTTTCAGGTCTTCTATATGTTTTCTGCCCTAGACCTAGGATCAGTGATCTCTGCAAAAAGCGCTCATTTCTTTCAGAGAGAAACTGTATTTTAAGATGACAATTGGGGCTCTTATTATTATTGGAATAATTATTGTTTCTCAGCCACTTTATATATATATGTAAATAAATATATATGCATATATGTATATATATTTTCAATATATGAAGCAGCAATTTTAATTTTTAGTTAAAAATTTTTTCCAGTTTTATTGAGATGTAGTTGGCATACATCGTTGTATGAGTTTCAGGTGTACAGCATAAAGGTTTGACTTATATATTGTGAGGTGATTAGCACGATAAGTTTAGTTAACATCCATTATCTCATATAGATACAACACAAAGAAATAGAAAGAAAGGAGAAAGAAAATGTTCTGTATAATGAGAACTCTTAGGATTTACTCACTTAGCAACTTTCATCTACATCATACAGCAGTGGTAACCATAGTCTTCATGTTGTATGTTACATCCCTAGTATCATTTCTCTTAGAATTGGGGGTTTGTACCTTTTGACCACCTATATCCATTTGAAAAGAGCATGTATGAAAAAATCATATATATGAAAAAAATTTCCCTGAGTTTGTATTGATCTTCCAACTCCAAAGTAAGACTCCAGAGCTCTGCCATAGCCTCGTCTCTGGTCCTTTTGTGTTGGATCTGTACCTTCTTTGATACCAAGCATCTTGGATCTCAAGGACACAGGCGATGAGAGAATGAATATAGCCCATAATTACATGTTTGTTTTATCCCAAATTGAGCACACAGCAGCCTCAGAATAAAGGTACTAATACTACCATGAACATGTATAAGATATTTTTTGAGCAGATGAGCTCCACCTTCTCTCCTTCCCCACTTAAAAAAATAGTTGTCCCTATCTGCATCGTCACAGCATGTCCTCAGGACTTACTACGACCTCTCCTTCTTTACCCTCAGTCTGAGTCCTACAGGCAATGGTGTGTTTAACACTCGCCACCAGCCACCAGTCCTTATGCTGATGTGGTCCGATCATTTTTGGGGATGCGGCTCAATCTCTGCTGAATTCCGCAGGAGGAGCTCATGGAAACGCCATTTCTTGCTTTCCCGTGTGTTTGTAATAATTTGTGTTTGTGTTTGAAAGTCAGTTTTGCTGGATAAAAAAAATCTTTGGCTTACAGTCCCTTTCTTTGAGTTTCTTAAATATGTACTCTGTTTTCTTCTGGCAGGAAGCATTGCAGTTAAAAAGTCTGAAGGTGATCTAATTTTCTTTCCCTATTGAGTCTCATGTTCTTTTTTTTCTAGATACGGAAAGTGGGTTTTTTTGTTTTTATTTTTTAAGCTCAGTAATTTTGCTAGACTATGTCTTGGTGTTGGTCCTTCTGAGTTAGTAACGTCAGGTGTGTGGTATGGTCTCTCAAGATGTAGTTTCATATCCTTTGTTTAATTTTAGGGAATTGTTCTTGAATTATGTTTTTAATATTTTTCTTCCCCTGCTTTGATTATCTTCTTAATGGACTCCTATTATGTGCATATTTAATCTTCTTTGCCTATCTTCAATATCTGTTACTTTTTCTCACATCTTTTTTTTCATTTCTCTTTGATTAAAAACTTTTTATCACTATTTCTTTTCAGGCATGATTTGTGTTTATTTACTACTACGTTCCTTCCAATTTAGTCTTCATTGGGGGGGGGGGGGGCGTGGTGAAGAAGATTGGCCCTGAGCCAACATCGGTGGCTAATTTTCCTCTTTTCGCCTGAGGAAGATTGTTGCTGAGCTAACATCTATGCCAATCTTCCTCTATTTTGTATGTAGGACACCACCACAGTATGGCTCCATGACCAGTGTGTAGGTCCATACCAGGGATCCGAACACGTGAACCCCGGCCCGCCAGAGCGGAGTACGTGAACTTAACCACTATGCCACCCAGCTGGCCCCAAGTCTTCATTTTTTATATAAACTTTTCTTTGACTTCTGATTCTTTTGTGAGTGCTCTTATCTCATATCCGAGTTTTCCTAAGTGTTGTTCACTCATGGGTTGTAGCATTTTAGCTTATTTTGAAATAAGCTAAGTTTGATCTGTTCTGTTGCCACATCTTTCAGGCATGCTTTGATTGTCTATAGGGTGTATATTCTGCCTCTTCTCTCTTTTTCTTATTTTGTTTGGCATTTGACCTTGATACTTGTCTGTTACTCATTTATAAGTTCTCCTGACTTTCCATTTAAGGCAGTGGTCAGGAAAGCTTTTCTGACTCCACAGAGCTCCCTCCTCATTGTTTCATGTGTTGTTAAAAACTACAGCAACTTGCTTTCTGAGCAAAGTTTCCTGGATCCGCTCCCCTTCCCTGCTGTGGTCTGGATCTTCTCTTGCCTTTGTCTCTACTGTCCCTGCCCTCATCACTTTTGATTCTCTCTCCTGAGGCTTCTCCTCTGTGTGGGCCCTGTCCTAGAAGGGAGCCCTGGCAGGGGAATTTTGAGCATTCACAGGGCCTGAGCTGCTCCAGCCCCTTCTCATCGCCTTCCCATGGGCCCCTGGCAGTCATTAGCTGTGGAAAGGGGCAAAACTCCTCCTGGTTTCAACTGCTTTTCTCAGAATTCCCCTAGACCTTTGCTTTTTGATGGCTTTTAATTATGGTCCACTCCTTCCATAATTGCACTGCAGCTAGAGGTGGCAAATGTCACTGCTATTGTCATTTGTCACTGTCATTTGCTATTACAGTGGGAGGAAGAACAAAGAATATACTCTAGATGCTCAAACGTAAGCCAAGAGTTTGGTGGCAACTGAACTTTCTCTAAGAATTAATGGCTTATAATGTGGTTGAATGAATGCTCTAGATAAATAGCAGGTTGATTGTCTTTGTAATTATATTATGAGCTGAAAGGAGTGATAAGTGTTTGTTTTAGTATCACATCTTAATTTGGAAAATTTTGACTTGATTGTAATTTAGGCCCAATTAATAATTTTTTTAGTTTTCATTAATATCAATAATAAATAGTTCACTCTAAGATATTAATTGCGTAAAGAGATATCTTAAATCTTGGCTAGGTCTGTTAATCTTTGTATTAAAATAGAAATGAACCAAAAGATTATTTTAAGTATCACTCTATTTTTTTTAGGGGCTGATTTAAGTTTAAAATTAATCTTTAAAATGAACTGAAAATTCATCTTTTGTGATAGGTGGGGAAAGTCAAGTTATGAATCATTTATAGTCCACGGTGAATGAAAATGTCCTGGAGACAAGAACAATCTCATCATGGAATATCGCTTCTATTCTTGGGGTTGAATTGTTTGGCTGAATGTGGTGGGACTGTGAACCTAGGGTGGTGGCTTGAACAGAGGTTGTTGGCAGATGCTCCCCAAGGAGAATGGAAAAGAATCAAGGATCAGATAATTAGCCATCTATGGAGCAATTTAGCTGATTGTAAATCTGTGGCCCATGGGGTCTGAGAATGCCCAGCGGTAGTGTACTCCCTGGGTCTAAGCGCCTGCATCTGCCCCTGCAGACAATTCCCAGCGCCCTGACGACTCCCCACCTTGAGCTCTGGTTCTCTCTCTTCCCCTCTGCTTGGAGGCTCTTTCTGGCTCTTGAAGTGTGCCTAGGTGCTCGCAGGCGCAGCTTGGAAGCGGAGTGGAGCAGATGCCTCTGGGGATGAACTTCAACAAGTGGGGAAGAGAATCGGTGGGTAAGTGCTCTCCTGGGCATGCTCCACCTGGTATCTCAGCTGACCCCCAGTGGGGGCCAAGGAGCATCCTAATCATTAACAAACGGTCATTGACTTTTCTCCCTTCCTTGGCTCGCTTTCCTCACGTCCTCCCTTGTGCTTCCTTCTACTTTCCCAAAAACCATATTTACTCAAGTCTTTGTCGCAGTATCTGCTTTGGGGAGCTCCCAAACTATGACACCAATTAATTTGGGTATTATTTCCAAAAGTCTTAAACCTCATCCCCTATGTGCGGTCTGAGGAAGGGAGAGGGGCTAGGAAAGTTGCAAGCAGAAAGCAAGGATGGGTCCATTCAAGTCCAAGTTTCTGGAGTGGGTTAGAGCTGGCCTTACAGAAAAGACAGGGCGTTGGCTGGTAGAGTCCCCTGGCCTTAGCCTTAGGGTCACCCAGCCAGCAGCCTTTGCTGGACTCTGTGCTCCCCAGTGCCCTTCCTTGACAGCATGACTTCTCTTGCAGACTTCTCCCCAGGGACAGCATGCACAGATCCATGGACATGAGTGTTACAGGTGACTTAGCATTTTACTTCTTGACGTAAGTGAATGTGTAAGCTGTTCTGATCTATACATTCACCTCTTGGAAATTCTGTTAACAGGAATTTGTTCCTATGTCTGGTCAACCCTAGATTCAGTTTCTGGACCTGCAATGCTGATGTCCAGTAACTGGCACGTGGGGAACTCAGCGAGGACATGTCTACCTTGTGACCCCTGCAAGACCCAACAGTCACATTTAGCGGCCTCTTAGGGGGCAGTTCTAGCCTGTCTTTCCTGTTGTAGCAGGAACTTTGAGATGTCAGTTATTTGTGGCTCCCCAGTGCAGCACTAAAGCTAAGTGGATGGATGGAGATCCTCCTGCTCCTCCCGTTCTTCCTCCAGAGGGAAGCCGCGCGTCCCGACTCTCAGCCGTGGCTGCCCTGCAGTGCCGTGGACGTCTCCTCACCAGTCCTGTGTTGAGTGAATGCCTTGTTCACATACCTCAGGGCCTCTCCTCTAGTTCAATTATTATTTTTAAATACCAAAGGTCTGTAAATCTTTGCTCTCAAATTCCTTTTCCAATCCTTTTCTTCTTTCGTTTCTGTTCATGGCCCCTTTGAGCAAATGTACATAGGTTAGAAAAGTTGTCTTCCTCACTGAAACCCACAGTAGAGCCTCCTGTGTTTGGCACTGTGAAGACTGTTCCTCCCTTTGATTCCTGTGGCCACCTTCATGGTGGCCCCTACGAGCTAACGCACCTTCCCTCTACCTCTCTGCCCAGGCCTGGACACTGGTTTCTTGCCTGGTTCCTCTTGGCCCAGATGACAGGAGCTGGCAATTTTTAAAAGCTTTTGGCAATAACTGTAATAACAGGCGCTGTCTTGTTCATTCATCCACTGAAGATTTATTCAATTAACATTTGTTGAATGACTGCTGTGTCCCAGGAAGCACCCAGACCCTGCCCTCAAGGGGATCACAGTCAGGTGGGGCAGCTGGACGAGTAAATGGTTCACTGGGGACTCAGAGTATGCCCCGGGGATGTTGGGCACACAGAGGAGAGGCCTGGAGCTGAGCCTGTGCAGCTGGAACACTGGCCAGCTGAGGTGACGCCATGCTTTGGGGCATGAGTAGAAACAAGCTGGGCAGGGAGGAGGCACCTTTCAAAAAGAGAAAGCACAAGTGTGAGTGAAGCTAAGAAGACAGGAAGCCGCCTGGAGTCTGGTGTAGCTGCAGTGTGTGCTGAGACGGAAGAGTGAGGAGAAATGACATGAAACTGGAAACGTGGGAAAGGTGAAGTTCAAGTGGGAAGGGTGAAGGTCACAGCTGCTTCGGTATATGATGCTAAATACTTCTCCTGTAGGCACCCCTCCATGTTGAGTATCAACGTGACTGTATTTGTACTTTAGAGCAGACACAGGGGCTGCTGTAGGGAGGCTGGGCTAAAGATGCCCATCTGGAGGGTGAGGACAGTGGGGTGTCTGGGGAGTGAATCAGGAGAGGCTCACCTGGTGAGAAGTGATGAGGGCCTGACCCCGATCAGGGAAGAAGGATAGGAGTTGATAGAACAGATGGGAGATAAGAAAAGAGAACACAAAAGAGCTAAGAGCCTTCTAAATAGGACTCTGGTTGTTGGCACAATGAATTACCTCATCCTCAGTCACTCAGGACTGGCTTGTCCTCAAGCAAGATCTCACACAGGGAGTAATGGGGTGGTGGCTCCATTAAACCACATCCTTAAGTCACAGAGCCCACTTCTAGGATACAGTGATAGAAGTTACTATTAGTACTTAGTATAACATAAATAATGCTATCTTCATCAGGATCTAAGCCAACACATTACAGAATGCATTACGATTTTAAAATCAGAATTTTAAGGAGAAAGTCTATAGGTACATGCCGTCTGAGAGTGCCAACTGATGTCAAAGGGCAAAATCTATCTCTGGGGGCAAAGTCCTGCATACTTCTGTTTAATATGCCCAGTCCTTCTTTCCTTGTTATAACTGTGCTCTTTACACATCCAGAGTTTGCCTGTTTGAACAATAACAGCACTAAGTTTTGACCTTGCATAGCTATGGGCCACTCTAACTTCTGGATTATTTTCTGATAGAGGTGCACAAAACCTTTCTTGTATTGGTGCATTTTCTTTAATGTCTAAATTTAAGACCTATACTTTTGGCTTCAGATAGATTTTTTACTGAAGTATAATCCTGACATATAATTATAGCAAAATGACAGATCAAAATCCAAACCCCAATGAAAGAAAACCTAGGCAGTTGATCAATGGTGTGATTGTAAAGCTGTTACTCACGGCCTGGCGTTGAGTGGCCAGCTGTAGGAGTTAAGGGTTAAAGTGGAAATAACCATTTCTTTGAAGTTTGAGCCTGAGGACTGCAAAATGGGCCCACTTATTCCCTGTCATTCCTGGGGTCATTGACTTACCATCAAGCTCAGGTTGAGTCTGTATTGTAAAATGTGCTAATTGCAATGATGAATTTGATTTAGAGGAGGAGTTAGAAGGCACTGTCCTCGACTGGACTTCTGGGCAGGACTTGCCCTCCGTCATGGTCTTTGGGAATAGAAGAACGGTGATCTCATGGTTCTTGTAGGAGCTTAGTCCTTAGAAGACTCTTGAGGATGCCCATTTTTGAAAGAGAGTTTACAGCCTGATTCCCCTTCATTTGGGTTAATTCAAACATTTGCTCGTTCTTAATTCACTCAAGTGCTTCTCAGTGACCACAACGTTCAGTCACTGCTCCAAGCCCTGGAGTGATAACAGTGAGTGAGACTGAGAAGACAGACCATAAACAAACGTATAAACCAGAGAACAAATGAGATGGCGGTAAGGGCTCTGCAAAAAAGTAAAACAGGAGGAAGTAACAGAGGGTGGAGATTGGGAGAGGACATTTAAAAGGGGACTCCACAATGCCAAGATGGGGAGAGGGACTGAGGAGGGCCAAGAGCCAGCGTGAAGAATGAACTTGGTGTGTTTAAGGAACAGACACAGCTGTGTGGCTGGTGAAGTGTGAACAAAGGGAGAGTGGAACAAATCAGGGCTGAGAGGTAGACAAGAGTTAGAGGTCTGGAAGGCCAGGATAAAGGGTTGGGGTTTATTCTAAATGTAGGGGTAAGCCTTGAGTTTTAGGCTGAGAGTAGGACCATACGGAATGTTTTTTAAAATTCTATCCACTGCTCTACTGAGAGCAGACTGAAGAGGGTCCATGAGTTGAGGCAGGATACCCATGAGGAGGTGCTGTCCTCCCTGGAGATTAGGGTGTTGTGGTCCACACTGGTAGCAGGTGTGTGACAGGACTCAGTAACGGTTGCAAGTGGAGTAAGGAAAGGACTCCACAAGGACTCTTAGATCTTGGCTTGAAAATCTGGGTCGGTGGTTGGGGACAGTTACAGAGATGGAGGAGATGCAGGAAGTTGCAGGCTGTGGGTAAGTGAGGGAAATAAAAGACTCTGATTGGTCCGTTAAGTCTGAGCTAATTCTTAGACATCCAAGGAGCCATGTCAATAGGCAATTGGATGTAGGGGTCTGGAATTCCCGGAGAAGATGTGAGCAGGAGATAAGGACTAGGGGGCTCAAATACATGGCATTTAGAGCCTGGAGAGAGGATGTGATTACCTGGGAAGAATGTGCAGAGAGAAAGGGAAGGTAGGATCAGAAAGAGGAGGAGAAACCAGCTGAGGGGGCTGGGAAGGAGGATCTAAAAGATCACAGGGGAATCCCAGAAGGGGCGGGGTCCTGGCAGGTGGGGCAAGATGGTGTTTCAGCAGGAAGGAGCTGTCCACTGTGAACGTCGCTGAGAAACTGGGATGAGAATACAGGAGGGACCACTTCCTGGGCAACGTGAAGCTCATGTGTGACCTTGATTCGAGCAATCTTATTGGAGTCGTGAAGCCAGAAGTTTGTTTGGAGTGAGGTCAGAGACGGGATACAGAGATCGTAGATATTTATTTCAAGTGCAGGTTTGCATGAGAGGGTGGTGTCCTAGAAGCCAGAAGCAGGATGCGAGCAGGAGGGAGGGGCGGGTGTGGTCTCAGATGCAGAAGGATTGGGTGGTTCAAGAGGGACCTTTGGGGAATCCTTCAGGGCCCTCGTTAACACAGCACAATGTCTATCTATAGGCTGAGAGTGTGTTCTTCTCCAAGGCTGGGCACATGCTCTCCTGAAGGTTTCTGCTTTCCAGAACCTCCAGGACTTGTCTCCACATCACTTCTCAGTGATCTAGCTCCTCCTAGAGCTATAGGGCTTCCAGCCATGAGGGATGGGAAGTGATCACTTGGGGAGTTTACTCCTGGGTTGAAACGAAGAGGAAATTACCCTAGCCTGAATGACTCCCTGGGGGCCCCTGGCATTCATTTGGAAGACATTCCTCCTAAGCAGCCTGGGGTAAAGATGACACTGCTGCATCCTGAGAGAGTATGTGGTGGGGGAGAGCAATGAGGCTGGGGTGTGGGGGCAGACATCTGTAAGAATTTAGCAAAATCCTGGGAGGGGTTTTGCATGGCCTCAGGCCCTGAAACAAGATTGAGACCAAGAGCAGCCAGATCTCTGAGACTCAGGTTTACGAAGAGATGATGCTCTCACTGATGAGGAGCTGCTGAGAGTCAGACGAGGGAGGCAAGGACGTCTGTGCAGGCAGCAGCACATCCCAGGTCTGCCCTTGGCGATGGTGGCCCTGTCGTCAGGCAACACTGGAGTCTGCCCTCACTGACCCACCAGCGTGGGCCTCAGACCCTTGGCTGGAATCAGGCTGGATTGTGCATGAAGTTCTTGCCAGAGAAATATTAGCAGGGGATTGTGGCTGGTCCCCAGCATTGCCCTGCACGCCTCTGACTACAACGCTTGCTCCTGGCGATGACCCCAAGGGAGGTCCATGTGCTGGGAGCCGGAGTCAAAGCTCTGAGTTCTTTGGGAATACTGAGAGCTTCCTTACTCTAAATTGCCCTCATTTCTTCCTCTATCTCTTTGCCTCTTATAGATGCTCCATTGTTTTGCAAAGAACTCTGTGTTTTCAGCTGCCTCCCCCTCTCTGATTCTTGCTTGTTTCTTTCCTTTTGCCTATCATGACTCATCCCGCCTCCTGGCTAGGTCTGGTTTCTTCTTGGTTATGTGCGCAAATCCTTTAAGCCATGGAGCTGGATGACTCAGCAGCATCTCAAGGGACTGAAAGAGTTAAGATGGGTTTTCTTTAGGAACCTTGTGTTACCCAGCAGCATTATGAAGTGCCTGCCCCAGGCCGTGGAGGGGAAGAGGCAGGGACTAGGAGTCAGGGCTTCAGATTAGACAGGTGAGGGTTCCAAGCTGTTGCTGATTCCCAGTAGTGAGATGCTTGGCACACAGAAGCCCTGCATATGATTGTGCAGGCTGTGCACTGTACAACTCCAGGAGGCTCCATTCAAATAGGAGTCAGCATGAAAAGCACCGCTGTGGGGGTGTTGTGCACAACACCCATAGCCCACATGCACTGGCCCTGACTCTCTGAGAGTGCTTCCTTCTCTGTAAAATAGAGTTGGTGATCTCACAGCTCAGAGTCCTTGGGGGGAATTATGTGTGTAACCCTCCTGTTCTGCCACAGGGTCAGGTGTGTGACCGGATTCTGAGAGGTGTAAGAGTGGCCTCTGTCCTTAGAGTGGTTTATATTCTAGTTTGAAAGACAAGACAAACCCTTAAAAATAAGCACTGGGAGGTGCGTGACCGTTGGGCAGACACTATGAGTGTCCTAGCCATGTCTCCTCGCCTTCACCATTCCAGGGCACGCTGGTTAGCGTCCCAATGCCAGCATAGGCTCCTTTCTTTTTACCCCCTTGAGGGATTCTGCTTGCCAATGGAGTCATCCGTCACCTGTGTGGCAGGTCAGAAGGGCCAGGGAATTAAAGTCCTTTGGGTGTAGGCTCAGCGGATGACTGGAGGGATTTTATGCATTAAAGCCCCAGCTCCCTCTTCCTCTGGTGGGACGGCTCAGAGCGGGGTGGTCTGTGCTGCTCCGGAGTGCCCAGCAGGATGAAGCGGCATGGCTGGCTTGAGAACGCCCCTCACTGCTGCTTCCCCTTCCTGTCTTATTCTCCACTCTCCGACTAGCATGCCTTGTACCTCCGAGGTGGCTCCTTGCATTCCAATTCTAGTTTCCAAGATCAGCTTCTGGGTGCACCCAAACTACGACAGCAACCCTCTGTTGTGCTCCTGCAGAGCCCCACGTGCATTCTCGCCATGGGGCTTCTTGCAGCCTTGAGACTGACTGACCGACCTGTATCCCCTGAAGCTGTGAGTACCTTGAGGGCTGAGCCCTCTTATTTGATGCTTTAGCCCCAGGGCCCAGCACAGCGCCTGGCACATATGGGATCCCACTAAATATGTGCTGAGTACGAAGCATAGCACGGGCTTCACTCGTGTGGCATCCGCAACCCCAGGGCTAAGAGAATCTGAGGGGGTGTATTCCCACTGTCTACTGGGGAATGCACTTCATCATTTTCACTGCAGGTTCCGCTGAGTGACCATTAAAAGTTCAGTCTGTGATTTCAGGCAGATTTCATTACAGATTCTGGAGAAGGGGCAGGTTGAAGATTCTTGACAAGGAACTGCCCTCTGCTTTTCTCTGAGAATGTGGATGCCTGTGAACCACCAGATCTGGACACCCCTGCATGTGGCCGAGGTCTTGCTGGAGTGTGTGGGCAGGGACCCTGGGTAGGAACCTGCCTTCCTTGACAGCAGCAGCTCCTCTGTGTCACTCGGGCATCCTCTGTGCAGCCAGCTTGGCCTCATCGCCCAGAACTCACCGTCTTGAGGTGGGGGCAGCCAGTCAGTCTCGCCCCTACTTCCTTGCTGGCCCCTTTGAATATCAACCTATCCTCTGATTAACAGGAATGCTTGGTACCTAGACAATATTTTAGTTCCAGCTTCTGACTGCCTGCCTGTTGAGGATGACTACAGTTGCCGGCAATTTCTAGCGTGTGTTTCCACGGCTAGCCAGCCCCAGGGTTGCAGCTCTTTATCTTGATTTATGATGGTTTCCTTCTAGCCTCTCCACATTTGTCCTTATCCAGACATCACACAGGTCCTTGAGCAGGTCACTTGACCTCTCAGTGCCTCAATTTCCTTGATAAGAAAGTGGAGATAATGGAATATACTCTAGAGAGTAATTGGAGGATTACATGAGATAGTCCATTTAAAATTGCTTTGCACGGGGCTTGGCATTGAGCAAGTGTTCAGTCAATGCAAGTTATTGTTGTTGTGATTGTCAATGAAGACTTTTGGTTGTGTACACATGTTGCTGTTTGCTTTTGGGTCCAATTTTTTTTTTTGGTCAAGAAGATTGTTGCTGAGCTAACATCCCTACCAATCTTCCTCTATTTTGTATGTGGGATGCTGCCACAGCGTGGCTTGATGAGCAATGTGTAGGTCTGCACCTGGGATCTGAACCCAGGAACCCTGGGCCACTGAAGCACAGGGTGCAAACTTAACCACTATGCCACCAGGCCAGCCCCTCAGGCCCCTTTTACAGACCCATTTTCCCTGGTGGTTTTGTATGGATTGTGGTAGATCATCTGGGAAACCTTGACTCTGAGATACTCATTTCCAATTGATTCCAATCCCTTCATCCAGTTCCACTGATGACCCCTCTCCTCCCACATCTCTGGGTTTACTCTGCAATCCATACAGCAGGTTCTGTTTCACATTTCAACCCAAGGCCAGAGGCTGATCGTGGAGATGGAGCGGGCATACAGCAAGGGCTGGGGAGCTGCAAAAAAGGGCTGGGGCTTGTGTCGGGACAAATAACCCCTCACCACTGGGCCCAGAGCACAAGTACTGAGGGCAGCAAGCAGCTCAGGGGGAAGAGAGGCCCAGGAAGGCTCCAGGCCTCAGCAGCTCTTCCGCCCCCTCCTTCCTTCTTCCTTCCAAGGCCGCCTTTGCACCTGGATCCCAAACCCAAGTAATTAACATTCGCCATGTCCTGTCTCCAGTCCATCCTTCACCAAGACGCACCCTCAAGCTTCTTCAACAGACACTTTTATCACTGTGGCTGACATCCCTGACACCCCTGGTCATATGCTACCAAAATATTTATGGGCTTGTGGATTGCAGATCCTGATAAGGGGAGGAAGGCTACGGAGGTGAATTAGATGACAACAATGCAAAGTTGAGCTGGGCAGGGCTCAGCTCTCGTTAATGTCTCTGTAAATCATCCGATTGCTTCAGGATGCTCAATATTTTCTTATTCATCTCCATTTTTCAAGGGGAAAGTGTTCAATCTGTCAAGCTGGTTCTTTATATATAGCTTGTCAGTTGTAGAGGCATCAGGTTGAGTGTCCAGGGTCTATGATCCGACCAAAGAGCTGGGGAAAGCTTGACACCCCATGGTAATATCCTCCTTAGTGTCCTAATTGGTTAGCAAAGATTTGTTGAGCCCTGAACATATGCCAGTAGCTGCCTAGGGGGCTGTGGCTGCAGAGACCAACAGGAATCAGGCCATGTCGCCTCAGGAGGCCCCTGATTGGATAGCTGGAGGAAGCACCTTTGAAGAAGTTACAGGAAGCAGTGGTCAATGTGTCAATGGAAGTGAGTCTAGAGGGCTGTGGGCAGACCTGGCAGGGGTGCCTCACCCTACGTGGGGTATCAAGGAAGGCTTTGCACAGGATGGACATTTTTTTAATAGTTGTTTTCAAATTGTGGTAAAATACACCTAGCATAAACTTTACCGTTTTAACCATTGCTAAGTGTACCGTTCAGTAGTGGTAAGTGTATTCATATTGTTGTGCGAGCTCCAGAACTTTTTAATTTTCCCTAACTGAAACTCTGTACCTGTTAAACAATCACTCCCCATTCTCTCCTCTCCCTAGTCCCTGGCAGCTACCATTCTCCTTTCTGTCTTTGAGTTTGACAACTCTAGGTGCCTCATATAAGTGGACTCATATACTATTTGTCTTTTTGTGTCTGACGTTTCACTCAGCATAACGCCTTCAATGTTCCCCCATATTGTAGCATGTGTCAGAATTTCCTTCCTTTTTAAGGCTAAATAACATCCTATTGTATAGATAGACCGCATTTTGTTTATCCATTCACTGTTGACGGACATTTGGGTTGTTTCGACCTCTAGGCTATAGTAACTATTACTGCTATAAACATGATTGTAGAAGATTCTTTTTTTTTTAAGATGAGACATGAAGAAGCAGGATTTCACTGGCAGAACAGAGGAAAGCAGGGACCAGAAAACACACACAGCATGTGTAAAGGCACCAGATCCTGACAACATGGAGGCCTTGGGGATGGTCGGGGTTCTATGTTGCTGGGTCTTCGGCGGTAGTAAGGAGTAAGGGGAGACGAGTCTGGACAATTGAGTGAGCTAGGATCATGACAGGCCCATATACTGCAGAGAGGGCCCTAAGCCATAAGACGCCATGATTCGAAAGTTGTAATTTGATGCCGTATGACTCAGGAGTGGACCTCATTACAATTTTTCTGGGTCTCAATGGAGCACGCAGAAGTGAACAATTTCTACAGCTCCTGCTCACCAGCCACGGTGATCTAGCTAAGTGCATTGTCTGTGGGGCCACTTATAAAGCTGGTCTGAGCCCAAAGATGTGTTCCACACCAAATCCCGCTATGTCGCTGACAAAACTTTCCACGGCTGCTCAGTCCTAAGAATTCCCGAGAGGTGGGACCCAGTCTAATTCTAACAGCTCTGTGATTTTGAGTGAGCTACCTGACCCCCCTGAATCTCAGTGTCTTTACTTGTTCCATGAAGGGTGTGAATGATATGAATGACTTTTAAGAATCCTTACAGCTCCCCGGAAGTCTATATGCTTATAAATTCCATCAATGTTAACGTTAAATATGCTACTATACTCCTCCGTTGCCCTGCAGGAATGTAATTCTACAAATCATGGACCTTGGACAAATTGCTTGACCTCTCCCTGTGTCTTTGTCTGAATCATTTTCTGTAAAAAGGGATGTTAGGAATAATTCCTTCCCATTTTTTCCTGCAGGTCGCTGTATATCTCCATATGGAACTTATAAGAGAAAAGCGTTCAGAGTAAGATGTTGCTGTTCCTTTAACAATTTATCTCAGAAGGTAATTTTCTCCACTTCTTAGACATCCATACTCAATGCACAAAAGCTCTTTTATTGAAAGTTCCTGATCCTCCTCAGGTCTGACAGCCTCCCTGACTTACTGGCAGGAAACTGTCTTCATCAGGAGGAGCCTCTGGGCCTGGACGGAGTTCAGGGCAGAAACAGGTCAGTGAGGCTCACCTTTCCCTCTGCAGCTTCCCTGCGCATACCTGGCCCAGCCGCAGCGGGCTCCCACCGTCTGAGGGACATGCCTTGCCGTTCCCTGGCTGCTCCTCTTTGCTCACGCCTGTCCCTTCTGGTGGGATGCCTTCTGACCTGCGGCCACCAGAAGACTTTCCATTCTTCATGTATCAGATAAAACCCGCCTCCCCCAACCGGGTCGACCTTGGCCACCCAGGAAGAGAATTGTCTCGTTCATTGTAGTGAGGATCACTCATGGTTTGTCTTATCATTTTTTATCAACTTGTGTTGCTTTCCCTTTGTCTGAGGTCGAGTTCCCTGAGAAACAGATTCTACGAAGGAGAGTTGTGTGCAGGAAGTTTATTGGGAAGGCTCCTTCAGATCGACTCCTCTAGGGGAGTAGAGGAAGCTGGGCTGGGCAAAGGGAGGAGCTGAGCTGCAATGCAGTCTCGAGATAGGCCTCAGCCCATCATACGGGGACCCTGAGCTGGAGTGGCATCTTGGGGATGCCCTCGTTGGCCAGGACTTTATACCCTATCATGGACTGGTCATTGGATGCAGGCTGTCCCAAGTAGGGTGTTCGATCTTAGGTGTGGTGACTGCCTTTGTGATGCTTGGAGAGAGATTCAGCTGAGAGCCATCACCTGCCAACACTCCCAGCAGTTGGGAAGGAGACTGACTCAGTTCTAAAGGGGACCTGGGTGGCACACCACAGCTCCAGCCTCTGGACTCAGCCCAGGGAGGAGAGGGGACAGGTCTTATGTGTGTGTGCGTTTGCTCAATGTATCTGGCACAGCCTCTGGCACGTGGTCGGTCCTTAGTAAATAGCTGTGAAATGAATGAATAAACCAGCAAGTGAGCAGTGCGTAGCATCTACAGCTTTAGTCCAATCATTTTTCCATTTTTGTTAAGAAATTTTTTTAGTCCCATTGTTTGTATTCTTTCTCTATTTTTTACATTCTGTATTACTGTTGACTGTTATTCTAGGCCTGTCCTAGTCTCTCCATTTGGGGCTCACTGGGACAGTCCCTGGGGAGGAGTGCCTTTTTTTTTTTTTTTTTTTTTTTTTTAAAGATTGGTACCTGAGCTAACAACTGTTGCCAATCTTCCTTTTTTTTCCCCCCAATCCCCCCAGTACATAGTGGATATTTTTAGTTGTGTGTCCTTCTAGTTGTAGCATGTGGGATACCACCTCAACATGGCCCAGTGAACGCTGCCATGTTTGCACCCAGGATCCAAACCCTGGGCTGCCGAAGCGGAGTGCGCGAACTTAACCACTCGGCCACGGGGACAGCCCCCCAGTGTTTCTTTTGTTATTGTGGTAAAGTATACACAGCTCCCTGAACAATTCTGAGTGCACAGTTCAGTAGATTAAGCACATTCACAATGTTGTGCAACCATCACCACTATCCATGTCAGAATTTTTTCATCATCCCAGACTAAAACTCTGTGCTATTAAACAGTAACTCCACATTTCCCCCTCCCCAAGCCCCTGGTAACCTCTCTTCTGCTTTCTGTCTCTGCAAATTTCCTACTCTAGGTACCTCATTTAAGAGGGATCATAAATATCTGTTCTTCTGTGTCTGGCTTATCTCACTCAGCATAATGTTTTCAAGGTTTATCCATGTTATGGCATGTGTCAGGATTTCATTCCTTTTTAACACTGAATAATATTCCATTGTATGGAGAGACCACATTGTATTTATCCATTCATCCATTGATGGACATTTCAGTCATCTACCTTTTAGATATTATGTACAATGCTGCCATGAATATTGGTGTACAAGTATTGGAGTCTCTGCTTTAACTGTTTGGGGTATATACCTAGGTCCATTTTTTTGTTTGTTTTCTTGGTGAGGAAGATTGGCCCTGAACCAACATCTGTTGCCAATCTTCCTCCTTTTTCTTGAGGAAAATTGTAACTGAGCTAACATCTATGCCAATCTTCCTCTATTCTGTATGTGGGATGCTGCCACAGTGTGGCTTGATGACCTGTATGTGGGTCTGCACCTGGGATCTGAACTGGTGAACCCTGGGCTGCCGAAGTGGAGCACGTGAACTTTGCCACTCCACAGGGCCAGCCCCCCCAGGTCCACTTCTTAAAATAGATTTATTACCTTGTTTTCCTAGAGGTGAAAACTTTGCTCTGAGGGAATAAAAGCCTTCTATTTCATATTTGAAATTTTTGTTTCTGGGATGTATTAGTGGGACAAGAAACCCTTTTGAAATAAGGTCTCTGTTTCAGGCTGTGCACCAGAGGGAACCACGGCAGGAATGAGAAAGTTCTTGATCGTGGCTGTTTTGCGTGGATGTGTTTCTCTTCTTTGGAAGTGGGGGCATCTATAGCTTTTGTCAGATTCTCAAAGTATCTGCAACCAGAAAAAGTGTTAAGGGCTACTGGACTATAAAATTCAATATAAAAACTGAAATCATCGAGGCTGGCTCTGTGGCCAAGTGGTTGAGTTCATGCACTCTGCTTCGGTGGACCAGGGTTTCACCCGGTCGGATCCTGGGTACAGACATGGCACTGCTCATCAGGGCATGCTGAGCCGGCGTCCCACATGCCACAACCAGAAGTGCTCACAACTAGAATATACGACTAAGTACTGGGGGGCTTTGGGGAGAAGAAGAAGAAAAAGAAGATTGGTGACTGATGTTGGCTCAGGTGCCGATCTTTAAAAAAAAAGAACTGAAATCATGAAAAATGTAAAGCAATAAAGAAAATACTTATCTAATCTCTATGGAGAGGAGCTCTAAGTATAATAGGAAAGGACAAAAACATAAAGGAAATTATATGAGTTTACTTTGTAAAAATTTTAAGTTTCTATATATTAAAAAAATAGCAAAGTTAAAACCAACTGGGGAAAAATAGATAGAAAAAGGTAAAATTTCTTTTCTGAGATGATTACTTTCCAATGGCTGCTGTAACAAATTACCACAAACTTAGTGGCTTCAAACAATACAAATTTACTACCTTGCCGTTCTGTAGGTCCGTGGTCCCGAGTGAGTCTCACTGGGCCCAAATCCAGGTGTCAGCAGGGCTGTGTTCCTTTCCAGAGGCTCTGGGGGAGCATCTGCTTTCTTGCCTTTTTTCAGCTTCCAGAGGTTGCTCATTCCTTGGCTCGTAGCCTCTTCCTCCTTCTTTAAAATCAGCAATGGCCTGTTGAGTCTTTCCAGCATCGCATCTCTCTAACACTGACTCTTCTGTAGACACTTGTGACCACAATGGGCCCATCTGGATAATCCAGGATAATCTTCTTATTTTAAAGTTAGCTGATTAGCCACCTTAATTCTCCCTTGCCATATAACATAATGCATTCACAGGATCTGGGGAATCGGACGTGGACATCTTTGGGGGTATGTTAATTTCCTAGGGCTGCTATAACAAAGCACCATAACCTGGGTGGCTGGAAACAACAGAAATTGATTCTCTCACAGTTGTGGGGATGAGATGTTCGAAATCAAGGTGTCCTTTTGGCTATGCTCCTTCTAAAGGTTCTAGGGAAGAATCTTTCCTTGCTTCTTCCAGCTCTTGGTGGCTCCCAGCACTCCTTGGTGTTTCTTTGCTTGTAGCTGTGTCACTTCAATCGCTGCCAGCATCTTCACATGACTGCCTTCTCTCCTGTGTATCTCTGTGTGTCTTTTCTTCTTATAAAGACACCAGTCACTGAATTTAGGGACCACTCTAGTCCAGTATGACCTCATCTTAACTTAATTCCATCTGCAAAGACTCTATTTCCAAATAAAGTCTCATTCTCAGTTTCAGGGTGATGTGGATTTTGGGTGGACACAATTTAACCCAACACAGGAGGCCATTATTCTGCCTGCCAGAGACACAAAAGGGGCCCCCTGAGTTCAGAGTGATCCTATGTAGATCACCCCACTTCTGGGTCTCAGTACAGAAGAATTT
The DNA here is from genome assembly GCF_041296265.1 of Equus caballus. Classification (NCBI taxonomy): domain Eukaryota; kingdom Metazoa; phylum Chordata; class Mammalia; order Perissodactyla; family Equidae; genus Equus; species Equus caballus. The sequence continues at coordinate 7,211,468 of NC_091684.1, forward strand.
GAGGGAGACCCTAGGAGGCCCACATGCCCCTGGTAAGACCACACTCCCAGCTACCACCACAAACCGCTCGTCTTATCTCAACAAAATGCCCAGGAGATCAGCCCAAGGAAGCACCTGCAATTAGACCTGGATTTCCTTGCCCTACAGTTTTGTGGGGGAGATTTCAGTATCTGCATGAATGGCCATCAGACACCTTGGCCTCTCAGCTGCTTCATCTTCTCACTTCTAGCCGTGTTTTCCTTCTGCTCACCTTATCCACATACTCCCATGTTCTCACCCTTGACTGGTGGTTCTCAGTCCTCATAGCAGGATCATTTGGAAAGCTCTTAGAATGCACTGATGCTGGGACCTCATGCCCAGCCATTCTGATTTACATAATCTGGGGAACACTAAGTCATCAGTATTGTCAAAACTCTCTTGAGCTGCTTCTAATGCACAGCCAGGCTTCAGAGCCACTGCCTGGCCCACTCGTTGGAGCTCTCCTAAATCTTGACCTCACTCTTTCACCACCTGTTTTCTAGCTTACTTCCTACAATACCTCCGAAACCCTCCAGGACTAATAATGCGTTGAGTCTTTTACCTGTCTGTTGGTTGTTAGCAAAGTCCTTAATCCACTTGTTACATGGCTGAGATCCATGGGGCACTCTTACCGTCCTGGTCTTGTACACAGTCTAATTGGAAGATTTGAGGATATGAATGACATGATCTGATGTAAAATTTTAAAGATCATTCTGGCTTCTGCATGAGAAGCAGGCTGTAGGGCAGAACTAGAAGCAGGAAGACTAGTAATCCAGGTAACCTGGAGGTACCTGCAGTAACCCAGGAAAGGGGGACAGTGTGAGGAGTGTTGCAGGGATGGAAGGCATCATCTAGGGACATGTGGTAAAGGTGGCACCTTCAGGGGCTGGCCCTGTGGCCGAGTGATTAAGTTCGTACGCTCCACTGCAAGGCGGCCAAGTGTTTTGTCAGTTTGAATCCTGGGCGCAGACATGGCACTGCTCATCAAACCACGCTGAGGCGGCGTCCCACATGCCACAACTAGAAGGACCCACAACTAAGAGTATGCAACTATGTACCGGGGGGCTTTGGGGAGAAAAAGGAAAAATAAAATCTTTAAAAAAAAAAAAAGGGTGGCACCTTCAGGACTTGCTGATGGGTCTGATGTGTTTTTTAAAAAAAATTTTTGTTGTGGTCTAAATAGTTTATAACATTGTGAAATTTCAGTTGTGCATTAATATTTGTCAAACACCATATAAATGTGCCCCTGCACCCCTTGTACCCACCCTCCCCCCGCTTCCCCCGGTAACCACTAAATTGTTCCCTTTGTCTGTAAGTTTGTTTATACTCCACATATGAGTGAAATCATACTGTGTTTGTCTTTCTCTCTTTGGCTTATTTTGCTTAACATGATGCCCTCAAGGTGATGCCTCCTGCAAACGGGACAATTATGTCTTTTTTTTTTCTGGCTGAGTAGTATTCCATTGTATATATATATACCACATCTTCTTTATCCAGTCGTAAGTTGATGGGCACTTGGGTTGCTTCCACGTCTTGGCTATTGTGAATAATGCTGCAGTGAATTTAGGGGTGCATAAGTCTCTTTGAATTGTTGATTTCAAGTTCTTTGGATAAATACCCAGTAGTGGGATAGCTGGGTCATATGGTAATTCTATTTTTGATTTTTTGAGAAATCTCCATACTGTTTTCCAAAGTGGCTGCACCAGTTTGTATTCCCCCCAGCAGTGGACGAGGGTTCCCTTTTCTCTACCACCTCTCCAACACTTATTATTTTTTGTCTTGCTGATTATACCCATTCTAATGGGCGTAAGATGATATCTAAGTGTGGCTTTGATTTGCATCGCCCTGATGATTAGTGATGTTGAGCATCTTTTCATGTACCTGTTGGCCATCTGTATATCTTCTTTGGAAAAATGTCTGTTCATATCCTCTGCCCACATTTTGATGAGGTTGTTTATTTTTTTGTAGTTCAGTTGTGTGAGTTCTTTATATGTTATGAAGATTAACCCCTGATCGGGTATATGATTTGTAAATATTTTCTCCCAGTTGGTGGGCCTGATGTGGTTTTGAGGGAAAGAGCAGAGTCAAGATGAAGCCACGTGGTTTTTCCTGAGCATCTGGGTGTATTGTGCCATTTGCTGAGATGGGAATAATATGTTGGACAGGTGGAAGTGGAGGGACCTTGAGATCAGTCTTGGACATGCCAAACTGGAGAGGTCTGTTAGAATCTAGGGGAAATGTTGAATGTGTCACTGTACCAATGAGTCTGGAAGCTCAGAGGAGAGTTTAGGAATGGGAATATAGATTTGGGTATCATTAATAAAAGGTAACACTTAATGCTATAGGACCAAAGGAAGTCACTCTGGGAGTCAGTGCAGGTGAAGAAGTGAATCGTATGGTACACAATGGTCAAGAGGAAGGGGAGGATTTAGTGAGAGAGACTGAGAAGGAGTAGCCAGTGAAATGAGAAAGCCAAGAAATTCTGGCACCCTAAAAGCTAAAGAAATATTTTTATGCAGAAACAATGATCAGCTGAGCAGATGTAGAGGAGACGTCAGGGCACAGCAGGACTGAGGCTTGACCATCAGATGTGGCACCCTGGAGATTGTGGGTGATCTTGGCAGAAGAAGGACATTGGTGGGATAAGGAACCCCAACAGTGGGTTCAGAGAGGAAAAACGGGAGATGTGGTTGGCAGGATAATGATTTTTCCAAAGATGTCCACACCACAATCGCTGGAGTCTGTGAGGATGTTACCATACATGGCAAAAGGTGCCATTGCAGATTTGATTTAAGGATATTGAGTGGCGGTGTTATGCTGGATTATCTGGGTGGGCTCAGTGTAATCATAGGCTCCTTCAAAGAGAGAAGCAAGAGGGTCAGAGTCAGAGAGAGATTTGATCAGATGGAGTGAGGGGACATGAGCCAAGGAATACAGGCAGCCTAGAAAAGGGGAGGAAATGGGTTCTTCCCTAGAGCCTCCAGAAGAAATGCAATCCTGCTGATGCTTTGATTTTAGCCTAGTAAAGCCCATTCTGGATTTCTGAACTTCAGGACCGGAAGATAGTAAGTTTGTTGTTTTAAGCCACTAAGTTTATGGTGATTTGTTACAGCAGCCATAGGAAAGGAATATAGGAGATGACTCAGCATGTTTGCATGGTGTTGGGGATGACCCAGATCTAGTAAAGATCCGTGCAGACGCGGAGAGGAAGCAGAGAGTTCTAAGAGCAGCGTTCCAAGTAGGCAGGAGAGGCCGGGACCTGGTACCCAAGTGGAGGGGCTGAACTTCACCTGTACGGGAGCGAGGCCAGACAGCGTGATGGTCCAGATGACGGTGGATTCCTGAGCTGGTCAAGGGAGGATAAGAAAGTTCCCTTCTGATGCTTTCTGTTCTCTCGGTGAAATAGAGGAAGAAGGTTACCAGCCGAGATGAAGAGAAGGCGGGGAAGAAGGAAGAAGGAAGGAGAGGTTATGAAATGGTCGTTTAGAGAGTGGTTTGAAGTCATTCCACTTCGAACTTTTCTAAAAGGAATAATCAGAGAGGTGCACAACGTTTTATCCATAAGAATGTTTCTCACAATATTGTTTGAAATAGTAAAAAATTGGGAACGGCAAAAATGGCTGACAAAGGAGTATTAATTGAAGAAATTATGTTATATCCATGATGGATTACTCTGCAGCCATTATAAACCATGCTTTAGAAGACCATTTAATTAAATATGAAAATGTATTATTTTGTTATGTGAAAGCGGTTACAAAACAAATATGTACAGAATGAAACCAATTTTGCAGAAGCAGTGTGTATAAATACATGTATTTAAAAAGACTGTAAGGAAATACATAGAAATTTAAATAATGACCATCTCTGAGTGAGGGAATTAAGATACTGTCATTTATTCCTTATAGTCGTCTGCATTTTTGTATTAAATAGAAATTATTTTTATTTTATAAGACCCCTATGTGTGTGGAAAAGTGAAAGGGATATAATAAAAAAGGGAAGGTCTTGGAAAGCAACATTGGTGCATTAGCTGCTGAGAGCTCAATACGTGCGATATTTACTGATCAGAACAACTTAAGAAGTGGGCGTTACATTCACATGTGACTAACGAGGAAATTAAGGCTCAAAACGGGAAGTAACTCATTCAGTCACCTGTAAGAAGAGACGTGCTGTAGAATCAAATCCCGTTTCTCTTCCTCTACTGTGTCCCATTTGCCCCATGAACGTTATTCTGTGAACCAGGGCATGGGCCACCCACCTAGATGATGCATCTCTGCCCCGGGGGGCCTGCCCTTCTGTTGATGCATAGAAGTCTCTCCTGAGTATTAAGGGCTCAGTAGAGGCGGACAGTGGCCAGGCACCACGAATTGCATACTCATGTTATGGCAAAAACACTACAATGGAAAACACACGCGTATACAAATGAAATTAAAAGCAGTCGCAGGTGAGGCCACACCTGGCTTGGAATGCTCCACCCTAGGGGAAGGGACTCTGTCCTAACGATGATTGGGATTTCTTATGGGTTGAATTATGCCCCCCAAGGTACATTTGCCCTAACCACCCATAACTGTGAATATGACCTTATTGGGAAAAAGAGTCTTTGCCAATTAATTAAGATGAGGTTATACTGAATTAGAGCGGGCCCTGATTCAATTTCTTTCTTTTTTTTTTTTTTTAAGATTTTATTTTTCATTTTTCTCCCCAAAGCCCCCTGGTACACAGTTGTGTATTTTTAGTTGTGGGTCCCTCTAGTTGTGGGACGCTGCCTCAGCATGGCCTGATGAGCAGTGCCATGTCTGCGCCCAGGATCCAAACCAGCGAAACCCTGGGGTGCCGAAGCAGAGTGTGCGAACTTAACCACTCGGCCATGGGGGCTGACCCCCCATCCGATTTCTAATGTCCGTATTAGAAGAGGGAAATTAGGACACAGACTCAGAGTGATGCAGAGAGGAGAACACCATGTGAAGACGCAGGCAGAGACTAGAGTGATGCTGCCATGAGCCAGGGAAAGCCAAGGATTGCCAGAAGCCTCTAGAAGCTAGAAGGGAGGCATGGCATAGATTCTTTCTCTGAGCACTCAAGAAGGAACCAATCTTGCCAACACCTTGATTTCAGACTTCTGGTCTCCACGAGAGAATCCATTTCTGTTGTTTTAAAGTACCCAGTTTGTAGTACTTTGTTAGAGTAGCCTTAGGACGCTAATACAGGAGGACAAGGGAAGGAACCGGAGTTGTGTTTGAAAGAGTGAGCGTGAGCCTGGGAGCTTGGGAGTGCTTCTAAGAGGCCTGTGGTCGTCAGTGGAGGTTGTCAAGCCTAGGGTGGCACCTTCAGGTCACCGAGGCTGTTCTCTGCCTGGAGGAAGCTTTGCATGCTGAGAAGGCAGGAGGTCAGTCCGGAGACTGGAGATGGAACTTGGGGCAATGGCATTAGACTTGTGACAACATTGCTCCGCCTGACTTTGAGGTAGCCAAGGAGGGGTGAGCCCGCCCGGCAGGGATGGAGGGAATGCGAGACGGAGGCAACATCCTGCGCTTAGCACGTGGCCCTCATCAGTGAGGCAGGAATGCGCTGGATTAGAGCAATGGTTTGGGGAAGAGTTTCTAAGCTAGTGAGTCTGTCGGTCAGGAAAGCTCAGTTACAGCCAATGCCTGCACACGTGGGTCTTTTTAAGTGATGGTCTAGAACTGTGTATCCGATATGGTAATTACTATGCCCCAGGAGCCAATTAAATCTTTTAAAATTTCATTTTTCATTTGCATACAATAAATTGACTATTTTTGCTGTACAGTTCCCTGAGCTTTGATAAATACAGAGAGTCAAGTAACCCCCACCACAATCAAGACACAGAAAAGTTCCAGCACTCCAAAATATTCCCTCAGGCTGCTCCTTTGTGGTCATCCTTCTCCTAACCCCTAACCCCTGGTAACCACTGATTTGTTCTTTATCTCTATAAATTTGCCTTTTATTATTTTATTTTTTGAGGAAGATTAGCCCTGAGCTAACTACTGCCAGTTCTCCTCTTTTTTGCTGAGGGAGACTGGCCCTGAGCTAACATCCGTGCCCATCTTCCTCTACTTTATACGTGGGACGCCTACCACAGCATGGCTTGCCAAGCGGTGCCATGTCCGCACCTGGGTTCCAAACCGGCGAACCCTGGGCCGCCGAGAAGCAGAACGTGTGCACTTAACTGCTGCGCCACCAGGCTGGCCCTAAATTCGCCTTTTAAAATGTGTTAATTAAAATAAAATTTAAAAATTCAGTTGATCAGTTGCACTAGCCACATTTCATGTGCAAATGTGGCAATGGCTACTAATTTGGACAGTCCAGATATAAAATATTTCCATCATTCCAGAAAGTTCTATTGGACAGCACAGGTAAAAGTAAATTTATTCAGTGGTTCTTAAATATTTAAGAGTCACATCCCCGCTATGGATCCTCTTTGCAGGAAAAGGCACACACCACAGACATATAAAAACTGTCTGGTGCAAATGTTCAGAGCATCCATTGATCCCTTTAAGGCCCTCCCTAGGGGTTAAGACTCCCAAATTTCATGTAAACTTGAAAGTTTAAAAGCGTTTTCCTCAAGCTTAGTTTTCTGCTTTGTGTCTTCAAGTTAGACACCAGACCAAAGCATTGTCTTGTAAGCTTGCTGCTTCTCTTTCATGCGCCACGCTGACAGGCAATTACTCATGGAGATTACCCCGTGCACAGTGTCCGCCTGCTGGGCCGCCCGCTCTCGGCTGCAGGAAGGAGCTTTTGGAAATCATTATTATTAGTAAATATGAATCGGGGGCATTTGAAATGACTTAGTGGAAGTTTAGCTTCTCTCACATTAAATCTTCTTTGTTAAAATGTAATGGTAAAGTAGTTTCGGAAGAAGCTTAGCATGTTAAAAAAGGTAGCTTATTCCTTAAAACAGTGTTCTCAGTAATTCTCACCCAAATCAGCTTCATTCTGAAATCTGCTTCCTTCCATTCCGAGATTTAGGAGCAATAATTGTGTTGGCTTTGCTGACACCGTCCTGTTCACGATTTCTGTTTGATGCTGGCTCCTGCTGGGCTCCCCAAAAGACTTGGGAAAACCTTTCTCTATCACTACATATCCTTTGGTTGTAAAATGCTCCATGAAAAACGGAAAGAGGCTGACTTAGCTGTTGTTAAAGGATGCTCACGTATAGATGCTGGATCACTGTGCAACATTGTTTCATCAAAGGACAATATTTTATTTACTTGCCTGCATACATCATTCTTCCGGTAGAGTGACTCATAACATCTGAAGAGGTTGCTGGGTCCACATTTTAATGTCTCCTCTGATTTCAAGACCTATTCCTTTGTAACCCAAATGTCTTCTGGGGTCTTCATGTTCCACCACATCCAGATAACAGTAACTCAAGCACCCATTCCTGGCCCCAAGGAAATCAAAAGCCAGCCCTTAGATTTCAACAAATGGCCGCTGCTTACCTCTCCTGAGGAAGTCAGATCAGAACCCCTGATTCCCAGCCTTGAAGAAGCCTCCCTATACTCTGCCTCTTGTGGTTGTTCCTGTCTCCACCTTATGGCGAGCCCCTCTGTGACCCTCGGCCTCTTCTTCTGGATTTATCACTCGCCGTCCAGCAACCATGAATAGAGGCTGTTTCCACATGGCAGAACTTTTCCTGATAGTTTGTGGGTCATGGGGAATAGTCACCTGGCAGGGCATGCAGCAAGCGTTGGGAATCCTGCACAGGCACTGCTGTTCTTCAGAGCACCCTTGGACCCTCTGCCGATTGACGGGGGCAGGGCCCTGCCTCTGCTATCACCTGGCTCCTCTCTTCTCCCTCCTCTCTCTCTCCTTTCTGTCTCTTCTTTTTCTCTGAGGTAGGAATAGATATTGCTCATGGGTCTTTCTGATGCAGGACAGTTGGGTCCTCTCTTCTGTGCCCTTGCCTCTTGCTAGCACCCACATCCTTGGGACCTCATTCCTACTCCATATTCGTCAGGATTTTTGGGTTGCAAATGACAGAAACACAACTCCAATTAGCTTGAGAAGAAGAAGAAGAAAAAAAGGGAGTGTTCTATTGACTCACAAGACCAAAGGGGAAATAGGAGCCGGAGGGCTGCCTGCGGGCTGACATGCAGGCCCGGGAGTGCTCTCTCAGCATTTGTCTCCCCTCTCGCAGTCTTGGGGATTCTGACGCAAATAGCTTTCTCCAAGTAGTGGAGACAGGGCATCATGTAGCTATGGACTCCCATCCTGGCTGACTTCTCTCCAGAAAGGAAACAAAGACCTTTTTCCAACACCTTCTGGTAGAACACTCCCAGCAAAGAACCCTGATTGGCCAGCCTCGGGTTCCAAACCCACCTCTGGACCAATCAGGGTGGACAGTGGACAGGGTATTGCAGCTCACCTGGGTGCAATCAGGGAAGCCGATTTCAGATCTAGATGCAGGGGAGGGCATGCCAGCGGGGTGAGAATGACAGCTGGTGCAGATAGCAAGCGGCTAGTCATTGATGTGTTTACCTCCACTGAGACAGCTCCGGACGAGGAAACTGGGGCTTAGAGATCCTGTGACATGTTGCATGTCCTGTGACTCACCCGACAGAAGAGGAGTCAGAACCAGAGCAACTGCCTCTTTCTGCCTGGAGGAAGGGTCTGTGTAAGTGAGGCAGTAAGGAAAGTGCGGAAGCCTAGGAATTATGTATGCCCCTGCAAGAGGCACGTTTAGTACAACAAATAGGGCTGGAAGGCATTTCAAAGAGATCATTTCCTTCATCCTACTTCCTCGGCTCAGACTGCCCCTGAAACAGCCCGGACGGACAATAGTTGTTGTGCCCCGAATCGTTTCCAGAAGGTGAGGCTAGAGCCTGTCAGCAGTCGGCATTAATAACCTTAAGCATCTGGAAATTTGTCCTTCTTTTCCAGCCTAAACCCTTCCTGATGCAATTGAAAATCATTTCCTCTCTGTGCTCAGGAAAGGGAAACCAGATGGTCGGTATCTCGTGTAAAATAACTTTTAATAAACTTGCCGGAACTAGTGACCCATCATGCAGTCTTTTTCTTCTCTGGGTAAAATAGTCCTAATTCCATCAGATTTTTCTCTTAGTTCTTGTTTTCCAGCTCCTAAATCACCGGCGCTTCTTTTCTCCAGAAGAGTCTTGAGTTCTTGCAATTATTCACTGTGCGTTGATGTGTGTGATTCTATTAAATACTAGTTAGGCAGCAAAGAATCAGCGAGGAGCTTTCCAGTGTGAAATGAACCCGGGGCCAGAGGCGTGACCTCAAGGAGATGCTTTGTGTCCTACAGACGTTGGCGGTCCCAAAGTCTGTCCACGCCCAACAGGACATTTAAAAAAGCCATAACAGATGCCAACTCACTGCTTATTCCTTTCTATTGTATTTGTGAGATTTTCTTTCTTTTTTTTTTTTGTCAGTTCTAAATCATTTGTTAGAATGGAATTCTTTTTGCTGGGCCTAAAATGGGAGCACATTTCGTAGAGTTATTCTAGGTTATCACATGGGCAGCTCCCCGGAAGCCATTGAATGTTCTGCCAGACAGAGTTAGGAATCCATCACGCGTGACAGGGGAGGATGTGGTTGAGACTTTTATCAAACATGAACTCTCCACTGGCAAAAATAACTTTCCTGGTTGTTAGTTGGAACACAGCATGAGTTCCAACCCACAGGCCCTGGGGTCAGAGACAGACGTGCCCAGGAGCAGGCACAGGGGATAAAAACACCCGGATTCCTGGAGAGATCATGGACCCCAGAGTGAGAGCAGACCGAGGAGCTGTGTTCTCTCATCGATGCAGGAAGCCCCTGGCAGTCCCTGTGACGGTGCTGTGGGGGAATACACAGCTCTGAGAGTTGCATAAATGAATGAATGAATGAGTGGAGTGAATGAATTGGAGGTGGTTCCTATTGCTAGGCAGTTCTTTCTAAGAAGTGAAATTTGTTTTCCTTCTTGGCTGTGTTTGGAGCACAGGTGGATTCTGCTTCTCCCTCAGGGTGGTGGCTCATGAAGAACTCTTTACAGCTGTGCAGGTTGTGTACTATGCAACTCCAGCAGATGCCTTTCACTCCGTTCTCAGTGTCAAAGGGGTCCCCTGTAATGGTGCAGTGCACAGCCTGCATGGCTGTACATGGCAGCTCCTTCAGTCTCAAACCCCATAAACTCTCTCCTTAACTCATTTTACCCATCTGTGAATGGGCTCAGCACCATCAGCTACATGAACAGTGGATATATGTAGGGGAGAGTCTTTCTGAGTGTAATATACAAAACACAAATTTTGACTGAGCTCTGTTAAATTTTTGTTGATATTTGTAGACATCTACTGCCTCATAAACTTTGTTTTCAATTATGTATGCTCACAAGCTGTTCCATGTTTGATATATTTAGGAAAAGTTCAGTCACATTTTCAGAATTGCAATGATTTCCCATAAAACATCTGATTCTGAAATTTTGTATCTATACAGTACAAATAACAAAATGGCAAGCAAATCATGCCACATATTACCTTCCTTTATGCTGCAGTTAAAGTTATTACAGCTTTCCAAACAGTTTGCTTTTTAATACCATATGTAAAGATCCTTGGGTACAGGCTAATTTAAAAAATATACATAACTTGGAGACCCAGTACCTAGGTACTTTTCTAATACATGTCGTATTTCTTCTCAGCCCAGTTTCTGCAGTAATATTTGTCCAGCGGTGGAATTTTAAACAATGCTGTCTTACCCAGGGGGCTCAGTTCACCTGGACAAGGTACGGTGGACAGAAGAATATTACCCAGGTGCGGGAGCTGGGGTGGACTCACGGTGCGGAGGCTCAGCTGGGAGAGAACTGTGCACCTCAGCAGACCGGGTGTAATCAGCCTAAGCAGTGAGGGTTTCTCTTTTTCTAAAGGAGTGTGGTCCAGGACGTGTGATCAAGGGAGGTTTGAGGTGACTATGGCGTGACTCTTTTGTTCAATGAACTCTGCACACACTAGTATTGGAGAAGGTCTCTGTCCTTTCGGAATGAGGTAAGCAGGATGAAGAGGGTCTCAAGAGGGAGCAGAGGGGACACAGGAAACCTGGCTGTGTGTGGCAGGCCCCCTTGGCGCCCAGGAGCCCAGGGATCTCCTTCTCATTTGAGCTTTAATGACCAGAGATTTCCATGGGTACGGCCAGTTCTGGCCCCTCCGGGCTGTGGGAAAAGCAGAGGCCTCTGGGACAATGAAAGCTGGCATTTCCTCAAGCATCCATTCATTCCTTCATTTGTTCATTACATTCATCTAATTTCCTTACGGCCAACAATTTGCTCTGAGTCCTGTTTAAATAAGGCAGAGAGCCAGGCAGCATGGGTAGCAACAATTACTGCCCCAGGTGCTGATGGGAGAGGCATGTCAGGCACCACCCCTGCCTGCAAGTAGCTGACTGACCAGACGGAAGATGAGGCACATTAGCACAGAGAAGTGGAGCCACAGGGTAGAAAGGAGCCTCCATAAATGGAGAGAGACTGGGAGGAATGAGGAGAGGGTCTCCAGTGGGGTGATTTGACTTCCAGCTAGAGGGCTGGAATGGTTTCTTCCAGCTTTAATTTTTACTGCAGGACCTTCCAAGACCCAATCTCTGATCACCCCACCCCTCTGCTTGGAAACCATAAATGGCTCCCTGTTACCTGCAGAATGAAGCCTTGGCATTGCATTCAGGGGCCTTCAAAAGTGATGCCCTTCTACTTTTCTGGAATGATCTCACACCCTCTCCTTCCTACCTTTTATGCCTCTAGTTGATGGTCTCACTGTCTATTTCCTGAACATAGGTTCTTCTCTTCCTCTGCTCTTCCCAGAAACTGATGTGGGGATGGCCCCGTCCCATTACGCCAGCAGGGTAGTGATGATGTGGTGGGTCCACGCTGGGAGCCTCAGGAGAGTCAGAGGATTGGGGAAGAAGACACAGAACCAAGACGTCCAGAAGACTCGGTGTTGGTGCCACCTGGGACTCAAGAGTGGGCGCCATTGGAGGTGAGTGTACAGGACCGCTAGGATTTAGGGAGAGAGAAGATGCGAGACCCGGGCCGAGGGCACCATTTGCCCCGGCCCTTGTTAAAGCAAGTTTAATAGATGGGCTTCAGAAACACCAACAAAGCAAAAGAAATGTGCACTGGAAGTTTTAGGGTAGATGAATTCCTTTTACTTTTATAACTAAATGGTTCTGTGATAAAATTTTTTATCATATCTTTGTGAACTTAAATGGCTAATGTTTCAACAAGTGATTTAAAAAGGGATTTTGTCCCCATGACAGCAATGTTTTAGACGTTATGAAATGTAACACCTTAAAGATTTTTCTTTAAAAATGAAACAGCATAGCAAGTGTGTGACCATATGGTGGTTTCCCTGGGCGTGCAGTCCAGAGGGTACGTGTGATGTGGGGGGCACATTAGCAGTAATAACCACACTATTGCAGGACTTCCAATGGGACCCTTGAAAAATCGTTCCTACACACACTCCCCCTTCCATTTATCATGAGTTACTAGAATCCCTGAAGTGAATTCACACCGTGGTACACAGAAATTTCCAGGTGGGAGCTCAGAATGCTCCCTCCCCTATAACCGCGGTGGCTTTGCTCTCGGGCCAAGCGTCTAGGACTTCCTGCCCAACAGCCTCCCTTCCCTCAGCAGGACTGGTGTCTAGAGACTCTTCATCCTCTTGCTCTGGCTGTTCCACCCCCAGAGCCCCCAGCCAGAGCCGAATCCCAGCGTCGGTCACGGCTTAAGCTCAAGTTGCATTTTAATGAGATAAAAAATAACACCTAACTATTTCTTAGAGGACTGCATATAAATTAGTTATTGATTTTGAAACAGCTTGGGAATGTAATGTGGGAGGCAGTACAGCGTCCGGGCCTGAATAATTAACAAGGAAAGCAGAGGCAGGAGCTCCCGCCCCGTCCTCCGCTGACCCCGCTCATCTGGGGACTAACTCAGTTCGCAGTCACTGGAAACGGGTGGCTGCAGTGGGGCGTGGGGCCCGGGGACTCCTCTGCAGCACAGACCCCACAGCCCTCCAGGTGTGGGAAAGGCCCCTGGACACGCAGATGTCACCAGAACCCCCCCTTCAAGGAAACCAGAAGTAGCAATTCTGAGCCGGCTGTGGGCATAGAGGTGCTATAGATCCCTTCTCTTGGAAGAAGAAACTTTACGATTTCTTTATATAATAAAAGTAGTAAATGCTCACTCTTGAAGATCTTGTAAGTATGCAGAAGCAGAAAGGGGCAACAAACATCACCCACAGACAGCATTCTTGCTGTTTTCTTCTGGTGTTTTATTAGAATTCGCTGCTTTTTAAAAAAATGCGTTTGCTGTAATAGTCTTCATGTAACATTATATGGCATAGACTATTTTGTTTCCTGTTAGTATTAGATCATAAGCAATTTCTCACGTTATTCTAAGTGCTGTATAAACATCATTTTTAATAGCAATTTGGTGCATTGCGATTCTACTATTTCCTCAACCATTTCTCAGTGTCGGCCATTTAAGCTACAGATCATTTGTTTTTGGCAATAATGAGAGTGAACGGACGGAACCTCCAGATGACGTGCTTCAAGGTTAACCCATCACCTGCAGCAGGAGGGAGCCTTCTCCCCTCAGCCTCCAGGGGGCGCCGTCACGGGAGCCACAGTGGATCCATGTGGCCGATTAATGCTTGGCTTCAGAGGTCAAATATGAGGCCACATGCCCTGTGATGCCACAGCGGAGGGCTCCCAAGCATTTGTTCAATTGTCGTTCCTTCATCCTTCATTCATTCGACAGCTATTGTGCACATCCACGCACCAAGCAATGTACAAGCTGAGCACACTAAGGGAGGCTGGTCACACAAGGCCACGTGTACTTCGAGCTGCCCCTGGAGAAGCAGTGTCTGGAGGGTCCTGGGGGATACCTGGCTGATGTCTCTCCAGCAACAGGAAGTGCAGGGGGCAGGGGATGGGGATGTCCCCTCCCACCCTGGTGTGTGGATTAGGTGAACGGGAACCGTGGTAAATGGGCCTGTGCATGTGGCTGATGTGTGCTGCTGTCACTGCGAGGTGTAATTAAAGAGATGTATGCTAATTTTTAACTTGGTTAAGGGATATTAACTTAGACAAATGAACCTCTCCTTTCCCAATAATTAGATATCCAAACAAACACACACTTTTCTCCCCAATTAAATGAATAAAAACTTTAAACTGTGGAGCCCGATTTGAATATGCCCTATTTGTTACCGGTTTCCACCTCGCCGCTTTCTTTAACTTCACAAAAGCAAACGACACTATAAAGAAGCATAATAAAATCATAACAGTGAAAATACCCTTTTGATTTTTGGAAGACATAAAATTCTCATTTACAACTGGAAAAAAGACACTGTTCAGCTAAAATGTCACGTTGTTTCCAAGAGAACATAGTTTAAAGGCCTTAAGGGACGGTGGCATCCAGGTGGCACATTTCAAAATTATATTTAATTTAAAGCAGTAATGCTGATCCCTCCAGTATAGAAAGGATGGATCATATCAAGCAAAGTTGATGTTTTTAAAATTAAATTACAAAATTAGTGGGAGAGGAAGTGTACTTGATGAATTTATAGGCTCTTTGGTGTGGGCCAGTGACTCCCACGGGATGGCACATGTGCTACGCACACTGCTTTTAGGTGGTATGAAGACAAATACCTTTTATTGTCCTGTTTGTGGCTGCAGCCTATGTGTGCAGGTACCTAGCTGGCCCTGCGTGGCAGACCATGAATAAGGGTGAAGACAGGGGCCCAGGCCCCCCGTGCATTTCTGCAACTCTGTCCTTTCACCCCCTGTACCCACCACTTGGGGGCTTGATAGACTCCCCAACACTAGAGTCACTGGGCTTGGCACAGGTCACTCCTCTGCTGTCCAGGACACGGTGTGGGATGGATGGGCTGTAATGCATCATGAAGTACAGGACCAGTGAATCTCCTTAAGTGAAAACAAGGTGAGAAGTTAAAAAAATAGGTATGTTTCCTATCAATCCACGTGACACTGTAATGGAAAGCATCTACGTGTGTTGTCTCCCTGGAGCTGTGGGTGCGACTCCTGCTCCAAGTTAGAATGAGGCCTACAGAAACTGTGGTCATGGGCAGAGCCCTGTCAGCAGAGCCCAAGCGAAGAACAAGCCCAGTGACCCTAATTCCTCCATCTCAAATTTCACCCTTAGCTGTTGTTTGAAATAAGACACCAGAGGTCCTGCCCCGTAAGTGGTAAGTGTAAATGTGCCCTCTGGGAGATTTGTTGCAATAACACAGGGTTCGCATAGTCCCATTTGTTCTCCAACAGGTACTGAGGGATTGGAACAGTGGGCGGGTGGGGTGTGCTGGTGAAGACGGAGGCAGGTGGGCCAGCAGAGAGCAGAGGCCCACCTGGAGGCGAGCTGGAATAAGATGGAGAGTTCAGCAGAAGCAGAAATGCTGAGTGACCCCAATGAGGGACGCCCGTTCCTTCAGTTGTCTCTGGTTCTCTGGGACCCCGAGATCCCCCGCCCCACAGTAGGGTCACCACAATCTAGGAAGCTCTCAGGTGGATCTGAAAGGCCAATGATGAAAGGCCAGGGGGTGAGGACCCAATGGCGTGATGACAAGTCATACCATAGACTCAGAGTCGGCCCCCGTGAGGTGGTTTACGACTGTGGAAGAGGCAGGGCTGCCTTCCCTGCTGACAAAACACATGGGAAAGTGCACAAGTTAACACCCCCACAATGATAACAAAACCGAACCCAACTCAAGCACAAAACATTTTTGAATAGGGCTTTCACATCCTCTATCATACAATCCTTCACAACAAAACATTCAAGGTAGGAACTGCTATCATTATTCCCGTTTCACAGATGAGGAAACTGAGGCTCGGAGGGGTTCAAAGATGTGTCTGAGGTCACACAGCAGATCAGAGCGGGCTTCAATCTCACAAAGTCAGACTCTGTGTCTGCCACCCACCCCTCCCCCAGCACTCATTCAGCCAACAGAATGACAGGGAAAAGAGGAGAACTTTCGGGAGATGGTCTTTCATGCAGTGGCTGTTGTGCTGTCTCCACTTTCAGGTACACCGTGCTGGGGACAAGGCACGGGGTCTCTAGACCGGGTTAGGCTGTGACAACAACACAACACAACAACACAACACAACACAACACAACAACAACACAACAACCATCACGCTTTGCAGAGGCATCAGACAGACCTGGGTGGGATTCCTGAACCTGCTCTTTACTGTGTGACTCTGGGCACGTTATCCAGTGGTCCGCCCCTGGCTGTCTTTGTGGGTAAAGGAGAGCAATGCCCTCTACCTCACAGGGCCGTGAGGATGTTCTCAGGTGCGAACTCCTGGCATGCAGCAGCTGCTTAGTAAAGTGCCTCCTTATTGATAACATTTATACATCTGCTCATCTCATCGACGAGGTCAGCAGAGTTAGGGGTGTCTGTGTCTCCAGCAGCCCCCTGGAGGATTGGGTTGGGTTTTTTCTTCCTCTGTTTAACTGGCCATGGGCTGGAGTGACTCCTTTTCTCCATGAGATTCCGCATTTCTAACAGGCCCGCAGGTGTTGCTGCTGCTGCTGGTCTAAGCAAGGATGGCCCTTGGAACAGCAAGGCTCTCGGTGTGGCTCTCCACATGTGGTTTCTGGACCAGCAGCAGCATCTGGGGACTTGCTAGGACTTCGTATTCTCAGATTGCATCCCAGACCCTTGGATCAGAATCTCTGGTGTGCAGCCCGGGAATCTCTGATGAAAGTGCCCTGTAGATGCCTCTGACATTCACTCAGGTCTGAGAACTGCTGCTCTAGTCCCTTCCTCCATGGCCTTCTCCTCTGCTCCAAATCTCCTCCCATCTATCCAGAAGCCACTTGGGCTTCCTGCCATTATTTGAGAGAATCATTAACCATCCTCTGATCCCGGATCCCTGAGGCCTCTCACCTGGAGCAGGTGATGTGGCATTGCCCTTGGGAGAAGCAGCTTAGTTCTAAGCCAATGCCTGCAATCTGGAGCCTGTGTCTGGGTAATTTTCCATTCGGGGGCTGGTTTTTGAAACTACCAGTTG
Organism: Equus caballus; assembly: GCF_041296265.1. Lineage (NCBI taxonomy): Eukaryota > Metazoa > Chordata > Mammalia > Perissodactyla > Equidae > Equus > Equus caballus. Next base: position 7,228,517 of record NC_091684.1, read on the forward strand.
CTTTCTCTATCCCCAGTGTCTTAGTATGCAGGTCCTGTTGCTCCCTTGGGAGAGAGTCCCATGGGGCGTGCTGGGGTGCCAGTCTCAGCTGCAGTGGGACACCCGCCAGGCTCTTTGAGATGCACCCATCAGGGGGCCCCAGAGATGTTTCATAAGCCAGGACCTTGCATTTTAAGTCTTGCCATCCCAAACCTACCCTCCCAATTTCGTGATGATCTGTTCAAGCATTTTTGTGGGATACGGCAGCAAGAGAAACATAATTTTTTCTTTAATAAAAGCACAAATTACATGTTTTGGAGAGCGGAAAATTATTGCAGAGATAAAGTGTTAGTTTCCTAGGAACCCAGCTAAAACCTCTTTCTATAGAGTGAGAAAGTTAACCTAAAACCTATTGACAAGTTTATATTTGTACTGCTGATTCCTATTATGACAATATTAAATGTTTTTTCATGATAGTTTTTAATTTGTAAAATTGCCCTTGCATTAGCAGGTGGTGCTCTGGGATTCTGGAGCCCCTATTTTGACTTTTCGCTCTTCAATAAATGAAGCTTTAAAAATGTCGAGAGAAATACTAAAATAGAATGTAGTTAGATTTCACAGTGACTATAATTGTGATTACAATTAGATGACTGTAACGATACAAAGACACATTATCTTTATAATTTATGATCCTCCTGGACCAAACTCAACATCTTAAAAATGCAACGTTTCAGCACCATCTGGGAGATTTGCCCAACAAAATTATGTATAAACAAAGTTCTTTATTGACTCGCTGAGATCCAAGTGGAATCAATTATACATTATTGTTGTCTTTGTCGGCTGCAAAGTGTAAGACAGCTAAAGACCCACATTCCATAAATCATCCAAGTGTAATTTCCCAAGGGGCTAAGTTTTGTGTGGAAACAAAGCATTGTTGGTATTTTCTGCTTAGATATTTTGATCAAAATCAGAGAGCGAGTCTATCCATTTTCCTTAAGATCCCGGGGAGATGTGCCAGGTTCACTGAATTTGGCACGGAGCATTGCCCTGGGGGTTGTGGAGTGTGTGGTGGGCGGGTGGGGAAGGGGAGGTGGATTCAGGTGGTTGCAGATAAAGCTATGGCCTTGCAATTCCATTATTTTCACGTAGGATGCACCTTCAGCATCAAAATTCCGAGAAGTCCCTATTTTGCAACATAAGTGAAAGATTGTGCTGAGCTACATGTCACAGAGGGAAAAAAAATCACTTGATTTCAGAAATGTGGCAAAAAGAAAACACCAACCCTCAAACCCCAGGGGCCTGGAATGTGTTGTATATTGTTCTGCAGACGATTATCTCAGAGCTCAGGAGGGAAGACACGGTGAAATAGACAGTGCACCTACATGTAAAGTATGATGACGGCCCTCATCTCGAAGAAAGGCCAGTGCCACGGAGGACGACGGGGACGTTTGTGTTGACGTAATCGGAGAAGAACATCTCTGTGACAGACACCAAAGGAACTCCAGCCAGTGCCTTCCTGTCTTGCTGTTTCATGGAAGCCATGCCTGTGGTTGGTTTGGCCCTCAGGCAGAGGTGAGGAGCTGGTTGGTCCAGGATGGCCCTTCCGCTGGTGTTGGTCTAGACTGGGTCAGGAGCTGGCTTCTTGGGTGGTCTTCTGCCTGTTGTCTTTAATATGTTCATCCCACCAAGTCTCCCGGGCGCCCTGGGCTCTCCACTGGGCTGTTAGCAGCAGCAGCAGCCGGCCCGGGCGTCAGACAGCAATTGGGCAACAACAGTCAGCGAGGCAGGTTCATGGTGGAAGATCACGTAGGATTCCCGTTGAACGAGACCCAGAGGCTCGAAGGACGAGAAGCAAGCCGAGCAAAGTGGGAGGAGGGGAGTGGGCGAGGCTTATGCCAGGCCGGGAGGTGAGGGTGCAGAAGGGAACCTTGAAAGACTGCACGGGTCTGAGGGTGACAAGAAGGACTCTGAGAAGCAGAGCCTGGGAAGGTTGTGGGAACAGATGAGGGAAGGCCTTTGGAGTCCTTGTGAAGAGTCCGCCTTTATCCTGAGGTTGCAAGGGAACGGCTGCTCTGCTTATTCCAAGGGGAGCAGTGACGAAGTCAGATCTGCCATCCAGAACGTTCACTCAGGCTCCTGTGCAGAGCACGGGGGAGGGGGCAGTTAGGAAGCAGCTGTCGCTGCCTGGGAACAGAAGATGATGCCTTGGACAGGGTGGGGCAGGCCAGATGGAAGATTCCAGACATGTGGGTACCTGTTGGTGATATTTGACTTCAACAAAAGACCGACCTGCAGGCTAGCTCTTTAGAGAGATGTGGGGTCAACACGGAATCTCCATTTCTCCAGTACGGGGAGTCCTTCACCTTTCCCTCTTGAATGTGTTCACCTCTCCAGCAGTGCTTTTCATCCTGCAGATGGGCCATACCACCCTTTGGTGTACGATGCATTCTCACATCCTCAGGTTCCTGTCCCAGCCTTTAGTGCTCTCCTTACTCCCTCCTCTGGGGTGGACACCAGGACCTCTGCTCCCTAAGTCCTAGGAGGGGGAAGAGGAAGGGCCTCTGCTTCTCCAGGGTGGTGGCTCAGACAGTACTTTTTTTTTTTTTTTGCTTTTTGGTGAGCAAGATTGGCCCTGAGCTAACATCCATTGCCAATCATCCTCTTTTTGCTTGAGGAAGATTGTCCCTGAGCTATCCTCTGTGCCCATCTTCCCCTATTTTGCATGTGGGACGCTGCCTCCCCATAGCTTATGAGCAGTGTTAGGTCTGCCCCTGGGATCCAAACCTGCGAACCCAGGGCTGCCAAAGCAGAGTGCGGGAACTTTTAACCACTACACCACTGGGCCAGCTCCCGAGACAGCACTTTTTTAAATAAGTCTGGAACAGCCCAGACTTGTATCTTGGCTCATAGTAAGCACTCAGTAAATGTTTGCTATTATTTTTACTATATGCTTTTATCAATGATAATATCATTAGGACTGTAATAGATGCCTAACACATATTTGCCGAATATTTGAGTGTTAGACAAATGAGGGTTGTGCTAATTGATATAAACTGTGGCTTAGGAATTTATTATGGACTAGGAAAGTAGTTTGGTTAGGGATTTTTCTATTCGTGAACTATTATTTTCTAGAAAAGACTTTTACCTCTTTCTAGCTTGTCAAATGAGACAGGTGCGAGAAATCATGGATCTTAGAGTCTCTGCCCTTTGAGTAGGTGAAGCTGACACCTGAAGCATGCACTCCCTCTCTCTCCCCGTCTCTCTTTCTCTCTCATATGCCTGTGGAGGGTCTATAGATAATGAAGCCATTCTCTGATACTGAGAAATTCTCAGGTCTGAGAAGGGCTTTGCATGGAGCAGGAAATCCAGCTGCGGGAACCCCTTCCCTGAGTGACAATCCAATATTACATCCTCAGCTTTTATCAGGTGTCACTGTGAGAAACATTCCGAGGAAGAAGGTCTCTGTTTCTTCCAAAATGGCCCAAACATGTCATTCATTAGGAAATTACTGGTCTCCCGTCTGTATCAACATGGCAAATCCCCCTCAGCACAGTGTTAGTTTTTTTTCCCAAAGAGTGTTAAGCTTCCTCTTACTAAACATTAAAAACCATATAAACTATGGTTTTCTCTTGTGATTAGATACCCAGGAAGCTCAGAGCTATTTTTGGTGAACAACTGCAATAGCGAAGGGACAATAATGATTATTAACATTGTATTTCTTACATGTTAGCAAGCACATTTGCAAACAGTTTCTAATTGAAGTCTTACGACACTGCTGCGAGGGCAATGCTGTCGTTACCCCCATTTTACAGCTGGGAAATAAAGGCATAGAAGAATTTCTTGACTCATCTAAGATTCCACAGCTGGTGAGTGATAACGTCGACCAAGGATCCTAGAGTCACTCTCTGCTCCTTTCTTTCCTTGCTTCTACATGCTAATGACTCCCGAGATACCAAGGCAGGTTGATGTGTCCTTAGTAACTAAGAACAGAATATGAAAAATTAAATTCGGTCTATTCTGAGCAATAATAGAAACTATGCCTGGAAGTGTTGTTTACAATATACACTGAAATCCTTAAACTCAATAAATATTTATGTAAACACAGCTCCTACTGAAGATTTAGAAGTTCTTTCCAAAGACTGTTTCTGAAAGTTAATAACTCTGAATAATTCTTATTACATTAAAAATGTATATTATGAGATCTAGGCTGAATAAACAAGGGCGATGTAAGTGTTTATTCCATGTTCTGGGGGAGGTATGCATTTAGGTCAATTTGAGGTGGTCACAGAGGGCCTACAATGTCTTGGGCTGAGCAGAAAACACACAATGACTAAGACACTGTCCATCGTGTGTCTCATGCAACTTAACCAGGTAGCAAAAGAAATACCAGCTCACCACCAGGAGTGCTCTCAGCGCAGGGGTGGGGAGCAGGGGCTTATTCTGTGCCTGGGCCACACGGTCCATTGCATTCGGGGAACCCTTGCAAGTGGGAGCGGCTGCCTCTGTTTTACAGGTGGGGGATCTAAGGAGCTTACCTGAGATCACATAGTGAATGAAAAGCAGAACCAGGATTCCGACCCTGGCAGGGAAGCCCAAGCACCTCCCAGGACACCAAGAGCCTTCTGGTTTCAGGAAGAGAGGTGCCAGGTGTGCCAGGTGTGGAAAGCAGGTGCGGCAGAGTTAGGGAGAATGGGAAGTCGGGGGCTGGGACTGGAGGGAAAGAATGTCTCTCTGGGGGCCCACGTGGCCTGTGAGGATCGTTATGAAGAAGGACTGGCTTTCAGCAGACTCGGTGGAGTGGCATTTTTGCAGAGAGACCAACGGAAGCAAGAGTAGACCCTGGTTCACAACCATAGTCACTGTGACTTGTGTTTCCTGAGTGCGAGGCGTTGGGCAGAGGGCTCTGTACTACGGAAAGTGTAAGAAAGTTCTAAGCGCTGGCTGTGGGTTCAAACCTCTGCCCCTCCTCCACGAACCCTTACGTATAGAGACAAACCTAGAATGACAGCTTGCTTTCTCTGAGTGATTCCTCTGTACCAGCCGTGAGCTAAATGCTCCTATACATTCTTTTTTATTTAAGATTTTATTTTTCCTTTTTCTCCCCAAAGCCTCCCAGTACACAGCTGTATATTCTTAGTTGTGGGTGCTTCTCGTTGTGGCATGTGGGATGTCCTCTCAGCATGGCTTGATGAGCGGTGCCGTGTCTGCGCCCAGGATCCGAACCTGCGAAACCCTGGGGCGCCGAAGCAGAGCGGCGCACGAACTTAACCACTTGGCCTGGGGGCCAGCCCCTTCTCCTCTGCGTTCTTGATCTGCTGAACGCCTCTATCATGTATGTGACATCATTATTCCCATTTTGTAGAAGAAACAGAGGCTTACAGCAGGTGACCAGCTTCAAGGCCACACAGCTCAGTGGACAGTTAGCACTTGTAGCATTTTGAATCAATTTCTTGTGAACAGAGCACAGACATTTGGGTTAATGAACCAGTGAAGGTTGTCTCAGAAAAACTTATTTTTCTGACCCTCAACAGTAAAGTCATGTCGGGGCCGCCCCGTGGCCAAGTGGCTAAGTTCTCGAGCTCCTTTTTGGTGGCCCAGGGTTTCGCTGGTTCAGATCCTGGCTGCAGACATAGCACCGCTCATTAAACCATGCTGAGGCGGTGTTCCACATGGCACAGCCAGAAGGACCTAAACTAGAATATACAACTGTGCACTGGGGGGGCTTTGGGGAGAAGAAGAAGGAGAAGGAGAAGGAGAAGGAGAAGGAGAAGGAGGAGGAGAAGGAGGAGGAGAAGGAGGAGCAGAAGGAGGAGGAGAAGGAGGAGGAGAAGGAGGAGGAGAAGAAGGAGGAGAAGAAGGAGGAGAAGAAGGAGAAGAAGGAGAAGAAGGAGAAGGAGGAGGGGGAGGGGGAGGGGGAGGGGGAGGGGGAGGGGGAGGGGGAGGGGGAGGAAGAGGAAGAGGAAGAAGATTGGCAACAGTTGTTAGCTCAGGTGCCAATTAAAAAAAAAACCCCAAAAACACCCCAAAAAACAACAGCAAAAGTAGTCATGTAGACACGTTTTAAAGTCATTAGATATGCTGGATTTCAGAAGGCTCCAAAACCTCTTTCTACGGTATGTACTCATTGCAGAAAAAGGTATTTACAAAACAGGGTTACAATTCATGGAAGATCCCCAGTTGATTGGTATTTAATGGGAAAGACGTGTATGTGGGAGAAAATAACAAACCCCTGGTTGGAGGAGCAGACCCATCCATTATGCAACACTATTTGTCCTGACTTGGATTCATGTGTCACAGTAAATGATGTCCCTCTCACCTTAACCCCATGTTGCAAAGTCTGGCTCTGCCCTTGTCAAGGATTCAGGCTGTATTTAAGGACTTGTCATTGAGGTGCCAAGGAGGGATGGTGTCTTGTCAGAAGGGGAGATCCAAAATGAAAGCCTGGAGCTGAAAAGAACCAGCTGGAAGAAACCCAGCAGTCAGCACAGGAAGCCACTCAATAAATACTGGAAAGATGATGAGTGGTGTTCAGGTTTCCGAGAATGGAGAATGAGGCAGATTTGTGCGAAGTGAAGCCCATGCATCAGGAGAAGGATGGTTCTGGAATGAGGGTCCACCTGGAGCCTCCTGTGACACAAGCCCAGGCAGGTGGAGCCTCGCAGGGCCCCTGGCTGCATGTCCACCTTCTGGTCTCACCTCAACCTTATCCTTTGACCCCTGCAGCTGGAATAGATGATCTGGACCTTGAGCCCCTGGTGGTCCAGCTTCCCAGTGCCAATTTCCCAGTTGGCTTGGATAAGGACTTGACTTTCAAGGGATGGCCTTTCTGGGGTTTCAGTAGAAACCCGGGTGATCACCAAGTCCCTCGAACTTGGTAACTCAAATTCCAAACCCTCTTTCCCTGTGGGAATGGCAGCTGCTTGAGTCTCACTGGTTGCACACACTGTTCGGGGCCAGCCAAAGATTTGGAGGGGAGATTATTCCCAGACACTGGGGCTCCCTTTTCTGTGCCTCCCTTCCTTATTGGATTTCCTCCTTAATTTCTAGTCACCCTGGCAGCCCCAAATGTCCCCTCTGCTCCCTTCTGCTAACAGGATTGTGACTTTCCTTGGGATCTTTCTGACCCTCCCTGTGCAGCGGAGTGTTGTTGAGGAAAAGCAACGAAACGGGGGTCACGCCCAGTGTGATTCCTTTCTTTCAAAGGTTGAATTGCCTCCAGTTTCTGCCTGATTTTGGTTGCTCTTCAGTGTCTTCGAACATTATTTTTTAAAGATTTTGTCCAAAGTTTATAATTACTATAACTGACGCGAGGCTTAGTCTGACACAAGCTGCTCTGTGTTACTAGAAGGCAGAACTCTAATAAGTTTATGGTTTCATTTTTTGCATTTTGCTTTGCCCCTGCTATGTTTCTGAACACCAATTTTTGTTGTTTCCAATATGGTTTGAATCCTTCAACGTTTTATTTTTCTTAGATCTTCCAACTTGCTTATCTTCTTCTGATGCCTTATAATATCTGTTTGAATCGTTATAGCTCTTTTTTTTTGCACTGAGGAAGATTAGCCCTGAGCTAACATCTGTACCAACCTTCCTCTATTTTGTATGTGGGTTGCTGCCACAGCATGGCTGCTGACGAGTGGGGTAGGTCTGTGCCTGGGAATGGAACCTGGGCCACCAAAGCAGGGTGTGCTGAACTTAACCACTAGGCCACAGGGCTGGCCCCTATATCTCTTTTTTGATCTCTTTTATCAGAGAATCAAGTTGCCTGTTGTCTTAGTCCATGTGGGCTGTTATAACGAAAACACAGTAAACTGGGTGGCTTATAAACAACAATCATTTATTCCTCACAGTTACGCAGGCTGGTAAGTCCAAGATCATGGTGCCGGCAGATATGGTGTCTGGTGAGAGCCCACCTTCTGGTTCATAGATGGCGCCTTCTCCCTGTGTTCTCACATGGTGGAGGAGGTAAGGGCACTCTCTGGGGTCTCTTTTGTAAAGACGCTAATCCCATTCATGAGGGCTTCACCTTCGCGACCTACTCAAATCCCAAATGCCCCACCTTCTAACATTATCACATTAGGGGTTACATTTCAACATGTGAATTTTGGGGGGACATCAGCATTCAGTCCATTGCACCTGTGATGTCTTAGAGATGAAAGGGAAGTAATGTCTCAGTTTTCATTAACCAAAAAGTCAGTGGAGCCTTTACAGAGTCCTTGCTCATAGCCTCTCTGTTTTACGATCTGGTCATGGCTGCCTCCTCTTCTTTTTCTCTGATGACCTCCCTCAGTTCAGATGCTCTCAGATCATGAAAGTGATGTCTCATCATGGTTTCCCCTTTTCTTTGACCTCTTCTGACCATTGACCAGTTTGCTTTTCACCCGGCCAACCCTATTCACAGATCTCATCGAAGGCTGATGTCTCCAGTGGCCTTTCAGGACTGTGACGCTAACTTTCCTGGACATCTGTGAGTAGCTTAACATCTGAAGACGTGCCTTATCTCTTGGAGGCTTCTCTGTTTTAGACCATATTTTACTGTACTTTGCATCCTTTTTGTACTTTGGAGTTGTGACTCTTTCTCTGTCCCTTTGAAGATGGTGTTTTCTTCCATTTTCATGTTGTTTGGGTTGCTTTGAAAGGGGTGAAAGAAGTAGGTTTAGTCACCTGTCTTTATTCAGAAAGTTCCCCTTGCTCCGAATTCTAAGGAGTCATGAATTGCTAAGGGAGGTACAGGCCGTCCTTGATTTTGCAGAGTCCCAGTATGCATAGGTTTCAGCTGCACACACGACCAAGGTGAAGATTGCCCAGACTCACAGTGTTCCAGGTCGTTTTTAAAAGTGACAATGGTCCTGTTTTTCATATTTTCCCTTAAATGTGTATATCTTTTCTTTTTTTGAGGAAGATTAGCCCTGAGCTAACTACTGCCAATCCTCTCTTTTTGCTGAGGAAGACTGGCCCTGACCCAACATCCATGCCCATCGTCCTCTACTTTATGCGTGGGACGCCTACCACAGCATGACTTTTTGCCAAGCGGTGCCATGTCCCCACCAGGGATCCAAACCAGCGAACCCCGGGCCGCCGAGAAGCGGAACATGCGAACTTAACCACTGCACCACCGGGCCGGCCCCTAAAGGTGTATATCTTTTTGAGGCTTGAAGGGAGAACAAGAAAAAGGTTTCTTTCTTTCTCTTGGTACTATTTTTGTTGTAGTGTAGGCTGAAGACAATCCCTGAGCTAAGGATCCTCTCCAAGACTGTTTGGAAAGGTTTGATGTGTGAGTCTGTTTCAGAAGTGAGCGCGATCAATATTTTATGGTCCAATGTAGAACATTTCATATTAACAGAAAAGAAAGGGAGACTTTAAACTGTTTTACCAAAAATTTAGCTATCACAGAAAAGAAGGAGAAACTCTGAGATGGAAAGCAAGAAGCAGCAGAATTCAGAGATGTGTCTTGATCGACTTGCCACGTAAGTCCCTTTTCCTGCTCTTCTCTCTGCATACCTGTGCCACAAGGCTGGCCACAGACCCGGCTCCTCCACTCCTTGGCTGCGGCATGTGCATTGTTACCACAGCATTAGGACTAACCTAAGGGAAGACAGGAGATGCCTCTCACTAGTTAACTTCCTGTATTGTGACCTCCCTTCTCCAGCATGGGTTGAAGAGAAGCATTCATCAATGTGTTTACCAAAACAAAATGGCAGCTTTCTACCCAGAAGGTGGAGATTCTGACAATTTTTAAAGTTGGTGTCCATTTTAGGAACTATGAAATTTAATGAAAGAAAGTTAACCTTACTAGATAATATGTGCTAACTGCAAGATAAGTGTCACAGAAAGTTATGGCAACGTCTTCACATGGTGAAGTAGGATGAACAATTGGAGAAGTCCTCAGGGGGACGTGGGGTTGTGTTAAATATTGCAGGCTTCAACCATGTGGAGGAGGAGAGGGAAGTTTAGGGGAATGGTATGAACAATCCTATGGATGTGGACAGGCACTAGGTGTGCCCAGAGGGTGGGAAGATCTAAGGAGGCATAAGAGAAAAAACAGGGGAACAGGCATGGGCCACTGTTCACTGGACATTCAGTCCCTGGGGTTCTACCCTCAGAGCCAGTGGTGCCTTTGTGTGTGTGCGTGTAAGTTTAAAAATCATCCACTAAAGACCATATATCCTCACCTAGACTTAATTTTTAGCTTTTACTTTACTTTCAAACGTATACAGAGTAAACAGAATCGTACAGTGAACCACTCATGTACCCATCACCCAGTTTCAACAATTGTGAACATTCATTGATATTGAGGTCATAATAATTTATAACATTGTGAAATTTCAGCATTGTTATTTGTCAGTCCTCATATATATGTGCCCCTTTCCCCTTATGCCCACTTTCCAATCCCCTTCCCCTCTGGTAACCACTAATCTGTTCTCTTTGTCCATGTGTTTATTTATCTTCCACATGAGTGAAGTCATACAGTGTTTATCTTTGTCTGGCTTATTTCGCCTAACATAATACCCTCAAGGTCCATCCATGTTGTTATAATGGGACAAATTTGTCTGTTTTATAGCTGAGTAGTATTCCATTGTATATATACCACATCTTCTTTATTCAATCATCAGTTGATGGGCATTTGGCTTGCTTTCATGTCTTGGCTATTGTGAATAGTGCCGCAATGAATATTGCATACATAAGTCTCTTTAAATTGTTGATTTCAAGTTCTTTGGATAAATAGTAGTGGGATAGCTGGATGGTATGGTATTTCTATTTTTAATTTTTTGAGAAATCTCCATACTGTTTTTCATAGTGGTTGCACCAGTTTGCATTCCCAACAGCAGTGTCTGAGGGTTCCATTTTCTCCACATTCTCTCCAACATTTGCTATTTTTTGTCTTGGTGACTATAGTCACTCTAAGGAGTGTAAAGTGATATCTCATTGTAGTTTTTTTTTCTTCTTCTTTATCTCCCCACATCCCCCTAGTACATAGTTGTATACCTTAGTTGCAGGTCCTTCTAGTTGTGGCATGTGGGACGCCGCCTCAACGTGGCCTGAAGAGCAGTGCCATGTCCACACCCAGGATCTGAACTGGTGAAACCCTGGGCCGCCGCAGCGGAGCATGCGAACTTAACCACTCGGCCACAGGGCCGGCCCCCTCATTGTAGTTTTGATTTGCATCTCCCTGATGATGATTAGTGATGTTGAACATCTTTTCATGTGCCTGTTGGCCATCTGTATATCTTCTTTGGAAAAATATCTGTTCATATCCTCTGTCCATTTTTTTGAGCAGGTTGTTTTCTTGTTGTTGAGTTGTATGAGTTCTTTATATATTTTGGAGATTAACTCCTTGTTGGATATATGATTCAAAAATATTTTCTCCCAGTTGGTGGGTTTTCTTTTCATTTTGGTCATGGTTTCCTTTGTCTTGCAGAAGCTCTTTAGTCTGATATAGTCCCATTTGTTTATTTTTTCTTATGTTTCCCTTGCCTAAGTAGGTGTGGTATTCGAAAAGATCCTTCTAAGACTGATGTCAAAGAGTGTATTGCCTATATTTTCTTCTAGGAATTTTATGGTTTCACATCTTACCTTCAAGTTTTTAGTCCATTTTGAGATAATTTCTGTGTATGGTGAAAGATAATGATCTACTTTCATTCTTTTGCACGTGGCTGTCCAGTTTTCCCAAAACTGTTTATTGAAGAGACTTTCTTATTTCCATTGTATGTTCTTGGCTCCTTTGTCAAAGACTAGCTGTCTGTATTTGTATGGTTTTATTTCTGGATTTTCAATTCTGTTCCATTGAGGTGTGTGTCTGTTTTTGTACTGGGACCATGCTGTTTTGATTACTATAGCTTGGTAGTAAATTTCAAAGTGAGGGATTGCGATGCCTCCAGCTTTGTTCCTTTTTCTCAGGATAGCTTTAACTATTTGGGGTCTTTTGTTGTTCCTTATGAATTATAGGATTCTTTGTTCTACTTCTGTGAAAAATGTCACTTGGATTCTGACTGGGATTGCATTGAATCTGTAGATTGCTTCAGGTAGTATGGACATTTTAGCTATGTTTACTTTTATAATCCACATGGATGGAATATCATTCCATTTCTTTATGTCATCATTGATGTCTTTCAATAATGTCTTATAGTTTTCATTGTATAGGTCTTTCACCTCCTTGGTTAAATTTATTCCTAGATATTTTATTCTTTTGGTTGCAATTATAAATGAAATTGTATTCTTGAGTTCTCTTTCTGTTAGTTAGTTATTGGAGTACAGAAATGCAACTGATTTTTGTAAGATGATTTTGTATCCTGCAACTCTGCTGTAATTGTTGATTATTCTAGTTGTTTTCTGATAGATTCTTTAGGGTTTTCTGTATATAAAATCATGTCATCCAAGGGGCTGGCCCTGTGGCCGAGTGGTTAAGTTTGCGCGCTCCGCTGCAGGCGGCCCAGTGTTTCATCAGTTCGAATCCTGGGCGCGGACATGGCACTGCTCATCAGACCACGCTGAGGCAGCGTCCCACATGCCACAACTAGAAGAACCCACAACGAAGAATACACAACTATGTACCAGGGGGCTTTGGGGAGAAAAAGGAAAAAATAAAATCTTTAAAAAAAAAAAATCATGTCATCCAAAACAGTAAGAGTTTCACTTCTTCCTTGCCAATTTGGATACTTCTTATTTATTTTTCTTGCCTAATTGCTATGGCCAAAACTTCTAGTACTATGTTGAATAAGAGTGGTGAGAGTGGACATACTTGCTTGTTTTGTTCCTGTTCTCAGAGGGATGACTTTCAGTTTTTCCCTGTTGAGTATGATGTTGGCTGTGGGTTTGTCATCTATGGCCTTTATTATGTTGAGGTACTTTTCTTCTATACCCATTTTATTGAAAGTTTTTATCATGCTCATGTAGTTTTTATTCCTCATTTTGTTAATGTGGTATATCACATTGATTGATTGTGGATGTTGAACCATCCTTGCAACCTTGGAATGAATCTCACTTGATCATGGCATATGATCATTTTAATGTATTGCTCTATTCGGTTTGCCAATATTTTGTTGAGAAGTTTTGCATCTATGTTCATCAGTGATATTGGCCTGTAATTTTCCTTCTTTGTATTTTCCTTATCTGGCTTTGGAATCAGGGTGATGTTGGCCTCATAGAATGTGTTAGCAAGTCTTCCATCATTTTCAATTTTTTGGAAAAGTTTGAGAAGGATAGGCATTAAATCTTCTTTGAATGTTGGGTAGAATTCTCCAGAGAAGCTATCTGGTCCTGGGCTTTTATTTTTGGGGAGGTTTTTGATTACTGTTTCAATCTCTTTACTTGTGATTGGTCTATTCAGATTCTCTGTTTCTTCTTGATTCAATTTTGGGAGGTTGTATGAGTCTAAGAATTTATTCATTTCTTCTAGATTGTCCAATTTGTTGACATATCGTTTTTCATAGTATTCTCTTATAATCCTTTGTATTTCTGTGGAATCTATTGTAATTTCTCCTCTTTCATTTTTAATTTTATTTATTTGAACCTTCCCTCTTTTTTTCTTAGTGAGTCTGACTAAGGGTTTGTCAATTTTATCTTCTCAAACAACCAGCTCTTAGTTTCATTGATCCTTTCTACTGTTTTTTGTTTGTTTGTTTGTTTCTATTTCATTTATTTCTGCTCTAACTTTTATTATTTCCTTCCTTCTGCTGACTTTGGGCTTTGTTTGTTCTTCTTTTTCTACTTCTGTTAGGTGTAGTTTAAAATTGCTTATTTGAGATTTTTCTTATTTGTTGAGGTGAGCCTGCTATGAATTGCTCTCTTAGGTCCACTTTTGCTGCATCTCATAAGAGTTGGTATGGCATATTTTCATTTTTATTTGTCTCCAGATACTTTTTGATTTATCCTTTAATTTCTCCATTGATCTATTGGTTGTTCAGTAGCATGTTGTTTAGTTTCCACACATTTGTGACTTTTCTAGCTTTTGTCTTGTAGTTGATTTCTGGTTTCATAGTACTATGGTCAGAAAAGATGCTTGATATGACATCAGTCTTCTTAAATTTATTGAAGCTTGCCTCATTTCCCAACAAGTGGTCTATCCTTGAGAATGTTCCATCTGCACTTGAGAAGAATGTGTATTCTGCTGTTTTGGGATGGAGTGTTCTATACATATCTATTAAGTCCACATGGTCTAGTGTTTCATTTAAGGTCACTCTTTCCCTGTTAAATTTCTGTCTGGATGATCTATCCATTGATGTACGTGGGGTGTTGAGGTCCCCTACTATTATTGTGTTGCTGTCAATTCTCCTTTTTTGGTCTGTTAATAGTTGCTTTATGTAGTTTGGTGCTCCTGTGTTAGTTGCTATATGTTTATAAGTGTTATGTCCTCTTGGTAGCTTGTCCCTTTTGTCATTATATACTGCCCCTCTTTGTCGCTCAGTGTCTTTTTTATCTTGAGGTCTACTTTGTCTGATGTAAGTATAGCAACACCTGCTTTCTTTTGTTTGCCATTAGCTTGGAGTATCGTCTTCCAGCCCTTCACTCTGAGCCTGTGTTTGTCTTTAGAGCTGAAATGTGTTTTCCTAGAGGCAGCATATTGTTGGGTCTTGTTTATTAGTCCATCCGGCCAGTCTGTGTCTTTTGATTAGAGAATTCAATCCATTTACATTTAGAGTGATTATTGATATATGAGGGCCGAATACTGCCATTTTTATCACTTGTTTTCAGGTTGTTCTGTATTTCCCTTGTTTCCTGTCCCATGTACTTCTGATTGCCCATTCAGTTTGGTGGTTCTCTATGATGGCTTTCTCAGTTTTCTCTTTATTTATCATTTGTGTCTCTGTTCTAATTTTTTGTTTAGTGGTTACCGTGAGGTTTGTATAAAAGATGTCATAGATGAGATAGTCCATTTTATGATAGCCTCTTATTTCCTTATTCTAAACAGATTCCACCCTTTCCCTTCACTGTCTAAGTTAGTATTGTCACAACTTATTCCATTTTGTTGTGAATTTGTGATTAAAATGAAGCTATTATAGTTATTTTTGATCTTTTCCTTCCCTTTATCTTTAATGTTATAATTAAGTCTTTGCTAACCTGTTCTGATAGAGAGCTGCAATTTTCTGATTTTGTCTGTCTATTTATCTCCTTGCTCAAGGCTATGTAAACCTCCTCTCTCTGTTTTTTTTTTTAGGTATGGGGGCCTTCTTGATCATTTCTTGTGGTGGTGGTGGGGGGTCTTGTGGCAATGAACTCCATCAGCTTTTGTTTATCTGAGAAAGTTTTTATTTTTCCATCATATCTAAAGGATATTTTCACTGGATAGAGTATTCTTGGTTGATAGTTTTGTCTTTCAGAATTTTGAATATATCATTCCACTCTCTCCTAGCCTGCAAGGTTTCTTCTGAGAAATCCACTGAAAGCCTGATAGGGCTTCCTTTTTAGGTTATTCTCTTTTGCTTTGCTGCCTTAATATTTTTTCTTTGTCATTAACTTCTGCCACTTTTACTAATATATGCCTTGGAGAAGTTCTTTTGACATTGATTTAATTAAGAGTATTCTTAGCTTCATTTATGTGTAATTGCAGATTCTTCCCCAGGGTTGGGAAGTTCTCAGCAATTATTTCTTTGAAAAAGCTCTCTGCTCCTTCCTCCTACTCTTCTCCCTCTTGAATACCTATAATCCTTATGTTGCATTTCCTAATTGAGTTGGTTATTTCTCTGAGAATTTATTCATTTCCCTTTAGTCTTAGCTCTCCTCCCCTCCATCTGAAGCATTTCTACATTTGTGTCCTCTAAATTACTAATTCTGTCCTCCATAATATCAACTCTGTTATTGAAGGACTCCAGATATTTTTTTTATTTCATTCATTGTGTTTTTCATCTCCAACATTTCTGATTTTTTTTTATAGTTTCAATCTCTTTTGTGAAGAATTCCCTCTGTTCACTAATTTTATTCTTGATTTCATTGAAATGTCTTTCTGAGTTTTCTTGTTTCTTGTTGAGTTTCTTTATGATAACTCTTTTGAATTCTCTGTCATTTAGATTGTAAATTTCTGCAATTACAGGATTGATTTCTGGGTACCTGTCATTTTCCTTCTGGTCTGGAGTGCTAATATACCTCTTCATGCTATTTCATGGTGTGGACTTGTCCTGTCTCATAGTGGTAGTACCTGGTTGCAGATTCCACCTGCTGCCACTGGCAGGGAGCAGGATCTGTGCATTCTGAGCCCACTGCAATCCCTGGCAGCTATACCTGTCTATTGGAAGTTGTGCCAGACTGGCCTTTCTGCATTTGTCCCCTGGCTGCCACTGCTGTACACATGTAGGTGCTCAGGTGCTCTGATGGGAGTCTCTTGCTCTGGCTGAGCTGGTGTGCTGTGGGGGAGGGGGGTTTTCTTTTGCACATGTGGTCCTGGGTGCTCCCTACCTCTGCAGTCACTGTCTGCCCTGGTGGGCTGCTTGGCTTGGTGGAAACACCCATGTGATTGCTTAACCTCCTCAGTGTGGAACGTTCCCATGGGCTGGCAGGCAACTCTGAGAGTGAAGGTGTTCCTGCATAGGGCTCCCTTTTCCCCTCTCTTCTCTTAGAGTTGTCTGCCAGCCACAGCATGAGGTCCTGTGCCTTATATCAATGCCATTCAGGAGGGAGAGGAGATCCCCTATCTCCATCTACTGCCTCCCAGGGGGTCCAGCACCTCCACCTTTAGAAATATGGCTGCGTGGATCTCTCAGACCTATATCATGTTGTGTGAATGTCATCTGATGGTTTATGATGTCCTTTTCATTATATCTTAGGGGGGAGAGACTAAGGGAAGAGCTCACTCCAGCGTGATGCTGATGTCACTCTCCCATAATTTTTTTCATTATTATTTCTACTCACTTTTCTCCATACTTACTTATTTTCATAGTTTTTCTAAAGGTAATATTTAAAAACTTTGCAGCATACAAATTTTGACTGTGTGATGTTGGACAAAGACCAATAATTCCCACAACCCTATTATGATGTAGAATATTTCCATCTCCCCAGAAAGTTCCTTTAGATCCCTTCCCAGACAATCCCTCTCCCTACCCCAAGAGACAGCTATTGTTCTGATTTATTTTTCACATTAAGTTATTTTTTCCTGTTTTAGGACTTCATAGCAATGGACTCATGTATGTATTCTTATATCTAGCTTCTTTATCTCAACATAATGTAGTTGAGATTCACCTATGTTGGTATATGTCAGTAGTTTCTTTTTTTCTATTGCCAAGTAATATTCCATTATGTGACTAAACCACCATAATATAATATATATAACTATATAATATGTGATTATACTTTATTACATAATATAATTAATATATTATATACAACTATATAAAACAATATAATATAATTATATGACATATTACATTATATATGGTATATTATTATATTACTATATATTATATTTTTATATTTATAATGATATACAATCATTATACTACTATGTTATATAGCAATATATAATTATATATGTATTTATTTTTGATTTGCTAATATTTTGTTAAGAATATTTGCAAAGGATTTTGTGCTATAAATTTCTTGTCTTACAATGTTTTGGCTACGTTTTGGAATCAAAGTTATGCTTATCTTATTAAATCATTTGGCAAGAGATCCTTATTTATGTATTTTCTGAAAGAGTTTATGTAAAATTGTTATTCTCTCATCCTTAATGTTTGGTAGAATTCACCAGTGAAAACATCTGGGCAAGTGATTTTTTTTGATAAGTTCTTTTTAATAAATTTAATTTTCATGATTAGAGAAAGAGCTAATGACAGTCTCTGTTTAATGTAATTTCAATTTTAATAAGTGGGTTTTTTCATGGAGTTGGTTCATTTCTTCTAAATTGTTAAATTTGTTGACATAATTTGTAATTTTTTGTTGTCCTTTTGATGTCTGTAGCATTTGTAGTGATATCACCTCTTTTGTTCTTGTTACTGGTGATTGGTTTTCTCTCTTCTTTCATCACTCTTACTAGGGGTTTATCAACTTGATTTAACTTTTCAAGGAACCAATTTTTGCTTTTCTTAATTTTATCCATTGTCTGTTTTCTCTTTTATTTTATTTTTTAGTTCCTTGTTATGTCCTTCCTCTATTTACTTTGGGTTTATTCTTCTCTTCTTTTTCTAGATTTAAAAGTGAAAACATAAATAATTGATTTAGGCCTTCCACTTTATTATTTGACTGATAGTTTATTTAGAAGTTTATTGTTTAATTTCCAATATTTGGGATATTTCTGCATATCTGAATGATTTCTAATTTATGTCTAATTTTTGGCCAGAGCACAGCCTCTCTAGGATTTCCATCTTTTTTAAAAAAGTCTTATTTCATGAGACTTGTTTTATAGCCCAGCTTACGGTCTAGCTTTATGAACATTCCATGTACATTTGAAAAGAATGCATGTTTTCGATGTATTAGCTGCAGTATTTTGTAGATGTTTATTAGGCTGGGGGTTTTGTAGTGCCATTCAAGTCTTCTATATCTTTGCTAATTTTTAAAAATTGTTCTATCAGTTACTTAGAGGGGGTATGAAAATCTCCAGCTCTGATTGTGGCTTTGTCTATTTCTTCTTTATTTCCATCAGGTTTTGCTTCATGTATTTTGAAACTCTGTTGTTAGGGACACAATTATAAATATGTTGTGCCTTCCTGATATGTGGCCTTTTTTATCATTGTAAAATGCTCTGCTTTATCTTTGGTAATATTTCTTGTCTTGAAATCTATTTTGTTGGCTATTAATGCAGCCACTCTAGTTTTGTCACAGTTGCTCCACATCCTGGCCAGCATTTGGTATTCCACCATTTGCTGGTATCCTATCAATTATTTTTAACAGGTCATGATTTTGGTCATTTCTATGAGCTCTTCATCTAACCCTAGGTTTTGCTGGTTTTCCTCTACAAAGTTTTATGGTTTGTATTTTATACTTAGATCTGTGATCCATTTGAGTTAATCTTCATGTAGGTCAAGTTTTATTTTTTTTGCATATAGATGACAATTGTTCTAACATCATTTCTAGGACCATCTTTCTTTTTTTAAAAATGTAAATCTTTCTCTCTCTGAATAAAATCCTATAGCCCAGTAAAAATATATGGATTATACAGTAAAAATGTACATTTCTCTTTCACCACAGTACATCAGTTCTCTGGTTATCTCTCCAGAGACAACAGTTGTTATCAATTTATAATGGATTCTTACAGTGAAGTTGTGCATATATATAAGTATAAAGATATATATATATATATATATATATAAACCCCTGCAAATTGTAGCATACTATACCCACTGTTTATGGCCTTGCTTTTTTCACTTAATAATATGTTGTCTTGGAGACCCTTCCGTATTAGTACAAGGACTGTCTCATACTTTTAAAGAGCTTTATAATATTCCATTGAACAAATGCCTTAGTTATTTAACCAATTCTTGCAAATGCAACTTTAGGATGTTTCAATTCATTGGCTATTCAGTTGTATCCTCTAATTATCTTAGTCACAGGAATTTCAGGGCCTGTGAAAGGCCAAAGCAGTAGGTGACATCCCTCCTATTTAGAAAGAAGGGCATGATACAGCACGGCTGCTTTTCCTTCAATGAAGAAAAATGAAACTTCCTACAAGAGCAAAAGAATTATCTTCAAATAAAATTCAGATGGAAATACATCAAGAACGTTTCTCACAGTGAAACTTTCCTCCCCAAGACAAGAAGGCAGTGACCCCTCTAGTGCAGCCGAACAATGGAATTAAATGGTCTTGTTTCTTTTCATGAAATGCCCTGCTAGAGGAGCCCCTTCTGACAGGGGCTTCTGTTTCTATCTTCCTGCTGTAAGTGCTGCTCATGTGTCAAGCAGACCTACAAACTTGGACACAAAGCCCTTCTTACGCTCGCAAATTTACCTGCTTTGTCAGAGCTGGCGTGAAGATCTGGCAGCGGCAGGAGGATGCCAGTCTGTTAGATCTCGCTGAGGCCCCGAGACCCCTACTACTGTTGATGAGGCTGGATATTTAGACTACTCGCCCAAATGTAGGAAATATAATAGTGATGAGAAAATACGATAAAATTTGAGTCCCATGTCCTTTTACCATAGGCCGGAAGGACCTGAGACTAATATTTAAAATTAGAGAAAAGGCACTGAGGTCGAGGGCAGAAAGCAAAATCCTTCTTCATCATCTGTAAAATGTGGTTCTAGGGCAGGAAAGGTTAATAATGCCTCATAACTATTATCACCCCCGCGACTTAATGCTGAGGAGACGTTTTCCCCTGAATTCTAAGTACTTGGCTCAGTATATTTTAAATCTTTAGAGCTAAGAGCTTCAGAAAGGTGAATGGATATTGTCTTGTGTTTGGGCTCTGCCATAATTTTAAGTTTAGATCATACAATTTAAGTGACAGAAGCTTCTGGAAAGAAGATTCCTTGCTTTGATTAAGCTAGCTGGGTCATTAGGTCTCGATTATGCTCATAGCAGTCAGCTATGGTAGAATGCAAAACCATTGTGTTTATGACCTGAGAACTCTTTCCGCTAAATGGAAATGATGATATTAGTACAGTGACACAATTACACCATTTGGTTCTGGGAGCAAATACGGAATTGGTCCCTAATGTGTTTTAATTGCTCATGCAACTTTATGGAATTTTTAAGACTCTGTAGTAGTTATACACATTTCTTCCTGCATAGATAAGATTTCCTTCCCTGGTTATTTGACTGCCCTTCGAGGTACAGTTTCATTAGTCTATTCTGAATTATTTTTTCTTCGGATAATTTGAAATTTTCTCTTCTGAAGTATATTTAGAGGCAGAGACAAAGGCTCTGGATGCCAAAGGAACTAATAGCAGTTACTATTTATTATGCACTTACTGTATGTCAGGCTTTATTCTAGGCACAATAATAAGAAATTAACAATTATATCAGTTAACATCTATTGAGCACTTCTGTGTGCTCAATACTATTCTAAGTGCTTCACATAACATCATCCATTTTCTCCTCATGAAAACTCTGTGAAGTGTAGTTTATTTTTATTCTCACTTAAAGACAAGGAGGACAGAGAACTTAAGTAAATGCCTAAATAACTCAGCTAGTTAGTGATGGAGAAAGGAAGTGAATCCAGGCTCTGAAGCTTGCGATCCCAGCCTCTATGACCGCCAACTTCCTAGATGACAGGTCTAAGTTCTCACACAAAGTCTTTCTGGGGCCCCATCCCTGAGCAAAGCCCCGAGCTGGCATATCATGTCATGGACTGTGAAACCAGCTGTCCCTGTAGCCGCTGTGTGCTACCGTGAAAGCCAAGATGGAGAGTGGATTCATTCATTCAACGCACGCTTGCCGAGCTCTGTGCCCATCTGGGGAAATTAAACACACTCTCAGCTGCTGAAAAAAGCCAAGCTTTAAAGACTACTACAAACTGGGCATTATGGGAGTTCAAAGGAGATGAAATGGCTTCCAATGGCTTCGAGGGTGCAGGAAAGACCACATGAGTGGATGGGGGTTGAGAAGAGTCTTGCAGGGTGTATCAGACCAGGAGAGTCCGAGGGGAGGGAGGGACTGCTAGGCAAAAGGAGTGATAATCATAAGCCGGCCACTTGAACGCCCTGGGTCTTGGTTTCTTTTTATGAAAATCACAGGCGAAATGAGAAAGTTAAATTTGATGACCTCTAAGGTCATTTCCATCTTTGAAATTCTGTGATTCTCTTGAACTAAGCCTTATGGGCACTGACTAATGAACCTGACAGTATACTCAAAAATTCGACAAGAAATTTATTTAATCGTATCTCAGCTATATTCACCGCAGCCAGTCATCTGCCAGCTCTTATTTGCTAGGAGAGGGCTCTCAGACTCTTTCTGTGGATCCTTCCCTGAATCCCTAACTCATTTACTTTCCCTCAATGTCCACAAAACATACCCTAGAGAATAGAGCCCTTTTGCCCAGGCAGATAATTTAATGTCTTCAAATGTCCATTCAATGTTCCACATGTTAGGCCCTCAGTGTGATTAATTATCAAATGGACATTTAAAAATATTTAGTCCTCTTAATTAATTAATCAATTGACAATAAACCTTTGTTGAGTATCTATTAGGTATCAAGAACTGTGCTAATAACAGGGAATACAGCGGTGAGCAAATTAATCTCAGTTCTTGGTGTTTTGAAGTTTATGCTCTAGTGAATTACATTATTACCATAGAATCAGCACTCAGATGCCCATCCTGGCTCTACCACTTATGAACTGTGTGATCCTCACCAAGTTACTTAACCTCTCTGTGTGTCAGTTTCCTCCCATGTAAATGGAGGGTAATAATATTACTGACCTCATGGGATTGTTAAGAGTATTAAAAAAGTTATTTGTAAAGGGCTTGGGACGATGCATGACACACAGGGGGTTCTAAAAAGGAATTAAGTAAATAAATTATTTAAGTCAATTCACAATTACATGTTTTCTCTGCATATTGATACATTACGGTGAACTGTCCTTCCAAAATATCACTGAAGTTTTATGTTTAACTCAATGTCTACTTTCTGCAGCGGTGGGACTGCTTGTTGAGTCAACTCCCAGATTGCTTCTCCAGGAAGAGACTAAAATCTTAATAGGCATACATCGGAAGCCCTGCGCATTTGGCATGTCACTCTCTAATCTGTCCCAAACTTCCATTTTCTGGCTAAGAACCATCATCTCCTAGATACTTTACTTCAATCACCAGCACTGATTTTCTTTCTGGTATTATTTTCCCCAAAGAAACAACATGTAAAAAAAAAATCATGTCATGAGAGCTGCTGCCTGCGAGATGGCCTGCAGGGAAGAAGAAAGTTTTGTGGCATAAGACTCCCACACTTCAGCATGTCCAAGCATGAGGTGGCATTAGCCAGCTGTTCCAGGCAGAGGACACAGACCGTGCAAGGGCCTGGAGGTGGGAGACAGCAGCACATGCAACAGACTACGATGGGTGGAGGGGGCAAATGGGTGGAGAGAAGGAAGCATGCAGATAAGCAGCAGCCAGATCTTAAAGCGGTCTGCAAAGACTGGACTTCACTGTGAAGGCACCGGAAGAGCACTGAGGAATTCTATAGGGGTTGTGTGTAATTTAACTTTGCCCAAAATGAGGGCTGGACTTTGCCCCAAATTTGGGGGGTATCCTCTAAGCCCTTGCAACGTCCTGCCTGATAGGAGCATCTTTGTTTTCCTAGGGGCCTTGGACCAAGCTGGAAAACAACAATGTGATGTAGGCTGAGGACTTTAGGTCTCGTGGTATCAGTTGACCTCCAGAGGAGCTGGAGACAGATCAGCTCTGTGGACCATCAGCCATGCCCATGTGATGGAGCCCCACAAAACCCTGGACATCGAGCCCCAGGTGAGCATCCCCAGCTGGCAATACTCCATGCATATTTTCACACACTGATGCTTGGAAAGTAGTGCTGCCCGTGACTCCAGGGGAGAGGACGACGGAAGCGCCACATGTGGCGCTTCTCCTGGACTCTGCCCAGGAGCCTCTTCCCTTGGCTCATTTCAATTTTGTATCCTTTCACTGTAATAAACCATAACCATGAGAATAACGTGAGTTTTCCGTGAGTTCTGTGAGTCCTTCTGGCGAGTTATCAAACCTGAGAGTGGTTTTGGGAATCTCCCCAAACTGGCAATTGTTGCCAGAAGTGAGGGTGATCCCGTGGACTGTGTTCCCTCTGATTTTGCAGTTGGCTAACCCTCGCAGAGGTGGTTAGAATTTTCAGTGGACGACATTCTCAAAAATAAACTTTAATGATTATAAATGCAATAATATGCATTATTAAAATTACAGAAAGTTTAAAATATATAAAAGTGAAAATCATCCAGGACCACAATTTTCTCTCTCTCGTAGACATGTGCATGCATGCACAGGCACGCGAACGCACACACATGTACACACAAACACACAGAGTATCTATTAGATATTTTTTGTTTTAGCCCAGGCACCTAGCTTATTTCCTGAGGCTTTCCTGGGAAGCGCAATCCTGGAGTGGCAACAGAGAGGAAAAGGGAAGGAGGCAGAGAAGGTGAAAAACCAAATATGCGGTGGTGCATCGTTGAGCTGTCAAGAGCTTCACAAGAAACAGTGCGCTGCCTTGCAATAGGCTATATGGGACCTCCACGTCTTGGAACAGTCTGTTAGGGGTTGGAAAGGAGAGGTTCTCCTCTGAGGCCTTCTTCTAGTCTCTTGCCTCTCACTCGTCAAATGTTGCCCCTGGACATCCACTTCCTGGCATTTCTGTGCTTTGTTACCAGCCTCCAGGGGCTGACATTGTAGAAAGCGGATTCCACCCTGCAGCTCATGCTTCTTCTGGGGCTGGTGGCAGGTGTGGTGGCCGATGTGGGTTTTTGGTTTGGACCTGGCTGCTGGAGCCAAGGGGCCTGAGCCCAAGCCAGCCCTGGCCTGAGGAGATGAGGCAGCAGGCAGGGGCGGGACACGAGGTCACGGAGGCAACAGCCAAGGCCCCAGGGGTGGGAGGATCAGGGGACCAAGCAAACTGGGGCCACTACAAAATAAGGTGTGATTTTTCCGCTGCGCTATAGGCCATTAATATGGTATGAACTAATATCTGATTATAGTGTGTATATCATTTTTTAAATGGCTATGTAATTTCTCACTGGCTATAAATTATGTATTAATGCTACATGGCTCAACATTTAAATTGTTGCTGATTTTTTGGTATTCAATCAGCTTTCTGATGAATATTATTATACACATATATTTTTGGACCATATTTCCTTGGGATATATTTCTAGGAATAGAAAAGCTAGGCCAGAGAGGAAAATTGTGCGTTCAAAGTTAGATAAATGGGGTTTTTGAGTCTTGGATTTTCAAATGCATCTCTTGGGCACCTGAAGGACTCTCTGGGCCTGTGAGGCTGACTTGGGGCGGAGACCCCCTGAGAAATGGCCGAAGTTGTCAGCTGGCCACGGGACGCCACGTCTAACAGAGAAGTCACCGGTAGAGGAGGCAGGAGACCTGACTGACGCCACAAAATAAAAATCCCAGCAGGGCTGACAACTGTGGGAATCTGGTGGGGACATGTCAGTAGACAGTGACAGGGCCTGTGAGAAAATAGACAAGGCACATTGGAATGGTCAGCACACCCGAACTGAAAATATTCAAATGTATAAGAAAACAACCAAAACCAAGATTTGTGTTCTGGCCAAGCAGAACTTACCTTAGAGGCAAATCTGTGACCCCTGGTTGTTGTGAGTAAACGTGGAAGGCCCCCCAGCTTCTCAGGGCGTCAGCTGCAGGAGGTGGGTCACCTTTGCTGTGTCAGGACGTCTTCCAGAACTTTCCCTCCCCACCGATTTCGTGTTGTGAGAGACTTTGCATACGAAATGCACTTCTTATATTGC
The DNA here is from genome assembly GCF_041296265.1 of Equus caballus. Classification (NCBI taxonomy): domain Eukaryota; kingdom Metazoa; phylum Chordata; class Mammalia; order Perissodactyla; family Equidae; genus Equus; species Equus caballus. Next base: position 7,253,825 of record NC_091684.1, read on the forward strand.
AGTTAATAGTCAGTGCCATCACAATGAGTTGTTATGAGGCCAACTGAAGGCAATCTCGAAAATGGATATTTTAATGAGTGTCTGCAGTGCTAACGCAGATCAGTGCATCGGAAATAGAGACAATAACCCCTGTTACTACTTTTCCGGATTCTGGCCATGTGGGGACCACTGAGGGGAAGCACTGGGACACCCAAAGGTGTCTGCAGCTTTGTACCAAGTGGCGTAATGAAGCTCGGCTCCTCGCCGCTGCCCTGGCAGGTGTCCTTTCTTCAGTGGTAACGAGCCTCTCGTGGGTGGGGCCGCCCCGTCCTGTCCTCTGCAGGGCCTGTGGGCCCGGCTGGGCTGGTGGGTTTGTCTTAGGTGCTGGAGTGGGGTTGTGGAACCCTCTGTGTGCCGGCCTTGGCTTCCAGATATGCACACTGAGTACTTTACACGGCCCCCCCCCGCCCCCATTTACTCCTCCTGGGAGGAAAGCATCTTCAACATCTTTAACAGCATTTTGTAGAGGAGCAAGCTTGGCTCTGAGAAGTGAAGGAACTCCTCTGAGGTCA